>NC_090941.1:459605866-460234366 GCF_040938575.1 Ambystoma mexicanum
GTAGGGGGTCAAGGTGAGCTCTATTAGTTGATGGTGTGTACTTGTTATATCGTCGTATTGTGGTGGGTGAGGCCAGTGACCAGATTCCCCGGGGGCATGCCCTATAATTAAGATGGGAGTAGTGACACTCTGGCTTGGTTTTCAACACAATATACAGTTCCAAAGCATGGATCGAGGCACGCCTGGCCTTCCCCGTTAAAGCCTCTTTTCCTGACTTCCAAATAATGTTTCAATAAAAAGTTCACGTAGGTCCCCCTCTGTCGGGCTCGGACCCTTCACAACAAAGTCCATGTAGGTCCCGCTGTGTCACAACACCGTTCAACAGAAACTTCCAAGGGGGCTCGCTTCCCCAAGCTTATTACACTTGGGTCTCCCTCTGTCGGGCTCGGACTACTTTCGGATATTGAAGACTTTTGATTGTGCGTGGCTTTCTTTACCGACCACTGCAGGACCACTTTGAATGAAAGTTCACTGTTTAACTTTCACTCTCACTCTCTAGGAGTCAACCTTGCTTCACTTTTGCTGTTCATTTGTTTTATCACTTCAAAAATGTACCTTTCACAGAGACTTTCAAGTGGGCTACAAACTTTTGCCGGACCACTCTGTTACTTTAGTAACTCTGATTTCACTGCTGTCTTTACTTAAAAGTTCATTCCCAGGTCTGCCTTTCTTCATCAACACGCATGTAGCCTTCACTTGCAAGGTTGCGTACCAAATCACCCGTTGTGTGCATTTGTTTCTTGGTTTTATGATTCCCAATTCACAAGTCAAGGTTAGTACCACAGGCTTGGCTTCGCTTCCAACTCTGCAGTTCAACCGGGATGCTCACTGGCATCCTTGAAACACAATGCAGCCTTCTGATGTTGGATCCGGCCTTCTCCACATGTCTTTTGTGGCTTGTCTGAGGCGATGATGTCCAGTAGGGAGCTCTTGGGGTTTTTAACCCACTGCTCTCATCCCTTGGTCTGTCGCTGTGCCTCAGTAGGTTTTCCTTCATCCTGAAAGGTCTGCTCGTACTTGTGTTCCGCCCTGATCATTGTGTGTCCCTGGCTTCTGCCTCTCATTTGTGTGAGGAGAGCTAATTGGTATCGAGTGTATGCACTCGGAATCAAGTGCCTGGCTTTGCCTGACCCGATTAGCGGGACATGTCCAGTACGATGTGTGAAAGTTAATGTTGTTACTCTGTCACCCTCTTGCTCAGCCCAGTGTTTGTGTACAAAGGGATTTGGGGGAGTTGGGACCTCCTGAGAAGCCTAAGAAATAGGATGGGTTAGATAAACAAAATAGGTGGGAATACCGCATCTCCCCATCGGCTGCCTCAAACCCACTAGCCAAACACCCCTCATCCAGGTGATCCTGCCGCACTAGTCCACCCCCAGTGTCTGGATCCAAAGGCGATGGCCATACCCTGGCCACCTGAGAAAGCGAGATCCTCTGGGACTAGCGGGTGGGATACCCTCTGTGTTTCTCACAGGATGTAGTTGGATACCTGTTGGTGGATTCTAACTGTTAATTGTGCTATAGTTTAGTGACTAAATTGGGTTGGAGGAATATTAAGTAGACATTTGTTAAATGTGCTGGTAACCTTTGTTTTGGAGTAACAAAGGTATTGTTACATTAAAACCAACCATTTCTTTTCTTGACATATGCAGTGTAGTGCACTGAAGTGGTTGTGGCACCAGTGTGGTATACCATACCTACTGATGTGAAGGTTTTCTTTCCAATAGGTACTTGGCCATGTGTGAAGACTGTAAGTTATTTCTGGTACCATCTGCATTGTACATTAGAAGCATTGGTATGACATATTGTCTGTTCTAGTTTAATTGTATGGTGGAGCGATTGAATTGCTAAAAGGGCATAATATGCCATGATTTGCATTCAGCAGAAGCTGGTGAATTGGAATGGATCCATAATTTGGTATGGATACATAAACCAATTGTTCATTAGGGATATGGCCTTGTGACACATGGCTGCAGAGATTGCATGTATGTTTCCACGTGTATGAAATCTGGAAATTTTGTTTATTGGGATGTTTGGTTTCCAGTACTTGAAGTAAGTACATTATGAATTCTTGTGGATGTGTGTTTATGGTATATTTTACCATTCCTGCACAGCAGTCCAATTCTTGCCTGGTACCTGAGACACTAAGTGTAGTCAAGATTATCTGTGGCATTTCTATGAAGGGCAAGCATTTGCAAGCACAATTGGGCTGAGGCGTTTAAGTAAATGTAGTGAACAATTGGTGGCAATTTAAAGAGAAGATTCATTGTCACATTAGCAAAACAATTTACTTAATTTACAACACAACTTTAGTTGTGTTGTTGAATTCAAATGGACCAGAGTTCTATTTTTGAATCGTTTGATGGGCCTGCAGATCTTTCTGGAGAAGACATGTATGTCTTTCTTTTCTGATGGACGTGTAGTTGATGTTGTGCTAGACAGTTTTGTGGTTGTATTGTTCAATGCGGAAGGAGTGGTGGTTGTTTTTTTTAGCAGTATTGTTGGGAGATCTGCTATAGCTTCTGTTTTTATTACTTGCCTTTTTAAAGATTTATTTTATTAGGTAGAGAGTACATATCTATATCGGGGGTGTATAGTGCCCGTAACCTGTTGTATTCCTGGATGCAAGGATTGTCAGCTTTAACTTTGTTTGCATCCAAGTTAACTAGGAATAGACCATTGAATGTCCGCAGATGTGCTACATAAAACCTCTTTAAAGACTGCGCTGCCAATGTCAATCAATGCTTGCTTTAGTGTTAGACCGTGTGACTTGTGAATATTGACAGCTTATGCAAGAGATAGAGAAAATTGCTCTCTGCGTACGTACATGACTTTAAAAAAAAGAAGGAAACATGCTATTGTCCCGCCAGTTTATTTAACTTCTGCAAGTTTGTCAAAGTGGATGTTGACAAACTGAATGTTTTTGTCATGTGGATATGTTTGGAAGCCAACTGTACCAATTGCTTGATTCACTAAACCTTGTTCTACGTCAAGGTTACGTTTTAGAATTACTCTGCCATTTAGACAAATATTTTCTCCAATCAAGCTGTGTTGGAGATTCATCTTTCTAAGATATTTTGTCATGCTTTTGCTCGTTGACACATGGAAAGTGTTGTGCTGTACACTTCTAGTTTGTCTGTGGAGCTGATATGCAGTATGGGTTGCATTTCTTTTTTTCATTATTGTCTCGTTGAATAGACTACAGCTTGCAAGGGTTGGTATTAAGGACATGCCTTTTAGATTCTGTTGATTTTAATTGTTCCATGTCATCAGGAGCAGATGTGTTTTCTCCATTCAGCTCATGGATTAGTCTACTATTTAAGATAGATTTTGCATCTTTAGTAAGCAGAACGGGTCTAATGCTTTTTAAAATGTTGGCATAGGTGAGGTCTACAGACTGACACATGTTTTGAATTAGTTTTCTGTAGTGAAAATGTTGCCAGAGATTTACATTTCCAATGCTGTCAAGGGTATTGCAGCATTGTTTGTGTCCTAATGTTTAAGAATAGGTTGAACTTTCACTGATAACTGTAGGACTTCTCTGAAAACAATAATATGTTTTCCTCCAAACAGTTCTTCGTAATTTTGTTTTTAGAACTGCTTTCATTCTGAGATGAATTAAAGCCAACATGAGGTTGGAAAACAAGTGTATTTCATCTATCAGGACCAATTTCATTTGTTTTAGAATTCTGCAGACTTCAGTTGCAGCGTCTTCTGATAAGTTGTAGTGTTCTAATTTGTTTTAGTGTTCTACGGGGAGGAGCAGCAGTTGGTGCAAAGTTAAACCTACTATGTTGTAGGCAGCAAAACCTCTGAGGGCTGTTACTACAGCGAAAGGTTGTTAAGTTTTGTAGAAATGTGCTGATTATTTTAATTCAGAATGTTTTACCAGAACCAGCTTCTCCGCTTATGTACAGAAGCAGAGGTTTATAATTGTTAAAGGCACAGGTTTTAGTTTCATGTTTAAAACCATGTTCAATATCTTGAGTGACTGCTAGATAAAGTGAGTTGTTCATCATTTGGTGTGATTTGAGCACTGACCAGTCTTCCTCAGATTGTTTATATTGATACATGGAATTTTCTACTTCAGTCCTGCATATGTCTACTTCATTCAGAATGAGTGGTTCTCCAAGTGGTTCTTGGCTTCCTGTATGCGAAGGTTGACTGCCCTCAGGATTGTCTTTGTCTTGTTTTTTTTTTCTTGGTTTTATATTTGTATTTGGTTTAATGAAAGTTGAATTCAAACCTTTAAAAATGTTGCAACCCCAATACATGAAAAATATTTGAAAAAGTTCAATTGTTATTTAAATCAGTTTTGTGGGAGGGTATATAGTTCAATCCCAGGTCATTCATGTCTGTTTCTTTGTTGCTCCTTTCCCACTATTTGTAGCCGGCTAACATTCCTCTAAAGCCAAATGCCATATTCTAAATGATATGTATTGCTTACTTTTTCGTCCTGTACTCGGCCGTAGTGGGACACCTTTCCCTACATTTCTAATTTAAGAAGTTCAGAGTCCTCAATATTTCTACCACCGCAGATGTAAGGAGCATTTCATGCCCAATATCGTTCTATCCCAGAGATGATCTGATGTAATTCATTCCTCCCCTTAGACAAATCTTCTTAGTTTATCCAGTCTCAGACTCCAGGTCCCTTCACACTCCATTAGCAAATGACGGAGGGACTGATTTGACGGAATAGCACAGATTTTGCAAAGCTTGACTACTTTCTCACCTTGATGATGTAATTCTAGGATCTCGCCAGTGGGCAATAAGTTCAATCATGTCCTTAGGAAATTGTTTTTCCAAATTACGAGGGAGGTGACTGTAAGGCAGAATCACATGCAGTACCCTTTGGGAACACTACATGCAATTAAGATTACAAGTGTCAGTACGATGTCACTTTTGGTACAAGCCTGTATTGCACAGTTATGTGGTAGCAGTGGCTGAGCAGCCAGACGTATCTCAAGAGTTGAGTGAGCAGTAGAACAAGTTACACAAAGAACCAACAAATACAGTGATTCAAAGATATACTTACTCAAGGTTTCTTGGTAAAAGTATACACATTTATTTGCACAGTCAGTTTGAAAACATTACACTAGCAAGAGCAGCTCAATATCAGATACTAATATACACAAATACACAACCAATAAGTTACTGAACAAGGTCAGCTCCCCTGAAGTGGGAGAAAAATGGCACTTCAGATACTTTTAAAAGGGGTAAAAAGACAAGGTTATAAGAATCAATAATGCACATACTTGCATAGGCAGGGCAAAGGGGTTCAGTAAACTACAACCATCAGTTCAGTTCATAGGCCTGGGCCAAAGTCAATGGTTCAGAGTATTTGTATAGGATAGCACTGTTCTGTTAGTAAACGGTTAAGTCTTTGCCACAGATTTTAGAAGAATGTGGCCAGGCAAAAAGTTAGACGAATGTTTAGGGAAGGACAAGCCTTCGAAGTTGGGAAAGTTCCACGAACTTTCACAATGGCCGAAAAGATTTCCGAACATTGGGTCAGGCATGTTTTCCGGACCGCGTTTTCACAGTACCTTTGAGTTGAAGAGCTGTGGCTGAGGCAGTTGTTCCTGGCAGTTCGAGCAGATCTCGCTGTTCCTGAGCTTCAGCCATGGGGACAAGACAGAGGACCTTGGGAGGTTCCCTCACTGCCCAGGGATGAGGCCACAAGCTTAGCAAAACATTGGTTTAAGGTGTGAGTGCCTTAAAGACCACAAACTGGAATCCTTCCCACTGGCTATCTGGTTTTCTACAGCACTCTGCAGAAAATTCGACCAGAAGGGGACAGTGTCCAGGCGGCTTACGAGTTGGTTCTTCCCACCAAACTCAAGGGAAGAAGTTAACCTTAAAGGGCTTCTGTCGATGGAATTTCAGGCAATTTGGACCTGCAGCAGGGCTTCACCGGTCTTCCAGGAGTTGCAGCAGTCCTCTTCCTTCAGCTCGTCTTCGGTTCTTTCGTTCCAGTGGTCGACTCTGTTTTGCAAGTCCCAGAAACCTGATTTTATACAGTTTTCCCCCATTCATTCCAGCCTGGCTGTCACACACACAGCAGGGTAGCTGTCCTTGCCAGACAGCCAGCCAATCATGCCAGAGTGTATTCAGGTCTCCTAGAAGACTAAGCACAGGGAGTTTCGGACACCTCCCTCACATCCTGTCCACCCCAGACACCCTGGCGCCAGAGGAGGGCTTCAGCCCTGAAGCCCGTCAAAGGCCAACTAACAAAGGGACCAAACCTGGTTTGGCACACAGAGACAAACACAAGAAGGACCTTTCCTAAAAGAAATGGCGAAAGAAGTTAACCAGAGTCTGTTTTTACAGATAGGTCTTGGGCATCATAATGAAAAACATGCCTGACCCAATGTTCGCGGTCAGGAAAATCATGGTAGTTTGATCTAAACCACTGCCACCAGCCATAGGAAAGGGTAACATTTGACTGTTACATGAGTGTTTTGACTCGGGGGGGGGGGGGGGGAGGGGGGGCATTCGAGAGCTATGCAACCCCTCCGGCAATCTATAGGAAGATAGTGTGTGCTAGGTCTGTAAGTTTAAAGAGACTAAAGTCAATTTAACTTTACATGATCTGGGAGACAGTAGTCAGTCCCAGAGAAGGTATTTAAACCTTGAAATCTGAAAGACATCCCCGTGCCACTTCACTGAAGGTGCTGTGTGACACACAGAAAAAGATGCTGCCTATGGAGTTGTTTTAAAACTCCATAACCAAAGAACACAAAAGTAAAACGCACATCAAAATACATGGAAGAGTAGGGAAAAAGGCTCACACTCTCCCCAGGTAAAAAAATCAAATCCTAGAAATCCAGCAAAGTTGCTGGGGGTCTCAAAAGGTAAGGGAAATTAGCACATTCTAGAGAATTCTCCCTAACCGTGACCTTTTTTCTACTGCCAAGAATGTGTTGCATGGAATTGAGTTTCACACTTTTGCTATTGTTTCAAACCAGTCCTATAGTTCTAGTTCTCGCTTTACCTTTAAGGGATTGGTGATTAAGGTCTCTGTCTGATACAGTTTTGGCTAGAATCTTCCCCCCCACCCAAGATTCTGGATTTTGAATGAGTAAGCTGTATTTTGATGTCCCATACAATGAGCCTACCATGGGGATTATAATCTCTATATAGAGCGAGATTAGTTTCAACTCAGCCAAGCACCCTAGTGATTTTAAACCTAATTTGAACCACAGGTTCCAACCAGGTGTACTCGATGGTAAATTAATGCCTCCTTCCATACTTTGCCTTCTATTTTAGACCAATTTATACTGCAAAATTGGGTTTTGGCCTCTAGGCTGTACAGTAACACTTGCACTATTTTAGCTGTGTAATATTTTATCATTGGCAAGATGGAAAATTTACTATACTTGGTGTTGATTTTTTTTCATGTCTGGTACCAGTGTCTGTATTTTGCTTAAAATGTTAAGCTCTGATTTAAAAACTGCCGGGCTTGCACGGATCTTATAGCCTAAGTATATTAGATTCTCCACCTGTGGAATAACCTGGCCATTCAAAGACCAGATATAAAACATGATATATTTATTTTTATTTTTTTCCTCAGATGCTTGAAAACCAGGATCTTTGATTTTTTGGGGGTTTATCACCAACCCGTATTAGGTGGCATATTTTCCCAATTTGGTCCGCATTCGGCTTTGTCTTGTTGATCTTCAATTTCTTCCTCTGGTTGGCATTCATTGTCCAACATTTGTCTGTACTGTTTGAAATTGTCATTTGTTATACTGCTTTCATTTGCTTTGACTGCAGCTACAAAAGAGTCACAGTCACCTAATAATTATTTTTCTTTTCTCCAAGGTTTACAAGGTTGGAGTAGGGACATGCAATATTGCTCTCCGTGTTGTGGAGATTTAAATGATAACTTTATATGATTAATTGGACTTGGTTTGGTGAGTTTCACCAGGCTTCGTTCACAAGCTGAGACTCCATGTTTGGCAGTTGTCTCATTTGGTGTGACATTTTTTTTTTTTTTTAGCTGTAGTTTTGGGGAACGCCATACAGGCACATGTTTTACAAAGCAGTACTTCTGTTTGGGAAGTATGTGTCAATTAAATTGTTTTTTAAAATGTCCTGGCTGTTGTGATAATTTGCGGCTATGTTTTCTATCTCTTGGTAGGATTTGATTTTAATACTATTTTTCAGGATGAAGCTGGTCCAAGGTTCAGCCACACAGTTTTTTGAGATTTGCCATATAAGGCTGTTCATGATAAACTGTTTGCAGCTTTGTAGCACCCACGTTCTTTACGGGAGAACATTTTATACCAAAGCTGTACAATTTTTGTGATAGTGTTTTGTCAGATGATATGTCGTGACAGAGGTCTTTTGGCTCTGTTTTCTCAGCTTTGGTGAGATAGGCTGTGACTTATCTTGCAGCTGCAGTGGCATTATCTGCAATGTATTGTATGTCTATATTTGCATTCCACAAGAGGGCAATGATTGCATTGTAAACATTGATGTACTTGGAAACTTAGTTTCTTTTAATGTTGTATGTATTTTTAGGGAATTTGCCTTTTACGCCGTGTCTAACAGAAGGCATCAAGCTATTTACTTGTCCTTTTGTGCAAACTGGTCTAGGGAAACCAAAGCGACATTTGGAATAACATTTGCCTTTGTTGTTATATCTACATTGGCAGTATTTCCCACACCTATGTTTTTGAAGAGTAAGATTTGTGTTCGTAGGTCACTATCTGTGGTTTCTGAAGGGATGTCGCAGGTAATGTATTTTTCAATAAACTGTAAAACATCGCTATCATGGCCACATTTTGGAGCATCATTTATCCACAAAAGCATGTGGCTGTGTAGTGCTCCTCTGGATTGATATTATTTTCTCCAAAAGAAGTGTTGAACGTTTCCGAGTGAAGGGGTAGTTTTATTGCAGATAAAGAGCAGCATGGCAATGACGCAATGGTGAAAGAGCCTTGATAAAGTGACAGGGTCAAGAGAACAGAGTTCTCCTGGTGTGTGTTTTTATATCTATACTGTCTTTACTTTTGTTTGCAGAACATAGGAAGTTGTGCAAATCATCCCATGCATATTGTGCACAACTTAAAGTGACAGCCATGTGGATGGGCCTAGGTTCCTTAGCATACAACGTACATCTGCGTGCCCTCAGAACCAGCATTCCTTTGTTCCACAGAGGTTGGCCAAGAGATTTGTGATACTTGACTGCAAAACTTTATATTTGGCTTTTATTTTTTGAAGCAGTTGTGTAGCACACATGTTTAAAAAGTTAGAGCCTGTTGTTAATTTGTGTCCAACTCCATAACATATACGTGCTAGTTCACTTTCGAAGAGGAGGTGAAAAATGTATTCAGCACTTTGTCTGAATCTGGGGTCTTCAGAATACATTCTTAAAGAGCGATATTCTGATGCACTTATGTGTACGGAACCTTCATCATCACTTCCTCCTTTTCCTGTAGGAAAGAATAGAGGAAAAGAACATGCTTCTACACTTTTTTCCCATATGCTCATTGGGGATGCTTTGGCTTGATGCATTTGATATCAGCAATGGTGTATTTGGAGTGTAGTGGGTGAATTGTATAGTGGTGTAAAATGTTAGCTGCAGTAACATGATCTTCAAGTTTCAATTGGCCGGTTGTTGGTTAGTCTTGAATAATTTGTGTGGTTTCTCTTACGTTTTCCTCTGTTTATCTTTGTAGTATTCATTGTTTTCTTTCAGATATTGTAGGATGTGTCTAATTGAGTCGAAGTTGCCACTTTGTTTTGTCTTTTGTTGGCACACCATTAACTAGTACAATCAAAGATTGATCTATTGGTCATTGTACCCCTAAAATGTGTACATTTTCTTTCAGATCTAATGTCAAAATACTACTTTGTCACGGATGCACTTTAGTAACTAGGAGGAGGTAATTTGACTGATTTTGGTTGAAGGCATATTATAGCTTGAAATGGGTGCACTGTTTGTTTTATAATGCTCTCATACCAGTTAAGTTGTTAGAGAGCTTTTGGAAGTGGGAATATAAGCAGTGGTCGAAGTGTACGAAAAGAAGTAGTGGAACTATGTTCCCTGCTGGCATGCCCCTGCTCCCCACAAACCCCATTGCCACAACCCCTCCCACACACAATACACCCCCCAAACACTTGCACCTGCTGTGTAAGGGAACGATCAGTGAAGTGCACTGAAAGTGAAGGTTTCAACTTCTTCCTACACTTTTATTTTAAAACAAAACCATTCCGGAACGGTTTCTTTTTAAAATAAAAGTATAGGAGCTGTACAAGGTAATTTAAAAAAGTATAGGAGCAGCGCTTCCGACCGCTCCCGCTCACTTTGACCACTGTTTCTAAGTTATTAGTTATAGCATGTATTGGCATTTGGTTACTGTCAAGCTTTGTGTTGCAGTATGTGCAAACTGTTGAGTGGTCAGTTATTTTGTATTTAGTTTCTGCTGTTAGATATAAAGCTAATTGGAACCACTGGGATTCTTCATTGCCTTCTATTTTGTAGGCTATATCTACTATTTATGTGCTCTTTTTATAAAATGTGCTGTGACAACATACACATATTTGGTCTGGTATTTCAGCAGATGTGTTTTGAAACTTAGCTATTTCTTTGTCTTTTCGGTAATGTTTTCTGAAGTTACAGAATTTTTACAAGTCAACTTCAGTTTCAAAATTTTACGTTGGATGTGCTCTATTCTTGAAGCAGTTCTTTAGCTGTTATATGTAGGAGAATGTCATTTAAATTTAGCAGTTCTAGTGCAGGACTTTTGCATAGTATATTCGATGCACAAGATTCCGTATCGTAGAATGGTGTGTTGCTAGCAATTTGATGTGGTGGAAAGTGCTTTTGCAAGAAGTTTCTAAAATGCAGGCTAATTAATGTCCTTGAAGAACAGTGTGGCTGCGGACTGGACAGGAGTCTATGGTAAAATGTTCATTTTACCTTTTTAGTTTCAAATAGTGATTGAGGAATTGTCATAAAGACTTCAAGGATTGTTGGCGTACATTACACATTGAGCTGCATGTCAATTTGTACACTGAACATTTTGTTTTGGTGATAGGAACGTTTGGTTCAATGTTTGTTGGGGACTTTATTTCTATAAGGGTTTATTTTGCCATAATGGTGTGTTCCACGATTTCATACCTTGGCAATTGTTTTTTGTTCTCATATATAAGCTTCTTCAATGAAATATGGTTCTGTGCTGCTTGTGTGAATCCATATTCACCATTACAGAAGTTTGAATAGGTTTGTATATTGACATTGCACATGTTTAGAAGTCGTGTTTGTAATGTATTGATTAATTTAGTTGGCGGTTTCATCCTGTTTTAAAATCAATGCAATCAATTGTCTCTTTAGAAGAAAAGCGCTGTCAATTACAGCTTGCAGGATTAGTCTCCTGTGATAGTTTTCAAGGGTAGCCCGTGACTTTTCAGCTGTTTTCATAAGATTGTGAAGAACTCTACAGTGGAACATTTTCTGTATCATACATTTTTTGGATTGCTTTGCTGTGACTACGTTAACATTGGTAGAGGGTTAGGTCCGTTAGCAGGTCTGCTTTTCTCTGTACATATTTTATTACTACCTTACCTTTTTTTGTCGTGGCTGGTTTAGTTTGTTGAGTGAGGTTACTAGCTCTTTTGTTTTAATGTTTTATTTTATACATTGTTTTAGAGGTGGATGACTATATGGTGTAGTTTTATTCTCATCTGCTGCTCAATGTTATCTTTATTTTCTATGGAGTTGCTTTTTAGTAGGCATTTAGTTGTCTGTTGGGAAAAGAGAAAGTTTGCATTGGAAAGTTGTGCAATGCATATGCATGTATGTTGCGTGGGTGTGATTGTAGAGATGAGTAGAATACTGTTTGTTTTTGAGGTATTATATTAGTTGTGGTTGCAAAGGTTGTGAGAGTAAGTCTGCAGACGTGTGATGGTGTTAGGTTAGTAAGGGAGTGGTAGTGTGATCAAATCTATAGGGTCTTTGTGCTGTTTTGAGCAACAGAGTGGATGTTGCAATGGTGGTGTGTAAATGAAACTCGTAAGAGTGTTAATGGTGGAATATAATGGTCTACAGTGAAGGAAATGTTGGTTTTAAAAGTTTAGTCTGTGGTAATATAAAGTGGAATGGTGCTGCTGTAATTACATACATATACAATGTACATTAATGCACTTACTGGATGTGAAGGGGTATTCTGTTTTCAGTTGTTGTCTTCGGTAGTGTGCTTCTGACCTGTAAGTGTAAAAGAAAGTAGTGGGGATAGGTGATCATGGTGAAGTACTTTAGTAAGCATATGAAGGAAGGAGGAGTGGTGAGGAAAACAGTTAATGGTGGAGCATTTGTTAAGAAATGCATATGTGCATTCATAGAAGCACAGTAACATTTTGTAAAACAGAAGAAAAGTTGATGGAAAAAATTTGCAGCACACTTTTAAATGCCAGTTGGTGTGTGGAAGTGTAATATGTTAGGTGTGTATGCATACTTACCAGCATGATGCATTATCGTCTGTATGTGTTTATGTAGTCCTAGGTTTTTTTGTTTGTGTTGTGGGACTTGTAGTTCCACTTTTACCGTTATGAAAGTTGGAGTACAAGTCTCAGATTGTACAGAAAAAAAGTAGGACTGCATAAGCAGCTGAAGATTGGAATGGGTTATGTTGGTAAGTATACATGTACTGTCAATATATTAAACTGGCACACACTGAGTGCCAATTACAAATGGTGTGCACATCCATTTTATCTGCTTTTACCTTCTTTTATGAAAACGTGACACAGTGCTGCTATAAATGCAAATATGAATTTTCTAACTTTCTTCAAAATGCTTCCCAAAAAAATATTTTGAAAAGCAAAGCATTTTATACGTGTATTTGATATACATGTCACAGTTTCAAATCTTGAAGTTCAGTCGTGTTTTTTTCTTTGGATTCTGGGACTTATAGTTGAGTTTTATAGTGGACGAAGTCAAATGAAAGTGACAGAATGCAAAGGGAAATATAAATACATAATAAGCACCTATGGATTGGGATGTCGGCATGTTCTGCCAACATATTAAACTGGCAGTACTAAGTGCCACTAAAAATGGTCTAAAAATCTATTTTATCTGCTTTTCCATTATTTTATGAAACAGTGACAAAGTGCTGCTATACTTGCACATATACATCTTAACTTTCATTACAATGCTTGCAAAAATACCATTTTTGAAGTGCAGAGCATTCTAACTGTTTGCGGGTTCATGTGAGCAGGTGATGAATTCTGCAATGCATGGGATTTGCCAGAGTGGTTAAAAAGAGAATATGCTTATTGAGAAGCTTAATACAGGTAAGTAGCAGGCAGGAAATATATATTTGCAAATCGAAAGACAGTGAAACCTTCTTTTCTTCTTGAGCGGCACTCCCTTCAATTCGGATTCCAAGTCATTCATGGCAAAATGCAGACAAATATATGATGGAGAAAACCGACTAGTAAACTGCCAATGAATCGTAGAAAATATCAGATGTATTATGCTATATGCAGTTTAAAAAAGCTCCACAAAAAATTAGCGTGGGTGCCAGAGAGGCTGTCTGACACATTTTGCCATACTCCAGGGCTTGTTCACAGTAACTCCTACCTGAGACAGGAAGCCTATTTTCAACACATGAATACATTCATCAACATAGACAAGGTGACTTCACTGGCATTTGGTATTTCTGTTGGCCATATTTAAAGAGACTGAAGGATCACATTGGATAGGCACCATGCTTACAATACAAACCAAATTCAAGACATGGTCACTTAGTTACTGCTTCGTTGTTTAAACATGTATCTAACAAGGTTTTGTAAGGCTGAATGGAGAATTCATAAAATACATGTTTCCCAACCATAAGTGGTTTTAACATGGCCGTAAAGTGCATGCCAATAAATGGTGCCATCTACATAGCATAAAGTAAATGTCAATCATATGGCATAAGTTTCAATTCAGATGTTGTAAGACATGGTTACCGTATAACAAATGTTTGTGCCAATACTCATACATAGTCGTGTTTATACCATTCTGGATGCATCATTTGTGTTTTTAGCCATGAATCCACTCATGTGCCAAGCCTGGTATTTGTAATAGATCATATATATTGTTGAGGATAATGGCATAGTGCTTTCACTATTGGTTAGTGCCCTGTGTTTTAGTCAATAGCCTACACCATGGACTTAACTGTCTAAAACTATATGAGCGATAAACACACTGTCTTAAATGAGATCTATGTGTATGGAGATGTCACACTCTAACATGGTCAATTTTAGCATATCCCACAGGGAGGCACAGGTACAGTGTACCAGCAATCGGATGCAAACACCCTAACGCTGAAGTTGTGGTACTATTGAATGCCCCATATCCGACCTTCAAACAACAATGGAAACAATATTAATATAGAAAGTGCAAAGTGCTCCCTTTAGTAAGTAGCAGCAAGGATAAAAATATCCCACTTTCATGGTAGTATCAATATCATCCACTAAAGTGCAAATGCCTTATTCAAATGTACTAAAGTGCAAATGCCTTGGGCATAGAAAGGGGGGATATTTTGACAATATCATGTATATTCATCATATAATAAAGTGCTAATGCATTGTGCCACAATATTAGATATTCATCCAATGTTTCAATTTGTAAACGGACCCCATGATAAAGTGCTATTGTAGTTATAAAAGATCATCAACATAGTAATTAAAACTATTTCCTATATCAAAATACATACTCAACAATGTAATAAAAAGATGTTTCCACTTTATGCCAAATAGCAACCTCATTCTGAATCTGTGATGTCAATGGTTCAATAAGGCGGATTGTGCTACTATGGTATTTTTTTTAGTTCTCCTTTCAAAACATCTCTTAGCCGACATCATATTGTAATGTACATATTGCCAAGAATCTAAAATGTTGTTGAGTATGTGTCAAAAAATGTTACATTATAAAATAATAAAGAAAAATTAAGAAATATTATGAAAAATTCACAGCAAGAAAAATCAAACCCTAATAGTAAAAGAAGAGGAGAAATCCAGGAAAAAGAAAAAGGAAAAGAGAATGACATAGAAGCCAAAATAAGACGACAACTCTCTGTGAAGCACAAACTCTCAAAATTATCCACAACTGTAGGAATATGCTAGACCCCCACAAATGTATACAGTTCTTGGACATTATGGCCTGTAGGGTTTTTACTTTTGAAATCAATAATATATTTAATTTCCTCTTGTCATAATAGTTTTTTGATATCACCTCCTCTTAAGCCAATTTCAACTTTGTAGACGCCAAAAAATATCAGTCTTGGGGTCGCTGTTGTGAAATTCTGAGAAATGTGTGGCCAGGGGATATGTGCAGTCCTTATTGATAATTGCTCTGATGTATTGCAAGATCTGTACCTTCAATTTACACTTTGTACTTCCCACATACCACTTCAGGCATGGGCACGTCAAGACATCAACCACAAACTGACTCACATGAAATGTACCCTTAATCTGCATTGGTACTTTTAAAATTGGATGGATGTAACTACTACAATTAAAAGCATATTTACAAATTTTGCATGTGCCACACTTAAAGAAATCATCCCCTCCACTTGAAAGCCAGTTTGTTACTTTGTCATTTTTCTCTGAGGCCATGTAGCTTTCCACTACTAGGTCTTTGATGGACATACCTTTCCAAAAAGTTATCTCAGGAGGTTCTTTTAGTAAGTTGCCCAAGTCTTTGTACAACTTTTTTTTTAAAACTTTCCAATATTTACTTAGAATATTCTTTATGGTTTGTGAATGGCTTCCAAAATTTAAAATCAATCTTGGAGTATTATCTTCTATTTCATTCTTGGAGTCAGGTTTGGTTGTTCTCAGCAAATCTTGTCCGTCCATGTCTCGGACTTTAATGTAAGATCTTTTTGATAACTTTTTTGGGTACTGTTGTTGTAAAAAGTTGTGGGCTGTGATTTGGCTAGCTAAGTCAAAATCTTTAATATCATTGCATTTTTGTCTGATGCGAATGTATTCGCCATATGGGATACTTCACAGGAGACTCTTTGGGTGGGCACTTTTGGTGTGTAGAGGAACATTTGCACCTGTGATTTATCTGTGCAGATCACACTCTATTTTTTCCCCCAATTTTGACTTTTACATCTAAAAGTACATTGGAATGTGTGCTATGCTTTGTACATTTCAAGTTTAAATTGTAGACATTTAATAGTTTGACAAATACAGATTGTGCTGTGCGATTCAAAATAATTAATAAATCGTCTATATAGCGTAGCCATAATATTATTTTTTCTGTGACGGTCTCATTTTCTTCTGCCCATACAACTAATTTATCCCAATTGCCCATCATTAAGTTTGCATATGGGGGCGCGAATGTCACACCCATGATGATGCCTTGAATTTGATGAAATATCTCATTATTGAAAAGAAAAACATTGTTTTCCAAACATAGTCTCACCATTTCGAGGATCATATTCAAATGTTTCAGGTAATTGAGCAATCTTGTGTTTAAAAAGGTTTGACATGCCTTTATACCATCCTCATGTTGAATTGATGTATAAAGGGAAACCACATCTATGGTGGCTAGTAGGTATGTCGGTTCCCATGGAAGATCATCAATTTTACATAAAAAGTCTGTTATCGCTAACATATGATGGTAAAGTTGAAACAAAGGTACAGAGTACTTCCACAAATGTTTACATATTTTGAAGTAGTGAACCGCACAGGATCACAATCTGTCTTCCCCGGTGGTCTAGTGGGGTTTTAATGTACTTTCGGAAGAAAGTATATCATGGGGTTCACAGAGTGCTTTGTAAATAGAAATGTTACCGTTTCTTCCTCCAGGATGCCTGCGTTCTCCCATTTTGATAAGAAATCCCGGATTTCATTTTCCAATTACTGGATGGGATTCCTGGTGAGTCTTTCATAACACTTTACATTGTTAAGCTGTCTCTATGCTTCTTTTACACAGTCCTGTTTATTCACTAGAACTATGTTACAGCCTTTATCCGCTGGTTTAATTATATATTGGTCAATTTTACAAATGTCTGATAAAGCCTTTTGTTGTTTCTTAGATATGTAACTTTTGATATATTGTTTATTTATTCTTCTTTCTTGTTTCAAGTCATCAATAACCACATTGAATTCTCCAATGTGGATATTTTGAGCACTCAATGGATTAAAAGATTTGTTTGTTTGTTTTGCTTTATTCATTTGTAATGCTCGCCAGACCCAAGGATATCGGGGCGCAGGAGCAACAAGGATATTTTCAGCTTGGTTACAATACTGTACAATGATTTACAGGTATGAGCATGGGTAAAAACAAGGCAGAAACATTAAAATGCAATTTACAAAATAAACATAAGGAAATCAAGACGGGTGAGGTTAACAGTCATTTTCCTTTATCCACTTAATGTAGTTGCGCCTAAAGTGAGGATACGTTTGAGGTGTCCTTAAGGTGGGTGGCAGGGAGTTCCAATGTTGGGCTGCTTTCACCTGGAAGCTATAACCTCCAGTTTTGGTTTGTTTAAATCTGGGGACTGTGAGTAGGTTGGAATTTGCAGTTCTGATAGATTGGTTGGGGGGTGTATCTCTTAAATCTGCCAACAAGGTAGCAAGGGGCTGCATTATTGAGGCATTTGTGCATCCGAGCAGCCACCTTGAGCATGATTTTGTCTGTTGTGGTGAGCCAGTTTTGGGCTCTCCTAGTATCGGAGATGTGTTCTTTTTTGGAGATACTCCGAGCTGCTCTGAGAGCATTGTTTTGCAAAATCTGGATTTTGTTTGTAACATTTATTGTCTCCAACATATAGGGCAATCCAATAATCCAGTGTTGACAGGATTAAGGCTCTGGCTAAGGTAGTGCAGCTCTGGGTCGAAAGGAAGGGTTTAGCTGCTCTTATTAATTTACAGGTGTAGGCTGTAGAGGGAGATATGGTGCTAACCTGTTTGCGGAAAGGATAGGGTGGTGTCTAGATAGAATCCTAGCATTTTAACTTCTTTGGCTACATTAATAGGGTTGCCATCTATGCTAAAGCTAGCGTATTTGTGATTCATTTTATTTAAGTGAGGGGTGGAACCAAGGATAATGAGCTTGGTCTTGTCATCATTCAGGCATTGACTATGAGAAGCCGTCCTTGCCTGGATGATGAGGTACACATTGTTCACCAAGGCCAAATCCTTGTCGTAATCTCCCGTCAACGGGATGAGGATCTGGGTATCATTGGCATAGTTAGTGTAGATGATACCAAGACCATCAAGATAATTGAACAGGGGCTTTGTGAACACGTTGTACAAAGTGGGGGAGACGCATGACCCTTGGGGAACCCCGCAGGTGATGGGGTAGGGTCAGCAGAGGCTGAAGTAGAAAAGACACACACAGACCTGTTGTTGAGGAAGGATTCAATCCTCTTGGGAGAAGTGGGCTGCCAAGTCTAGGTGGTTGCAGATCATTTTGTGGTTTACTAAGTCAAATGCTGCTGAAGGGTCTAGTAGAAGTAGTGCAGCAGTTTTCCCATTGTCTCTAAGAGTATCAATTTGTGCCTTAAGGTCAATGAGTGCCGTGGCTGTCCGTGTTGGGATCTAAAGCCCGACTGATGGATTCCCAGGAGGTGTTTTTTTTTCTAGGTATTGTTGTATTTGCAGATGGGCTGTTTTATCTAGTATTTTAAGCAGGAAGGGGAAAGTGGTGGTGGGTCTGTAGTTCGTGGGTATTAAGGGGTCTAAGGAAGGTTCTTTGAGCAGAGGGATGACCCATGACTCTGAGAATGCTGGGGTTGGTCCCTGAAGAGAAGGAAGAGTTGATGAGCTTGGTGATGAAGGGTGAGGGGTCTCTGGCAGCATCTTTGATTTGTGAGGGGCAGGGGTCACCCTGGCAGTTCAAAGGTTTGAGGCTGAGAATTATTTTTTCAACCTCTAATGTGGAAACTTTGGAGAAGCTGAAGGGAAGGGGGGTTTTGGTGTGGAAAGTTGGGGGGGAGGGGTGGTGTTAGATGCACGGGCTGTGCAGACGAGAGATTCTTTCTTGTTATTGATTTTAACTTGTAGGCCTGCGACTTTATTAGAGAGGGCATTTTGGGTGCTGATGTACCGTTGTTTGTTTTTCACACATGTCGGGGACTGGAATGGGTGTGTCCAGCTCTTTAAGGATAGTAAACAATTCTTTTATGCTGGAGTTAGCTTGCGATATTCTCAAGTTGTAGGACTCTTGTTTGGCGATTATGATTTCTTTTTTGTAGCGTGCGGTTATTTTGTTGAGCTTCATCTTATTATTATCAGAGGGTGATTGTCTCCATGCCTGGTCACTTTTACGTTTTTCGAGTCTGAGAGATTTCAGGTAAAGGGAGAACCATGTGTTGAGAAGTTTTTTAGGTTTGCTTTTTCTGAGTTTTAGCAGAGTGATGGAGTCTAGAGCTGATCTCATGATTTTGTTGTAACCATCTACAAGGGAGTGAGGGTTGGAGATTTCTGAGTGAGTTCAAGGTCGGGAGAATAAGGGGGATTAGTTTTTCAACTGTTATGTATTTCTTATTTCTCGTTGGGATGGCTGAGGCTAGTGAATTATTAGTGGTACTCATTGTGTATGCCTCAAGGGAGAAGGTAAGGAGATGGTGGTCAGGCCAAAGCTGAGGCAAGAATGCAGTGATGGAGGCCAAGCAATTATAGTCCGCCACCCAAACACGGGTTCTCCCCTTATTGTGGGTGGGGAGGGTCACTCTTTGGATAAATCCTAACTCAGATAGGGTGTTGTCAATAAGGGTGGCCTGAGGGTCTTTGGGGTCTTTAAAGCCTAGGTTAAAGTCTCCTTGGAGAAGGCTTCGAGAAGTTGTTAGTGAGGATGGTTATAAGGTCCTCCTCAAATGAGCCTAGAGGGCTTGGGAGTCTGTAGAGTAGATGAATGGTAAGGGTTTGGGAATTGGCAATGGGCAATTTAGCTATTAGTGATTTGCAAGAAATGGAGGTGTCTAAAGTGGCAAGTCTCATGTTAAGGTGAATTTTGGCAATTATGGCGAGGCCTCTGCCTCTGGATTCTGTTCTGTCTGCTCTGAAGATATTGTAATCAACTGGGATGGCTAACATAAGGGCTGGGCCAGCAGCTGTGTGGAGCCAGGACTCGGTGATGGCTAAAAAGTCCAGTTTTTCTTCTAGTATGAGGTCTGCTATGTCTGTAGTATAGGCTACTAAGGAGTGTGCATTTATTAAGGCAGCTCTAATAAGAGGGGTGATGTTTTTGGTGGGAGTTGGTGAAGTGGCCATATTGTCAGGCTTGTGCTTGACATGGGTGTTAATTGGTTGTGCATGGGTCTGCTCATGGGACGGATGGTAGGTGTCTATCTACTCAGGTATAGTCCAGTTACTCAGTTTAGAGTGAGGGGAGTCCCTGGCACGCGGTTCGTATAGTTTGGGTAGCCTGGAACGTAGTCTGGGGTTTTCTGGCAGAGGGACTACAAGGGATAGACAAGTAGGGTAGTGTAGATGAGTGGTGTAGGTGGATGGGTGTAAAGCATGGTATTGGAAGGTCAGGTGTCTGTGGAGGCAAAAGTGAATATTGTGCTTGAGTAACTAGATGAGTAGATTAAGTGGAAAATTACTCTAAATAGGGCTGAGTAAATTCCTGATATATACATTGTGTTAATAATTGGTAATATCGGGAAATCTGGTCATTCAAGTCTAGCGCTACAGCGCATCAGAACAAGGCAGTTCAGTTGTAGCGCTTCAATGCAGTAGCATTTCAGGCAATTAAGTTAAAAGCACTTCAAAGCATTAGCAGCAAAGGTAGTTCAATACTAGTGTATACTACGTGTCGGAATCTTGTCAGACAAGAGGGGCGATCAGGTGATTGTCTGCAATGTAGTATATCGCGTTTAGGCAGGTTGGGAGACATAACAACTCGAGTACAACTCGAGTACATTTACATTTTAGTTTACTCTTGGAAGGCCAATCAGTGCATATGCCCAAAGTTTCTAAGTCTGTCGGCACTGCACCCAAGATGCTTTAACTTTCTTGTTGTAGAGTGACCAATGTCGTAAGAGTATCTATATCTGCAATGATGATGTCTGTATGTCCCCCCAATGTCTGTTTAGATTTCTTTTTGTATGTGTTGGTAGCAAAAAACTGCAATTTGCACACAAAACTGTCCAAATCTAGTCTTGTTTGCACATACTCGAATTCTGCTAGGGGACAAAAGTTCAGACCAAGCTTTAATACTTTAATTTCTTCTGATGTTAGGACATGATTGAATAAGTTGACAATTTGTTGCTCTTTGAAACTTTGTGAAATGTCTTCATTTATTTACCAGAGCGCAGTAATCTTGGCTGGGGGATGCTGCTTGAACATTTTGCCCCTCTGCCCCCTCCTCGTTTTTTTCTTCCCACTCTCCTCGTCCTCTTGTCGTAGTGGTGGATTCCCGAGTTTTGTTTGAACGGCAATCTTGACATAACAACCTCATTTCCTCTAAAAAATTGAGACTCGCAGTTGGTTCATCTTCTTCATTCTCTGTAATGTCTGATTCAGAAGTAGAGGCTATCAGCTCTTGATTTTCTTCATTTGCAGACCCTGATGGTGCAGGTAGTTCTTTTGCTTTTTGTCTCATGTGATCAAAACGATGGGAAAATGTGTATACTCAGCCCTGTTCATAGTCAACTTTGTCTCTAAAAAACTTCCGCTGCTTTCTCATTTTTATATCTTCTTTGTATGTTTTTAAACCATTTTCAATGTTAATTAGGAATTTTTCTTCAAGCTCTGCTATTTGTGCAAATAACTTTGTGCAATCACTTCCTGAATATGTAACAAGAATACATAAGAAGGTATTAGAGCAGTGATCAGAAGCATCCCCCCATTCTCTTAACATGATAGGGTCTTGTTCCTCAAAAGATGGTATCGTTAAAATGTGCAATCCTCGTTGGATCCTCCCAACATCCAAATAGTTCTGTAAGGAATGTTCTTCCCACCATTTGCTTGCTTCTCTTTTCCGAAATCTTTCCAGTTGTTTTAGCAATGAAATCTCATTATTATCCCTTGTCTTTTTGGTTCTCGCTGTATCCTTTTCCTGAACAGTTGGTAAGGTCTCATTAAACAGGCTGGCTGCCTGTTCCTTTTCTTGCAGCCTCTATACGGGCTTGGGAAGCCATTGGCTCTTTGTAGTTCTATTTGTAGTTCTATTTGTAATTCTATTTGGGGTTTTCTCTAACTTCAGTATGCTGATAATGTTATGGATCCAAATAACACATGCACATGCGTGCAGAGGTCAATTGGTAGCACGTAGCAATTACAGTGCTATGAGGCGAAATTCAGAATGTCACACCGGACCACCCAATCATTTTTAGTAAAACAAGAGCAAAGTGGAACACTTACCCCAACAGTGTTTCCCGGCCGCGTATATGTATGCATGTAATACATGGCCTGTGGTAGGGGCCATGTAGTTATGGTTAAGTTGCTAATCCCATAGGAAGAGCACTTTTTGGGCGGCTTATAACTTCGCTCCCCCTGGACGAATCCTCACCAAAGTTTGGTGATGTTTGTTCAGGGGGGTGGGGGGGAACAAGTTATAGGGGGTCCCAAAATGTATTTTTTTCCCATAGACATAATGGGATAAATCTTTGCTCACGCCTACAGCCCAAACCGCTGGACGGATTTTCACGAAATGTTAGGCAGGAGCAGCGGCTTAGTCCTGAAAGCGTGCTTCTGTTAATTTGATGTAAATCTATACAGTAGTTTCTTTTTTAAATGACCAAAACTTAAAGCAAAACAATATCTATGTCTGGTCCGCGGACTTACTTCCCTGTTCGGGCCGCGGACTGGCCTCTGATTGGCCTGAAAAATCTGCAGACTTTTGGGTGGTCCGCGTACATTTAGGACGCGGCTGCTGATTGGGTGGTGAGAAAACATGAAATGCGTTGGTTTCCCTGAAACGCCCGCCATCTTGGATTCAGACTTTTTTGGGGTCCGCGGACAGAGTGATGAAAACATTTTAAAAAAGCAACATTGCACTTGTCAGATTCAACAAACAATCTCTGGGGAGGTGGGGGGATGAGGATGGGATAGGATATGGCCATAGGAAGCAAAAAAAACATGTTGCTTCACCCCCCCCCCCCGGACAGTCTGCGAACACTCAAGATGTCCTGGGGCAGCCCTGTGGTGTCTGCAGACACTTCAGATGTCCTAGGACATATGTACCTATTTCTGCATTACAGGGTTGGGGGGAAAAGCAGTTTTTGGATGGCTTATAACTTTTGTGCCACTCAATGAAACAATATGTAATTTTTCTATTTTATTTTAGACATAATCCTGAATGGTTTTTAAAGGTTTTGTGGGATTCTGTCAAGAGGGGCAAAATTAGAGGGGGGGGGTCCCAAAATATTGTAAAGGCATATAAATGTGGTGTCATTTGACGAATCTGCACAACATTTGGCAAAACGATTTTGGATCTAGATATAAATGGTTTTCTAAAGTTTGGTGGGATTTTCTCAAGAGTGGAGGAAATTAGAGGGGGGGGCCTCAACATTTTTGGACAAAAGTTTTGAGAAAGATTATAGACCCACTCTTCAATGTTTGTGTAAAGACTGAATGGATTTTGTCAAGTGCGGGCTAATTTATATGACTATTGTATGTACATCAATTTTGACATATTTAAAAAAATAAGACATAGGCGGATTTTGAGCAAACTCATGAGGAGAATTGGCAAGGACATTAAAGCATGGTTTTGCAAATGTTCCCATGTTTTATTTTTTGACAAGTGTCATAATGTAGGTACAGAAATAGTCCTATAGCTTTGGTGACTGCGGTATAGCCTGTGACCGTGGGTAGTAGCCAGATTGTCTGGGTCATGGCATAAGGTCATGACACAGATAATCTGGCTACTGGCCATGACTGCTAGGGACGAAAAATGGTGATAAAGTGGCCATGTCTACCTGGGACCGGCTATGTGGTAAAGTTATTCGAAGGTAGGATAGGTTTGAAAGGGAAAAAAGTGCTTGTGGTAATATGTTTATAGGGTTTTGCAGGCTGCCATAGCAAGGGAAGAGGGGCTGTGTACGGAGCTCCGCCTTCTCTTTCCGTGTTGACTTTCTTGGAAAAGGATAATCCTTCCTTCTTAAAGCGGGACGCCGGAGGCGTCCTGCTATAGGAAGAAAAATCTATGCATTACCACCCTGGGTTCTCGCTTTGGGAACCAGGGGTGCTAATGGCCTTTATCCCCCATTTCATGGGCCGCAATGGACATTAATGGTCAGTAGCCCTCTTTATTTATTTATAACACGCCAAAGCCCGCAGACATCAGGCTGTGTGGTTACAGTATTTTTGAAGGAAGATGAGGTAGAGGAAGACAGCTTACTACTTGCTGAGAAAGGAACAACCTTTCTGAGAGCATTGCGGTCATTGGATTTGGTGTGGTGGCGCATGGAGGTGGTGCCGTAGGAGTACTTTCCAGGTAGTCTGCGAATGAGTACAAAATAGTGCATTTCATTTTGGTAGCTTTAGCCTTTGGTACACTCCCAACAGTAGTAAAGAACTGGCGCACCCATGATTCAATCTTGGTGCTAGAAGTAAGCACTTCCTCTACCTCATCTTCTTGGTCCTCTTCATTGTCTTTGAAAGTACTGTGCTTTTTTTTGTTGTGAAGGTCCTTCAGCTGGTGGTGATGGTGGCTCTTGGGGAGAAGGGATGGCAATAACTGCTGCCATTTTTAAGGTACATAGCAGTTTTGATAAAGTTCTTCCAAGTATGTACTGTGTACTAGATTGGTAATGGATAATGTGTACGAAAAGGTGTAAGAGGTGTGCGAGGAAAATTTTGAAGTTGAAAGTTCCTGGATCAGCAGATGCAGCTCCGAACCGTCTTCGAAGCATGGATCCGATCACGAAGTCCAGATGCCTTCGCGAACATGTCTCCATGCCGCGCGCAAGCGTATGGTCACGTGGCACTGTCCAGAAGGTCTCGGATGAAGTCGGACATTCCCAAACGTCTACGGATGTCAAATTATTTCAAAAAGTTGCAAAAAGTGTATAGACGTGTTAAAAATGATGCTACAAGGTGGGAAATGGCAGAGTTTTAAGGTGAAACTTTGTAAATTGGACACAAAAATTGTTTAAGTATGATATTAGTAAGTTGTAGGAAAATAGCATGCACTGGTAAAAACCGATGCAGTTCACTGAAAAAACTTTGTTAAAGGGACGTTATGGTTACAGGTGAAATCGAAAAACCTCAGAAATTCACCAGTTATGGTAAGCTAAGCAACCATAACTCACGCCACCACTGTGCACTGCTAAGACTAGGACCCAGGACATCAAAGATGACATCAAAAATGTTATTGATGACATCACATATCTGGCTCACTTATTTTGGTTCACTGAAAAATCTAGGGCCAGGTTGTTTTATTCACTGACAATCAGAATATTAAAATTCAAAAGGTGCTGTATATCAAAACATTAACCTTGTCATATGTTCTTAAAGTACTTTCCTTAGGGTTTGGTCTCGGCTCATGGTGCACAAGCATGGGGCAATAGCAGGCCTCAAACACACAATTAATTTGTATACAGGAAGATAAACTTTAATACTATTAACATTGTCTGATGATGCTGTTTCTTTCTTCCTTACTTTAGTTTCCCTGTATTTGCCTCTGATTTATATGCATTGTGGGTCTTCATATGTATTTGTTTGTACTAGCACAAGTGTGTAGTAAGACTGGAATGGTTAGCTATTTATTACATGTTTAACATTGCACAATCACCCCTGACATCTTGTTACCAACATAATAAAAACAGCCCCTTGTAGGTAGGGACTTTTCATCAACATTAATTTCACATGTGATGCCATCAGTGATGTCCTGGGTGTTAGCCTTAGCAGTGCACGGTGGTGGCGCTAGTTATGGTTGCTTAGCTTACCATAACTGGCGAATTTCTGAGGTTTTTCAGTTTTACCTGTAACCATAACATCCCTGTAACAATGTTTTTCCATTGAATTTCATAGGTTTTTATTAGTGCAACTTAACCATAGTGTCCCCTTAACTAAGTTTTCTATTGAATATATACATATATATAATTTTGAAGAAAACATTTTTCAGTAGTTTTTAATGCAGATGCCTTTCATTAACAGGAGATATGTACTCTGAGAGTTCAAGTGTACATCTGAAGTGTTGAAGTGAGATGACAGGTTTAGGTGTAGAGGTTTTGGATGCGATTGGTGGATGGATGTGTGACTCTTTGAAAGCAGACAATAAGGGAGTGTTGAAAACATGGAAGTGGAAATGGTAGAAGGACTGCCCGTGTGCTACAGGGTCCTTGGACGGCACATTACACATATGGGTCTTTTGTGGATGCCTGGCATGGAAAGGATTGTGGGGATTAGCCAATCAGGTTTTCAGGGTGTGGTGTACAGAAATAGATAGTAGCGGGAGTCTTGTTTTGAGTTGAGAGCACTGACTATGGCTATTCTATGGCTATGTGTTTGAGAAGGCACTGTGTGGATTCTGGGGGACTCTTAAATTCAGCCATTAAAGGTGTTTGTTGAAACTCATGGCGTTCTTAGAAATATTGGCTTGGCAAAAGTGGACATTTTGTTTGTGGCTTAAACTGGGCAAGCATGTTTTCATTATGTGAGAGTATGGCTCACTTTAAATGTCCAGACATTGTGATTGTGCATTGTGGAGGGGACAGTTTGGGGCTTGTGACTCCAGTATATTTACAGTTTACCCAGAAGGATTTCTTTAAAAGAAAAATATGAATGCTTCCTGCTGCCAAGATTATTTTTGCAGACATAAATAAGAGGGAAATCTGGAGATGTCCAACACATTATTTCAGACCACAAATTGAAGAATCAAGGCAGCTTGTAAATAAAGCTAAATCTATGTTTGTATATGCTGCAGGAATGTCATCTTTTGAGAATGACAATGTAAGTTCTGAATGTGTGATTTTATTTTTTTCTTTTTTTCTTTTTTTTTCTTTGTCAAGATGGAGTTCATTTCACAGATATCAGAAAAGCAATGTTCCTTTACAATTTTAGGAATGCATTGAAAAAGGTCCTGTAAGAAAATTGTAAAAGAGGATGTAAAGTGTACTGTAGTACTCTACATAAAAGCAAAATAAGTTAACAAACACCTCCTCAAAAAAAGGTTCTTTTCAGAGCCACCACTAAAGATTAGATAACTTAAATTGTTTAATTTTCCCCCACCCCTTTGAATGGTTGCGACATCCACGGACACCACATTAGTCAGTGGATGGCACGTGCCGCATCTAGGTCTTTTTAGATTGCTTGCCATGTAAAGGGCACTGTGGAGACCGTGGACATTTGGGGTGTCCACGGACATTGAAGGATTAGCCAATCATGTTTCCTGGGTCTGGCCTATAGGAAGAAAGCGTAGCAGGAGTTTTGTCAGTAGGAGTTGAGAGGATTGAAAGTGGCCATGGCAATGTCTTTCAGCAGGCAGAGTGTTAGGGTTTTGGGGACTTTTGGATTCATTGGTTGAAGATGTATGCTAAGCATTGTGGAATAGCCAAAATGTTTGGATTCCCTGAATTGGAATTCTTTTGGTATGGAGTGAAAGCATTAAGTGGGTGGGTTTGCTCTCATTTTGTGCAAATATGGTTCACTTGAAAAATCCAGACATTATTATTGTTCATTGTTGAGGGAAAAGTTTGAGGAACATAACTGGAATTTCATTGCTGTTTGCAGTGAAGGATACATCGGGAAAGTCGAAGGAAATACTCTGTAATTAAAAAAAAATAGTTTTTGATGCTTTGTCTAGAGACAGATGTGGATGTGCTTGAGTTCCTTTGGTACACAAATGGAAAAAGCAAGACACAACGTAAATGAAGCTGTGTGCTTTTGTGCGCGATGTTGACATGACATTGTTTGGTAATGATAACCTTAAATTTGATAGGGCCAACATTTTTCGGAGCGATGGAGTCCATCTAACTGATGTGGGCAATCCGATTTTTGTGGAAAACATTCAAAATGCTTTGAAGCAGTTCTTGTGAAAGTTAGAAGAAATAATTCAATTCAGTTAAATGCATTCTTAGTTCAGTTTGTAAAGCCAAACAGTTTTGAAAAATATATAAAAGTCAAAAGCACAATAAAAGGTTCTTTTAAGAGCCACCCTTTTTAAATGCAAAATAATTAAAATTATTTTAACTGTCCCACCCCTGCACAGGGGCCTGTGACGTTTTTGCTCACTTCTATTTTTTTAACTGTGAAAGGTGGCTTGTAAAAGAAACCATTTGTTGGTGTTTTTTTGTTTTGACATTTGTTTTGGCTTTTATGTTCAGGAGAGGCAATGTAGGGTAGGGGAAGGGAGGGAAGGAGCACCAACCACAGGGACGAAGAGGCAGGTGGAGAAAAGATGATGTTGGGAGGGCCTTAATCAGGTAGGTGGCAGTGTTTCTCATGCTCCTTGACCGCAGCCTCAAACATTCTGGAACTGCTCCTCACCTACAGATTGTTGCTTCGCAGTACATGCATAGTACTGTGACCCTGGAAAGGTACAAGTCGACAGCATTCTGTATGGCCTGTGAAGCCGCCACTACGATCCTCTCCCCCAACAGAGTACCCTTTGTGCTAACGGGAGCAGATAAATATGATGGGGTGGAGGAAGTCAATCTGCTCTTAACTGAGAAAGGTATCGCCTTTTTCAGAGCAATCAGGTGCGTCGATTTGGTGTGGCACCTCATGGAAGTATTCTTGTAGGAATACAAGCCATATTTACCATGACTGAGTACATCTTTGCACTCAGCGCATTGAACCTTGCTTGCAGAAGCCTTTGTGACATTTCCAACAGTCATGAAAAATTGCCACACCCAGGACTCACTCCAAGTACTGGTGGCATGGACTTCCTCCACTTCATCATCATCATCTTCTTCCTCTTGACCCTCCTCTACTATATCACCATGCCTGTTCTCCTCTCCAGGTCATTCAGATGATGATGATGATGGTGGTGGTGGTGGTGGTGGTGGTGGTGGCTGGGAAGAAGCAGTGGCCATAAGCGATGCCATGGTCTCCAACAAAAACATCTGCAAAACAAATATTTACAGCTACAAAGCAGGTGCTCTCTCCTGGATAGCCATATTGAGAATGAGGAAAAGTAATGGGTGGATCCCTTCTGAGGAACCGTCTGCAGATGGTTATACTGTCCACGCACGACCCGTTGTAAAATGTTGCAGATCAACCAAGAATGGGTCTGGGAGCTGTGGAAGGGCAACGTTTCTGCTTGAAACACCTTAGATTGGCTGGAAAACATGTTTAAACTGTCTGCAGTCACAAACACAGTTGGCGGACACCCCCGTCATGCCACACGGTGCAGTCATATGATGATGTCTGCGGCCCTGATGGCCGTCTGCGGACACATCCGGCAGGAATCGCAAGGCGCATGTGCTGGATATCCATAGAACAAGCGGGGTGTCTGCAGACTAATTTTAAATGGTTCATGCAGAACCGGGCATTGAGGGTCGGACGCCCCGGACAGTCGCTGTGTCTGTATTCTCGTAATGGGAGTTTAAAAAAGAAAAAAAGGAAATATTACATAACAATATACAAAACATGTATGGTTTAAAATATAGTAAATCTTCAAGGGGACAGGAAATTACAGAGGAGAGAGAACTCATTTTTGCCACTAAATGTCACAAGAGTGGTCTTACCGAGGCTGTGGAATGGCATAAATTGAAATGAATACAGTAAATCACAATTTTCAGTGGATTCTGCCCCAATTTTCGACATATGTGGGAGAAATGTGCCATATTTCCATGTCCCTAGCTTGATGGGTTGCAAGCAAGAAGGCTGCCACATTTGAAATCGCCCCGACGTATAATCAAGGTGGTACATTTATGAGTTGTAACTATATGAGATTCTGCAGTGCAACAAAACGCTACTGGGAATTTGAATATATTTAACAACCTATATGTGTCAGATTTCCTGCTTGTTTAAGTGGTTAGATTAAGTGATGGTCTCTCGAAAATTTAGCACCCGGGGTAGACTATACACTCTGAGTCTATCCTGATGACTAGTCTCGAGAGTCCTGCATTTGAGTCTATGAATATTGCGAGAAACAGTTAGAACCTAATGGTTTAATCAGATCTGGATATGCACTCCCAGAACACTGTGTCAGTACCAACTGACAGCGAGACGCAAGCCACACCCCGGTAAACTTGTGGCAGGAAATGCCATTTTGACCTTTTGGTAAGTGTAAAGGGAATTCTTCGGAGGTTAAAATTCCAAAAATGTCCTTAAAGGAAGTGGATTTCCAGTGCGATCAGGACATACCTAAACCCACCCCCGCTTTTTTAAAATACCTCTGCAGGTCTTGCAAGGCTGGGAGGAGTGATAAATGCAAATGCCTCTTTATTCACATGGTCAGAAAAGTACCCGATAGGAGAGGCTGGACAGAAAAAATGGTGAGTCCAAAGCTGACACATATAGTGCTTTCTGAGAATTAGAATGCTTTTGAATGTGGACAACAGTATTGTTTAGATATTACAAGTACAATCATATTGATCTTTGAATATTTATCTATGTGGATGGCGTGAAGAACATATGAATGGACATACTTTTTTATATACCACAGTGTAGATTTCTCTGCTAGTTCTGAATGTATTTGTATTTATTTGTATTTAATTGATTTATGAAGCGCCTTACACCAAGGAAAGTGCATGGTGAGTGCGAGTCAAGTTTTAAAAAAATAATCTCATAGATAGAATGAAAAGCAAATGGTAACATTTCTGGTACAACTCAAACTGAGTGGGACAATGTTGATGTCCCAATGGAAATTGTTTTGGCCCTGGAACAAGATAAATTGAAAGGGAAACCCACTATGAACAAATGAAGGTAATTTCCTCATTTGTTTCTTTTTAAATAGAGCTATTTATGAGCATATTTTGGGTGATTTGAAGCTGGAATAATGACAATATCATTGGCTATTTGCAGTGTGGGGTTTTCCAAGAATGTTTTCACCACCAGGTGGAGTAATGAAACTTGAAAAAAAAAACTGAGCAAAAGGACAGATAGTTTTGCTTAGTCCTATACTGTGACTTTTGGGACCAACCCCAGTGGTGGGGATTTTAGACAGTATATTGGAATTTGTCTATTGATTTTATTTTGCACGGAGAAATCACATGGTGGTGGGGGACACCTCGTGCTGCTGATGTGGTTTTTGTATTTTTATGTTTGTTGTAATTTGTGTATTTTTCTATATTTTCTATCTGTTTATGAAATATTAACATTATGAGATGGTTTACTTTTGAGTAGTTTGAGTTGGGGTTCTACCACTTCTTTAAACTGATAGTGCTACTGAAAGCCTTTTTGTAGTTGTTTCATGGGAATACTATCAGCCATATCCTCCTAGTAGTCAATTAAAATGACTTCAAAACCATTCCATAATGTCATATTAGCGTACGGACATCATTATTGACCTCCTCCCAACCAATCAGAATGTTCAGAGTGCAGTCAATAACTACTGGTATATATTGCATTCAGAATATTCTGACTTCAAAAGCAGAAAGGGAAACCACAATGTACTCTTCAGGCAAGGTTTCTTCTAGAAGGAAATGTTGTTTTTGTTGCAACATCCTATTTAACACATCAGAGGGAAAGCTAAAACATTGGAACTTGCTTTCACTTTCTTAGTAATAACCTCTTTACGTTTACATTGTATGCATGCTCAAGTTAAACCCACTCCAGTTTAACCAAGTTTGAAATTAAAATACTTAAATTATGAAGACAACCATGCTATTTAAACACTACAAATTAGAGCCACATTTAATTAACTTAATAAGTGGGCCTCATTATAAGGGTGGCGGTAGCTGTGCCAGTAAATACTGGCATGGCTGCCACCGGAGTCGGTTTTTTACCTGCACCCGGCAATGAGGATGTACTGGGGCATCCCGGCCCTGCCAGACCCAGTAATTCTCCTTCGCCGGCTGCCGGTAAAAATGTACTCCCCATTCCCATTGAGTCCCTTTTGTACTCAATGGGGAAGCCAGTAGCGCTGGCACTGTTAATAACTGTACCAGCACTACAGTGTAGGTCTGCTCGGGGGTGCCGTTCTGCCCGCCAGGTCGGACCTGCCAGGCTCACAGGCACTCGCAAGCAGACCTCTTAGTTAGTCAGCCAGGTAACAGCGGTACCGGCAAGCTTACTGGTACCATTGTTACCGGACCGGCAACCTTGTAATGAGGCCCAGTGTGTCTGATTTTACTCACTTTTAAAAAGCGTTTTTACTTCACCACCAAATCTCCAAATCCCAAATCATTTATTACTCCTGCCACTATGCGCTAATAGCCTTACAGACAACGGTGAGGGGTAATTATTGATTGGGATAGATAAATGACCCTTCCCCAACTCAATCCCCTCCCGGTGAATATTAAAATCACCATCAGTTATTATTAAAGAATCGCATGCAACATTATTATTATAGGGCTGCCTAAAGACAATATCATTTTCTTTTTTTTTTTTAGTAAAGAGAGAGAACAGGATTGTCACGACAGGATAAATAAGTATAAGAACGTACAAAAATGATGGGGTCACCAAAAGGCCAGGTAAGAATGACTACAAATAATTTACTCAATAAGTTATCTTTTGATCTAATCCATGCAAGGGTACTAGATACCAATGTTATATGGCCTCCTTCATTCCATCTATAGGGTCCTCAGGTTAAGCTTCTTGGTGCATTATGATATCCTGATTGGTAAAGAAAGAGAAGAGATCCACTTCCTTCAAATTACAATGTAGAATTCTTCCCTGCAATATTGCAGGAAAACATGTTTACATGTTTAGACCATTCTCCATCTTGGGAGAAATGGTCAGAACAGGATATTTATTATCATTGGAGGATAACCATACTAGTTTGTATATGAAAATGAGCATAGCCTTTAGGATAGCCCATGGACCTGTACATGGCAGGCAAGTTGGTAGCGGGCTCCTTTGAGGGATTATCAATAAGTCTTCATATATCAGCACATCATCCCTGGTTCTCACTCCCAGCCAGTATAAATTGTTATCAAGTAGCCATCTCTCATCTGGCACTTATTGGTCTCATTTGTAAGTCATTTGACCCAAAATAAAAGGTAAAATAATCAAGTGGAACAATTATCATGGCACTGCCTTCCATTTTCAGCAGATTTCATAGCTTGGCTACTCTACTTGCCAAAAAAGGTTAACAAATGATAGAATAATGCAGTCTCCCCCATAATTCTTCTTTGCTGTACACATCAATCATATCTTCATGCCATTACCAAATCCATTTGAGAAAATGGGGTCACAGATATCTTATAAGCTACAAACTGCTATGGTTTATTCATTATGGATGGCATATCCTCCACCTGATCAGCCATGTGCCCCAGAACATTCATTAAAAAACGGCAACCAAAGGGATCACTAGTGCTGGAAGATTGATTGATTGAAAACCAACTTGTTATTGGTGTTTTGGTCATTCTTCTCTTAGAAGTATTTGTTGTCACAACTTCAAGGTGACAGTTCATCTAGAGGTCATTAGTGAGCTTAGTACATGTGTAATTGACAGCATTGTTATGACAGGATGCCAATTGTGAGGGAGGTATTTCCTTGAACTTTTTAAATGTGTAATTAATAAAATTATGCAGGTAAATATTGCATTGATGGGGGGGGGGGGGGTCTGCTAATGAGACTCCCCTTCATAACTGCTGCATGACAAAAGCCATGTGAACCTGCTAGGAATAGTTTCCTGAAAACCCCAGTAACAGCCTTGTCATAGCAATAGTGTGGGCTAAAGGTCACATGTAAATTCCTCAATGCAGTTCTGCTGGAGCGCAAAGATCCAGCGTACAGGGAGTTGCCTTTGTAATAATAATAATGTAATTTAGCATACGAACCCTCAGGCATCTGAGTGCTGCTTATTATTGCCCACAGTGTGTGGTGCTCATTTATCAACCTCGAAACGATGAAAGTCTGAGATTGGCACTGCCAGGATTTGAACCTGCATCAGCAGGGTGTGCACATATGTCAAAGCGAGGGCTCTACTCGCTGTGCTATTGGACCGGCTCTAATAACGGACTCCCACTCCCAAAGTAATAACTGTGTGTCCCAGTGGCCTCATAGCAGGTTAATATTTGAAGATATGCCAAGTCTCTTTTGACATTGTGGATGCTCAGATTATACATTTATGCAGTCACAAGCCTTTCATGCCATGTAAGTGTCACCCTGCTGCACAGTGAGCATTGTATGACAGGGCTGGGTATGTGTTGGACTTGTCAGATGCCATCTTAGTGTTGACCAGGAAACCTTTTGTTTGATGCTCTTGTGGTTGGGTGACATCTCATATCCAGAGCAGGGGGTCTACCTTGGGTAAGCTTGGGATGGGATCTTCAAGGCCATACCTCCCATTACAATGGCTAGTGTTCACCAAGGTGCTGATTACTGGAGACCCTTTGAGGTAGGCATCCAGAAGAATGCATGGAGTTAGAGTAGTCTAGAAAAGAGGTTTAGACCATAGAGTGGTCTCACCACCTATGGTTTTGGTAGGACCCCCCAAACTTCCTCTAGCCCTCCCCAGTTGCGCAGATAAGGATATCTGGTTAGAATATCAGCATGCAAAGGACATTTGTTACAGCTCCCAGGATTGGATCCCTATGAACAGGTTTTTAGTGGATGAATCTGCTTTAAAAGTTTGCCTATGTAGGGGGGAGCGCTTTCCTCTTACTTAATTCACCTTTGGAATTATAAAGCTTTCAGCTGGAACCCTGTTGGGAAATCTGTGTATGCCAAAGTCTTCTGCCATAGAGGTGAAGCCAGTAGGCACCACAGAATAGTAAAGCTCTACTCATTACTCATCCCCCAAAGGGTGCATTTGGGGTGAAACGTCTATCTAGACAAAGCCTACAGCAACTGAGGCTCTGGTACCCAGGGCCCTGCGACTGGATGTGGCAGAAACCCTGCAAGTGACCTCCACACATCTGCCTGGTTGGGAAGAGCAGAAGAAAGGGCTCACTTTGCCCCCGAGACTCTGGTATGGGTCTTTCAGCAAAGCCCAAGAAGCATCCCCAACTCTGTTCTCTGCCCCAGATGCTTTACAAGCTGGCTCGAACTATGCTGCACTTGATACTCCAAGTACTTTGAATCTGTCATCTGCTGTTATAGCAGTCCAGATGGAAATGTAACACTTTGAAACAGATTTCTTTGACTTAATCCAATTGTTTGCTTGATTCCATGGAATCAAACAACTTGTCGGGTTTCAGCTACTGACTCGATCCTTATGAAACAACACCTCGATCCAACTCCAACGCTGACTTGACCTGCTGAAATCCTTTAACTAGTCCATTTTAAAATCTGACTCAACCAAGCGGAAGCATTGTCTTGCTGATTAATCGGCTACAGACATGACCCACTGAAAGACATCCACTTAACTCCTCTCCAACACTGACTCCACCGGCAGCTGAAACTTTGAAGCGTATAACATGACATTTTATTCATTGCGTGCCCATACACAAGTGTTACTAAGCGAGATGAGGCAGGGGAGGGCAACAGGGAACAAGACAATGATCTTACTAGGTCCAGTGACCTTCAGATCACGCAAGTTCAGGGGAAAGGAAAGGGGAAAAGTACCATGGGAAGGGAAGGAGGAACAAGTGCAGGACATAGGAGCTAAACATCAAGAACAAGAAGTGGGGCCAGCAGGTGGCAATTCAAGGTTAAGTGCAGAACCACAAGTGCTAGAAAGTGCAGGTAGGGGGGGGACTGTAAGGTTACAGATATAGTCCCAAGTGCACGGTTGCCAGGTATCAGTGCAGATGTGCAGCTGGGAGGGCAGGGATCTGGGCCCGTGGCTCAGGGGGTAGCCAGGTAACCAGTGCAGTATCAGAGAGGAGGTCTTCAGGGAAGCGGAGAGAAGGAAGAAGCAAAGAGGAAAGTCTTAAAATGCTTCCTGAACCGGAGATGGTTCTGCTCATGTTTCAGAGACACAGGGAGGCTGTTCCAGAGAGAGGCACCCGACGAAGAGGGAGATCTGCCACCAACTCTTCACTTGGAGAAGCACTTGACCCTCAGGGAGTTAGAGGTGGAGGAGCAAAGGGTATCAATGAAGACTCATCATTGGGAAAGCATGACTCGGCCATCTCAATACTGGTTCAACTGCAGTAAAGTGCCTGGAAGCCCGGCTCAATGCTGCTGATCCCCAAGAACAAGATATTTGATGTATTCAAAGAGGCCCTGTCGCCCTTGTCTGCCTTAGGGGACTGATGTGAATTTTAAGCCCATAGTCTTTACCTTTTAAAAGAAATATCCATACACTTTGAAATTCTGTTACTAAAATCTTTTGAGCATTCTGCCTACAAACCTAGAGTGCCCCTTTAGTTTGGTTTGCTTTTTCTCTGTTTTCCCTTATAGTAGTAGGTCAGTAGTGTTTTTATAAGTAGTGTGTATTATTGTTAGATCAAAGAAAGATTCTATTTTATAGAACGTTTGTTTCACATTATCTTATTTTGGTATCCTTATACTAGTGTTGATTGTGTTGCTTGTATGCCAGCTCACACTCCTCCTGAAGAATATAGTATGCCCTCAGCCCGTGTTTCCAAAAGAGGTAAAGGAGGTATATCTGTCAGACTCTGCCTGTTTCACCTTTTTGATTGAAATTGCTGCTGGTTCAGTACTACATTTTGTTCTGACTGGGTGTTTTAGGCACTATTCTTCCCCTTACTCCTGCAAATCAATATTGATTTATTTAATCACTAGTGGTGCCATGCATGAAATAAAATCTATCAAGAGGTGAGTCATTGATTTGGGAGGGACAAGTATACATGCCTTTGTTTTTCACTCCCTCTCTTGACCTGAACCATCTATTCCAGTTTAGAGATAATGATTGTTAATATACTTTGTTCATAATATATGCAATAAAGAACTTGAATATGATGATAATGATTCTTTATTTGATTTACAATCCCACCCAACTGATACACACATAAACCGTTGTCAAAGCTCATGACCCTGGTCTTCAGGGAATATCTAGGGGTCATCTATGATCTGGTACTCTAGTATATACCACCCCTGTAGAATGGGATATCCGAGCCGGTGGTCAGTCAAAATCTCGAAAAAATAATCTCGAATAACAATAAGGTCGAAAAAAAAAGACCGAAAAAAAAAGTCGAATTATTTTTTAATTATATAATTATTTTGGGGTCCGGTTTTAAAAAAAAAATGGTTAAAAAAAACGAGGGTTCGGGGGGGATTTCCCTCCCATTTCGAATAAAAAACGTCATTAAAAAAAATTCGGCCTTTTTGTTTCGAGATTTATTTTTTCGAGATTTTTAAATTCGGTATTATGACCATAAACCATCCGAGCCCTAATGTCCTCACCTTCCACTGACAAACCCCTAATTAATTGTACAGCATCTATTGCTTCCTAGCCAGGTTTGGCTATATCATGCCGAACACAAATACAAATACAAAATCGCATTAGTTTGTTCCTAGTAGCCTATTTTATATTACCAGTCATCCCCCAGACAGATTTCTGAGCAAATAATGCATCAATCGGAGAGATTTAAAAATGGTGATGGAACAGTTTCTGATGGAAAAGTTTTGTTTGTTAGAGTATGTTGATAGAGAATCAAATCCTCCTCAGTTTCATGAGCCTGTGATTTCCCTGGTGCTAGTTTCTTTTTTTCTGAAGGTTACTTATAATTGTTTAATACATATGAAATTCCAACAATTACTTTTTGGATTAGTACACTTGAATGGGATGGGATGGATTTGCTACCAAAGAGTTATGAGCTAGATCACGGTAAGCCTGAACATTAGTGAATTGAATAATAGCCTTTATATGTATTCCTTTGCAATAATGGAGACAGGAGTTTTGGTCACTACCCCAGAGGTATGATCCAGATCATGATAGATTACTAACTGCCCTAAACATGTAGGACTTGTCATGTGTTGTGGTATGTAGTGGCTGGTTAGCATTTGGAGGCAGATCAGCAAAATACTTGCATTCCATGGCTATGAGTTCTGAGAAACAGAAAGATTACTTTTTTTTCCAGAACACTGACCATTTTTTGCAGAAAGGACTTTCTTGACAGCAATGAGGATTTCTAATGAGGGAAGGCAGCCTTAGAAATTGAGAATAAAGATTTTATTTTTCACCACCTTACCCCACTCACTATTATTTGATTCTAATGTTTTGGATAAGCAACCAATTGTTAACCATTAATTCTAGTAAAATACAATGAGGTGCTTAAAGGTAAAATACAACCCTTATAGTAAAATAGCTTAATACTGTGCAGTGGCCAATTTAGTGCTGATTAGCTGGCAGTGTGTCTTCAAGCTTACTATAAGGATGGCATAATCAAATAATGAGGATTACTCTCCTAGCCTTGTGAGCTTGGATGTCCAACATCCAATAAAGCATTTCATATTTCACATGTGTGAAGAGCACTCCCTTATTTATGTTGAACTATGTTCCACGTTTTATAAAATAAAAGGGCTCCCAAATACTCAAGACATACATGGGGCACTATAATAAACTCTACAAAATATCAAAAGTACAGCTCTGGAAAAATAATATAACAATATTATTTTGTTGTGTGACAATTTTTATAGCAAGTAAAGGATTAGACTAGGTGTGCACATGCCCATTATAGGTTCTCAATGATAAAGACTGGCTTGTCGGAGCTGAACTAAATGCTGGAAACTATACTTATCCAATTTATTTATCTAATCCAATACATCACAGCACCACAACATGTATTCCATTGCTGCTTTATTAATTGTTATGACATTTGGGGAGTGAAACAAGTTTAAACAGGAACTTTATTTGTGCAAAAGTATTAAGGTGAGGCCTGATGTATAGAAAAAAATGAGAAAGGCTTTCCTGGCAAGAGCAAGAAAAGCAAAGGATGCCTGTCAAACTGCATAGGGTGCCCGCATTTTGTAAATTTGGAGAAAATGTCAAAGGACGAGCTATGCTACATTTGAAAGGCAGACACAGAACTGAAGTAGTTATTTTTCAAGGAATACTGTGAGCCCTGGAATTAAAAGCTTCAATAATTTGATTTCTTCACATGTCTTTACAATGAGCATAGCCTATGTAAATGTCTCTTTACAACAAAGATGTACTCCCAGTCTAAATTAGATTAATCCATACTTAATGTGCTATTTTATTCTGGCATGTTAGTAATTCATTTGCCTTGGATTTTTCAATGTGAAAGATTATGAACAAAATGTTTCTTTGGATAGGGGTAACATGGAAAGGAAATATTTAGGCATAGTATCACTGTCACTGGTGTAAAACAGCTAACATTTCACATCAAAACGCAAGATCTGTTTGATATCACTCGTGAAATGTTTGTAGAGAAGATTAACTTCTATCGCAATATTTAAAAAAAATACATTTTGCCCTGTTTCAAATTGCTAGCACATTTAAAAAAGTTGAAAAATCAACAAATGTAATTGCACAATTTCCATTAAAATCTATAAATGTTTGCCCCGACTTGCAGAATCTGAAAATGTTTTATCAAGATAGTACATACTAGCCAAAGGTTATGGAAAAAATGAAATTAGCATCAATTTAACAGGGGTAGTTTCCTTGCCACGCTTGGGTCTGGGAAACCACACTTCTTTCATAAGGCAGGGGTGGAACTAGTATGATATATATTTTGATAGACATGGAGCAGAAGGGGATTATTATTCAATGTTGGGTGAGGAAGATTAAGAAAGAAGTGAAATGAACTTAGATTGGAGAGCAGAATGAATAGTTCTACCCAGAGAAAAGACCTGTCCATTGAGAGAAGGAGGCTAGCACTGCCCATATAACGAAGACCAGTCTGTGCTGGGTGATTGATTTCCAAATATGCCACCTGAATTGAGGGTTTGCTGAAGGAATGATGTCCAACTGACTGGGCCCCTCTTGGTTTTCCAAAACCATGGAAATTACTTCTGGAAAGGTACTTCAATCCCATTCCCCAAACTGTCCAATTAGATCAGTGTAACATCTGGGAAGATAATAGGATCTGTAATGCAGGGGGGTACAATTTTAAAAAATAAACTTGGGCACGTGCTAATATCCCAATGTGATGTATTCCTCATATATATTAAGTACACAGTGAGATATTGTTCTTAAAGTCCTAACTGGCTTTGTACTGAAACATGAAATTTAAAATTGAATACATTTTGGTGCCACTATAAGGTGGAATTTCGTTCTTGTAAAATTAAGCATTATTTGAAAAATAATTAATGGTTTTTAAACTGGTGTGCAGTCACAGTGGGCCATAGTGCACTGACAAGTAGCATTCACTTGGATGATCTCATGCACTTAATGTAGCCAGGTAGAGCCATAGCCTTAGGCCAGATGTGTGTGTAACACAATGGTTGCAGAGAGAGTTACTTCTAATCATTATGACAAGTGTGAAGTGCAGTCCTCTGCATACCCCTGTCATTCAATGCGCAGGCAGATTCAGGTGCAATGTGGGATGGAAATGGGCCTTCAAATAATGATCTTTTACTGGAGAATATTACATCGCAAGCTCAGAAATCCAAAGAGATTGACAGATAAGTATGTCCCTTTAAAACTCTGCATGCATCTCGATTGAGAGGAATACATCCATGTTCAAGGCAAGCCACATGCGCACACCAATCAATGAGAGGAACACATGTATGCTTAATGAAAGCCAAATACCCATTCACCTGCATATGGAGAGCTGCACCCAAATGTTCAGAAAGTGTAGGATACATGCGAGTTAGGACATAAAAAATAGATTCCTGAGAACATTACCTGTGAATTCAAACTTAAAAGAGCCAACGCAAACAAGTTACATTTTGCATGTACATGGCTTAACACATAGTACCATGCTCGCTGGTCATTGCGTATATCTCAATCCTGTATTTAGCGTACTTATTGTTTGCTTGTTAGGCGATTATACAATAAGAAATACTGTTTCAAAGCACCCACGGGGTAGGGTGGAAGGTACAATAAATCACAATGGGCTTCATCACGAGTTGGGCAGTATCCCCGGTGGTATTACTGCCGAGGCTATTAGCGTTACCGCCAAACCCCCCGGTGCTTTTAGCGCCGGATCACAGGTTTGGCGGAACGGTAAGTTCCCATTCCCCATTGGGCCCATTCGGGAATTCCCCATTGGGCTCAATGGGGAATTTTCAGTGCTATTACCGCTAGCGGTATTAGAGCGGCGGTAATAGCACCAGAAATCGTAAAAATCCTGTCAGATTTTCACCCAGCTCAGAGCTGGGGGTAAATCCTGCCAACCCTGTGATTTGGCGGACCCTTCAATGCAGTGGTAATGGCGTTACCGCTGCATTTAAGGGTTACCACCAAACTCGCGATGAGGAAGAATATCTAAGAGCAGAGTGGGATGAGGGATAGGAATGAACCTAGTATGCCTTGTGAGTATTCAGAATGTGCAACTGCAGGAGGAAGAGGGAAGAGGGAAGAGGGGATAAGTGCTGGTGAGTCAGAGCTCATGAGAGAGCCATGGTTGAAGTGCTAGGAGTGTAGCGATCTACACAGCCTGGGCTACACGAGGTGAAGGTGTGAGTCTCCAGAAGAGAGCAAGTGCATATGCACGTGCTGTGGATATATAGGAGCTGCAAAGAATTGGTGTGGGAGGTCAAGGCCCCGAGGATGCATGAGGGCCAATGACACCGATTCTACAAATGTGGGATTAGCAGAGGAGAGAGAGAGGGAGGGAAGTAGGAGGAAAAGAGGAAAGTCTTAAGGAGTTTCCTGAATTTGAGAAGATCCTGCTCAAGGTGAGGGGGAAGGCTGCTCCAAAGGAGGGAGCCTGCAGAGGAAAGTGAGTGACCGCCTGCCCTCTGTTTAGCAAAACACTTTACACATGAGTTGGTGCCAGAGGAGTGAAGAGGTCTCGAGGGAGAGTATTTAGTGAGATAGAGTTGAACATAGTATGGTCTCTGGGCCCAGAAAGCCTTGTGGATGATGCAGAGAGATTTGAATTTAAACTGTGCAGCAACCGGGAGCCAGTGAAGACTTTTTAGTGCAGGAGAGACGTAGTTCCTGGGTTTAAAGCCAAGGATAAGTCTTGCTGCCCTATTCTGGATAAGCTTAAGGGGTCGCAGAGTGGAAGAAGGAAGATTCAGGAGGAGGCTTTTACAGTAGTCCAGTCTAGAGTGCACCAGGGCTTGACTTAAATTGAGCGTCTGAGGGAAAGTTAGAAAGGGTATAATTCCTTTGAGATTCAGAAGTACAAGGCAACCTATATCAGTGTATGTTAATGAATGTATTGCACCTCTGGTTCACTCTACACCCACATATTTACAAGATACTATGCATATTCATGATATTCTTGCACAATTGCCTTGTACTTCTGAAGTATTATTGGTCACACTTGATGTTAAATCATTATATACTTCCATTGATCACCATAAAGCAATTGCTAGCATTACCTATATTTTCCGACACAAATCAGCATCATACCATCTTCATATTGAAATGATCAAAGAATTTCTTCTTTGTGCTTTGCAAAATAATGTTTTCCTTTTCAATGATACTTATTACCAACAATTGATTGGGATTGCAATGGGAGCTAGCTTTGCTCCTTCTGTGGCGAATATATTTATGCACCAATTTGAAGAACAATATGTGTTTCATAACAATGTTTTTTCACCCTTGATACATCTTTGGAAAAGATACATTGATGATGTTTTTATGATTTGGACTGGCAATGTGGCTGAACTAAATGAGTTTGTAAATTTTCTAAATGCTAATAATTGGGGTTTGCAATTTGTACATCATTTTTCTAATGATTCTGTGGATTTTCTTGACTTGAATATCTCTATGTCCCCTACGGGTTTTATCACTAAAACTTTTCGCAAACCTACCTCGGTTAATGCAGTTTTACATTCATCTAGTTCTCACAAACGTTCTGTTATTAACAATATTCCGAAAGGTGAATACATTAGAGCTAAACGGAATTGTTCCCTCAATGCTGACTTTGATGCGGAAAAACTGTTTATACATGACCAATTTGTACAACGTGGGTACCAACCAAATCTTCTCGCTAAGGTTGAACGTGAAGTGTCCAGTATGAAGAGGGCTGATTTACTTAAACCCAAAACTAGAACAAATTCAGCTAACACGCGTTTTAACAAAATCAGGTTGATTACTCGATACACCAGTGATAGCAATGAGGTGTATGCTATACTAAAACGTCATTGGCACTTACTCCACCTTGACAAGGATCTTTCCAAATTATTGGAACCAAACCCATCAATAGTATTTAGTAGAGCTCCTACTCTTAAAAATCTTTTATGTCCGTCCTTTATGGCACCAGCACTCACTGCCAAAACATGGTTAGATCAAGGGCTCTTGAATGGGTTTCACAAATGTGGGAGTTGCAACATGTGTTCACATACATTTGAATCCGAGGATCTTGATTTTGGCACAACAGGCAAACATGTAATCAATTCATTTATTAATTGTAACACTAAGTTTGTAGTATACTGCATCATATGTGTTTGCGGCTTATTCTATGTTGGGAGCACCATCAGGCCACTCAAAATTCGGATTCGTGAGCATTTGGCCTCTTTGAACAAACAGGATGCTAAATATCCATTGGCATTACATTGGCAGACTCTACACCAGTTGGATGACTTTAAGGACTTAAAATTTATTGGGTTGGCTCAAATACGCCCTTTAAAAAGAGGTGGAAATATGGAACTTAGACTCAGACAATTAGAAGCAAGACTTATTTGTAAACATAGATTGGTAAATTGTGGACTGAGTCCCGATCATGAATTTCATGTTTTCTTATGATTTATTTCATATCTAAGTTTGGTTATTTGTGCCATTGACATTTAGGCAGCTACACTTGACTACCGTGCTCTTTATGCTATTCATTTTTAATTTATTTTCTGATCGAAAAGGGAGCTAATCTGATTGCGAGTATGCCCCGTGATGTATTAATGGGTGTGTGCGGTTGATTACACAACCTATGATAACATATCTTTTTAGACCACTAAGATTTATTCTTCTTATCACCACAACAATATAAGTAATTGTGCCAGATGAATTAGATCATTTTTTCAATTAAATTGTAGCCTTAAGTGGTCATTCAGGCTTAGTAGCACCAATAGGTTTGTGTGTTTAGCACATAACCTGGACTCACTTCTTCCGGTGCGTTAATTTTAATTCGTATCAACACCTAAATTATGCATGTAAAAGCATTAACATAACCGCCGCAATCTTATAATTAATTGGTGGATCTCCTAGTGTTTAATTATGGCTCAGGAGCATGTCACTTGACTGCAGCCGGTCCTCTCCCTCACCCAATATGGCCGCCGCTGGATGCTCTGTCATGTTGATGTCTACGTGATCTAGTTTTCTCCCTTAACTACACGAGTAGCACCACGCGCGCACGCTCTCCCTTGGATACTGTTGTTGCCGGAAGGCTGGTAAGCGGTTTGCTTGTTCTTTTGATACGGTCCCTGTGTTTCAATCAGGCACTTTCACCTAATTCTGAGCTTGTTTCCCCTTTTTCTCTTTTGTTAACTGTCCAATTATCTACTGACAACGGATACGTGGTTCATCCTGAATTGGTTGATTATTGCATTTTTACGGGCAACAATTCCCTTTCGTACGTGGATTACTGCAGAATTCCTCTAATGGTCATTGCAATAGCAAGTAATATTAAGGTAATTATTTTTCATATTAAATGTCGTGAAATTTGGTTGGCTTTGGACGTAACAGATATGGCAATAGATAATTTTTGTGAATTTTTGTTGTACAGATTCTTCTTGGACAAGGTTCATTGGTAAATATATTTAGCCAGTTTTGAACAATTTAGTTGATTTGGTATATTAATTCATCTATGGTTGTTTGATCACCGCACACACTTATTTTCTTACCATGTTGTTTTGTCATCCCTTTTATTGGTTTTGGAACCGGATGGATCCTTTTATCAAACAGTAATTGACTGCATGAAAAATGTTTCACTATCATTTAATGTCATGATGTCAACTTTGTTGTTATGTAACACACATTAATTTTTTGGCCAATTTCCCCTTGTAACCCCTTGGTGTCTGCCCAATTGATATGATGTAAATACAATAATGAACATATTATTGTTTGTATATTTGCAACTATGTACAGCCTTTGAAAAAGAGCTTTGCTCGAAACACGTGTCAGGCTGTGGAATGGAAGGCTGTGGAATGGAATTAAAAATATAACTCAACTGTTATTGTATTATTGTTAATTGGCGCAGTTCACTGATTACATTTAACTTATCTCTCACTGAGGGTTCTTGGTCCTGGCACCCTCACAATTTCATGTTGAACGCTGCCTTTTTCATATTCTTAAAATTGAGCATTAGCGCTGGTTGTTCACATAGGCCTCTGGACCACACTGTTTTACTACCTGTAACTTAACCTTGTTGCACTGATGTAAAAATACATCAGTCAGAACAAGGTGCCCACTGCTACCTCCAAAGCCACACCTCCCCTCCTACAACCCAGCAAGCTCACCACTAGCACCAAAATAACAGCCAGCAATGCTACTACTGGAATAGAACCCACACAACCTAACACCACAACTACCATGGGTATCCCCCCAACAAGAAAAAAGTCTCCCAAACCTGCTGAACCCCCCCACCTACAATGTGCTCTCATTAATGCCAGATCCCTCCCAGCACATGCCACGGAAATCTATGATCTCAACCTAGACATCCTGGCCATCACCAAGACCTGGCTCCATCATGCAGCGAGACCAGCCAATTCGCTAGCACTCCCACAAGGACACTCTATCTACAGACAAGACAGAGCTCTAAGCAAAGGTGGAGGAGTAGCCCTCGTAGTAAGACTCCCTGACCATAAGAGAAACTATCTCACACTTCGGGAGAACACTGAATGCCTCACAGTTAAGATTGCCACCTCAGCCAACACCACTATCACTGTCCACCTAGTCTACCGTCCTCTAGGCGCCATAGCCAACTTTCATGAAAATCTCATGCATCTCCTAAGTGACAACCTTAAAACATCTTCCAAAACACTCCTCCTCGGTGACCTCAAGCTGGGCCTCCACGATCCCAAGGACAAACCAGCTAACGCCCTAACCTAAGCATTTCTTGAGTTTGGGTTCCAGCAAAGAAAAATCACACCCACACATTGCAAAGGTTGCACCCTCGATTGGGTAGCTGACCACAACTGCAAAATAGATGTCAGCTCCAACACGCCTATTCCCTGGTCTGACCACCATCTCATCCATTTCTCACTCCCACGTGCACCAACACACCCAAAAATCTCCTACCCATCCCACAGGCATTAGCCAGAAGTGCTCGAAACCTAAGCAAAGAAAACCTCCTCCCCTTCCTAGACATACCATCCCTCCTTCTCCCCACCTCCACAGACCCCACCATACTCGCTATTAACATACAACTCTATTATGGAATCTGCCATTGAAGCCATCGCACCCCCACAGAACAAAAAAGCTAAACAAATAAAACACAACAACACTTGGTTTACTACTGAACTCAAGGAACTCCGAACAAAAAATCTGAGAGCACTAAAGAACTGGCTAGCTTCCCCACAGGATGCCACGCTATCGGTGTATAAATCCATTCCCGCTAGCTACAAAAAAGCCATAATAACCTACGAATCCTCTTCCTAAAACTACAGAATCGCTAACGCCACCTCCGAATCCAAGGAACTATTCGCCATCTACAGATAACTTTCCATGCCAGCCACTAAATCTCTAGAAATCACCAAAGATGTAGCATGGTGCACCAGTGTGCAAACAGCTTTAATTAATAAAATTGAGCTCCTCCAGGTTATGATTATGGAGCATCATAAAAACCTCTCCAAACTCGTCAATCTCACATCCTGCCCCAAAATCAAGACCAACTCACAAAAAAACAAACCATTCTCCTCCAGGGAAGTCACAACATCTAAAGTAATAGAAATGGTCAAAAAAAATCAAACCTTCCAACTGCAAAGGTGATGCATGTCTGGCTAAACTAGTCAAAGACTGCCCCGAAACCTTAGCCACATTTCTTAAAACCTTCATCAATGTCTCCTTTAACTCAAACACAGTACCGGACTGCTTAAAAGAAGCATGGGTATGTCCGCTACTGAAGAAACCCACACTAGATCCCGAAATAGCCACCAAGTACAGGCCCATCACCACCATACCATTTCTGCTCAAGATTCTGGATAAGGTGGCACACACACACACACAAATAAAACAATTCCTAGAATAAAAGAAAATACTAGGCAAAAGGCAACCTGGATTCCGTCCTGGTCATGGAGCAGAATCTGCTCTACTAGACTTAAAAATACAGCTCAGAGATATCATGTACAAAGGCAAACCGGTACTCCTCCTCCTCCTAGTAGTTCTGTCCACTGCCTTCGACCTCGTCAACCATGATATTCTAGGCAAGCAATTAAAAAACGTTGCCCACTTCTCTCCAGAAGCCACAGCCTGGATTGACTCCTTCCTCCATGGTAGACTCGTAAGAGTGTTCTCTGACTGGGCCTCTGCCCCACCCACCACCATACTGTGGAGTACCACAAGGTTCCTGCACAGCACCCACTCTATATAACATATTCACTCTTCCACTATTTAATTACCTTGTCGGTCGCAATATAGCCTACAACAACTATGCTGACGACACACAAGTCTTAATCCCTCTCCCTGGCATTTATGTACACGATTCAGCTGCCCTAACCAAAATCTACATTGCAATCCAAACCTGAATGCCAGCCAATGGACTCTGTCTCAATAGAGAAACAACAGAGATCCTTGTGGTATGCACCATAAACAGCAGTAAAAATACTAGGTGTATATCTCGACCCGACAGGCTAATGCCATAGCCTTGTCCGCAGCACTCTCCACTAAAATCATTAACACAGTCAAACCCTTCCTATCAATACAAAACTGCCTATCCGTTGCCAGAGCCACTGTCGGCATCAAACTTGACTACTGCAACACACTCTTCCTGGGCACCTCTGCCAAAAATCTACACAAACTATGAGTGATGCAAACAATGCCCTTAGAGCTGCACTAAGTATCCCCAAAAAGGAACACATATCCAAAGCAAGAAAAGACGCTCACTGGCTTCCAGTCAAAGAGCGCATTCTTTTCAAAACACTAGCTATTACACATAAGTGCCTCTCACTCAATTCTCCCCCTTACCTATCCGAAAGGTTTACCCCCTGCACGTCCTCCAGACCCACCAGATCTCACCTCACCAACCAGATCTACGTCCCCTCATTCAAAAGAACCAAAGCGGGTGGTGCCAGTTTCCAATACTTAGCACCAAAAAAACTGGAACGTCCTCCCCACAGCTCTGAGAAATAAAAAATCCTATACTGTTTTAAGAAAAATGCTCAAAACTAACCTGTTCAGCTAAGTATTCTGCATAACTACTTGAACTCATGCCGAACCAAGCCACTGTTCCATTGTAACCGTCACAAGGAACTTGTAATCTTGCCTGCACATCTGTAACTTTGTATGTAACTAAAGAATGTAATCAACAAGCCTACTGTAACAAGCACTACAATGCGCTAGGGCTGCCTGGTGCTATACAAAAATAAATAAATAAATAAATCATGGCGCCTTTGTATGAGGATGGAATGGTTATCTGTGTCAAATGTAGAAGAGAGATCAAGGAGGATAAGGACAGTTGGGGAGTTGGAGTCAAGAGATGTGAGCAGTTCTTCACTGGTGTTCAGAAGAGCAGTTGTCGTGCCTATGGATGCTCGGAATCCAGATTGATGGTCGTGGAGGCCACCAACAAGTTCAGTGTGAGAGTTCATTTGTGGCAGGGCCTGCTTCTCAAGTATCTTTCCCAGGAAGAGGGTGATGGAGAGGGCAGGTAGGATCAGAGGAAGGATTTTTTAGGAGTGGTCGCACAAGGGAGTACTTGAGGAGGAAAGACCCAGTGATAAAAGAATGATGGCAGAAATCGGCGAAGGCTGGGGCAAGAGAGTCAATGTTATCCTTGATGGTCCTGGATGAACAAGGGGAGACCAGTTTAGAAGAGACCTTCATGGAACGGACAACTCTGATAACTTCTTTAGGTGTGACAGGAGAGAATGACAAGAAGAAGGAAGGAGGCGGGAGGGTGTAGTGGGGTGATGGGAAGGATTGTGAGGGAGTGAAGAAAGAGTGGATAGAATGTCCTGAGTTTTGGTGGCAAAGTGTGAGTCCAGACAATTGCAGAGAGCCTGGGAAGGAGAAGGGGAGGAGGAGACAGCAGAAGTGTCGGCTAGTTCCCTGCAGATTTTGAAAAGTTCCGCTGGCATACTGGATGCACGGGTGACCCGTGCCTGAATGTGGGCTCTTTTCTTTGCACAGGTGGCGAGTCTGTATTGTCTTTGGAGCAGGCAGCAAGCCAGTTTGTCAGATGATGAGCATGAGGTTAGCCACTTCCCTTCTGCTGTCCTGCACTTTAGTTTCATGGCTGCAAGATTGGTGTTGTACCAGGTGTTGTTTGAGGCAGGGGCAAGAGTGTCAGGAGTGTCAGGAGTTTTGGAGATTGAGAGATAGAGGTTGCTGAGGGCAGAGTCAGTGGTAGATTCAGGGTGGGTGAAGGTGGAAAAGGCAGCCAAAGTCACTTGTATCATCAGGTGGGTGTTAATGAACAAGGTTCACTAATAGCGACTATTGGGGGGAATACAGTGGGCCAATGGGACCCAGTTGGGAGGAGAAGAGAGAGTGATCTGATGTCGAGAGAGAGAAGAGCAATGGGGGAGAGCGAGAGGTCAGAGAGTATGAGGGGATCCAGGGTTTGTCCAGCTGAATGGGTTGGCCCAGACGGGAGGATGGAGAGGGAGAGCGAGGAGTAGAGGTCAGTGAATAGAGTGGGTGCAGAGCCAGGGGAGTCCATTTGAACATTGAAATCACCAAGAAGGAGGAGTTTAGAGGTAGAGGACAGTCAAGAAGAGCAGTAGTTGGCCCATTCAGAGATGAATAGGGAGGTGTTGCCCGGAAGCTTGTAGATTGTGTCCATGGTTTGGGTGGACGTGGGAGAGTTGACCAGTTTACAAACCAGGCTTTCAAAAGAGGAATAAGACTGGGTAGCTAAGATGGAAGCAGGGATCCACTCAGGGAAGATTATAGCAACCCCTCCAGCAGTGCGGTGAGGCAAGGTTTGGAGATGATCTTGAAGCCATCAGGGAGGAGGGAGTCAAAGGCATTTACTGAGCTGGCATTGAACCAAGTCTTGGTAAGAGCGAGCATGTCGAGGTCAGTGTTGTCAAGGAGTAGACAGATGTCAGAGGAGTGTTGGTTAGCAGAACAGGCATTGAGTCACCAGGTGAGGTGGTCAGTGCTTTTGAAGGTTTTCTGAGGCGGGGTACAGGAATGGGGTACACCATTCAGCTGAGGGAGAAGTTGAGTAGAAGGGGGAGATGTAGGCAAAGGGAGGAAGTTAATCAGAGAAGGCAAGATGCAGTCAAAGAGGAGGAGGTTGGGTTGTGGACCCTGAACTAGAATGGTGCCAGTGTGATAAACATGATTGAAGCAGCGTGAGGCTGTAAAGCCAGACAAGCGGACTTCTCACTTGGTGCTACCATTAATAGAGGAGTGTGAAGAGGGAGAGAGAGTGGAGATGAGATGGGGGATAGAGAAAGGGATAACGGTGAAAACCTTTCTAGAAGAAGCTCTGACAAAGGTGTCTAAAATTTGAAGTCCAGGGTTTGCACTCAGAACATCTTTTTTTTATTTTTTTAGTGCCGGACTTGGAGAGAGAAGGGGGATAAGTGATAGTGCAGCAGTTAGAGAATATGGTACAAATGGAGAGAGCCATAGGAAGGCAAAGGTTTCAGATACGGAGTGAGGGAAGAATAGAGCACTGCACAGTTCTGGGTAAACTCACTGGGAGGCCTAGTAAGTTGAATAGGAGAGAATAAGTGAAGCACAGCCAGGATAGAATTACATTGGAGGAGTAACATAGCAATGTAAAGTTATAGACACCCAAAAAACAAACCAATGCAGGTCCACAGGAATGCAAAAACGCCCAATTGTAATTTGAAAAAAGTACAGACCAAAGGCAACTTTACATGGTGGCCGTAAACCGTTAATGCAGAGGGTCCACAGGAATTGTATACAAAATGCGAGTAACAAATTCAGTGAGAAGAGTGAGATAAGATAAGGTGAGGCTGAAAGGCACAGAAATCTCTAAAATGAGTTGGATATGGAGCTCAGCCAGACTCACAATCAAGATTGCAGGGTTGGTGGGTGGACTCAGAAGAGTAGAAGTAGAGGAGACCAGGAGTCAGACCAAGTCGCAGTATGAGAGGAAAGTCTGTGGCCCTCAATGGCCCAGACAGGCCCAGTCAGGGCCTTACGGTGGGGCCTTGAAAGTAAGGGGCTGGCTAACACCTGCCAATGACTTCTGGTTGGTTGAATGGCCATGGGCTGCCCAATCAGGGAGGCAGCAGGCACCAAAGCTACAGCAGAACACATGCTTCTGCTGCAGACATTTTTAAAGTATTTTTTTTTTTCGTTTTGAAATAATGCCATTACATTAGTTGCAGAAGTAAAAATTCCTCCCAGCACAAAAATGCACTTCAGCAGTGCAGCAGAATCAGTTTAAATTTAAATGCTGTGGAAGTACTCGTATGATTGAGCCTATGTTGCAAAATGAAAGATGCAATTCTTAAAATCTTAAAGTCTTCCCTAAAGCCCATCGGGGCATACATTCTTTGCGTGATGTGGAATACTGCTCCAGCAGCTTTCCATAATGGTTGTGGGGGGGTGTTTCAGTCCCTGATCCTGGTGTCCTGCCTTCTCAGATGCAGATGTACAACCTGTGCTCAAGTTCTACTGGGTAAGGGTGGGGGCTTGACAAGGCCCTTCCTGGTGGCTAGAGCACTAAGTTATGTTGGCCCCTGCTCTTTTTATTCTCTATATAAATAATATGGCTGTAGAATTTGAAAAGTTAGATATGAATGCTCCACTCTTGGGAGGGAAAAAAATGGAAATGCTGCTATATGCTGAGAACATGGTATTGATCCGCAAAACAAGGATAGGTATCCAAATGGTGCTGAATTCATTCACTGTCTTAGCCTTGAATATGGAACTGGAAATTAATCTTTCGAAGACCGAATTACTCATATGTCTAAATACACTTGGAAATCTATCTGTCCAATCCGTCTGGAAAATCTTGAAGTTGAAAAGGTTGATTTCTCTGACTACCGGGGAATCTGATGAGGCAAAAGAGGTGGGTGGGGAAAACAGATTGATAAGTCCATACTTACCTTTACAAGACAAGTTGCGGCCACACAACACTTTCTGAAATCGTATTGCAGGTAGTCAACACACCAAAGCTTAGATATATTGAGGGCCTGTGCCAACTTGTTGGCATTATACAAAGCTAAGCTGTGGGGATACTCAGATCTCAGAATGTTGGACAAAGAGCTAGGTATTATGATGATGTTCTCACTTCAAACTACCCCACCATCATTTTCTCTAAAACTAGCATTAGGTTAGGTAGGATATGATGCCAAACTAAAACCCCTCCTGTACCTATATAAGATATTGACAACAGAGTCCTTATGTAGCTATAAATCAGCATTGGTCGATGACTTTGTACACAGTGGAGCAAAATAGCTCCCTTTGGTCTGTTATATCTCCGATCTAAGTGTGAAACGGGGGCTACCTTTGATTTCTTCCTTCATAGTTTATTGTTATTGTTATTGTTATTGTTGTTATTTTGCACTTATATAGCGCCTTATATACCATTGGTATGGTCTGAAGGCGCTGGTAGGTTTAACGCCCTTGGGAACCGAAGTTCAGATCAGTGGAGAGAGTAGGGAGAGTCAAAAGGTGCGTGTGAGCACCGGATATGTGTGCAGCTTGTGCGGTACACGTGTAATAGCTGCTTCTTATCGGTAGGTGTGGTGGTTGAGAGATCAGGAGAATGTGTTCGTTCTGGCAGGATTTATCCGGAACGGAGGTGGCTGCGTTAGGCCTGAGGAAAACGCCTGGCTGGGGTGTGGGACCAGCAGTGTTTACATAGAATGATGTGGAGTAAGCGGTGGATGTTCGTATGAGGACAGTTATACCGAATGGTGTCATAGTATCACTGTGTTCTAGTTGAGTGGTGATGTAAGGAGAGAATAAGCGTGGGGTGTGGTGTGATGGGTTATATGCTCTTTCAGTGTGCAAACTCCTGAATGCAATTTTCCCAGAGAGGGAACTGGGCGAACTTCGAAGTACAGTTTTCCACACAGTCTATTGGGAACACTTCTAAATTCATTTCATCAGGGAAGGTATTGGGCTCGTATCCGCAGTCATCCGCCCTCCGCAGTCATCCGCCCTCCGCAGTCATCCGCCCTCCGCAGTCATCCGCCCACCGCAGTCATCCGCCTTCCACGGTCAGCCGCCATCCACATTCATCTTCCAAGGTATCCGCCCTCCACAGTCGTCCGCCCTCCTCAGTTATCCGACCGCTTTCTACAGTCAATTGGTTTACATACTCATCCGTCATCCCCATCGATTTTGCGCGTATTATTTATCGGGTCTCCTGACCCAACCGTCTGCCAGATGCACCAGTCAACCGCTTTCATCCTCCACATTCATTTATACTTGTCTAGAATCATAATTATTTATTCGCCCTTTTCAATCATCCGTTCATTACACTCATCGTCTTTCCAAGCCTGTCCATGCTCTATTTTTCTTTTATCAGTGGTCAATTCGTGTTAATGACTTCACTGTTTACATCTACATTACTCGCTTTAATTTATATGCTTTTGGGAATTCAATCCCAAAAGCATATATTTTACAGAAATATAAAGACTGTTACTACCAAATGAAACTAGCATTGATAGACCCCACTGGCAAAATGCAACGTATCTTTTGCTTAAATCTAACTTTGGGCCTGAAAAGTATCAAAGTCTCTTGAATACAAGGAAGCAAAGATCCCCTATTTGAAGGCCAGAATATGGGTCTTGCCATTGACGGCATTCACAGGCATTTGGGGTGGGGTTGATGAAATCATATGTTAGATTTGTCAAAACGAGAAACAAGAGTCATGGCATCTTTGAATTTGTGGTCGTTACCATAACATTCTGTGGCCTACATGGCTCTTCCCAATTTATGATAGCGTAAATATTTTGACTACCAGCTAGGCCATGGATACCTTTCTGGGAACACAGAAGGACCTTGAACTCTATACTCATTCTCAATATTTGACGATAGTGTGGTGCCTACGAAGGAGATGTATAGACTAAGAGCTATGTGGCTATCAAAAGTGTAATGAAACAGCTTGCTTTAACTTTGGGAGCTCAAATGGTGATGCTGCTGGATGACAGTTGGTATGCTTTAGAAAATTGACAAAGCCATGGTACTGATTTTGTGTTATGATACTCTGATGAATTGTGTTTGTTACTATGTGGATGTTATGGTTTGTATACCAAAATACATGTTTTATTACCGCTTATGGAAAGGTTTGTCAAGGTTGATCAGGGTCAGATCTGTCAAGATAAAAGTGTGCAATTTCAAAACAGAGACAGGGTCCTTATGTGCATCAAATACAGAGTGAGATATTGTTCTTAAAGGCCTAACTGACTTTGTATTAAACATTTCAATTAAAAACGGAATACATTTTGGTGCCACCATAATGTGGAATTTCATTCTTGTAAAGTTAAGTATTATTTAAAATATAATTGGTGGTTTAAATTGGTGTGGAGTCATGGTGGGCCATAGTGCAATAGCAATTACTATTGACTAATATGATCTCATGCACTTAATGCAGCCAGGTAGAGCCATAGTCTTGGACCAAATATGTGTGCAACACCATGATTGCTCAGAGAGTTAATTATATGCATTAGGAAATGGGTGAAGCACAATCCTCTGCATTCCCCTGCCTTTCAATGCACATACAGATTCATGTGCAATGTGGGAGGGAAATAGGTCTTCAAATATGTCTCTCTTACTGGAGAATATTATATCTCCAGCCCATAAATACAAAGAGATTGGAAGCACTATATGTAGGGCCCTTTAAAAATGTGCATGCATCTGGATTGAGAGGAATGCATTCCTATTAAAGAAAGCCACGCACACACTGATAAATCAAAACAATGCATCCATGTTTAATGAAAGCCACATACACGTGCATATCGGGAGCTCCACCCAAATATTCAGAAAATGACGGATACATGTGGAGTAAGACATGACCTATAGATTACCGAGAATATTACCTGCAAATTCAAACTTACAAGAGCCAATGCAAACAAGTTACGTTTTGCATGTACAGGGCTTAACACATAGTCCCATGCTTGCCGGTCATTGCCTATTTGTCAAGAGGCCTCTACATAGTTAATACATTCACTATCTCACACCTGCATAGGGGGGTTTGATGGAGTATAAAAGTATTTTCATTGTTATACAGACACTCCATCTGTGCCAAGAAAATAACTCTCATTCAGGCACGGGTTTCCAGTGTATTCAATGAAACAGCTGAACTTTTCAAGATCTGCAGGGAATTAGCCCACCCCTCCTCAGTCTTCTCCTACCCTTCTCCCTCCCAGGCCCTCTGCAATGCACTGGCCTCACACTTTGCCTCCAAAATGCAGGACATCCTTACCACCCTTGCTACACATCCTTACAACCCATCACCCACTCCTCCCTCCTCCAACCTCATTCTCCTCCTTCACCCCTGTCATACCTGAAGTTACCAGAGTTGTCCACTTCATGAAGGCCTCTTCTAAGCAGGTTTACCCCTGCTCATCCAGGACCATCAAGGATAACATTGGTTCTCCTGCTCCTTCTCTCCCCGATTTCTGCAATCACTCCTTTGTCACAGGATCTTTCCCCTCCTCCCTTAAGTATTCACTTGTGCGCCCACTCCTGAAAAAAAGTCATCAGATTCTACCTGCCCTGCCTACTACCGCTCTATTTCCATCACCCCCTTCTCGGGATAATTCTGGAGAAGTCGGTTTTGTCCCAACTCAACTCGCACACTGAACTTGTTGGTGGTCTCCGCAACCATCAATCTTGATTCTGAGCATGCAGAGGCACGGAAATTGCTCTTCTGAACACCCGTGAACAACTGCTTGCATCTCTGGACTCCAACTCCCCTGCTGTCCCTTATCCTTCTCAATCTCTTCTTCGCCTTTGACACAGTCAACGATTCCATCCTCATACAAAGGCACCACAATACCCTTGGTTTCTCGGAATGGGCACTTTAATGGCTGACATCCTTCCTTACTGACCACTATTCCCAAGTCATCCTGGGACCTTCTCCTCTCCTACTTTTCTCTCCAACTGTGGTTTCCCCTACAGTTCTATCCTCTCCGTCTGCCTCTTGAACATCTACCTTGCTCTGCTTGCACAACTCATATCCTCCTTCTCTTCCAACTTCCAGTGCTTTGCAGATGACACCATTTATTTTAAAACTCCCTGCCACCCCTATTGCACCCTCCATCTCTGACTACCTATCTGTCATCCAGTCCTGCTGCACCGCCAACGATCTCTGCCTCAATGCCTGTAAAACTGAGATCCTGCCCATTGGAACCCCTGCTCCCTCCTTCTTCCCTTCACTCTGGCCTTCCTATTTGGGCTCTCCCCCTGAACCCTCTTTTGAAGCCAGAAACCTCAGAGTCCTCTTCGACTCATCTCTTTCCTTCCTCATTCACACGCAGGACCTTGCCAGGAAGTCCCACTTCCAGCTCTTTCTTCTGAAAGGAATTAACCCTTTTCTCACTTCCCCCAGAGGCTCAATGCGACCCAAGCCCTGGTTCTCTCTAGGCTTGACTATTGCAATAGCCTCCTTCTGAAATGCCATTTTCCACTATGCGACCGCTCCATCTAATCCAGAATAGGGCAGCAAGATGCATCCTTGGCCTTAAACCCAGGGACCGCATCTCTTCTGCACTAAAAAGTCTTCACTGTCTCCCGTTTGCTGCATGGATTAAATTCAAATCCCTCTGATTCATCCAAAAGGCCGTTTGGGCCCGGGGACCACACTATCTTCAACTTTATCTTACTAAATACTCTCCCTCTAGATCACTACGCTCTTCTGGCTCAAACTCTTTGTGTTAGCATTTTGCTAAACAGAGGGCAGGTGGTTGTTCACTTTCCTCAGCTGGCTCCCTCCTAAGGAACAGCTTCCCCCTCCCTCTACGCCTCGAGCAGGATCTTCTTAAATTCCGGAAGCTCCTTAAGACTCTCCTCTTTAACTCCTCCTTCCCTTATCTCCACTGTTAATCCCACAGTTGCTGCAATTGGTGTTCTGGGCCCTTGTGCATCCTAGGGGCCCTGACCTCCCGCACCCAATTGGTCCAGCTCCTGTCTATCCTCTGCACTTGCCGTTACATCCTCTGCCCTGGAGGCTCACACTTACACCCCTCGCCGTTCCAGGCTGTGTTGGACTTCACATTCCTAGCACTTCATCTGTGGCTCATCCATGAGCTCAGACTACCTGGCACTTACCCCCTTCCCTCTTCCTTGCACTTGCACGCTCTGAATATTCACAATTCATAGTATGTTCGTCCTCTTTTCCTTTTCCCCCCACTGCTCTTAAATATTGTGTTTTTATGTATTTTAATGTATTTCCCACCCCTGCTCCCTTCCTTGCCATGTGGGCGCTTTGGAACTGTATTTTCTTATTGTATAAGCGTGTAACAAGTAAACAATAAATAAATAAGTTATATTTACTTCAACTTTCTTATGTACCATACTTGTCTTGATTCTGGAGAAAATCAAATATATAATCATACTAGAATTATGCCAATGGTTCTATTGAGAAATTAGTTGTGTTATAAGCAAGCCAATGCTAAGTAGAATGTTAGAATGCCTAGTTTCTTTTAGATTATCATAGTATTTCTGATCGAAAGTGGATGCCACTGTGAACTTGTTATAGTGAAATTTATGAAGACAGGAAACTTTTGTTTCGTTTAAGCATTTATGTCGGGCACTTACAATATTGTAGTGTTCTCCAGCATAAAGCTTCAGATAAAGCTAGTTGAAACTATCTTTTTCTTTTAAATACATTTAGATTTTTGACTATCTCACTGTACTTTGCCCTGAATTATAGGGTGGGATTGCATGAAGGGCAGAATTAGTTTGGCCTGTCACATCGGCGTGTGCCAGTATAAAAAATATACAAAAATACTCAACATTTTATGATCTCTAATTCTTTTATATAGATCCCAATGTTTAGTCATTACTACTTACATAATGTCAAATATTCAGCCAATGTTATAATTAAAAACACATTTTCACACAATTAATTTCAATGCACACCATAGTCATACTTGTTCTCAACTAGTAACATTTATAACATCATACAATTCGTAGAATCAAATTTACACGCCCCCTTTATTACAAAACCTTTTTACAAAAATGAATGTATTCATACACAATATTCATTTCGGAATGAAGCCAGAAAATGGCAATCCAGACATTCAGCACACTCCATACTGTGGGATGTTTTACCCATGCAACCGAGCCCTACCACAAAAACTGTGCATTACTGGCATTGAAAACATCATGATGGCCAGAACTCCCCAGAAAATGCACAGGGAAAACATGAAGAATAGGCTGCCACCCATTTTTGCCTATGTTGAGAGCACAGGAGGGCACTGCCTAAAACCACCATTGGGCTACACACACAATAGCCTGAAACCATTGGGAATGGCAAGTCTGATTGCCAAAAGCAACCAGAGCTGTTGGGAATTCATTTCTTGATGTCAAAAAGTTGCTAAAATCATGGGGGTTCAGTACCAGCTTTGTCCACAAACCGGCGCTAGCGGTCTAAACTCTTACAGGAGAGCTGTCTTGCAGAACTGTGCATTGATCAGAAGGAGTCTTAGTTAATTAAAAGTTCAAAGAGTCTCTGTTCATGGGAGGCATTCACACCAGCCCTGAGCAGCAACAGCCCAGGAAATCACAGGTCTCTGTTAATCAAATGCAGAGTGGCCCCCCTGGTCTGTTGACCTCAGCCTGCTGGACCCAACACAAGAGACCCTTGCAATTGAATGGGGTATGTTGATTTTCAGTGTGGACTGTAAACAGAGCCCTCCCTGGAAGGAGAGACATGTGTTTCCTGTCTTACCCAGTTTCTGGGGGTGGGCTCAGACACTTTTGTGGAATCATATGGCAGCAAATATATGTTTAAGTTAAATGCTTCTAAAATATTGTATTAAGCTTACAAAAATGTGCAATTTGGAGATCCTTAATCTAAGAAATGTACCCACAATTCAAGACTTGATTCGACTTTGTACCATGTTCTGTGGCAAAACCCCGCTATTTATTGATATTATAGACACTGGGTTTATGCTAGAGCCCTAGTAAATTAATGGAATATGGGTAGAAAGGCGGTGTACTTGTGTGCCATTTTTGGTAAACGTCCGATATTGGTAAATCAACTAAAAACTAAAATAAGTTGCCATTTGTGAATGCAAGCCCTCAGGAAGATCAGAGTTGGGCCAGAATGTACCTTAAATCAGCTGTAATATGTACATGTAATTTCAAACAACTGTGTATCTGGGAAATATGTGCAGTTATGAAAAATGATTTCTAAGGTAAAAGCAAAGGGGCGTTTCTTCAATAGATCGTAAATGGCTGACATCACTCTGCCACACTATCTTTTCTCAAATCAGGGACCAAAGAATCCTTTGGCCTATCATATCTTGAGAGGGTTGGGCATGCAGAATTAGCCGACCCACCCACTTTCTAAACACATAAAAAGAGCGACTGGAAGCCAGATAGGCTTTCTTTTTCACTTTCTGCGGAGCATTTTGACAGACAACTCCACATCCAGACTTCAGACTTCACATCCAGAGATCCAGACCGCCGTGCATTGCCAAGAACTTTTGTCAGAACCAGAGATCCAGACCGCTGTGCAGTGCCGCTAGCAGAGCTGACTCAGATCGCTATGAGCAAAACCGCCAGGAGTCCAGTCCAACCGGTTGACCCGATCCATGACGAAGTCTCATTCCTGTCCAAAATCTAGTGCGAGTACTCAGCTAGCACTGTGCCAAAACCAATCTCTTAGTTTAAAATAATCTAATCCAAACTATTTTAACCTATTAGAACTGCCTCCTAGAATCGTGTCATTCTATCATCTTTAAAGCTGAAAACTGTCATCTGTCATTCTGAAACTGTGATTTCATTTCTGAAAAACTACCTTCACAAAATCCTCCGTATCTCCGGAACCGTTTGTGCTAGGAGCGAGTTATAACTGTCATCTTAAAGCTAAGATTCTAAGCTTTCCAGCAAGCCTACAAACTCCTTATAGTGCCTCCGTAATCGCGCTCGACGCACTCGGAAAATTTGCCGCAATTTGACATTTTGCTTCATTTTAGCCATGGGTAAAAATATTTCTTTGCTTCCATCCCTGAAATCTGTTTTCAACCTAATAACCATCCCTGAATCATTGATAGGGCTGGCCTGAACTGATTCAAAGTATCGATCACCCACCCTGAACCCCCTATAGGGAATTTAAAGCATTTTAGCATATTTTTCACTTACTTGCAACCACATCAAAGTATATTGCCTGTGTTTAAAACTCCTACCTGTTTTCCTCTAAGCTTGCTAGGGGGGAACTGAATTATATTTGATTTCATTCCTGAGAATTGTGTGCGTTCCTTCCATCTCTTTATCTTGCATAAAAGGGGGGGAGGGGTGAATTGTCAAAGAAAAGTGATTACATTGTCTTTTGTTGAAGTCATATCAAGTTTATTTTCTGCACTGCATTTCATTCATCATTGCATTGTCTTTGAAGCCATATGAGTATTCTCAGCTACTTTATCCTCTCTATATCAACTTCTAAGCCATTAAAGTGTGTACCACTATAACATTATCCATTGTTGATCAACATCATATTCTCAAGTGTGATATCAAATATTAATTTATTATAAAAGTGTGATATATATATATTGTTTAATTTTCAAATAAACCTTTTAATTTGCAAAACAAACCTACTTCTTGGCTCAGTAGGGTCAGGGGGATTCTAAGAGAGCGGTGTTATATAAGGGTTGTCATCCAGAGTAAACGAACTGGACATAAAAATATATCAATAAGGGTTTCCCTCAGCATCCCAAACTAGGCATTGACTTGGCTGTAGTGTTGAATTGAATCCGCTTACAATACTATCTGTGGTTTCAAGAATTTAAGCTATCTCGTCAACACAAAGATATTCAACAAGAGAGAGGGGAAGTGTAGATTACTATATAAGAACAGGTCACTGTTGTGCTGTGTATTGTGCTCATCAAAATACATATCTGTGCTCAACACCATTGACCTGCAGGCAGAGGAGGCAGGCGTTTCAAGTGCCATGACCTGTGCATGCATGTTTTCAGGCAATTGGGCACGTTAAAGGTATATTTTGTTCAATGTCATAGACGGTTATTAAATAGCAAATCAATTTTACCACTTTTACTTACAGAATGGCACAAGTGAAGACACTGATTGTTTGTGGTCATCAAATCTAAAAAGTGGTGTGTGATGGCATGTCTTTCCTCACATTTTGCTTACCTTAAAAAGTGTTCACATTGAATGAGTTGCTATAGATGCGTTCAGTTACAATAGGTGGTCACAGAAGGGTGGGTGCTTGATCCATAGCCCACGTGGAATTGTGAAAATTGGTAATGACCTGAAATTCTTCCTTTGCCCATTTGAAGCCATCTAAATATGTGAAACACATATGCATGTTGATGTGTTTCTGCATGCCACTGAGAGACTGGTGTAAAGAGTGTGGTGTCACAGTCTGTGATACACCACCTATCGTTGCTATACTCCATTTGGTAGATTCTGAAGTCAATAGTTGTCATGAGCCCAACACTTGTGCATTTGTGACCACTGCCTTCCTCCACACTTCATCATGCCCGGTGATTGGGCCTGTGCGAGAGTGCCAAATGCCGGTTTCTGAATTGCTGTGAAATGAAAAGAATAGCCGAGCATTCCAATGGGAAGCAGAGTGTGCACCATGGCACATTCTTTCACCCTTCTGTACATCTAACTCTCTATGCATATTTCATATTTTAGCACAGCCTCTCTTCATATTTATTAGATCAAGACTGGAAGAATGTGCAATTTGACATGTGTGCTGTTGGAGAATGGCTTTGCGTCTGAATGCTATTCATTGAAAGAGTGTGAGTTGGATCACGCACAACCGAGTCTACAGGCAAAGGCGCTCGAGTGTCAACAGCCGCATTCGCTCCTTGAAGTGATGGGGGGGTCAGGGGGGGGGGGAGTACATTCCTGCTCTGGAATTCATGGGACTAGCCTGGCGTGAATTACAAATCTAATCTCTCCTAAAATCGTGGGCAGTAAATTCAAACGGAAAAGTGGCTCTAATGTAAATTCATATTTTACGCTGAAGTTCTATTATGAAAATTAAAACAAATAGCTTGGCCCTCCTAAATATGTTAATTCTAACAATCTCTTTATTTCATTTCTTCTGTTTTCGATTTTTTTTTTTTTATTTCCAAAAATAAAATCTCTTTATTTCATCGTGCGCTTGCCGACCTCGTGAAAAAGGTTCACATTGTTTTCGACGCCAGTATCATACTTGTCACTAAATGTTAATAGAAGTTACACCTCTAATCAAAACGTACTTTTTGCATGGTGAAATTACACACATCCCACTGACGCCATATGTGTAGTTGTAGGGTGATTGCATTGAGTATTTACAAGACTGGACCTACGATTAATACAACGTCCTGCCTCCATTGCCCTACGTACAAACTGTCCTTTCAAGCCAAGATAAAACCAGCATTGGCAACGCCAAAAGGCTTGGCTTTTCTGAAGGCCTGGGAAAAGCACTTGCCAGGCACTGCCATAGTGGTATTAACTGGCCATTGATGGCAGCAGGTGTAAAATGATGTAAATCCCTGGGCATATAATAGCAGTTTTGAGGGGATTGAGTCCTCTGACGTATTCCATATCTATGACGGTAATCACCACAGCTGTGCTGCTTCGAAAAATCTTCGGCGTCTGCGTCCTGCGTCAATGACATTGATATGCCGCCCTTGAGGACCTCCTCCGACGACCGACGTCACTGGATGATATATAATAGGACACACGACGCCCGTAGCCTCAGTTCCGTTTTTTCCGCGAACGTGTTCGCTTCAGGAATCTCGGCACGCCTTGACTCTTTGGAGTTTCTGTTGTTTCTCGGTCCTTCGAACCTGTTTGGTGTTTGTGAAGTATTTCTTCGTGAAGAGGTCTACCTCGTCTTCCACACCGCGTCTGGGCTTTAAGAAGTGCGGGGACTGTGAGTCCAAGATGTCGGTCACAGACTCGCACGACACCTGCCTTTGGTTCCTTGGGGAGGCCCATGACATGGATGTCTGTGTCGACTGCCAGTCGCTTACGTCAAAAGCCTTGCAGGAGCGCAAGAAGAAGTTATCGGTAGGCAAGGTGTCCAAGCCCCGGAAGTCGAGGTCTGCGAGGCTTTCTGCGGACGACTCGAGGGGCGACTCTCCGCATCGTCGTCGGAAGTCCAGTCGGTCTCGGTCCCGGAGTCGGTCTCGCCACTCCTCTGCCTCTTTGAGGCACTCCCGGAAGCGCCGTCGTCACTTCCTTCCCCGTCCTCATCCGAGGACTCCGCCCGTCGGCGGGTCGCTTACCCCACCAAGCATGCGACACCGGAGGAATGGGCTTCCTTCGGGAAGAAAATGTTGGCGATTCTCGAATCGCAGGGCACTGGTCCGTCCGCGCCTCCGAATGGGGTCGGTTGTGATCAGCCGAGAGACACCGCTCGCACGCCTTCAGGTTCAGGTGGTCGTCACAATTTGCGGGAAAGGTCCCGCTCGGACAAGGGGAATAGTTCTCGGCATGCCCGGTCCAGGTCCCGGTCCTCGACGCGCTCGAGACCGTGTGAACCTGTGGTGTCTTCACAGAAGACATTGGCGCCGAGGTCATCGAGGGACTCTTTCGAGGGCTTGCCTTCGAAGAAGTCGTCGACGCCATCGGCTTCCTGGCCATCGAGGGACACGGTCGGGGCGCCGGCCTCGAGGATTGTGTCGGCGCCATCGATGCTGTCGAAGCCGCGCTCGGCGCCAACGCTGATTCACTTAACGCCTTTTGAGGCTGTGTCGATGGGGGTACCCCGTGGCTCGGGGGAATCGCCTAGAAATGCTCTGGCCAAGGTCAAGCATGGCTTTGGTTCAAGTTCTGTGCCTTCTTACCGCCATCTGGAGTTCATTTCAGAGGTGGATGAGGGCTCTGATGATGGCATGGTGCCTGGCACGTGCCAGACGAGATTCTCTTGGGCCATAGCCAGTTTGAGGACTTGAGGCAGTCCCTGCATGATGCTAGTGGGCTGGACACCTCTCCGGAGGTGGAGTTTTGTAGGCCTGAGCCTGGCAACCATGCCGATTCTTTGTACCAGTGCCTTATGTCAAGGGTCAGCAAGTACTTAGGATGGTCTGCTCCCCCGGGGGAGTTTGTTCAGAATGACCTTATGGATATCCTCGACATTGGTCCACCAACTGACCCGGTACTGCCGTTTCACATGGCTCTACAGAGGAGGGTGGCGGCGGCTTGGACTGCTCCAGAGAGTCTCCCGGCAGTGGGCAAGTCTTTGCCGTGAAAATACCGCCCAGCCTGTAGTGACCACTGCTACTTGTCCAAGCACCCTACTCCGGAGAGTTTGATGGTGCAGACGGCTACGGCCCGGCAAAGCAGGCGTTGTACCCTACCATCCCTCCTGATAGGGACGACAAGCGTTTTGACGGCTGGGCGAAGAAAGTATTTTCTGCAGGGGGTATGGCACTTCAGGCGGCCAACTCCATATGTGCCTTGTCACGTTTCACGCACACTCTGTGGAACTGTGTTTCCTTGGCGGCTGAAAATATTCCCGAAGGGGACGAACGGGATGGTTTCCTTGCCATGGTTCAGGATGGCAAGGATGCCATGTGTGAGGCCGTTCAGTCGGGTTTGGACATGGCAGATTGCGTCAGCCGGTCCATGGCGGCGTGCACTGTGATACGCAGGTTTGCCTGGTTGCGGAAGTCGGGGTTTGCTCCTGATGTGCGGGCCCAGCTCCTCAACATGCCCTTTGACAGGGAACATCTTTTTGGCAGCAAGGCTGACGAGCGCCTTGAGAGGTTGCAGACCTGAAAAGCTGCAGCAAAGTCGTTGGGCGCTGCAGTTCGACAACCTCCGCCTTTTCGTCCTAGGGGACAGCAATGGAGGGGCGGTTCCCTCCATTATTACTCATCCTTTGGTAAAGCGAGAGGAGCTGCCAGTCAAAGGGGCCACCGTAGGAGTGCCAGAGGTGGAAAACAAGGTACTCGAGGTGCCAAGCCTCAGGCAACGCCGCAACCGCTTCAACTCAGTCATGAGGCCATGTCCCATGGTTCGCCGGTTGGGGGAAGGCGCCATTACTTCAGATGTGTGGGTTCTGGAGATCATAACCCACGGCTACGGTCTTCCTTTCCGGCAGAGGCCTCAAGACAATCCACCGGTGAATCTCTTTGTAGAGTCCGGATCCGCTCCTTGCGCAGGAAATTCAATCCCTGCTTGAGAAAGGCGCCATAGAACTGGTGCCTGTAGCGGAGAGGAACAAGGGATGGTATTCCCCTTATTTTTTGATTTCCAAGAAAGACGGGGGATTGAGACCCATCATGGACTTGCGCGGTTTGAACAAACTCCTCAGGAAGGACAAGTTCAAGATGGTAACTCTCTCTCAAGTCCTCCAGGCCCTTCAACTGCAGGACTGGTTGGTGTCTCTCGACCTCAAAGAAGCTTATTTTCATGTGCTGTTCCATCCAAAGCACAAGAGGTACCTGAGGTTCACGGTTGGCGACTCGCACTTTCAGTTTCAGGTCCTGCCGTTCGGATTGACCTCCGCCCAGAAGGTCTTCACCAAGCTCATGGTAGTGGTGCCAGCGCACCTCAGGAAAGGGGGGATTCACTTCTACCTTTACCTGGACAATTGGTTGATCAGGGCGCGCTCTCCCGAGCAAGTCTTGGATCATCTGTCAGTCACCTGCTACTCCCTCCACAAGCTGGCCTTCTCCCTCAACTTAAAGAAGTCCCATTTGACACTATCTCAGAGGCTCCAGTACATCGGAGCAGTGCTCGACACGTCCCTGGGGCAATATTTTCCTCCCCTGGTGAGGGCTCATCACATTCAGCAGATGGTGCACAAGTTTCAACTTGCCCAGACTCTCCCAGCGTTCAAGTTCTTGAGACTGCTCGGCCTCATGGCATCCTGCATTCTTCTGGTGCCAGAGGCCAGGTTGCGGATGAGATCTTTGCAATGGGCACTCAAGCTCCAGTGGTCTCAGTCCTCCGGCAGGATGTCGGACCCTGTTCAGGTGTCGTCTTCAGTCGCCCAGGACCTTCTGTGGTGGGCCGACGAAGGCAATCTGATGAGGGGGCTCCATTTTGGCTGCCCTGGCCGGAGGTGACGATCGTGACGGACGCATCCCTCACGGGATGGGGAGTTCACGCCAACGAGTTGACAGTCCGTGGTCGTTGGTCTCTGTCGGAGTCCAGACTCCATCCATATCAATCTGTTGGAGCTGAGGGCCGTCAGGCTAGCCCTGAAGGCTTTTCTGCCAACTGTGTGAGGAAAGAATGTCCTGATCCTGACGGACAACACGGTGGCCATGCATTCCCTCAACAAAAAGGGGGGGCAGGGTCACTTCCTCTGTGCAGGGAGGCGATGCAGCTCTGGTTCTGGGCAATCCAGCAGGAAGTTTTGATCTCTGCAGTTCATCTGGCAGGAGACGAAAACGAGACGGCGGACGCTCTGAGTAGGCAGAGCGCGATCTCTCACGAGTGGGAGTTGGCTCAGGAGATTCTCCTGGAGATCTTCGGCCTTTGGGGGACCCCTCAAGTGGATCTCTTTGCCTCCAGTGTCAACCGGAAGTGCGAGAGGTTCTGCTCTTGGGAATTTCCTCCAAACGGAGCCTTAGGAGACGTGTTCATGGTGGAGTGGTCATTCCCACTGCTGTACGCGTTTCCTCCAGTCCCCGTCATCCCGCAAGTACTACGGAGGTTCGGTTTCCAGTTGATCCTCATTGCTCGGGCATGGGCCTGGAGGACGTGGTACCCGGACCTTCTCGACTTGTCCATCTTCCCTCCACGTCGTCTTCCCTACAGAGACGATCTGCTCTCACGGGAGGGGGGTCAGGTTCTCCATCCAGAGGTCAGGTCCCTCAACCTTCACGCTTGGTTTCTGAAAGGTTGAGGTATAAGGATTGGGACTTCCCTGAAGACGTGATGGAGGTGTTGCTTTCGGCCAGAAGGCCCGCAACAAAGTCCCTGTACCGTTGCCGTTGGCGAAAGTTCTGCGACTGGTGCAGGGTTAAGAATGTGGATCCTTTTGCGTGTGAAATTCCCATGGTTCTGTCTTTTTTGCTTTCTTTGGCCCACAGGGGCCTTCAAGTGGGTACTATTAAAGGTTACCTGGCGGCGCTGTCCATATTTAAGCGCTCGTCTGAAGAGTGTTCCTATTTTAAAATTCCTTTAATTTCTCAGTTTCTGAAAGGGCTCACTAATGTGTGCCCTCCATCACCTTTCCAGTTGCCCGGTTGGGATTTGAACCTTGTTCTCTAGTTTCTGATGGGTGCTCCGTTTGAGCCTTTGCATTCATGCCCTTTGAGACTGTTAACTCTTAAAACTGTATTTTTGGTTGCGGTCACTTCCGCTCGCAGAGTGAGTGAGTTACAGGCACTTTCAGTTAAGCCCCCCTTCACTGTTTCATAAGGACAGGGTTGTCCTTAGAGTTCGTCCTTCTTTTCTTCCGAAGGTGGTGTCGGAATTTCATTTAGGCCAGAAGGTTGTTCTTCTGGCGTTTTTATCCTCCTCCACATCCTGGTAAGGAAGAGGAGAGGCTCCATAGGCTTGATCCTACGAGAGCGTTAAGCTTTTATATTTCACGCATGTCACGGGTCAGAGTGGACGATCAGCTCTTCATTGGTTACGCTGGAAAGCGTTAGGGACAGGCTGTGACGAAACAGACTTTGTCTCACTGGATTATTTTGGCTATCTCTGAGTGTTACTGCTTGGCGGGTAAGGACCCACCGGTCGGCTTACGGGCCCATTCTACCAGGGGTATGGCTGCCTCTACTGCCCTGCAGAGGGGTGTTCCTATTCGAAACATCTGTGATGCAGCCACCTGGGCTTCGGTACATACTTTTGTACGTCACTATTCCCTCGATTCCATCCGGGGGCAGGATCTGGCCTTTGGCAAGGCAGTCCTGTACTCCACAATTTTATTGGGCATGCTAAATTTCTATTTTCTAAATTCTTTTCCCACCTCCTTGCATTGGTACTGCTTTGGGAGTCTGTCATAGATATGGAATACGTCGGAGGACCCAATCCCCTCAAAGAACAAGTTACTCTCTTACCTGGTAATGTTCTTTCGATGGGATGGTCCGACGACGTATTCCATATCGCTTCCTCCCTACCTTCCCCGCTACAGAATTTCTTATGCGATTGTAGCTTACGTTTCCGCAAGGCTTTGTGTGTCAGACTGGCAGAAGACTGGTGGCACATGTTCTGGGAAAATAAACTACAACTGAGGCTACGGGCGTTGTGCATCCTACTTATAACATCCAGTGACATCGGCCGTCGGAGAAGATCCTCGAGGGCGGCTTATCGACGTCATCGACGCAGGACGCAGACGCCGAACATTTTCCGAAGGAGCACAGCTGTGGTCATTACTGTCATAGATATGGAATACATCGTCAGATCATCCCATCGAAAGAACGTTACCAGGTAAGAGAGTAACTTGTTCACCTGGCAAATACCTAATACTTACATGCAAGCCAAACCTGCTAGGTTTGCCAGTGCTTGTTTTAACAGGACTTCAGATAAGGAAACTCATAGTGCTTATACATCGAGTGGCTGAGGGCAGAGCTGGTTATGATATTTTTACTACACCAGTAGCACGTTTGCAGCTAAAATTAAGTAATTAACTCTCAGAAGACTGCTTTGGCAAAACACTGGCAGGCACTTAGAGTGCAAAGTTTGATAGTAAGGCTTGTTTAAAGCAAGCTCAAAGAGTTCTCATGAGGAGGTGCTTTGAGCAGAAACTGGGTGGGATTTGCCATAGGGATTAGCATGGCCATGGGCAGTCAGCGGGTGGGCAAATAACCAAACACCTACAAGCTTTGTGTCCCTCCTCACATGACACCTCTCTCTATCTATACTCTGAAGCAACAATTTTTGCTTATAGGTGGTGCTTGAACCACCTAATAGCCCAAACTACAAAGGGCCATCAGCAATGAAACAGTTTGGTACTGACCTGTTTAATACACAAAGTTGTAACATAAGCAGCTAGATTGCCTGCAACTTCCTCTTACTGCTTGTCCGTCTGTGTGTTGTATATGTTTAAAACATTTTGGTTCCGTTGTTTGATTGAGAAAGGGGCAAACCGGCTTTGCTGTTGGAGCCAAAGGAAACTCTGCCTCTACTTTGGAATGTGTTCACTTCCCCTATTCTCTGTTAAAGCCGAGGACCTTTCAGTGCCCACAGGAAGCACTGTTCAGTGGTTGGGTCCATAACCTGCACATTAAGCGTGACATGTTTGCCTCCTTCTCGTTGACAATAGACACACAAATACACCCGTGCACTCACATACATGCACCCACACGCCCACACACAAACACACTTAGGGCCTGATTCATGGAAATTCACACAGAAGTCGATCAAGGGCTGCATGCCGAGAAGGACACTACGCGAGCCTGCACGATTAAGTAAATCTGCACACTGCATATTCTTGGGTCCAAACGCACAATTCCAGCAGACACGCAAAGGGAATGCAGCTGCATGAGGAACGTCCACAACACGCCCCCATGCAAATCAAAACCCAAGCCATACCCCAACCTAAGCACCAGCCTCTGCATCCACCCCTGAACCACCATCGAGCACCACTGCGAAAACTTGAGAGCCCTCTCATAAGCATGAGGTAACCCTGCAAAATTGTGAGAGCTACTACGTAAGTCGAGGCTGCACCCGCACCAAAAACAAGCAGGCTCCCTTGTGAGTTAAGATGGCACTTCAGCGAAACGTGAGAACCACCTCATAAGCCAAGGCCGTATCACCCAACGCAAATGCATGGACTCCCTTGTAAGCTAAGGTGGCACCCTTGCAAAAACACTAGAGCCTCCTCATAAATTGAAGCCGCACACCCCAACGAAAATGTGTCACTCCCCCTTTGCAATCTATGATGGCACCCCCAACAAAAACACACAGGCTCCCTCGCATGTTATGGCACACTTGCAAAACTGCAAGTCCATCCCCCCTACTCCCTAGGAACCCAATTTACAGGCATATACCCCTACTGCATATCAACCCCTCAAGTGCAGACAATACTCACCAGCCCCCTTCACCTCGAACACTACCCCAGGCAGACCTCTTCATCTCTGACACCACCCCAAACAGACACCGACCGTCTCCCCTGCATGCAGTTCAATGTATGGGTGCAACGCACCTGAACCTCTGTGGTCTGCCTCCACCATGAAGCACACCACCAACATGGCCTCCTCCAACGCGATCAACAGGAAGCAGACAAGTCCTCCTCTCCAATCTCACACAAGCGATCTACCAGGGCTGTGTTGATCGCCACATCTTCCTCCATCAGGTGGGCCTCTGTTGTTTCCTGGAGGGCTTGCAGAGTGGACAACATCTGTGCTTCGGCCTTCCGTGCCAACCTGCAACTATCCTCCAGGATGGCAGCCCACCTCCTTGCCTGATCCAGTGCAACCTCAGCCCTGGCCATCACCACTCTAGCTTCCCGTTCCCGCTACCTCTCTGCGACGATCTGCCGTTCATAGTTCCTGAACACGGAAGGCCTTGTGTGCATCATTTCCACCTGGCCCTCCTGCCTCACACTTTCCACCTGCCTCCTTGGGTGGTCTGCCCTGCAACATAAGGCCTTCTCCTCATTGCCATCTGCTGACACTGTGCCCAGTGCATGCTCCATTGGTACGCCCTCTGACCTAATGACAATCATTGGAGGAATACGGCACCTGCACTGCTACATGGTGCCTGCTGTCCCTCCAGTGCCTGTGCCCCTGTCAGTGCTTTGGTTGGCACAGTGACCACTTCAGCTGCCGTACATGTGACTCCCACCTCGGATAGGGATGTAAGCTCAACCAGATGGAGTGATGTGGGTGGGACTAGTGCATAGGAAGCCCTGCTGGTATGTGGTCCAGAAGGCACCCCACAGGATGACTGGTGCACAGAGGAGGAAGCCGAGGAGGTGATCACAGCAGTGAACAGCCGATAGTGCCCAGCAGGGAACAGGCCTGCTGCCAGCAAGGCAACAACGTGGTACAGCCCATTGTAATGATGATGGGCAAGTAGACAATCATTAGTCTGCCCAGCATCACAAATGACTGCAGTCTGCCTCGTAAACCCGGCCAGAAGGGCCAGCACCTTATCCCAGATTGACACATCAGCCGGCAATGGGCTGCTGGTCTGGGTGGAGGCATCCCGGCAGGCGCACAGTCCTGCATCCAATGTTCCAGGGTCAGGATTTTGCACAGGAACCTCCATGGTCACCTGCACAGCCTCATGCCCTGGGACAAGATGGCATAACGCACTCCCACCTCAACATCCAAACCTGACCCTATGGGCTGGGCTGCAAATGCCACTTCCTCCGCCTCCCCCTCCATCAACCTGGATGACTCCAGGGTATCTTCCGTAATGGATGGCCCCTGTGATGCATCACCCGGTCCCACCTCTGCTGAGCAGTCCCCTGCCACCTCCACCTCCTTGGACTTACCCCCAGCAGCCATGCTAAATGGTACAGACGCCACCTCAGCCACATTGCTCTCTGAAGATGAGCTGTCATGTGAGAGTGGCTAGGTCTGGCGCCTATGTCTGGTGGAGTGATCCCCGCTTCCATGCTCCACATCACTTTTTCTTCCCTCTTCATCAGCTACAGCAACTGTGATAAAGCAACATCAGTGTAGTGCAACTAAACCAGTGTGGCATCCACAACATTTGCAGGAACATGACCGGTCCATAGAACAATCAGCGACATCCACAGTTACACACATGGACATGCAATCCACATCCAAACAGACACAAAAACCCATGCACAATGAGAAATACTTCCTTGACGCATCCACAAGTAAATGCAGAACAATGTGGCCAGAGCACAGACGAATACGAAGATGAATCACATGATCCTAGGGGAAGGTCAACGTGCCCCAACTGCAACCTGATGCACATCCATGGGAGACATGCCACATGGTCACAGGGGTGGGCAGTGAGAAAACTCGTATTACGTACTTTCACGTAAAGCATGTGAATACAGAAATGGCATCCCACCGCTGTTGACACATTGTGGGCAAGACACACAGTGGAATCATGGCCACCAGTGGCCAACCATACTTGCACCACTCACAGCATCACCATGCCACCACCTGCCCGGACACCTCTGCACACCATCACATCAAACAACCCTTGACGCCACAACCCATCCTGCGCACATGCAACACAGACATGCATCAACTGCACAGGCACATGGCATGCCATAGCCACGAGCAAATCCACATGGAATGCACACACATCACTCCGAGTGAGCCAGAAGTACCATGGCCGATCACATCACAGTGCCGCTAACTCCAATACCCAAACGTGAGTACACAAAACATCCCAAATGCATGTGTGGCCTCCAGACATGAGTGATTCATAGTAACACATTTCTATTGTCGCCACAAACACATGATCAGCATGCATGCATATGAAATGGTTAACCTTCCTTCAACTGTCACACTTGCCATCCAGGCATGTCTCAGACACAAGAAACATTATATGTGCACAGTTTGTAAACATATTCTATAACACCCAATGCAAATTACAGTGCATTTCAAATCCACACAGGTCTGAAGTACCACATGGGAACCATTGTATGGGGCCTGCATGCAGATGTTTGTCGCTGAGAAATGCATGCTGCAAAACACAAGGGGGTCACTGCCAACATGCTAGCACATGCACCGTAGAGCAGTACAGCACATGCCTACTCACAATCTGACTCCAGCCGTTGCAATGCGCAGACCTGGGCATACAGCTGCCGCTAGAACCTCGCCAGGACCAGCATGTTGTTGTTTGACTACTGGCACCTGTGTGCACAGTGCATATCTGCAGTTGCACCGGCCTTCAGGAATCGGCAGGCCTTTACGTTGGTCCTGGATTTGAGATCCTCCCAGCGCTTGTGGATGATCTTGTAGCAGTGAACTGCCACCCCCTCTGCGTTGATGCCAGCTGTTATGTCCTCCCAGATCTGGAGACGTCCTTCTTTGCCGCGTTGCATCGCTGGGTTGAAGAGGGCATCATAATTCTCCAAGACCTTATCCACCAGAATGTCAACTTCTTTGGCAGTGAAGTTGACGGCCCTCTGCCTTGCTGCTATGGGTTGCTGCTCTGGTCAGAGGTAGATGGTGTGGACATGGCAACTTCCAAGGCAGGTATGGGTGGGTAGGCTGGTCCTGGAGATGGGCTGTGGATCAGTGGTGGTGCTATGTGAAGATGGAAGTCCAACACAGCATCTGAGATGGTGAAAGGGCCAGAGACAGGAGCAGAGGCAATGACTGCAAAGCAGGCACCCCGATGCAGTCTAGGTGGGCAGCTGGCACTTGCACTGGACAGGCAGCAGTAGATAGCAATGTTGGAGGCAGTACAGGGCAGGAGGGGGCAGATAACATGGCACAGAGTCAGGAGAGTGGGTCTTCCATGTGCAGCTTGAAAGGCAACTGAAAACAAAACAGAGTAAAGGCCCTTAGCGTGTAAGTTACGTGACACGTGCTGCATTGAGCATGCTGACGCGGCTCACGGCATTGACGGGGATACATAAGTACGAGTAAACACATCACTGGCTGTGCACGCAAAGGAACTAAGACAGAGTATTTTAGTTTTCACATACTTTTGGGGGGCACACAATCCATTCCCTTCAGGTAGCGTACTGTTCTTTTTTTCTGCACATACATGCATTTTTTCTTTCCCCCATTTTGAGGCATGAGGTCTGTCGCATATGCACTTTTTCTGTTTGTGGTTGCCACTGCTAATAGCGTACCTCTTTTTCCACTGTTGGAAGCTTTCCGGTTGTGTCGCGTGTGCACTTTTGTGATATTCTTCCCATTTGGGGTACATTTGAGCCTTGCTGGACTATACGTCTACATTGTACATCACGTATACTATTCCCTGGCTCACAATTTCCAGGACAAGAACTTGGTGTGCCTCCCATTCATCTGTTACACCTGTCACATGCTTGGAGAGGCTTCAAAAGGGAAAGGGGGCAGAGGGTGTCTGGGTGGAGGTGATGATGGTGAAACATCTGCCCCAGCCCCATGTGGTCAGGGAAGTGGTTGTGACACACCTGCCCCAGTCCCAGGAGGACATGGCAGGCCCCAGTCCCAGGAGGACATGGCAGGCCCCAGTCCAAAAGAGGCCCGGCACCTAGATGCCAAAGTGTTTCCAGCCAGACAGGGTAGCTCCAACCCCCCGTGCCACTCGTGGCAGAAAGGGACACCCTGCACAGAAGGGAGAGGCTCAACCTCAAGACACTACACAGGACACGGCTCCGCACAGGAAGGAGAACGCTGATGCGGAGCTCCAGATCCTAATTGACTACGTGACCGATTCGTGACATGTACCTGTATGCGGGGAGCACATGTACAGTTGCACAACATATGGTGTATTGGCAGCATGTCACGGAACGGATAAATGGCTTCGGGTGGAGATGCACACAACGGAACAGGTCATCAAGCAACTTAATGAACTCACCAGTCACACCAAGCACAAGCTCAGTGTCAACCTGACCTCTGCACTGTCAACTTGAGGGGGCCACCAGAGGAGGAACAGCTGATACCACATGAAGAGGTCATGAGCCAATTCATCCTCATTGAGCAGGTGCAAGGCATGGGAAGCCTGGAGAATTATGAGGACACAAGGTGAGTGTCCATCATTGTGCCTCTAGTGTTTTTCCAGTCATGCATCACTCACGCCAATTGTGTATTGGGACATCTGGCAGCATTTATGACAGCACTGGGTAAACCATATCCTGTGATGTACAGACTCATGTCAATTGGCCATCATACTCGGCGTAGCCCGTGTTGCAGCCATTCATTGCACATATTTGTGTGACAGGCCACGTCCCCTACAGGGTGCTCCACTGGTACTTGGGAAACATGCGACATCGAAAAGTAGTGTTCATTACTACACTCATGTTGCATTTCACTCTGCACTGATAGACCAGTGCATGCACACAAAATATCACTTACATGCCATGTCATGCAAAGATTCATGTTCCTTCTGTCACCTGCTCCTATTAGTTTCCTTGTCACAATACGCATCTGAGCTGTCTGTCAATGCACATTGTTATGTTAAGAGTGTAGTTGCATGAGTGTCCCCAGACCCTATACACATTGACTCACTTCCAGTGCCACAGCAAGCCTGCTCATTGTGGCTCATGCTACCTCTTACCCTCCCATACTCTGTGCCCACTCCATGTGGTCACTGCCCTCACCCTCTTGTGGACTGTTGGACCTTGTTCACATCGCAAAATCCACTCTCCATTTCACTGTACTTCAGGCACCTTGACCACTCGTAGGCTTCTTCCCTTTCCACACCTTTTTGCAGGTCCTCATTGTCTACTTTTCCCTGTCGCAGACCTGATTAATGTATCATGTGTCGACCGTGGTGTTGTCTGTGAATATTGATTTCTGGCCATTCCCATGTGATGTCAATGAACATTTTTTTTATTTTTTTTTATTTGCATTTGGTTTTTACAAACCTTTACAGACATTATTTACACATTTCAAAATGTTACACAAAATTCTAACAGCAAAACCACATTTCACTATTGTAAAAAATGTTTTATAAGATCACAATTCTTAGTTAAAATCAATTTCACATCCTCTATATGTGAATTCAAGTGTCAACTGCTCCCTAATTCTATGTGCAAAATACAAATGTGCAAATTCAATCATTACAATCCAATTAAGATAATAAAAGAATGTGATCATATCAGAAGAGATAATTTGACAATTGATTAAAACTAAATGGAACTAAAAAAATTCAAATAGACATACTAACATAAGATGCACCTTCTTTTTGTGATATACACATCAGTTGTCTTCAAGAAGCGAGTTAATGCTAAAATCCATGATATATTCTCCCCACACATCATTCTTGTCCACAATAAATTAATTGCAAATTCTGATTCATCACTAATATGCTGTCTTATTGCAAGCAATCTAGCAGATCTAAAGTGTGGACATGCTAAATCTGGATGTTTTAAAGTTTCTTTGGGCTCATTAAAGTTCGAAAATCTGCACTGCAGCATCCTTTTTATTTGATCTACGGGAGCTCTGTGTACTGTTCTTTCATGAGTATGAAGTTGATTTAGCTTAAAATGCATGTACATAGTATGAGCCTTAGCGCATTCAAAGGATCTTGGATAAGAGCACCGAAGATTTCTTTTTCTGAAGAATTTAGCATGCTCCTTTTGCAAACTGTATTTGCTTAAATCATCAATAGTAGAAATCCAATCAAGATCATGTATATATTTATTCAGTGAAAAAACTTTGTTAAAGGGACATTTGTGATGTCATCTTTGATGTCGTGGGTGTTAGTCTTAGCAGTGCACGGTGGTGGCGCGAGTTATGGTTGCTTAGCTTACCATAACTTGCGAATTTCAAGGGTTTTTCGGTTTTACTTGCAACCATAACGTCAGTTTTTTCACTGAATTTCATAGGTTTTTAGTAGCGCAACTTAACCATAACGTCCCTTTAATAAAGTTTTTTCACTGAATTTCATAGATTTGTAGTAGTGCAACTTAACAATAATGACTTTGACTTTATATACATATCATATGGAACTGACTGAATCTCTTCTACTGTACTTGATGTCCGCAAACTCATTTAATGTTCGCGGACATGTTCGAAGAACAGTAACACTACCTAAAAACTCTGGGGGGTATGTTTGATTGTTATATCATAACATAGGAACATTTAACAAATTCAAAAAGAAGCACACAAACACATTATATGTACTAATACATAAGAAATGTAACCCATGTATACAATACACTAACCATTCATTTAAATGCACTATGTTCTAAAATGGAATATACCACAGGCTAGAGGAACATTTCCCACATGAAGAAATGTCACAAGATAGTGCAACTAATGGTAAACACTTTATAACATAAACCATTTAATTATTATTATTTTGTATACATTTAACATGTATGTATGTATGTATATGTTTGTATATATATATATTTTGTACAGAGCATACCAAAATAGAAAATACTTCAGAAAAACCTGTAATGGATAACACTTTTCACAGTATAGAAGACTAATTTTAATAATTTTAAAACTTTTGTGGAAGATCATTTTAAACCAAAGACCTCGTACCATTGCCAACATGTACTTGTCACTCCTCACCATATCCCAGTCAATTATCCCCAAACCCTCTCCATAACCCAAAACGCTTTGATGAGACTTCCATCCCTTCTTCACCTAATAACAATCATGATGAAACCCCTAATTCTCCTGTTTTTGTTTCTGTTTCTGCCTCACGTTCTCTGTCATAAATTATTAATATATTATTAATATGTTAAAGTTTAATTTTTATATTGTGTTGTAAATAGTTTCGTTTAAAAAAAAAAGCAGTGTAGGTGTCCGCGGACAGTGCAGGTGTTGTGAAATGTTCGTAAATAAACGAAAATGGAGGTGTCCTGAAGAACACTATATCTGTCCGTAGTGATCGCTATCAAGTTTAAACTCTTCTAAGAACACTATTGGTGTCCTGAAATGTTCGTACGTAAACGAAAATGGAGGTGTCCTGAAGAACACTATGCCTGTTCGTAGTGTTTGCTAGCAAGTTCAAACTGTTCTAAGAACACACGCGGTGTCCTGAATTGTTCGTAATTAAATGAAAATGGAGGTGTCTTAAAGAACACTATGCCTGTCCGTACTGTTCGCTAGCAAGTTGAAAATGTTCTAAGAACACACGCAGTGTCCTGAAATGTTCGTTTCACATGTGACGCAATTTTAATTAGTTCAGGACCCGAACAGTGTCCGTAGAACATAAACGCGCATGCGCTAGCCAATCTCCGTGCATTTGGTGTCCTGCGGACATGCGCTTCCTTCGCGGACTTGTTCGCGAACGGATCATATGACCGCACCCACGCTGATCGCGTGTTCTGAATGCGGACATTGTTCAGGTCCCAGAACAAATTAAAATTACATTTTCAATTAATCCATAATATTTTTCAATAAAATCTCACCATGGCACAAGTCCCACATAGTAATCCTGAGTTTCTACATACCTTTTGAAACTTTTCAAACTTTTTTTTTGTGTTCGATCTGTCCGCGGACAGCGCGCATGTCCGCGCACAAGCACCCCTATAAAAGACCACGCCCTAGAGCTTATTCTTATTGTGTTTCTGGCTTTTCTACAGAGCACAGCAAATTTTGCTGCCAACTGCAGATTTCCATCGCATCTTTGATGGCATCCCTGGATGCTGAACTGCCACCGGGTGCTTCACCTGCTTCAGCTCCACCCCCTCCACCACCACCACCTCCCCAAGGGCCTGAAGAGGGGAACAGGAGTGAGGATGCGGAGGAGGAAGAAGAGGATGATGAGAATGAGGTAGAGGAAAACCCTACTACCCGCACTAGGCGTGAGTCTTGGGTGTGGCGGTTATTTACCATTCATGGAAATGTTCCTAAGGCTTGTGCGAACTGTGTTACTTGCAATGAGTGCAAAATGATACTCAGTCGCGGGAAGCACGGTAAGTACAGCTTTGGGACCACTACTATGAAGCGACACCTGAGGTAATTTCACTACGGGGCTATTTGCAGGGTTGTACCTTGCAAAGAACGTAGCAGGTTGATTTTCTCTACTTCATCCTCTGTTTCTGATCCTGTCACCACAAGGAGCACCTCTGTGGGACAGCGTCTTCCTCAGGCTGCCTCACAGGCCATACAGAATGCTGATGACCCTTACCTTTTGAGGGTCACAGTTGTATGTATGTACTGTGACACAGTACTCTGCAGGGGGGAGCGACTTCGTAGTGCTTTTGAGACTATCGTCTCAGAGCACGAGAAGATCTGCTCACTACCCAAATAAAACCCACTCTACATCTTCCTCTCTCAGCTCGCCCTTTCTTATCCCTGTGGCTGGTGTCCCCCCCCCCCTTTACCTTCCTTTCCCCTTCTCTCCTAGTGTGTCGTGTATAAAAAACCAAAAAAAATACAAAATATCAAAAATCAAAAAAATAAGGCTCTTTTCAGAGCCGCCTTTCACAGTTACAAAATAGAAGTGAAAATAAATGAAGCAGGGCCCTTTGTATTTTTTAGAAGTCTGCGGACAGTTCGCGAACATTTAAAAAATTGGGTTGCTACCCCATCACAAACCTTGCAATTTTCTCTGGGAGGAAGTGGTGGCTCTGAAAAGAGCCTTTGGGAGATGTAAGTCAATAATTACAAATGATTAACACCTACTTCAAAATGGATGTTGTAATTCCAAAAAAGGTCGCAATGCATTTTGTACATTTCTCAGAAAAATCTGATTGCCACCATAAGTAAGATGGACTCCATCTTTGCGAAAAATGTTTGTACTACGAAACAGAATATTTTCATTGTGAAAAGAAGACCTGCCAAAATCTTTTAGAAAGGCACAAACAGCTTTATTAACATTGCGCCTTGCTTTTTCCATTTGTGGACCAAATGAAGAAGAACGAAGCCACATTTGTCTCTGCGCAATCCGTCCAAATATCACTTGAGAATTAGGAAACATGTCCATAACTTTCCCAAGTCCTTCTTTCATAGCAAATTGCAAAAAAATTCCAGTCACATGTCCTAAACTGTTCCCTCCACAATGAATTACAATTATGTCTGGATGTTGCTCTGTCTCCAAAGTAGCACAGAGAGATAGCAAGTCCAACAACTTCATTCCACATACTCCATGCCAGTGTACTTCCACATGTGGGAATCCAAGATCTGCAGCTACTCCACAGCTTTCTGCATGCACCTATAACCAATATATCCATGAATCTCCCAAAATCCATACAATCTTTTTCCTAAAATACACAGACATAGCTATCTGTTGTTCTGTCAGCAAAAACAGTATATGAGAAACTCTCTTCTGGCACAACACACCCACTAAACTTTCCGGACCAATCCCTTTTAGTACTCATTCTCATTTGCATGACTTCTGAACCCAAAAAATCCCTGGATGTAACTCCCGATGTCCGCGAACTACCGCCATGTCCGCGGACATATTGTAACATGAACAGCCCTTCTACCATTTCCACTTCACTCTCTCTGCCATTCCCTCATTGGATGTAGCTAAGAAATCACATGACCATGCACCAATCACATTCAAGACCTCTACATCATAGATCAGCACTGCAAATGTACTGTGAATCTCTGAGTACAAGTGTCATATCATTGGCAAGCACCATCTACCAGAAATACTGTTAAGTCTCCAAGATTTCTACTTGCAGCTCCGTGCATATCCATATGCATGAACACACAAACTTCAGGTATGCATATTTTCTGTACAGTAGATGAACACATTTTCAAACAGACTTTTAGCTTGTGTAATCTGTAAAATGAATGTACTGTATTTTTTCAATTTCCTAAAATCAACTATCACTTATAAACCTTTATACTATGTACTTTCTTTATACACACACACTCAAATCATGTTAAACTAATATTTTTGTAATGAAATGTATAGACTACATATATTCAAACAAAATTGCATGCAAGCACAATCTGTTTACATCTTTAAAAAAATACTTATACAATTTCATATTTTTTGTTTTTATTTATTTACTTAATTACTTTAATTTAGACATGACATTGAGGCGCTATTACCTAGAACAGCTTAGTTACAGAACTAGTGGTATTCACTGGTATATTATAAATTTCACAAGACATAGAAAAGATATTTTTTTTGCTACAATTAGTCATTCAATACAATTTGTTCATTAAGAACATATCATATGTACTGAACTGATGCAATGTATCTTATGTAAATAAATTACTTTAATGGTTTTAAAGAAGGCAATGAGGATTTCAATTAAAAAAATCAATATCTAAATTAAAAACAGCACTATAAACAAACAAAGATACTAATTTAAAGCTTTTACAATTGCAGTAAAGACCAGTCTCCTGAAAAGAAGCAGCCGAATTCGAAGAACTAAGAAGTTACCTGTTAATTTAAGAAAGAAAGTAAGTAGAATATCACCATAATATTTGTATTATTAATCAAACATACTATAACGTTAATACAAGCTATTTCTGTGCCTAAAAATAGAGATTGTGTACCATTTTGTCCAAAAATCTCCATGTCTTAAACAGCGATATACAGCCAGAATGGCCCACAAATTCCTGTTTTTGGACACACAAATTACCCAACTGAACCGGTACAATTTTCATATTATAGAACAAACAACTGTTTTAATTGTATACATTAGATTTACTATTTGTTCTTTTCCACACCACTAGCTTACTTTTTTTGTCATCTGAACCTCAGTTTAGTAACACATAAATTCAAGAATACCTATCCCTACTAGTTGTAGTTCCCAATGCACAATCACACACCATTACATACATCTTTATCATCTTACTCAAACACTCATGCACACATACATTTCAGAACACCCCAACCCATATCTTCTTTATTTTTTTCAACAGACCCTAAATAATGCCTACCAAATGTCAAGTCCATAGAAAGCAACGCAAAAGTAGAGCAAATGAAAATAAGTGTCCAACATAAGCATCCATCTCTAGCAGAATTTGTAAAAAAAGTTGAAACACAACAGCTAATATAGTCATTTAGTGAAACACAAGAAGTTTCAAGTACAAAAACGTTGCCTCCTCTATCAAAATGTAAAACAAACCAAAAAACAATTAACAGAAAATCAGCTATCACTACAGATAAAACTACTTCTTCAAATTTGAATATAGTGCAAAGTAAGCATACCAAGAAAAGTATTTTAGCCAAAATGTACCGTCACAAAGTCCTTCAAAATCTTCTAAAAACAGGAGAGAAATCAGGTTCAATGCTTAAAACCTATCGTAGGAAATTAATCGTAGAAGCGTTGATGGACAGTGCAATTCTTCTCAAAAGAAAGTTATTTATTTTACTGTTAAACAAAATGAAACCACTAACAAAACTAATAACTAAATTACAAAAAAGAATTCTCAATAAGCAAAATGTCAACAGAAAGAACTTCTTAAGTATCTGCAGAGGTGAATGGAATCACACTACGAGCACAGAACCATATTTTAATGAAGAAGCGTTCAAACAAAAGCAAACAAATACAATTGCCATACATAGCAGTGGTCGAGGTTATGAAAAAGTGAATAATACCATAATGGAACAAGAAGTACTCCTTACAAAAATATGCCCTGAAAACTTAGAATTACCCATCCTTTCAACTGAATCAGAATGTCCAGTGTACAAATGGCCATGCACGTCAATGTGTAACATTCCCAAACAATGTTTCAAATCTTTACGCCAATTCCTCAATAAATATGTAAAAAGCAAAGACAAAATCAAAATTAAATTACTGCAAAATATGGATACCTGTCCAGTGCGCAAGTACACGGGACTACAAGGACATTCATTGGCCTGCATTACAGGACCTGCTTGTAAAAGCACTTTCCATGATATCAAAATGATATCAATATATCATTCAACTATAAGAAATCTAGTCTATAAACTGTACTATGCTAAAAGTCCTGCTTTAGCACTAGCAAAGTTAAATAACATCCTTCTACATGGTACAGCAAAAGACCTACTTGAAGAAATTCACTATATCCAGAAACAATATTTTGGAAGTGAAAGCCATTTACAGAATGAAATAGCTTTAAACCAATTAAGCAACAATTCTACAATTCTACACATGGCAACCTTTTGCTAAACACATACAAAAAGGAAATACTAAAATTTAAAAGTACATCAGCTGAAGTACCAAACCATGTATGTGTATGTTGCCGTAGAACTTTTTATAAAAGTAACACAAAAACTGTAGACCTATCATACAAAATAGAAGACAATGAAGATTCTAAATGGTTTGAATTAGCTCTCTACCTTGTAGCAGAAAACAAATACAAAATAACTGAGCCCTTAATACTTTGCAGTTACTGCACTACAAAAATTGACAACAACCAAACTCCTTCACGTGCTATCACAAATAATTTGGAATTATACCCAGTACCAAAACTCCTACAACAACTTAATTTATATGAGAGCATCACAATTCAAACAGTACACCCATTTCAAGCAATAATATGCCTTCAACCAAAAACAGCAAAATTACCTCCCTCTGAATTGATAAAAGGCATTCATGGAAAAGTATTTTATTTACCATTAGATCTAAAAGAAAATGTGCATACTCTAGGAGTGCAACGTCCAATGCAGCAATCTTTAATTATCTTAGTAAATGGAGTACCTACAAAAGACAAAAAAATATGGCCACAGCTGGTAGATTCATAAAAAGTTAGACACGCCTTCCAATATCTTAAAGAGAATAATGAATATTACAAAGAAATTAATATTGAAGAAAACTTGAAAGATACAACTGAAATAATTCAAGAAACACAAGAAGCTGGTCAACTTGAGCTACTAGATCCTGCTACAATATCAAATACTTTAGACCATTATACAATTCATCCTTTGCACTGTAATGACATCGTAGAAGATGTACTGGAAACTTACCAAATGCGTCAAACAAAAGGATCGCCAATCAGCATATGGGAAAAAAGTATAGAAGCACGTGCTTTTCCTCTACTCTTTCCTACTGGCAAAGGAGGAAGGTATGATGATAGACCTATTCAAATATCAGCTTCAGAATACCGCTCATTACGGATGTATTCTGAAGATCCCCGATTTAGACAAAATGTGGAATACATATTCCACCTACTCTTTGAAAGTGAACTAGCAACTTTATGTTACGAAGTTGCACACATATTAAAATCAGGATCACACTTTCAAAATTTGACAGCTACACAATTATTAGAAAAGGTGCAACAAAAGGATGAGGTTTTACAATCAGATATTACAAATTAATTAGCAAATATGCGTGGTACTAAAGAGTACTGGTTTCAACATAATGGAGATGTACGTTGTATGATCAGAAACCTTGACCCACCCACTTGGTTTGTTACATTAAGTTGTGCAGAATATGCATGGGAAGATTTACATGATTTCCTACGCATATCAAATAAAAACTAAACAAACATAGATATACTAACACCTGGAGAACTTTGTTCTTTGGATCCTGTTAATGTTTCAAGATATTTTCACCATCGCTTCATTGCTATGCTACATTTTAATTGTAATAAAACTGTTCCTCCCCTTGGAGAAGTGCAACACTTCTTTTGGAGAAATGAATACCAAGCTAGAGGAGCACCACATATCCACATGCTTTTATGGATTAAAGATGCTCCTGAATTTGGTCAAGACAGTGATGCCACTGTTTTACAGTTTATTGAAAAATATGTCACTTGTGAAATTCCATCAGAAGCCACAAATAGTGATCTTCATGCACAAATTTTACAATTTCAAAGACACAAATGTGGAAAATATTGTCGTCGCAAATACAAAAACAAAGGGAAATACTACACCAAATGCCGATTTGGTTTCCCTAGACCAGTTACAAATACAGGTCAAGTGAACATCCTCATGTCTTCAGTTAGACATAGTGTTAAAGGTAAGTCACCTAAAAATACATATTACATAAAAAGAAAAGAAGAAGAAAAAAATATTGATGATTATAATGCAATCATTGCCCACTTATGGAATGCAAACATAGATGTGCAGTACATTGCAGACAATTCTACTGCAGTTGCACAATATGTCACAGCATACTGAAGCAGAAAAGACAGAGCTCCAAGACCTCTGGAATGACCTGTCATCAGATAAAACAGTATCTCAGAAATTATACAGCTTGGGCATAAAAATGCTCACCCATAGAGAATGTGGATCATTTGAAGCAGCTGATCGTTTAACTGGTACTGCATTGTATGGTAAATCTGAAAATATAGTATGGCTAAGTCTTGGTCCAGCTAAATCTAGAAAAAGAGTTCTAAAATCATATGGAGATATAGAAAAAATAGCCAAAACATGATCCCAACAGCCAAGACATTTTAAAAAACAATGTATTGGACACATACTACCCAAACAGAAGTATTACTTTGGAAAACATGTGTCTATACCACATAACCCAAAACTACACATACAAAAATAATATGAAACCTGATGAAAAAAAAAGGTAAATATAGAGTGACAAACTGTGAAGGCAGCTTAGTTAAACTCACTAAACCAAATTTAATTAATCATATCAAATTGTCATTAAAGACTCCTCAACATAAGGAAGTATATTACATGTCCCTGCTACAACTCTTCAAACCATGGAGAAAAGAAGAACAATTACTAGATAACTATGACTCATATGAGGATGCTTTCAAAGCAAATGAAAGCACTATAACTGATGTAAACTTTACACAGTACAAAACAATGTTGCACAATGAACAGCAACACGAAGAAGAACTCCAAGCCCAACTAGATAAGGACACTCCTGACAGTCGTCAACCTTCTGTAACAGGAAGCCAAGAGCCACTGGGAGAACCACTAATAATAAATGAGGCAGAATTAGCTATGATAGAAGTAGAAAACACCATGTGTCAGTATGAAGATAAAGCAGACTTAACTATACTACAATCAAAACTAAACAATGAGCAAAGTAGCATTTTTCAAGAAGTAACAAAACAAATTGCACATGGTGTAAAACATGAAAATAAAGAATGTTCCTGCCATAATTATAAACCTATACTACTGTACGTCAGTGGTGAAGCTGGTTCTGGCAAAACATTCCTAATCAAAATCATTAGTAAGTTCGTTCAACAATTGACAAACAACAAACAGCTGTTGTCACTGCCCCCGCAGGTTTAGCTGCCTACAACATAGGTGGTGTTACATTACACCGATTACTACTATTACCAGTAGAACACCAGAACAAATTAGACTATTACAAACTTTCTGCAGAAGCTGCAATGGAATTACGTAGAGTATTGAAACAAATGAAAATGCTACTAATAGATGAAATGAACATGGTCTCCAACCTGATGTTCTCTTTGATTCACCTCAGATTCTCAAAAAAGACTATGAAGAGCTCTTTGCAGGAAAACACATTATTGTTTTTGGAGATCTGCTTCAATTAACACCAGTAAAAGGTGAGCCTCTTTTTAAAACATTAGGACACAAACTCTGCCGTAATACTGTTGGCAGCATTGGAAATGTCAACCTTTGGCAACATTTCCAATACAGAGAATTAACAGAAAACATGCGGCAATCTGCAGATCTCACGTATGCCAACATTTTAAAAAGTATCAGAGTTGGTATACTTTCTAAAGAAGCAGAAGCAATCTTGAAAACCCGGCACATTAATGCACTTTATGGCGATAATGCATGTGCTACAGGTGTTATGGAACAATTAGCCCAGAAAAATGTCAATTTTATGGCCTTAACACCAACTCTTGCAAGCTGTTTCAAATTCAATGAAATCATGCGAAGTAAAGAAATGCAAACAATCATGGAAATTAGCGCCACATGCAAACTAGATGTACATGGTATGACACTACCCATGTGTGACCAAGCCACAACAAGACTAAATGGTTTAGAAAAATCAATCTCAAACACAGCAGGCTTAGAAAAGATATTAAAATTATCCTTAAATTGCAGAGTAATGCTTAATCGTAACCTTGACGTGGACCAAGGACTAGTTAATGGAGCACTGGGTACAGTTGTTGGCTTTCAAACATACCCACGCAACAACAAAATTCAGGTTGTCAATATACTCTTTGACAAACTTTCAGAAGTAAAAAGGATAGGACGCTCAACAGCAAGATTCCTTCTCTTCAAAGATAGTATGTTCGCAGAGAACAATTTTCTCTAACTCTTGCATACGCAGTCATGTTTTGCCAGATTCATAAATCGCAAAGGTCTTACCCTAGACAAAGCAATGATAGATATTGGTAACAGTCTTTAAAGAAGGCATGAGCTATGTAGCACTATCACGCTTACGTACAATTGACGGTCTATTTCTAATCAACTTTGATGCAAGTAAAATAAACGCTGATGTTCCTTGCATTTTAGAATACAATAGACTTCACTCACTATAAACCCCCCACCTAAACACATAATCTGTTCCACAAAAAGTAAAACGTTATCCAAGAAAAATAAATCAAACAGAAATGCAACAGGATGTCACTGCAAATCCTCCAAAGAGAGTGAAAGAAACTAATACTTCATCAAGTACCACAAGCAAAAAATAATCAATTCGGGAAATTAAACCAGGTACTTCTTTAAAGAAGGAAGACAAACTCCAAAAAAAGCAGTTACATACAGAACTACCTGGACCATTTCAATTCTCAAATATAGTTGGTGTAAGTTGCTACGCAAATGTAGCAATGAATATTCTATTTCAATTACCACCAATTGTTGACAACATTTACTTACACAGTACAGACCCATTGTGTTTGCAAATGTTAGTACTTCACAGAAATGCAGCAAACAATCCTCGCAACACGTATAACTACTGTGCTGGAATGGTGAAATTCACTATAAACTCACAGGAAGATCCACAAGAATTTCTAATGTACTTACTACAAGTACTGGAAAACAAAAACATACCTATAAATGAAATCTTTCAGATTTCATACATGTGGAAACATACATGCACTCTCTGCAACAATGTGACACAAGAAGAAATCCCCGATGAACGCTTCATATATATATATATCAATACCAAATTGTGAATCCATTCCATTTCAGCGACTTGTACAAAATGCAAACCATGGTAGATTATGCTCTACCTGCAATTCAGATAATCGCTCCATGTTAGTAATGCAAACACATAGTAAATACATAACGCTAATGCTTCTACGTTACAATGCAGATGGTACCAAAAACAACTGCAAGCTGACTGGATTCACGCATGGTCAAATATCACTTGGTAAGAAAACCTTCACAACAATAGGTATAATCTACCAGGCAGGAGCCACAACCAATTCAGGGCACTATACTGCATATATAAAAAAGAAATGTGGATGGTTTGAATGTAATGATAGTCCCATTACTCCAACGCAGAGATTACCAGGAAATCTTACAAACACTTATTTGATGTTCTTAAAACCAAAATTTGATAACTAAACCGTATTTAAACCCTAAGTAAACTTGTGTTAAAAAAATATAAACTGTTAGAATACTCAAAAAGCTATCTAACTGCTCAAAGATTCTACAACAACTAATCAGATAAATGAATAACACTAAATTAGACCAAATAATACACAGTTACAATACGCCAATTGGTATCTAACTGCTCCAAAATTGTATAATATCAAAACAAATAAATAATGTTACTGCTCCAAAAAAATACAACAAGCCAAAGTATAAAGCATTAGCCAGAAACAACAAGTGAAGTGAACACTCAAAACAAACAAACTGTAGCATAACAGAAAAAGGGTTTTTTTTAATCCAACATGGATTTTATTTTCTCCCACAGACCCAATGATTTTAGCAACAAATACAGAATCTGAGCAAATTGCACAGTACTCTGATTTGTAATCTACCAATTATGAGGATCCAAAAAAAAGTATATTGATTATACAATGTAATAAGTCATTACAAAATACTAATACTAACATGCTATTTTCTTTTATCACAGAAATTAACAAGAAATACATGTACTCCGGTTACTAGACCAAACAGTAAGTATACAATAATGAGAACCATAGCAGCATATCACATCCATAGTATCTAATACCTTTGTTCCTTATACATTTGTTTTTCACCCAAAGTTATAAGCAAATATGAATGTGATATGCTGCGGTGGTTGTTGCCAGGGCATAGAGTCTTGGGTGCATGGCAAAATGGCCATGCACCCAAGACTCTATGCCCTGGCAACAACCACCGCAGCATATCACTTCCATAGAGTCAAACATTTCAACTATGGTCTATGGAAACTTTTAATGTCTGCGGACATTATGAGTGTTCTTAGAACACTTTCAACTTGACAACGAACAATACGGACAGTATCCTAAGAACACCCCCATTTCGTTTATGTGCGAACATTTCAGGACACCATGAGTGTTATAAGAACACATTCAACTTCCCATCGAACAATACGAACAGCATCTTCAGGACACCCCCTACGAACATTTCAGAACAACGCGAGAGTTCTTAGAACACATTCAACTTGATGAAGAGAAATATGGACAGCGTCCTCAGGACACCCCCTATGAACATTCCCAGACACGGCGAGTTTTCTTAGAACACATTCAACTTGACAGTGAACAATACGGACTACGCCTTCAGGACACCCCCTATGACCATTCCAGGACACCGGAGTGTTCGTAGAAACGTCTTCAGAACACCCCCATTTTGTTTATTTGCAAACATTTCAGGACACCGCGAGTGTTCTTAGAACACATTCAACTTGTCAGCCACAACCCCCATTCATATTTACAAACATTTCAGGACACAGCGAGTGTTCGACAACGTCTTCAGAAAACCCCCATTTTGTGTATTTGTGAACATTTCCGGACACTGCGAGTGTTCTTAGAACAGTTTCAGTTTGCTTGGGAACAAAACTGACACATATTGAGTCCTCAGAACACGCCCCATTCAGTTTATTTAGAACATTTCAGAACACCTGTGATGTCCGCAGACAAATTGAACACAAAAAGAACGTCTAACACATAAAAAACACAACTTTCATCCTATCTCATACACTCCAACCCTCTCCAAACACTCCTACACACCAACACACTCTACTAAATACAAATTTTGAACAAAGTTTCACCACGCTGTCCGCGGACGACCGCAAATCCAAGATGGTGGGCACTACCGAAAATCTGACGCACTTCACGCTCCACACCATCCAATCAGCGAACACGTTGCATGTCCGCGAACATCACGCAAGCCAATTGGCCAATCGGGACACTGTCCGCGGAGCGAACACAGATATCACTAATTTTTTTTTACCTACTTTTTGGTCTTTTTAAAAAAAAAATACTGGACGGATTTTCACCAAATTTGCAAAAGCACGCTTTCGGGACCAAGCCGGTGAAAATCCGTCCAGCGGTTTGGGCTGTAGACGCGAGCACATTTTTTTCCCATTCAGTCTATGGGGGGAAAAAAAAGTTTTTGGTCCCCCCCCCCCTAAAACTTTTTCCCCCCCTGGACGAATCCTCACCAAACTTTGCAAAAAAATTCAGAGTGACCCAAATACTTTTTTGCAAACTAAAGAAACGATAAATCCGGCTGGTGTGCGCCGACATTATGCGATAATCCTATGACTGGCACTATTGACCTGGCTGACTTGCTTTTGCGACACTAAATCATATCTCCCGCCCCTAAGCCTGCTATTATCAAAGCATTCATATTCCCCGCCTCTCTCCGTGACGTCACAGGGTGCGTAATGAAACGCGCCCAGTCGTCTCCAGTACTACGCGACTTTACACAAAACCCGGAAGACAACACACATTATGTCACAACACAGTGCGCCACAATTCGGAATATGAACCGTGATTTAAAAGCAAAGAGCAAGATTGTAAATGTTGTAAAGTACATTTATTTGACATCAAATGTTTAGAGAATATTCAGCAATTTGTCTTTGTTGTCGATCCGCAAAAGTCCATGTTGAGACACGCGATGTTCCTTTGCGGTACAGAGAGTGTTAGATCAGCTTACAACTCAGTGCGCCACAATTCAGAATATGAAACTGTGGTTTAAACGTAAACAGCAGGATTGTACATTTGGTAAAGTACATTTATTTCACATGAAATGTTTAGTGAATATTCAGCGATTTGCTATTGTCTCTGCTGTCGATCAGCAAAAGTTTATTTGGAGCCACGCGTTGTTCCTTTGAGGTAGATAGGCTGTTGGTTTATGATAAAAGCAGTAAATGGTCGCTCTGATAATCGGAAGGTTGCTCCAACAACGAGCCATTAGACCACCCTATTATTTGGTATGTTGTTTGTAGCCGCTAGTACTGCGTAAGGGCATATTGGTCCTTGCCGATTCTCCCATAAAATGGTGAGGGTCATGAAGTTGCATATTTGGACCTGCACCTTGCAGTTGAAGACCCCATCCGCTGGAGTCTGGAAATCGTGACATAGACAAAATGGGGCCACGTACCGGTTTTAAAAAACATAAATTAGTCTCACCAGCCGATCTTCATTAAAAATCATCATTTTATTTATTAGGGCGTGAAACTATTTGCTATCGAAGATAGTGCAACAGAGTATGTTAATAATAAAATAATATTTTCCCATTCATATAGCGCTAAGAACCGTGAGGTATGTAAGCGGTGCTTATTATTAACCACGGTGTGTGGTGCTCATTTATCGACCACGGGAGGATGAAAGGCTGAGTTTGGCCTTGCCGGGATTCAAACTTGCGTTCGCAAGCTGTGCACGGATGTCAAAGCGAGCGCTGTACTCGCTGTGCCACTTGACAGGCTACAGTGATTTCATCAATGACATTTGCGATGTCATCTTTGATGTCCTGGGTGTTAGTTTTAGCAGTGCACGGTGGTGGCGTGAGTTATTTTTCATAGCTTACCATAACTTCCTATTTTCAGGGGTCTTTCGGCTGTCTTTCGGCTTTCGAGTACAGCGCTCGCTTTGACATCCGTGCACAGCTTGCTAACGCAAGTTTGAATCCCGGCAAGGCCAAACTCAGCCTTTCATCCTCCCGTGGTCGATAAATGAGCACCACACACCGTGGTTAATAATAAGCACCGCTTACATACCTCACGGTTCTTAGCGCTATATGAATGGGAAAATATTATTTTATTATTAACATACTCTGTTGCACTATCTTCGATAGCAAATAGTTTCACGCCCTAATAAATAAAATGATGATTTTTAATGAAGATCGGCTGGTGAGACTAATTTATGTCACATGTGTATGTACTTTTCATAGAATTTGTGTACTAGGGATTTTTATTATAATGTTCTGAAAAAAGTGTCAAGGATATTGCAATAAATATCATACCGTTATTAGTGCTTTGAACGATGCGTTGATATAAATAGCATTGTATTATGGGATTCTATCTAGTATACTGAGCTACTAATGGAGAAAGATAGCATTGTGTGCAGAGTACAAGATAAAAGTATAATATTTGTAATGTTAATATGTTGAATAATGAAATGATAATTGTCCTGAAATGTTCGAAAATTCACAAAATGGGGGTGTTCTGAGGATGTTATTCCTATTGTGTGATTGCTTAGCTGTATGCAATGAGGGAATGGCACAGAGAGTAAAGTGGACGCCGTCCGCGGACACCGCGGCTGTTCGTGGACAGGGTGTGGTACATCCGGGTTTTTCCAGGAAATCCAACATGGAAAGAAGACTGTACGGATCAGCCAATCAGATGTCGAGGTTGTGGAGTTGTGTTGAAAGAGACTGTGTGTGGTGAAGATGGCAGAAGTGGAGAAAGTCAGGGTGTTGGTGCTCGGAGATATGTTTGTGCATGGTTTACAGCAGTACGCTGAATGCAGGCATGTTGCAAAGAACTTTGATGTGAAAGGAGTGGAGGTGGTGTGGAGCACTGTGCCTGATTGCAATGTACAGGGAATTGTACAGGTTTGTGCGGATATGGCCACGATGAACAGTCCGCATGTGGTAGTTTTGCACTATGGTGCTTTCCATTTGTGCAACGTCAGTGCCCCTACTTTGTTGGCTGATTTAGAACGCTTGGTTCAAGCCGTAATGAAGATCCTTCCAAATGCCAAAGTAATTTTTTCTGGATTACTACCTAGGGCAATATGGGACAATAGTTCAGTTTTTTGTCCTCAGCAAAACAGTGCTAGGTGTGTCATCAACCGAGGCATGTGCACCCTCATGCGTAGAGCTGGTATGTTCTTCTGTAACAATGAGAATATTGATGCCAGTAATGCTGTTAATTTTAAAGAAGATGGCATTTCTTTATCTTTTACCGGAAATGCCTTTCAATTTTGGAATGTAAGGGTTGCTTTGGAGAAGGTTATGTGAAGATTTTAGGAGTAAAGTAAGAAAAAAAAACACGAAAAAAAAATATAAAATAACAGGTGTCTGTCAAGCATCTGTAAAAAAAAAAAAATAAGAAACGGCTCTTTTCAGAGCCAACTTCAAAGGGGAAATGGGGCACACTATTTAAATTTACATTCACCACGCTCAGATTTTCGATGTGTCCGCGGACATGACGGTAGTCCGCGGACATGAAAATCACTACGAGGGGGTTAGTATGTTCTACGTTACATGTATATGAAGTCAGGGACATTATGGTTAAGTTGCGCTACTAAAAACCTATGAAATTCAGTGAAAAAACTTTGTTAAAGGGACGTTACGGTTCAAAGTAAAACCGAAAAAACCCAGAAATTCGGCAGTTATGGTACAGACTTTTCATGAAAGGTAAATGCACATGTGATGTCATCAGTGATGTCATCAATGACATTTGTGATGTCATCTTTGATGTCCTGGGTGTTAGTGTTAGCATTGCACGGTGGCGGCGTGAGTTATGGTTGCTTATCTTACCATAACTGCCGAACTTCAGGGGTTTTTCGGTTTTACTTTGATCCATAACGTCCCTTTAACAAAGTTTTTTACTGAATTTCATAGTTTTTTAGTAGCACAACTTAACAATAATGACTTTGACTTTATGTACATGTCATATGAAACTGACTAGATCTCTTCTTATGAACTTGATGTCCGCGAACTTATTTAATGTTCGCGAACAGTACCACCACCTAAATACTCTGGGGAGGTATGTGTAATAGTTATATCATAACATAGGAACATTTAACAAATTCACAAAGCAGCACACATACAAAGTATATGTAGTAATACTTAAAAAATGTTACCCATATATGTAACACACTAACCATTCATGTAAATACAATATGTTTTAAAAAGGAATATACCAAAAGAAGATAAAGTGGCTCCACAACCAACAGCAAGACCAGACGTATACACTACTGATTACATATCTCACCAGACATAGTAAGTGCACTTCTTTTTACTCATATATTTATAAACTTTCTATATTAGAAAAAAAAAACATAACTTTTTTGTTTTCTCACAGAAATGTGTACTACTCTCGACTAGCTAGAGGAGCATTTCCCACGAGAGGAAATGTTAGAAAATAGTCCACCTAATGGTACACACTTTACTATATAAACCAATTAATAAATATTATTTTGTATACATTTAACATATATATTTTTTTTTATTACAGACCATATAAAAATTCCAAGCATCTCACAACAACAATCAGAGGATATCACTCTACAGCAGATTCATCAAAAAATGGACTACCTTATGCAAAATTTTATGGATTTGAAAAACTTTGTGGAAATTTATGTGAAACCCCCAACAGCACACCATTGTCCAACCTGCACTTGTCCCCCATCACCCTATCCCACGCAGTTAACCCCAAACCCTGTCTATGGACCAAAGCGTTTCGATGACATTTCCTTCCCTTCTTCACCTGATCCCAGTTATCTAGAAATCCATAATTCTCCTGTTTTTGTTTCCGTTTCTACCCCACCTTCCCAGTCATAATTGTATATATATATGAAATAAAGTTACTTTTCTTATATTGTGTTGTAATTACTTTCAGTTCCTTGTAATAAAACCAATTTAGGTGTCCACGGACACCGCGGTTGTTCGGAAATGTTCGTAAAGAAACGGAAATGTAACTGTCCTGAGGACACTACATCTGTCCGTAATGTTCTCATGCAAGTTGAAAATGTTCTAAGAACACTCGTAGTGTCCTGAAATGTTTGTAAAGAAACAAAGATTAAAGTGTTCTAAAGAACACTATATCTGTCCGTAATGTTCGCTATCAACTTAAAACTGTCCTAAGAACACAATTGCTGTCCTGAAATGTTCCTAAATACACGAAAATGATGTGTCCTGAACAACAATACCAATGTTCGTAGTGTTCGCTACCCAATTGAAAGTGTTCTAAGAACACAATTGGTGTCCTGAAATACAGGTGTCCTGAAGAACACTATATCTGTTCTTACTTTTCGCTACCAAGTTTAAACTGTTCTCAGAACACACGCGGTGTCCTGAAATATTCGTTTCACGTGTGACGCACTTTTAATTACTTCAGAACCCGAACAGTGTCCGTAGGGCATCAATGCACATGCGCTAACCAATCTCCGTGCACTTAGTGTCCTGCGGACAGGCGCTTCCTTCGCAGACTAGTTCGCAAACAGATCATATGACCGCGCCTACGCTCATCGTGTGTCCTGAAATGCGGACACTGTTCGTGTCCCCGAACAATTTAAAAGTACATTTTCAGTTAATCCATAATATTTTTCAATAAAATCTCACCTTGCCACAAGTCCCCCATAGCAATCTTGACTTTCTATATACCTTTTGAAACTTTCCGATCCTTTTTTTGTGTTCGATCTGTCCCCGCACAGTGCGCATGTCCGCGGACCGTGCACAAGCACCCCTATAAAAGACCACGCCCAAGAGCTTATTCCCATTGTGTTTCTGGCTATTCTTCAGAACACAGTGATTTTTGCTGCCACCTGCAGACTACACCATCATTGACATGGCATCCTTGGCTGCTGAACTGCCACTTGGTGCTGCACCTGCTTCAGCACCACCACCTCCCCAAGGGCCTGAAGAGGGGAACAGGAGTGAGGATGCGGAGGAGGAAGAAGAGGATGATGAGAATGAGGTAGAGGAAATCCCTACTTACCCGCACTAGACGTGAGTCTTGGGTGTAGCGGTTATTTACCATTCATGGGAATGGTCCTAAGGCTCGTGCGAACCATGTTACCTGCAATGAGTGCAAAATGATATTCAGTCGTGGGAAGCACGGTAACTACAGCTTTGGGACCACTACTATGAAGCGACACCTGAGGTCATTTCACTACGGGGCTATTCTCAGGGTTGTACCTTGCGAAGAACGTAGCAGGTTGATTTCCTCTACTTCATCCTCTGTTTCTGATCCTGTCACCACAAGGACCACCTCTGTGGGACAGCGTCTTCTTCAAGCTGCCTCACAGGCCATACAGAATGCTGATGACCCTTACCTTTTGAGGGTCACAGTTGTATGTATGTACTGTGACACTGCAGGGGGGAGCGACCTCGTAGTGCTTTTGTGACTATCGTCTCAGAGCACGAGAAGACATGCTCACTACCCAAATAAAACCCACTCTACATCTTCCTCTCTCAGCTCCCCCTTTCTTATCCCTGTGGTTGGTGTCCTCCCCTTTACCCTCCTCTCCTACTGTGTCGTGTCTGAAAAACCAAAAAAAAATACAAAATTACAAAAATCAAAAAAAGATGAGGCTCTTTTCAGAACCGCCTTTCCCAGTTAAAAAATAGAAGTGAAAATAAATGAAGCAGGGCTCTTTGTATTTTTTAGAAGTCCGCGAACAGTTCGCGAACATTAAAAAAATTGGGTTACTACTCCATCACAAACATTGTAATCGTCTCTGGAAAGAAGTGGTGGCTGTGAAAAGAGCCTTTGGGTGGTGTTTGTAAGTCAAAAATTGTAAATGCTTAACATCTACTTCAAAATCGTTGTTGTAATTCCAAAAAAGGTCGCAATGCATTTTGTACATTTCTCAGAAAAATCTGATTGCCAGCATAAGTAAGATGGACTCCATCTCTGCGAAAAATGTATGTACTACAAAACATAATATTTTCATTGTGAAAAGAAGACGTGCCAAAATCTCTTATTAACATTGCGCCTTGCTTTTTCCATTTGTGGACCAAATGAAGAAGAACGAAGCCACATTTGTCTCTGCGCAATCCGTGAAAATATCACGTGCGAATTAGGAAACATGTCCATAACCTTCCTCAGTCCTTCTTTCATGGCAAATTGCAAAAAAATTCCAGTCACATGCCCTAAACTGTTCCCTCCACAATGAATTACAATTATGTCTGGATGTTGCTCTGTCTCCAACGTAGTACAGAGAGGTAGCAAATCCAACCACTTCATTCCACGTACTCCATGCCAGTGTACTTCCACATGTGGGAATCCAAGATCTACAGCTACTCCACAGCTTTCTGCATGCACCTTCAACCAATGTATCCACAAATCTCCTAAAATCCAAACAATCTGTTTTCTGAAACACACAGCCATAGATATCTTTTGTTCTCTCAGCAAAAAGAGTAACTTAAGAAATCTCTCCTGTCACAACACACCCACCAAACTTTCCTGACCAATCCCTTTCAGTGCTTATTTTCATTTGCATGACTTCTGAACCCAAAAATCCCCGGATGTAACTCCCGATGTCCTGGAACTAGCGCCATGTCCGCGGACATATCGTAACATGAACAGCCCTTCTACCATTTCCACTACACTCTCTCTGCCATTCCCTCATTGGATGTCCCTCAAAAATCACATGACCATGCACCAATCACATTCAAGACCTCTACATCTAACTGCATCATCATACATCAGCACTGCAAATGTACTCTGAATCTCTGAGTACAAGTGTCATATCATTGGCAAGCAGCATCTACCACAAATACTGTACAAGTCTTCAAGATTTCTACTTGCAGCTCCACGCATATCCATATGCATGAACACAAACTTCAGGTATGCACATTTTCTGTATAGTACATGACATAGCTCTCAACCATTTTTGTTTTACAGGCGGGTGAAATCACCCGATTTTGTTTTTAGCGGGTGAGACGCCCATTGGAATGAATGGGCGTGCAGGAGGCTTGGCGGGTGAGTCGGCCCTTTACAAGGCGTGTGACACCCGCCAAAAGCGTGTGACTTGAGAGCTATGGTAGATGAACACATTTTCAAACAGACTTTTACCTTGTAAAATCTGTTAAATGCATTTACTGTACTTTTTTCAATTTCCTAAAATCAACTACCACTTATACACCTTTATACTTTTTACTTTCTTTAAACACACACACTCAAATCATGTTAAACTAACATTTTTTAAATGAAATATATAGACTACATATATTCAAACAAAATTGCATGCAAACACAATCTATGTCTAAACCTTTATAAAAATACTTATACAATTTCATATTTTTTGTTTGTATTTATTTACTTAATTACTTTAAATTAGACATGACATTGAGGCGCTATTACCTAGAACAGTTTACTTACAGAAATAGTGGTATTCACTAATATATTATAAATTTCACAAGACATAGTAAATATATTTTATTTTTGCTACAGTTAGTCATTCAATACAATTTGTTCATTAAGAACATAACATATATACACTGAACTGATGCAATGTATCTTATGTAAATAAATTAGTTTGATAGTTTTACAGAAGGTACTGAGGATTTCAATTAAAAAAATCAATATCTAAATTAAAAACAGTGCTATATACAAACCAAGTTACTAATTTGAAGCTTTCACAGTTGCAGTGAAGACCAGTTTCCTGAAAATAAGCAGCCGAATTCGAAGAAGAAAGAAAAACTAAGAAGTTACCTGTATTTAAAAAAAGTAAGTAAAATATCACCATATTATTTTTATTATTAATCAAATATACTATAAAATTAATACCAGCTATTTTGGTTTCTTAAAATAGAGATTTTGTACCATTTTGTCCAAAAATTTCCATGTCATAAACAGCGATTTACAACCAGAATGGCCCACAAATTTCTATTTTTGGACACACAAATTAGCCAACTGAACCACTACATTTTTCATATTATAGAACAAACAACTGTTTTAATTGTATACATTACATTTACTATTTGTACTTTTCCACACCACTAGCTTACTTTTTTTTTTGTCATCTGAACCCCAGTTTAGTGACACATAAATTCAAGAATACCTACCCCTACTAGTTTTAGTTCCCAATGCACAATCACACACCATTACATACATCTTTATCATCTTACTCATGCACACAGCACACATACATTCCAGAACACCCGAACCCATATCTTCTTTATTTTTTTCAACAGACCCTGAAGAATGCCTACCAAAAGACAACTCCATAGAAAGCAACGCAAAATTAGAGCAAATGAAAAAAAAGGTGTCCAACATAAGCATCCATCTCTAGCAGAATTTGTAAAAAAAAGTTGAAACAAAACAGCTAATACAATCATTTAGTGAAACACAAAAAGTTTGAAGTACAACAACTTTGCTTCCTCTATCAAAATGTAAAACAAACCAAAAAACAATTAACAGAAAATCACCTATCAGTACAGATAAAACTACTTCTTCAAATTTTAATATAGTGCAAAGTAAGCATACCAAGAAAAGTATTTTAGCCAAAATATACCGTTACAAAGTCCTTCAAAATCTTATAAAAACAGGAGAGAAATCAGGTTCAAAGCTTAAAACCTATCGTAGGAAATTAATCTTAGAAGCATTGATGGACAGTGCAATTCTTCTCAAAAGAAATTTATTTATTTTACTGTTAAACAAAATGAAACCACTAACAACACTAATAACTAAATTACAAAAAAGACTTCTCAATAAGCAAAATGTCAACAGAAAGAACTTCTTAAGTATCTGCGCAGGTGAATGGAATCACACTACGAGCACACAACCATATTTTAATGAAGAAGCGTACAAACAAAAGCAAACTAATACAATTGCCATAAATAGCAGTGGTCGAGGTTATGAAAAAGTGAATAATACCATAATGGAACAAGAAGTACTCCTTACAAAAATATGCCCTGAAAACTTAGAATTACCCCTCCATTCAACTGAATCAGTACGTCTAGTGTACAAATGGCCATGCATGTCAATGTGTAACATTCCCAAACAATGTTTCAAATCTTTGCACCAATTCCTCAATAAATATGTAAAAAGCAAAGACAAAATCAAAATTAAATTACTGCAAAATATAGATACCTGTCCAGTGCGCAAGTACACAGGACTACAAGGACATTCATTGGCCTGCATTACAGGACCTACTTGTAAAACCAATTTCCATGATATCAAAAGGATATCAACACATCATTCAACTATAAGAAATCTAGTCTATAAACTGTACTATGCTAAAAGTCCTGCTTTAGCACTAGCAAAGTTAAATAGCGTCCTTCTACATGGTACAGCAAAAGACCTACTTGAAGAAATTCACTATATCCAGAAAAAATATTTTGGAAGTGAAAGCCATTTACAGAATGAAATAGCTTTACACCAATTAAGCAAAAATTCTACACATGGCAACCTTTTGCTAAACACATACAAAAAAGAAATACTAAAATTTAAAAGTACATCAGCTGAAGTACCAAACCATGTATGTGTATTTTGCCGTAGAATTTTTTATAAAAGTAACACAAACTGTAGACCTATCATAAAAAATAGAAGACAATGAAGATTCTAAATGGTTTGAATTAGCTCTCTACCTTTTAGCAGAAAACAAATATGAAATAACTGAGCCCTTAATACTTTGCAGTTATTGCACCACAAAACTTGACAACAACCAAACTCCTTCACGTTCTATCACAAATAATTTGGAATTATACCCAGTACCAAAACCTCTACAACAACTTAATTTATTTGAGAGCATCATAATTCAAACACTACACCCATTTCAAGCAATAATACGCCTTCAACCAAAAACAGCAAAATTACCTCCCTCTGAATTGGTAAAAGGCATTCATGGAAATGTAGTTTATTTACCATTAAATCTAAAAGAAAATGTGCATACTCTAGTAGTGCAACGTCCAATGCACCAATCTTTAATTATATTAGTAAATGGAGTACCTACAAAAGACAAAAAAATATGGCAACAGCTGTTAGATTTATATAAAGTTAGACACGCCTTCCAATATCTTAAAGAGAATAATGAATATTACAAAGAAATTAATATTGAAGAAAACTTGAAAGATACAACTGAAATAATTCAAGAAACACAAGAAGCTGGTCAATTTGAGCTACTAGATCCTGCTACCATATCAAATACTTTAGACCAGTATACAATTCACCCTTTGCACTGTAATGACACTGTACAAGATGTACTGGAAACTTACCAAATGCGTCAAACAAAAGGATCGCCAATCAATATATGGGAAAAAAGTATAGAAGCATGTGCTTTTGCTCTACTCTTTCCAACTGGCAAAGGAGGAAGATATGATGATAGACCTATTCAAAAATCAGCATCAGAATAGCGCTCATTACGGATGTATTCTGAAGATCCCAGATTTAGACAAAATGTGGAATACATATTCCACCTACTCTTTGAAAGTGAACTAGCAACTTTATGTTACGGAGTGGCACACATATTAAAATCAGGATCACACTTTCAAAATATGATGGCTACTCAATTATTAGAGAAAGTGCAACAAAAAGATGAGATTTTACAATCAAATATTACAAATCTATTAGCAAATATGCGTGGTACTAAAGAGTACTGGTTTCGATGTCATGGAGATGTACGTTGTATGATCAGAAACCTTGGCCCACCCACTTGGTTTGTTACATTAAGTTGTGCAGAATATGCATGGGAAGATTTACATGATTTCCTACGCATATCAAATAAAAACAAAACAAACATAGATATTCTAACACCTGGAGAACTTTGTTCTTTGGATCCTGTTAATGTTTCAAGATATTTTCACCATCGCTTCATTGCTATGCTACATTTTATGTGTAATAAAACTGTTCCTCCCCATGGAGAAGTGCAACACTTCTTTTTGAGAAAAGAATACCAAGCTAGAGGATTGGATTAAAGATGCTCCTAAATTTGGTCAAGACAGTGATGCCACTGTTTTACAGTTTATTGAAAAATATGTCACTTGTCAAATTCCATCAGAAGCCACAAATAGTGATCTTTGTGCACAAATTTTACAATTTCAAAGACACAAATGTGGAAAATATTGTCGTCACAAATACAAAAACAAAGGCAAATACTACACCAAATGCCGATTTGGTTTCCCTAGACCAGTTACAAATACAGGTCAAGTAAACAACCTCATGTCTTCAGTTAGACATACTGTTAAAGCAAAGTCACCTAAAAATACATATTACATAAAAAGAAAAGAAGAAAAATATAATGCAATCATTGCCCACTTATGGAATGCAAACATAGATGTGCAGTACATTGCAGACAATTCTACTGCAGTTGCACGATATGTCACAGCATACTTAACTAAAGCAGAAAAGACAGAGCTCCAAGACCTCTGGAATGACCTGTCATCAGATAAAAGAGTATCTCAGAAATTATACAGCTTGGGCATAAAAATGCTCACCCATAGAGAATGTGGATCTTATGAAGCAGCTGATCGTTTAACTGGTACTTCATTGTGTGGTAAATCTGAAAATATAGTATGGCTAAGTCTTGGTCCAGCTAAATCTAGGAAAAGAGTTCTAAAATCATATGAAGATATAGAAACAATAGCCAAACATGATCCCAACAGCCAAGACATTTTAAAAAACAATTTATTGGACACATACTACCCAAACAGAAGTAATACTTTGGAAAACAGGTGTCTATACCAAATAGCCCAAAACTACACATACAAAAATAATCTGAAACCCGATGAAAAAAAAAGGTTAATATAGAGTGACAGACTGTGAAGGCAGCTTAGTTAAACTCACTAAACCAAATTTAATTAATCATATCAAATTGTCATTGAAGACTCCTCAACATAAAGAAGTATATTAAATGTTCCTTCTACAACTCTTCAAACCATGGGGAAAAGAAGAACAATTACTAGATAACTATGACTCATATGAGGATGCTTTCAAAGCAAATGAAAGCACTATAACTGATGTAAACTTTACACAGTACAAAACAATGTTGCACAATGAACAGCAACATGAAGAATAACTCCAAGCTCAACTAGATAAGGATACTCCTGACAGTAGTCAACCTTCTGTAACAGGAAGCCAAGAACCACTGGGAGAACCACTAATAACAAATGAGGCAGAATTAGCTATGATAGAATTAGAAAACACCATGTGTCAGTATGAATATAAGGAAGACTTAACTATACTACAATCAAAACTAAACAATGAGCAAAGTAGCATTTTTCAAGAAGTAACAAAACAAATTGCACATGGTGTAAAACATGAAAATAAAGAATGTTCCTGCCATAATTATAAACCTATACTACTGTACGTCAGTGGTGAAGCTGGTTCTGGCAAAACATTCCTAATCAAAATCATTAGTAAGTTCCTTCAACAATTGACAAACAACAAACTGTCAGCTGTTGTCACTGCCCCCACAGGTTTAGCTGCCTACAACATAGGTGGTGTTACATTACACCGATTACTACTATTACCAGTAGAACACCAGAACAAAATAGACTATTACAAACTTTCTGCAGAAGCTGCAATGGAATTATGCAGAGTATTGAAACAAATGAAAATGCTACTAATAGATGAAGTGAGCATGGTCTCCAACCTGATGTTAGCTTTGATTCACCTCAGATTACAAGAAGTACTCAAAACAGACTATGAAGAGCTCTTTGCAGGAAAACACATTATTGTTTTTGGAGATTTGCATCAATTGACACCAGTAAAAGGTGAACCTATTTTTAAAACATTAGGGCACAAACTCTGCCGTAAAACTGTTGGCAGCATTGGAAATGTCAACCTTTGGCAACATTTCCAATACAGAGAATTAACAGAAAACATGCGCCAATCTGCAGATCTCACTTATGCCAACATTTTAAAAAGTATCAGAGTTGGTATACTTTCTAAAGAAGCAGAAGCAATATTGAAAACCCGGCACATTAATGCACTTTATGGCGATAATGCATGTGCTACAGATGTTATGGAACAATTAGCCCACAAAAATGTCAATTGTATGGCCTTAATGCCAACTCTTGCAAGCTGTTTCAAATTCAATGAAATCATGCTAAGTAAAGAAATGCAACAAATAATGGAAATTAGCGCCACAGACAAACTAGATGTACATGGTATGACACTACCCATGTGTGACCAAGCCACAACAAGACTAAATAATTTAGAAAAATCAATCTCAAACACAGCAGGCTTAGAAAAGATGTTAAAATTATCCTTAAATTGCAGAGTAATGCTTAAACGTAACCTTGACGTGGACCAAGGACTAGTTAATGGAGCACTGGGTACAGTTGTTGGCTTTCAAACATACCCACTTGACAACAAAATTCAGTTTGTCAATATACTCTTTGACAAACTTTCAGAAGTAAAACGGATAGGACGCTCAACAGCTAGATTCCTTCTCTTCAAAGATATGTATGTACGCAGAGAACAATTTTCTCTAACTCTTGCATACGCAGTCACAATTCATAAATCACAAGGTCTTACCCTAGACAAAGCAATGATAGATATTGGTAACACAGTCTTTAAAGAAGTTATGAGCTACGTAGCACTATCACGCTTACGTACACTTGACGGTCTATTTCTAATCAACTTTGATGCAAGTAAAGTAAACGCTGATATTCCTTGCATTTTAGAATATAATAGACTTCACTCACTATACACTCCCCATCTAAACACATATTCTGTTCCACAAAAACTAAAATGTTGTAAAAGAAAACTAAATCAAACTGAAATGCAACAGGACGTCACTGGAAATCCCCCAAAGAGAGTAAAAGAAACTAATACTCCATCAAGTACCACAAACAAAAAAGAATCAATTAGAGTAAGTAAACCAGGTACTTCTTTAAAGAAGGAAGACAAACTCCAAAAAAAGCAGTTAGATACAGAACTACGTGGACCATTTAAATTCTCAAATATAGTTGGTGTAAGTTGCTATACAAATGTAGCAATGAATATTCTATTTCAATTACCACCAATTGTTGACAACATTTACTCACACAGTACAAACCCATTGTGTTTGCAAATGTTAGTACTTCACAGAAATGCACCAAACAATCCTGACAACACATAGTGTTTTTGGAATAAGACGACAATTGGACTACTGTGCTGGAATGGTGAAATTCACTATAAACTCACAGGAAGATCCACAAGAATTTCTAATGTACTTACTACAAGTACTGGAAAACAAAAACATACCTATAAATGAAATCTTTCAGATTTCATACATATGGAAACATACATGCACTCTCTGCAACAATGTGACACAAGAAGAAATCCCCAATGAACGCTTCATATATATATATATCAATACCAAATTGTGAATCCATTCCATTTCAGCGACTTGTACAAAATGCAAACCATGGTAGATTATGCTCTACCTGCAATTCAGATAATCGCTCCACGTTAGTAATACAAACACATAGTAAATACGTAATACTAATACTTCTACGTTACAATGCAGATGGTACCAAAAACAACTGCAAGCTGACTGGATTCACACATGGTCAAATATCACTTGGTAAAAAAACCTTCACAACAATAGGTATAATCTACCACGCAGGAGCCACAACCAATTCAGGGCACTACACTGCATACATAAAAAAGAAATGTGGATGGTTTGAATGTAATGATAGTACCATTACTCTAAAGCAGAGATTACCAGCAAATCTTACAAACGCTTATTTGATGTTCTTAAAACCAAAATTTGATAAATAAACTGTATTTAAACCTTTACATAAATTTGTGTTACAAAAATATAAACTGTTAGAATACTCCAAAAGCTATCTAACAGCTCAAAAATTCTACAACAACTAATCAGATAAATGAATACCACTAAATTAGGCCAAAAAAATACACAGTTAGAATACGCCAATTGGTATCTAACTGTTCCAAAATTTTATAATATCAAAACAAATGAAGAATCTGTTACTGTTCCAAAAGAAATACAACAAAGCAAAGTATAAAGCATTAGCCAGAAACAACAAGTGAACACTGAAAACAAACAAATAAATAAACTATAGCATAACCGAAAAAAGGTTTTTTTTAAATCCAACATGGATTTTTTTTCTCCCACAGACCCAATGATTTTAGCAACAAATACAGAAACTGAGCAAATTGCACAGTACTCTGATTTGTACTCTACTAAATATGAGGGTCGAAAAAAAATAAAAGTATATTGCTTATACAATGTAATAAGTCTTTACAAAATACTAATACTAACATGCTATTTTCTTTTATCACAGAAATGAAGAAAAAAAACATGGACTCCCATTACTAGACCAAACAGTAAGTATACAATAATAAGGACAACCATAGCAGCACATCACATCCATAGTATCTAATACCTTTGTTCCTTATACATTTGTTTTTCACCCAAAGTTATAAACAAATATGGATGTGATATGCTGCGGTGGTTGCTGCCAGGGCATAGAGTCTTGGGTGCATGGCCAAATGGCCATGCACCCAAGACTCTATGCCCTGGAACAACCACCGCAGCATATCACATCCATAGAGTCAAACATTTCAACTATGATCTATGGGAAACCTTTAATGTCCGCGAACAATGTGAGTGTTCTTAGAACACTTTCAACTTAACAACGAACAATACGGACACCGTCCTAAGGACACCCCCTACGAACATTTCAGGACACCGCGAGTGTTCTTAGGACACATTCAACTTGACAAAGAACAATACGGACAGCGTCCTCAGGACACCCCCTACGAACACTCCCCGGACACCGCAAGTGTTCTTAGAAGCGTCTTCAGAACACCTCCATTTTGTTTATTTGCGAAAATTTCAGGACACCGCGCGTGTTCTTAGGACACATTCAACTTGACAGAGAACAATACGGACCGCGTCCTCAGGACACCACCTACGAACACTCCCCGGACACTGCGAGTGTTCTTAGAACAGTTTCACTTTGTTTGCGAACAAAACGGACACATTTTGACTCCTTAGAACACCCCCTAGTCAGTTTATTTAGAAAATTTCAGAACACCCGTGATGTCCGCAAACAAATCGAACACAAAAAGAACATCTAACACATAAAAACCACAACTTTCATCCTATCTCACACACTCCCACCCTCCCCAAACACTCCTACACACTCTACAAAATACACATTTTGAACAAAGTTTCACTGCGCTGTCCGGGACGTCCGCAAATCCAATATGGCGGGCGCTACTGAAAAATCTGACGCGCTTCACGCTCCACGCCGTCCAATAAGCGAACACTTTGCATGTCTGCGAACATCACGCAAGACGATTGGCCAATCAGGACACTTTCCGCGGAGCGAACTGGGAAGTGTATCCGCAAACCGAACAAGGATATCACAAATTTTTTTTACCTACTTTTTGGTCATTTTAAAAAAAAAAACTACTGGACGAATTTCCACCAAATTTGCAAAAGCACGCTTTCGGGACCAAGCCGCTGCTCCTGGTCCGAATTTGGTGGAAATCCATCCAGCGGTTTGGGTTGTAGACGGGAGCAAATTTTTTTTCCCATTCACTCTATGGAGAGTGACTATAATATATATAAATATGAGCAAATAGAGGGAAGGTAGAGTAATAAAAATAAAACTATGACAAAGTGCTGATACCATAATGATTATCTTCATGCACAGAAAGGATTCCTCTCTTTCAAGCCTGCATCTTCCGCTACGTACATGTTTCATATATGATGTGACAGGAACCTAAGTCTACAAATATAGTACCTTTGCAATTTTTACTTCCTGACTGTTACTGTAGAAAACTATGTGGCTTCGATATGTCACTAAAGGATAAAAAGGGAGAGCCAGCCATGTGATGTCATCAGTTATGTCATCAATGACATTTGTGATGTCATCTTTGATGTCCTGGGTGTTAGTGTTAGCAGTGCACAGTGGCGCGAGTTATGGTTGCTTATGTTACCATAACTGGCGAATTTCAAGGGTTTTTCGGTTTTACTTGGAACCATAACGTCCCTTTAACAACGTTTTTTCACTGAATTTCATAGGTTTTTAGTAACACAACTTAACCATAATATCCCTGACATGTAACATAGAACATACTAACCCCCTCGTAGTGATTTTCATGTACGCGGACTACCGCCATATCCGCGGACACATCGAAAATCTGAGCGTGGTGAATGTAAATTTAAATAGTGTGCCCCATTTCCCCTTTGAAGTTGGCTCTGAAAAGAGCCGTTTTTTTTTTTTTTTTTTACAGATGCTTGACAGACACCTGTTATTTTATATTTTTTTCTTGTTTTTTCTTACTTTACTCCGAAAATCTTCACATAACCTTCTCCAAAGCAACCCTTACATTCCAAAATAAAAAGGCATTTCCTGTAAAAGATAAAGAAATGCCATCTTCTTTAAAATTAACAGCATTACTGGCATCAATATTCTCATTGTTACAGAAGAACATACCAGCTCTAAGCATGAAGGCACACATGCCTCGGTTGATGACACACCTAGCAATGTTTTGCTGAGGGCAAAAAACTGAACTATTGTCCCATATTGCCCTAGGTAGTAATCCAGAAAAAATTACTTTGGCATTTGGAAGGATCTTCACTACGGCTTGAACCAAGCGTTCCAAATCAGCCAACAAAGTAGGGACACGGACGTTGCCCAAATGGAAAGCACCATAGTGCAAAACTACCACATGCGGACTGTTCATCGTGGCCATATCCGCACAAACTTGTACAATTCCCTGTACATTGCAATCAGACACAGTGCTCCACACCACCTCCACTCCTTTGACATCAAAGTTCTTTGCAACATACCTGCATTCAGCGTACTGCTGTAAACCATGCACAAACATATCTCCGAGCACCAACACCCTGACTTTCTCCACTTCTGCCATCTTCACCACACACAGTCTCTTTAAACACAAATCCACAACCTCGACATCTGATTGGCTGATCCGTACAGTCTTCTTTCCATGTTGGATTTCCAGGAAAAACCCGGATTTACCACACCCTGTCCACGAACAGCCGCGGTGTCCGCGGACGGCGTCCACTTTACTCTCTGTACCATTCCCTCATTGCATACAGCTAAGCAATCGCACAATACGAATAACGTCCTCAGAACACCCCATTTTGTGAATTTTCCAACATTTCAGGACAATTATCATTTCATTATTCTACATATTAACATTACAAATATTATACTTTTATCTTGTACTCTGCACACAATGCTATCTTTCTCCATTAGCAGCTCAGTATACTACATAGAATCCCATAATACAATGCTATTTATTGATATAAATGCATCGTTCAAAGCACTAATAACAGTATGATATTTATTGCAATATCCTTGACACTTTTTTCGGAACATTATAATGAAAATCCCTAGTACACAAATTCCATGAAAAGTACATACACATGTGATGTCATCAGTGATTTCATCAATGACATTTGCGATGTCATCTTTGATGTCCTGGGTGTTAGTCTTAGCAGTGCATGGTGTTGGCGCGAGTTATTTTTCATAGCTTACCATAACTTGCTATTTTCAGGGGTCTTTCGGCTGTACTTAGAACCATAACGTCTTTTAAACAAACTTTTTTTAATATCACGCAAACAATATACAAACATGGCGTGCAAAAACCAACTTCTACAGATGGCTTTACACAGAATGTTGCAAAGTAAGAATTTATGCTCGTTCACAGTGAAGGTCAGCTGCTTCATTTTTTTCTCGGGCCCCAGAGAGTCTCGCGAAGCAGACTATAACTTTGTATTGTGTTTTGACCTTGACAGACAGAGATTGTGATGAAAGACTTCTCTTGAAGGAGTGTTGCTAAAACGTGAGAGAAGATAAAGATGAAATTTCTGAAACTAAACCACTTTTACATATTATATCACTATGCGAAAGATCGTTGGCACACGCGGAGTCGTATTTTCGGACTGCACCACTCATAGACAATGGAAATTGCAATTGTACTGTAAGTAACCCTTTACATTACTTTATACCAAATATAATTACAATAGCGTAGCATTAAAGACCGCTGAAGTTGAACTTGTTCGTTGAAAGTGGCATGTTTTCTACCACGTACTATCACCGCCGAATTGATCCCCTGTCGTTTAGAGGGCTCTGAAAAAGGCAGACGACACAGAGTGGGTTAATAGAAATAATTTAACCTGTCTATAGGCGGTCAAGCGCTCTACTCGCTGTGCCACTTTACTGTAGCCTGTCAAGTGGCACAGCGAGTACAGCGCTCGCTTTGACATCCGTGCACAGCTTGCTAACGCAAGTTCGAATCCCGGCAAGCCCAAACTCAGCCTTTCATCCTTCCGTGGTCGATTAATTGAGCACCACACACCGTGGTTAATAATAAGCACTGCTTACATACCTCACAGTTCTTAGCGCTATATGAATGGGAAAATATTATTTTATTATTAACATACTCTGTTGCACTATCTTCGATAGCAAATAGTTTCACGCCCTAATAAATAAAATGATGATTTTTAATGAAGATCGGCTGGTGAGAATAATTTGTTTTTTAAAACAGGTACGTGGCCCCGTTTTGTCTGTCACGATTTACAGACTCCAGCGGATGGGGTCTTCAACTGCCAGGTGCAAGTCCAAATATGCAACTTCATGACCCTCACCATTTTATGGGACAATCGCCAAGGATGCCCTTACGCAGTACTAGCGGCTACAAACAACATACCAACCAATACGGTGGTCTAATGGCTCGTTGTTGGAGCAACCTTCCGATTATCAGAGAGACCATTTACTGCTTTTATCATAAACCAACAGCCTATCTACCGCAAAGGAACAACGCGCTGCTCCAAATAAACTTTTGCTGATCGACAGCAGAGACAATAGCAAATCGCTGAATATTCACTAAACATTTCATGTGAAATAAATGTACTTTACCAAATGTACAATCCTGCTGTTTACTTTTAAACCACAGTTTCATATTCCGAATTGTGGCGCACTGAGTTGTAACCTGATCTAACACTCTCCGCAACGGAACATCGCGTGTCTCAACATGAACTTTTGCGGATCGACAACAAAGATAAATGCAAATTCCTGAATATTCTCTAAACATTTGATGTCAAATAAATGTACTTTACAACATTTACAATCTTGCTCTTTGCTTTTAAATCACAGTTTCATATTCTGAATTGTGGCGCGCTGTGTTGTGACATAATGTGTGTTGTCTTCCGGGTTCTGTGTAAAGTCGTGTAGTGCTGGAGACGACTGGGCGCGTTTCATTACGCACCCTGTAACGTCACGGAGAGAGGCGGGGAATATGAATGCTTTGATAATATCAGGCTTAGGGGCGGGAGATATGATTTAGTGTCGCAAAAGCAAGTCAGCCAGGTCAATAGCGCCAGTCATAGGATTATCACATAATGTCGACGCACACCAGCCGGATTTATCGTTTCTTTAGTGGACAAAAAGTCCGTTGACGCCCCTAGGAAATCGTACTATTAGCGGACAAAAGGAGTGCTCTTGAAACACTTTCACCCTGACAACGAACAATACAAACAACGTTCTCAGAACACCCCCATTTTGTGTAATTGCAACCATTTCGGGACACTGCGAGTGTTCTTAGAACGCATTCAACTAGACAGATTACAATACGGACAGCGTCCTGAGGACACCCCCAGTTTGTGTATTTACGAACAATTAAGTAGACCGTGAGTGTTCATAGCTCATTTTTACCTTCCTTGTGAACAAAAATGACACATACTCCGTCCTCTAAACACCCCACCATTTATTTTATTAACAAAATGTCAGAACAGCCGTGTTCTCCGCGGACAAATTGAACGCAACAAAAACGTCTAGCACATAAAAAAACAAAACATTGAACCTATCTCGTACTCCCCTACCCTCCCCAAACACTCTTACACACCAACACACGGCACTAAATACAATTTTTTATCCACGTTTCACTGCGCTGTACGCTGTCGACTCCGAATACAAGATGGCAGGCGCCACAGAAAATCGGACGCGCTCCACGCCCCTCGCCGTCCAATCAGTGAACACGTCGCATGTCTGCGGACATGACGCAAGCCCATAGGCCAATCGGGGTGCTGTCCGCGGAGCGAACAGGGAAGTCAGTCCGCGAAGCAAACGCAGATATCACTAATTTTTTTGCCTTACATTTTAGTCATTTTTTTAAAAACTACTGGACGGATTTACACCAAATTTACAAAAGCACTTTTTTGGGACCAGGCCGCCGCTCCTGCCGCAAATTTGGTGTAAATCCGTCCAGCGGTTCGGGCTGTAGCCGTGCGCAAAGTTTTTTCCCATTCAGTCTATGGGGAAAAAAAAGTTTTGGGACCCCCCCCTATAACTTTGCCCCCCCCAGACGAATCCTCACCAAACTTTGCAAAGGAATTCAGAGTGACCCAACTACTTTGTTTGCAAAGTTTGGTGAGGATCCGTCCAGGGAGAGCGAAGTTATAAGCCGCCCAAAAAGTGCTCTTCCAATGGAAACAGCAACTTAACCATAACTACCGTGGCCATGTAATATGTAATATATATATATATATATATATATATATATATATATATATATATTTCCATAGGAAGGGCAGCTTATAACTCCGGACATGCAACGTGTTCGGCGATTGGACGGCGTGGAGCTTGAAGCGCGTCAGATTTTCCGTAGCGCCCGCCATCTTGGATTCGCGGTCGTCCGCGGACAGCACAGTGAAACTTTGTTCAAAATTTGTATTTAGTAGAGTGTGTTGGTGTGTAGGAGTGTTTGGGGAGGGTGGGAGTGTATGAGATAGGATGAAAGTTGTGTTTTTTTATGTGCTAGACGTACTTTTTGTGTTCGATCTGTTTGCGGACATCACGGGTGTTCTGAAGTGTTCTAAATAAACTGAATGGGGGGTGTTCTGAGGACTCAATATGTGTCCGTTTTGTTCGCAAGCAAACTGAAACAGTTCTAAGAACACTCAGTGTCCTGAAATGTTCGCAAATAAACAAAATGGGGGTGTCCTGAGGACGCTGTCTGTATTGTTAGTTGTCAAGTTGAATATGTTCTAAGAACACTCGCGGTGTCCTGAAATGTTTGCAAATAAACAAGATGGTGGTGTTCTGAAGATGCTTCGTGGTGTCTGGGGAATGTTCGTAGGGGGTGTCCTGAAGGCGTAGTCCGTATTGTTCGCTGGCAAGTTGAATATGTTCTAAGAACACTCGCAGTGTCCTGAAATGTTCGCAAATAAACAAAATGGGGGTGTCCTGAGGACACTGTACGTATTGTTCGTTGTCAAGTTGAAAGTGTTCTAAGAACTATCGCGTTGTTCTGAAATGTTCATAGGGGGTGTCCTGAAAACGCTGTCCGTATTGTTCGCTGGCAAGTTGAAAGTGTTCTAAGAACACTCATAATGTCCGCGGACATTAAGGGGTCGATTCATGGAATTAATGTGCGCTGAAAATTCCCGCGCCGAGGTGCCAAAACGTGCGATTCACAGTAAAAGTGCGAAAATCGCAGTGCAAGTGCGAAAATCTCAGGGAAACCAGCGCACATCGATTCATGGAAGTCTGTGCGCGAGAAAAACATTGGATGTGCGCTGAAAAAGTACGCCGTGCACGCCAGCGCACAGGTCATCCATCAGCATGCGCCACGGCGACTGCGAAATCGCACATAGCGTGGCACACATCACAAAAGTAGGTGGAACACGGGGCGTAACACTCAGAATGGGGAACAACGCGTGAAAATATGGCCGTCACGGGGGAAGTACAGGAGGCAAGTGCGCGGAACGCCCACACGCTCGCCTACAACTCGTATTCATGGAATCGAATAGGGCAAACCAGCGCACGGTCAAAGACGCGCACAGGGCCAAACAAGTACGCCACAAGAAAGCAGGCGGTAGCGTCCCTGCGCCTGAAAAAAATGTGCGCCAAAATGTGCGCTAACAAAAATCACCCATATACTGCCATGATGAATGGTCCATACAGTGGCCCTCTAGGACAAATGAGGTGCAAAGGGGTACTGACAAACACGGACACCCGCTGTGTGAAAAATAGCGTGTGCGTGTGTTCCTGAGTGCGCGGGAAGTTCCACACGCGATTAGCCTGGGTACTTGTGTTTCGGGGTGCGCGGTAAGTTCCACACGCGATTGGCCTGGGTACGTGTACTTCGGGATGCGCGGGAAGTTCCACACGCGATTGGCCTGGGTACGTGTACTTCGGGTGCGCGGGAAGTTCCACACGCGATTGGCCTGGGTACGTGTATTCCGAGGTGCACGGGAAGATTCACACGCAATTTCAGCATGGTACGTCTATTTCGGTGGTGCCGGGGAATGCTACACGTGATTTGGCCGTGTGGGTCCTCCAAGGTGTTCCCTCTACACCCTCCACGGCCCCTGCAGGCAGCCCACACCACAGGGGACTACCCTGCACCCCTGCTCATGTCCCACAGGCAACCCATCCACCATGGCCATGCCCCCAGCCAACCCACATGTCGCCTTGCACTACTGATCACCAACACATGTCTCCCAGCACCCCCACCCCCCAGCATCCAGGGGCACCCTCCACCAGGCCCCCCACTCATGTCCAACTCATGTCTCCCTGCACCCGCACCGCCCAGCAGTGCAGGGGCAGCCTTCACCAGGCCCCCACACATCTCCCACCACCCCCACCCCCCCAGCAGTGCAGGGGCAGCCTCCACCAGCCCCCCACTCATGTCTCCCATCACCCCCGCCCCGCAGCAGTGCAGGGGCAGCCTCCACCAGGCCCCCACTCATGTCCAACTCATGTCTCCCCGCACCCCCACCCCTCAGCAGTGCAGGGGCAGCCTCCACCAGGCCCCCACTCATGTCTCCCACCACCCCCCAGCAGTGCAGGGGCAGCCTCCACCAGGCCCCCACTCATGTCCCCCTGCACCCCCACCCCCCAGCAGTGCAGGGCTCCCTCCACCAGGCCCCCACTCATGTCCCCCTGCACCCCACCCCCCAGCAGTGAAGGGTACCCTCCACCAGGCCCCCACACATGTCTCCCACCACCCCCACCCCCAGCAGTGCAGGGCACCCTCCACCAGGCCCCCACTCATGTCCAACTCATGTCTCCCTGCACCCCCACCCCCCAGCAGTGCAGGGGCAGCCTCCACCAGGCCCCCACTCATGTCTCCCACCACCCCCACCCCCCAGCATCCAGGGGCACCCTCCACCAGGCCCCCACTCATGTCCAACTCATGTCTCCCACTACCCCCACCCCCCAGCAGTGCAGAGGCAGCCTCCACCAGGTCCCCACTCATGTCTCCCATCACCCCCACCCCCCAGCAGTGCAGGGGCAGCCTCCACCAGGCCCCCACTCATGTCCAACTCATGTCTCCCACCACCCCCACCCACCAGCATCCAGGGGCACCCTCCACCAGGCCCCCACTCATGTCCCCGTGCACCCCCACCCCCCAGCAGAGCAGGGCACCCTCCAACAGGCCCCCACACATGTCTCCCACCACCCACACCCCCCAGCAGTGCAGGGCACCCTCCACCAGGCCCCCACTCATGTCCAACTCGTGTCTCCCTGCACCCCCATCCCCCAGCAGTGCAGGGGCAGCCTCCACCAGGCCCCCACTCATGTCCAACTCATGTCTCCCTGCACCCCCACCCCCCAGCAGTGCAGGGGCATCCTCCACCAGGCCCCCAGTCATGTCCCCCCCTGCATCCCGACCCCCCAGCAGTGCAGGGCACCCTCCACCAGGCCCCCACTCATGTCCAACTCATGTCTCCCTGCATCCCCACCCCCCAGCAGTGCAGGGCACCCTCCACCAGGCCCCCACTCATGTCCAACTCATGTCTCCCTGCACCCCCACCCCCCAGCATCCAGGGATAGCCTCCACCAGGCCCCCACACATGTCTCCCACCACCCCCACCCCCCAGCAGTGCAGGGCACCCTCCACCAGGCCCCCATAGGTCTCCCACCACCCCCACCCCCCAGCAGTGCAGGGGCACCCTCCATCAGGCCCCCACTCGTGTCTCCCTGCACCCCCACCCGTGCGATTTACCTGGGTACATGTATTCCTGGGGTGCGCGGGTAGTCTCCCATGCGATACCATCAGGGTACGTGTATTATGGGTCCGCGTGAACTTCCACACGCGATACCAGCAGGCTACGTGTATTATGGGGTTCGCGGGAAGTTCCACACTTGATTGCCCTGGGTACGTGTATTTTGGGGTGCGCATGAACTTCCACACGCGACTGGGCCTGTGAGAGTGGGGTACATGTATTCGAGGGGTGGGTGGGAATATTTACTCGCGACTGGGCCTGGTAGAGCGTGTTACGTGTATTCCTGGGGTGGGCGGGAAGATTCACACGTTCGCCTACAACGCGCCAAAAAATAAATGGTCCAATCCTGAAACACGTACGGCAGCATGAAGCAGGCGTACGTCGACCCGCGCAGCATAAAAGTGCGTGCAAACAACAAACAAGCTCAGACGCCAGGATGAATATACCGTTGCTAGCAGCAGTGGCCGTGGGTTACCAAAGGAGGAGGAGGAGGAGGAGGAGGAGGAGGAGGATAGTGAGGGCCCGAATTTTCACTCCCAGAACCAGCCTTTTTGGGATGACTGATGACAAGGTGTATGGGAGGTACAGGTTTCCAGCACACATAGTACTGGACCTGGTCAGTGAGTGGGAGGATGACCTTACATCACGCACCCTGTGCTCCCAAGCACTCAGCCCCCCGGAGAAGGTCCTCAATGTACTGCACTTCTTGGCCACAGGATCATTTCAGCGGACAAGTGCCATAGTGGGTGGGGTGTCACAGGCCACGCAGTCACGCTGTCTACACCAGGTCTTGAACATCATCACTGCACGCCCATCAATCCGTAGGCACATATACCTGCCCAGGACACCTGCAGAAAGGCAGGCTGCCACCCTCGATTTCTACGGTGTGGCACAATTCCCCAAAGTGCTAGGTGCCTTTGACTGCACCCATGTGGCACTAGGTTGACCCAGGGCATCTGAGCACATATATAGGAACCGCAAGCACTGGCATTCCATTAACGTGCAGGTAGTATGTAATGCCAAGGGAATCTTCACCTCAGTATATGCCAACTATCCAGGGTCCACCCACGACAGCTTCATTTACCGAATGTCTACCCTAAGCCGGGACCTAGAAGCTGGGCGGCATGGCGATACATGGGTGCTTGGTGAGTATGAATGCCACTGCACATGCATGCATGTCAGATGCAGAGTTATGTCACTCCCCCACTAATGATACCCATCACCTCCTCACCAGGGGACAGTGTCTACCCTCTGAGCACCCACATGATGACGCCAATTCGGAACCCCATCACGGCTCGCGAGGTAAGATACAACACAGCCCATATTGCAACCCGGGCATAGTGGAGCGCACATTCGGATGCTCAAGTCACGCTTTCGCTTCCTTCACCGTTCTGGTGGGCAGCTGTTATATGCGCCCCCAGTAGTGTGCAGGATCATAGTGGCAGCATGTGTCCTCCACAATGTTGCAACACGCCGGGGCCTGGCTGTGGACATGGTGGTGCCCCCACATCCCCAACCACATGCATGCCCGCTGCGCATGGGAGGGGAAAGGGCACGGGGTGAGGCAGCCCGTACACAGCTGGTGGCTAATTAGTTCACATAGAAATCACACCCCTGTGGAGTGCACACAGCCCTGGCACATACCATCTGATAAGCAATGATGACTCGACCTGACAATTATGACGAACAAAGGGACAGTCAACTGTCAGAACCATAGCAGCCTGAGATTGTTCATGTGGAAGTGTCACAATGTGTGCATCCCTACCTACACAAACACCACCAATGCAGTGTCATCAAAAGACACACTTCCATGCTGCAGAAATGAATACCCACTTGCAAAATACTACATGAGAACAGTGCCATGTCACCCAACCCCTCCCCGGCACGGCCACACAACACACCATGGCATGTCATGCAATGTGAGAGCAAACAAATTAATCCCCACAACATGCCCCAAGTGTCACCAGCTACAGTGTCCCTAATGGAAACATGGCCACACATGAAATGCTCACAGTAATGCAGGAGCTACAACACACATTACCAAATACTTACCAAGAATACCAATCACCTACACAACCTCCAACCTACCTTAAACATGACATTACAGACTTAAAAATTTGCTAGCCTCACTAGCTGATGATGCCAGCACTTCAAACACTTCCAAGTATACAGTGTTAGTGCCACGCAAGAGTGTAGGCGCACTGCTTACAACATGGACTCCAGTTCCAAGGTGGACCGCCTTGTGAAGACATGAGAAATGGACCTGCAAATTAGGAGGATGAGATGGATGCAGAGCCACATATCAATACACCATGCAGTGTACAATACAACAACAATATGCACTATGAATGTATACACAGTATTGACTAAAAACTGCCCACACATCGAATGGGAGTCCAACGTCACCATGTACGTCAATGTCACTTGGGCACACCCTTTGCAAGCCCATGGAAACGGGAAGCAGGAGGGGTGTGTGTCACACAAACCCAAGCATCTGAACCAAATACATGACAAGCCTGCATGTGCCCAGCCACAATGCAGCGAATGCCCACGGGAGCCACACAAGGCAACACACTGTCCAAACAAAAAAAAAATCAAAAATGGCCATTAATGGGCCTGGGGGGGGTAGGGGAGGCCACCCAGGAGGTCCGAGGACAGGGTGCACACCAAAACCCACCTGTGTGGATCTTGCGGGGGAAAAAAAAAACACCTCCATGGGCTCATGGCCTACACGGCTACCCTATTGTGGGAGAATCACTGCTGTCGCTCTCCTCACCCTCTGCAGCTGCATTAGGAAGTGGTGGTACTATGGGAGGCAGCCCACGCAAAGCCCTAGTCTGTTCCTCCATGGCAGCAAGCATGCGGGTGTGGTAGGTCTCGTTCTGGAGGATAATTGTGCGTAGGTCCCCATGCAACAACTCACAGGATGCCCGGACCTCCGCCCTAGTTGCCTGCATCTCAGCTGAGAGCGTACGTGTGAGACACTCCAGCGGCTGTTCTGTCCTTCTGTTTGTTGAAGCCTCAAGCTCAACAAGAGTAGTCCTGAGGTGAAGGAGTTCCACCCTCAGGGCTTCCTTGTGGCCCTGGGACTCTATGGAAATGGCTTCCCGCAGAGTCGCCAGTGCCGCCCGCATGTCCCTGTCCGCCGCCAACATGTCCTCCCTGTGTGACTGGCAGATGGAGTCTGTTGCCTGCTGTAGTCACTCCATCAGCCTTTCGGGGGGGACAATGGAAGTGGCCACCCTATCCATGGCCTGAGCCATCATCTCTGATGATGCTGCCTGTTGGGTTGCCATACCGTATATGGATTGCTCCCATGCGGTATTGCCAGGTGGCGTACGGCCACCACGTCAGCGGGCACCACACCTGTCTGGGGCAAGGTGAACTGCACCTTGCTGTGCCGGCACTGCCTGAGGCTGCAGGACTGCATTCCCCCTCTGATCTGCTGGCCCAGAAACAGGTTCGGATGTTGTGGAGTGTGACCCTGCATCCGTAACCACCAAAGGCGTACCTGCCAACACTGACATCCCCATTGAGGGTTCTAACCCTGGTGCAGGTGGGTCGGACAGAACAGAATCCCTCCCAGGAACACTCACCTGCGACGGCACATAGGTCTCATCCGAATCGACACCTGAATACAGCTCGGGTGAGGTGCAGCCAGAGACACCCCTTAAGAGCACGACCTGCAGCAGTTGTGGGTTCTCACCCACCACCACACCACGTCCCTCACTGGTGGTCGGTCGGGCCTCAGACCCCTCCTGGGTCTGCACCATCTCCACAACCCCAGCGTCATCCCCTGCAAAGACATAAAAGAAAACAAATGGAAACAGGCATTAGCACTACGGCACACAATTGGGACTGAGATGCTACAGAAACAGTACTTGATTGACACATGTCCCACATGACTAAAACCCTCCCATGCATGCACCGTCACTGCGTGTGAAGGGTAGGCAGATGGCACACATTGATGACACCAAGATGGAAGATGAACACATTTGCTGCATGCTGCCTAGCAGTGGCATCACACATTGGCCAGTGATTGGCAGGTCAAATACACATGCCATCACACAGATGGCATGTACCCTAGCCATAAAGTGAGGAGGGTGAGGAGGGCACCAATTGTTCATTGAGTCCAGTTTGCTCATGAAATTGATTTTTTCATTGAAATGGTTCAAATGTTTAACCTGGAGCTGCCAGTCCAAAATGGTCCTATAGCACAGGGACATGTCTAAACAAATCATGTCCAGGAAACAAAGCCAGTCCACTGTACCATAGCCATGTCAGACATGTGACAATAGGACTGAGAAATGCCGAGTAAAAGTGGTGGTATGCAAACAATCTGCCTGAATAAACAGAGGAAAATAAGCAACAATGTTGTGGCAAGATGACACTTCAAGGGCAACTGGCGTGGTGTTGGGCTGGATGTCTAATGTTGGCAGAAGGGAGTCTGCTATACCCAAATGCTGGTGCGCAGAATGTATTGGATGAGGCACATGGGTGACCCAAACCACTCGGGCACACACCCTCAGCTGGCACCCAAACAGAAGCCCTCCCACCCACACCATGCACATGGATGACACACATGCATGTGCACTCACCGGACAATGCCTCGTAATCTGCCAGTTCTCCCACGCCTTGGATCTGTTCCTCCGTGACGTAGGTCCCAGCAACCTGCTCATGTGGAGTGCGTTCTATGTCCTCTGCTGGAGACCCACCTCCAGTCACTAGAGTTGCGGCATGACTTCAGGCCAGTTTATTCTTTGCCCTGCGCTTCAGGTCATTCCAGCGCTTGTAGCATTCAGTAGCTGTGCGCCTCACGATTCCAAGGGCACTTATGATGTCCGCGATGGTCTGCCAGTGTGCCTGACGTTGTGCAGGTGTGGTCTTGGATCCTGCAACAATCACCATTTTGCGGTCATGTGCGGACACATACTCTACAAGTGCATTCAGTGTGGCCTCATTGAAGCTGGGCTTCTTTGACGGGCCGGACTGTGTAGCCATGTCTGGGGCATCAGACTCTACTGGACGAGCACTCTTCCTCTTCCGCTTGGAAGGTGGTGGGGATCCTGAGTGTCCTACGCCGCTCTGGACACTAGGGGCAGGAGCCCCGGTGGAATCTGTACTAGCAGTGTGGGATTGCACACTCAGCATGGGAGTTGGTGCAGGCATTAGCCCAAGTGTGATGGTGTCAGGGGGAATGTCAGCATGATGGACTTGGACCGACACTGTCTTGGCTGGGTTTGTGAGAGGTGGGCTGGATGGAGCCGCAGCTGCCCCTGCAGCCTTTCCAGCCTGCCTAAGCGGGGCAGCAGATGACCTAGCTGCCCCTGATTACACGTGGCCTGATGACACCAACGTGCACCGGCGCACGTGGCCTAGACCGGCTGACCTGGAAGTCAGCCATGGGGTCACCCTGTGCCAGGTCTGGTTCCACAGTGGGCTGGTCCAACAAGGGCTGAGCATGGATGGTGTCAGCCACGTTACCCTCAACCAGGGGTGTGGGGGCATGGGTGTCCCTGACTGCTCCTCCACACATGGGGGGGCTAGGGGCACCCTGAAAGTCATGGCCACGTCCCCTACCGGATTCACCACGGCCACCACTTGGGGCTCGGCCACCTTTGCCACACTTACGGCTTGTTCGCCTCCCAGCCATGGCACTGATGTTATTGTGCGTATGGGAGTCGATGTGAACTATTGTCCTGGGCAATTGGGGGTCAAAGGGGTTGGGTACCAGATGGTAATCGTACCCTAGTGCTCTAGCAAGGCTGTATGTCACATCTGGGGAAAGATGACGGGTCACGCAATGCACAGGCACCCCAAAAAAGGGAAGTAAGGTGCACACAACCCCTCCTAGACCACGTGTGTGGAAAAATAAACCTGCACTACGCTGTGGCACCCAGAAACACAAGAATGAACATATGCGTGTCACATGCAGCCTAGAATGACCTCTGAAGGGGTATGCGACACACGGGGCAAGCACAGATGTTAAATACGTGCACGACTCACCGTCTGCCAGGAACAAAAGCGTGAAAAATATGCACGTGTGCGCGTTGGCAACACCCCCGCCAAAAGAAGAATTGTGCGCTGTCTGAGGAGACAGGACAACAGTAGAAGGGAACACTGTTTGAGGAAACGGGCCCAGGAAAAAGAGGAAAAGAGAAAAAGCTGTCAGAGGTAGCAGGGAGTACGAACTTGAAACGCTGTGAAGTAAATCGCGTGTGAACCGACAAGAAGTACAGATTTCACCCACTCGCTCTCCACGAAAAGCATGTACAAGGAAATGACGTTCTACACGTACCTTTTATACACACGTCACAGACGCGCATATGCGATGAGGCCATTTCCACCAATTACACGCTTTGACACTCGGACGTGTATCTTTTTTTTTTACACGCACCATTCTCTACGGCCATGCGCATGACGTGATAGCTGCACATGGGGGCCTTTGGGCCAATGAAATCGCGTATGCGTGCAGACGCGCTTACGCGCTAAGGGCCTTTCCTCGAATTACACGCAGACGTGCAGGATTTTCACGTGCCAAATCACTCCGTATCAAGCTGGCCATGCATAAGCACACAGAAGACCACGCTCCTGCCCAGAAAGCCGATTTACTGCCCCCCAGAGCCCCGAGCACGCTCCCACCTGCCATCTGCTTCTGCCTGCTGCCCACATGCCCTGCCATTTGCTGCCTGCACATCAGCCAGGGGTGCTGTTGCTGTGACCACCCCTGCTGGAACCGAAGACTCCCGACTGGGATTCCATCGCTCCCCAGCCCCAGGACCCAGTTGCCCACCCACTCCTGCCTCTGGGGTTGTCATGTTGGGCCCTGCAACATCTGGCACCACTGACAACCCCCGGCCAGAGAGGCAGAGGGGCACCAGCTTCACTGCCACCGAAGTTGGTGTCCTGGTGGAGCAAGTCCTGGGGCAGTGTGATGCCCTCTACGGAGGTGTGCGCGCCGACACGGAAGGACGGACTCGGATCTGGACAGACATCGTGACTGCCATCAATGCAGAGGGGGTGGCAGTCTGTGACTTCCAACATGTCAAGAAGCGCTGGGAGGACTTCAGGTCCAGGACCATGAACAAGGCCCGGCGCCTCTTGAAGGCAGCGGATGCTAAGGGGCGCTTGTCGGAAGATCAGATGAGGGTCCTGGAACGCATATCCCCAGCGCTCCACATCCAGGTCCTTGAGAGGCAGACCCGTCTGGAGTCGAGCGGTAAGTGTACATGCATCATGATTGTACTCTGTGGGTGTGGTGATGTGCCAGTAGTGTGCTGGTTGCACATCTGTTTGTATGGGGCCGAGCATGGGTGGGTATGTACAGGGCCTTGAGGCTAACACATGCGAGGGCTGTCATGTGTGAGACATGGATGGTGCTTGTGTGTGTAGGCTTGCATGCCAGATGCAGTTGTGTGGGCACACATGTTTGGATGAATGTATATGTAAGTAGGCATGTTCGTGATGTCACGCATGTATGTTGTTTTCAGCTGCATGTATCAGCACTGTGTACATGGGCATGTGTGTGTATTTGACAAGGGTGCAACAGTGATGCAACATGGATGCATGTGACAGTGGGATGTGGAAGCCTGATTGGCAGATGTGACATGGATGCCCATCGGAACACTGCGACAGTTGGCTGAGGTGTACACATGCATGCAAGTGTGGTGGTGTGCGTGCATGTGTAGTGCACTCCCTGTGTTGCATGTGATGTCTGGCTCACCTTTGCCTGCTCATGCTGTTGTATGTGTATGGATGGTGCTGGCAGTTGCGATGTGGCTGTGGTATGGCTCATGTTTGCAAGTGGAAATGACATGTGTGTTGCCAATTGTGATGCCATGTCTGAGGTTTGCCAATGCCACTCATGTGCAACTGTCATGTGTGTATGTGTCCATTGTACAGTGCCCTGATGCCTGTGTTTTATTTCTCGCTGTCTGCAGCATCAACTGATGATGAGGGCGGAGATGGTGCTGTGGAGCACAGCGGCAGGGATCGCACCGCCAGCCGGCGACGCAAGGCCCGGCTCCCCTCCCAGGTTGTGATCTCGTCGGGGATTGAGGAGTCCGGTGCGCGTCCCAGGCCGCAGCTGCCGGGGGGAGGTCCAAGAGGCGGAGGTCGGAGTTGGACTCCTCAGCAGCAGAACGGGCATCTGGGACCCCACAGGGCCCAACGGGGGAAGATGGCACGGAGTCATCCAGGTTGGTGGGGGGTTTGGTGGAGGAGGAGGCCGTGCAAGCAACAGAGACGGGGTCTGGAGGTGGGGATTCCACTGGTGCTAGTGGACCAGGGACAGGAGGCAGCACAGGCCACCGCGGAGGTGCCTATGTGCATTCCTGTCCCTGATCCTGTCACTGCATCATCTTGCACCAGCAGGGATGCCTACGTCCAGACCCGTTTTCAGGCAGGGGATGAGTTCACGTCAACTGGCCTTCCTCTGCCTGCGGACGTGGCTATCCGGGTCCGGGTTGAGCCTGTCCTGACTGGTGTGGCGTTGCGTCAACGGGCCATGCGAGGTGAATTGCAGTCTTTTCATGAGGAGACTGCACGTCATCTCGAATGGCTCGTTGACCGCGTCGGCCTACTGGGACAGGTCACCCAGGCCGGATTCCTCCGGTTGATGGGGCTTGCTCAGACCCCCTCCTCAACTGCACCCCCTACGCGCCAGTCATCCTCCGTACCATCTTCCCACCCATCAGTCACCTGGGTGCCCTGTGGAGCTGCCTCTGACGGTACGGCCAGGCTGGTGGAGGAGGCATCCCTGCCACAGTCGGGAGTCGGACGTCCAGCAGGGGTGGCCACATTGACTGCACCCCAGCCAGCGGAGGATATGCAGGCAGCAGGAGGCAGTGCACTGGCAGAGGCACATCAGCAGCAGCAACGTGGTGGGAACCATGATGGCTCGGGGCCTTCGACATCGGAGGGGCAGGCATCGGCCGGAGGGCAGGAGGACCCAGGATGGGAAGTGTCTTCCGTGTGGCAGCGGTTGGGCCACGCCATAGATGCGGAGCGGCAGCGGGCGGAAGAGGCACGTCTCACGATGGTCAGGGGGCGGAGAACTCCTGGGGCGGGCCGAGTGCCTCGAGGCAATCAGCAGGGAGTTTGGGGTGAACATGTGGACGGCCCTTCGGTCCCTCGGGCCATGGAGGAGGACCGGCTCCGGGACATTAAGCAGGAGTTCGATGATGCCCTGGCCCGGAACATCCCGAAGTGAGCCGTCGGACTAGCCCGTTGCCCTTGTAAATAGTTCTGTAGTTAGTGTTAGGTTTCCTTTGGTTTTGCATTTTTTTTGGACCTTTTGGACAATGGGCCACATTTTTGTATATAGGTTTTTTTTTTAGGTAGTGTTATTAGATAGGTTTAATTTCTTCGGTTGGGATCATGGACCCTGGATTGTTTCTGTATATAGTTGACTTTTGGATTTTCAATTTTTTTTATGATTTCCCCATGGAGCAATGGTTTTCGATTTTAATTTTCCATTGGTTTTACTTTTGTGGACTGTGACTTTGGACACCTTTCCTTTGCATTATGATTTGTGGTTTTGCATTATTTCACGGACCTGCTGGTTTTATTTTTTTTAATTTCCATTATGGTTTGTTTATTTTTTATTCAATTTATGTTGCTTTTAATACATATTTTTTCTTCAAAGTTCAATGTGTAGTATCATCTCATTGGTTTCATGCATATCATGATATGGGTTTTGACATTCACTGACACCCATTGGGTGTATGTGAGGGACATGTGTTCATTTCCAAACTTGCAATTGGGGTTCTATCATGTTTTGCCATTTCTAAGTGGGTGGATGCAATACTCGGGTGGGTGTATGGCATTTGCAGGCTGACCATAAGGGCCAGGGATCTACATTGTGGTGACATGTTGGCTGGGGGACATGAGTGGGGGCCTGGTGGAGGGTGTCCCTGGATGCTGGGGGGTGGGGGTGGTGGGAGACATGAGTGGGGGCCTGGTGGAGGCTGCCCCTGGATGCTGTGGGGTCGGGGTGCAGGGGGACATGTGTGGGGGCCGGAGGTGCAAGGGGACATGAGTTGGGGCCTGGTGGAGGCTGCCCCTGCACTGCTGGGGGGTGGGGGTGGTGGGAGACTTGAGTGGGGGCCTGGTGGAGGCTGCCCCTGCACTGCTGGGGGGTGGGGGCCTGGTGGAGGCTGCCCCTGCACTGCTGGGGGGTGGGGGTGCAGGTGCAGGGAGACATGAGTTGGACATGAGTGGGGGCCTGGTGGAGGGTGCCCCTGGATGCTGGGGGGTGGGGGTGGTGGGAGACATGAGTGGGGGCCTGGTGGAGGCTGCCCCTGCACTGCTGGGGGGTGGGGGTGATGGTAGACATGGGTGGGGGCCTGGTGGAGGCTGCCCCTGCAATGCTGGGGGATGGGGGTGCAGGGAGACATGAGTTGGACATGAGTGGGGGCCTGGTGGAGGCTGCCCCTGCACTGCTAGGGGGTGGGGTGGTGGGAGACATGTGTGGGGGCCTGGTGGAGGGTGCATTGCACTGCTGGGGGTGGGGGTGGTGGGAGACATGTGTGGGGGCCTGGTGGAGGGTGCCCCTGGATGCTGGGGAGGTGGGGGTGATGGTAGACATGAGTGGGGGCCTGGTGGAGGGTGCCCCTGGATGCTGGGGGGTGTGGGTGGTGGTGGTGGTAGACATGAGTGGGGGCTTGGTGGAGGCTATCCCTGCAGTGCTGGAGGCTGGGGGTGGTGGAGGGTTCCCTGCACTGCTGGGGGGCGGGGGTGGTGGGAGACATGTGTGGGGGCCTGGTGGGGGCTGCCCCGTGCACTGCTGGGGGGTGGGGGTGGTGGGAGACATGTGTGAGGGCCTGGTGGAGGCTGCCCCTGCACTGCTGGGGGGTGGGGTGCAGGAGACATGAGTGGGGGCCTGGTGGAGGGTGCCCCTGGATGCCGGGGGTGGGGGTGGTGGGAGACATGAGTGGGGGCCTGGTGGAGGGTGCCCCTGGATGCTGGGGGGTGGGGGTGGTGGTAGAAATGAGTGAGGGCCTGGTGGAGGGTGCCCCTGCACTTCTGGGGAGTGGGGGTGATGGTAGACATGAGTGGGGGCCTGGTGGAGGGTGCCCCTGGATGCTGGGGGGTGGTGGTGGTGGAAGAAATGAGTGGGGTCCTGGTGGAGGCTGCCCCTGCACTGCTGGGGGGTGGGGGTGATGGGAGACATGGTGGGGACCTGGTGGAGGCTGCCCCTGCACTACTGGAGGGTGGGGGTGATGGGAGACATGAGTGGGGGCCTGGTGGAGGCTGCTCCTGCACTGCTGGGGGGTTGGGGTGATGGTAGACATGAGTGGGGGCCTGGTGGAGGGTGCCCCTGGATGCTGGGGGGGGGGTGGTAGACCTGAGTGGGGGCCTGGTGGAGGCTGCCCCTACACTGCTGGGGGTGGGGGTGGTGGGAGACGTGTGGGGGCCTGGTGGAGGTTGCCCTGCACTGCTGGGGGGTGGGGGTGGTGGGAAACATGTGTGGGGGCCTGGTGGAGGCTGCCCCTGCACTGCTGGGTGGGTGATGAGTGGGGGCCTGGTGGAGGGTGCCCCTGGATGCTGGGGGGTGGGGGTGGTGGTAGACCTGAGTGGGGGCCTGGTGGAGGCTGCCCCTGCACTGCTGGGGGGTGGGGGTGATGGTAGGCATGAGTGGGGGCCTGGCGGAGGGTGCCCCTGGATGCTGGGGGGTGGGGGTCGTGGGAGACATGAGTGGGGGCCTGGTGGAGGGTGCCCCTGCACTGCTGGGGGGTGGGGGTGATGGGAGACATGAGTGGGGGCCTGGTGGAGTCTGCCCCTGCACTGCTGGGGGGTGAGGGTGGTGGTAGACATAAGTGGGGGCTTGGTGGAGGCTGCCCCTGCACTGCTGGGGGTGGGGGTGCAGGGAGACATGAGTTGGACATGAGTGGGGGCCTGGTGGAGGGTGCCCCTGGATGCTGGGGGTTGCGGGTGCAGGGGGACATGAGTGGGGGCCTGGTGGAGGCTGCCCCTGGATTCTGTGGGGTGGGGGTGCAGGGGGACATGTGTGGGGGCCTGGTGGAGGGTGCCCCTGGATGCGGGAGGGTGGGGGTGCAGGGGGACATGAGTGGGGGCCTGGTGGAAGCTGCCCCTGCACTGCTGGGGGGTGGGGGTGGTGGGAGACATGAGTGTGGGCCTTGTGGAGGCTGCCCCTGCACTGCTGGGTGGTGGGGGTGGTGGTAGACATGAGTGGGGGCCTGGTGGAGGGTGCCCCTGGTGGCTGGGGGTGCAGGGGGACATGCGTTGGTGGGCAGTAGTGCAAGGTGACATGTGGGCTGGCTGGGGGGCATGGCCATGGTGGATGGGGTGCCTGCGGGACATGTGCAGGGTAGGCCCCTGTGGTGTGGGCCACCTGCAGGGTCCATGGAGGGTATAGAGGGAACACCTGGGAGGATCCACACGTGCAATTCACGTGTGGTGCCCCCCGCACACCCCTCGAATACACGTACCCTGATGGAATCGCGTGTGATACTTCCCGCGCACCCTGAAATACACGTACCCTGCTGTTTTTGCGTGTGATACTTCCCGCGCACCCCTGGAATACACGTGCCCTGATGGAATCACGTGTGTTACTTCACACGCACCCCCTGATGTACACGTACCCAGGACAATCGCGTGTGAAACTTCCCGTGAACCACTGAAATACACGTTCCCCGCTTGGCGTTTGCTGTTTGGCAGCCCTGTGAACTGGTCCAGGGTTAGCGCAGCCCTTTGCTATGATTTGGGGATTTTGAAGGCTTTTCCTTGCGCGAGGGCATTCTTGGGGGCGTAACTGGCGCTGCTGCAGGGTCGCTGCTCCACTCTGCGCAACGGCTGGTTTCGGAGGCTAAAATCCATGAATACGCTGTGCGATGAAAAGGATTTTTTCGCACGCGGCTGGCTCAGCGCATCGCACGGGGAAACTGTGCGCCAGCCGCATGCGCCACTTTTGTGCGGATTTCTATGAATTACCCTCTAAAAGTTTCCATAGTTGAATGTGTTCTAAGAACTCTCGCGTTGTTCTGAAATGTTCGTAGGGGATGTCCTGAAGATGCTGTTCGTATTGTTCGATGGGAAGTTGAATGTGTTCTTAGAACACTCATGGTGTCCTTAAATGTTCGCACATAAACGAAATGGGGGTGTTCTTAGGACACTGTCCGTATTGTTCGTTGTCAAGTTGAAAGTGTTCTAAGAACACTCATAATGTCCGCAGACATTAAAAGTTTCCATAGACCATAGTTGAAATGTTTGACTCTATGGATGTGATATGCTGCGGTGGTTGTTGCCGGGGCATAGAGTCTTGGGTGCATGGCCATTTGGCCATGCACCCAAGACTCTATGCCCCGGCAACAACCACCGCAGCATATCACATTCATATTTGCTTATAACGTTGGGTGAAAAACAAATGTATAAGGAACTAAGGTATTAGATACTATGGATGTGATATGCTGCTATGGTTCTCATTATTGTATACTTACTGTTTGGTCTAGTAACCGGAGTACATGTATTTCTTGTTTCTGTGATAAAAGAAAATAGCATGTTAGTATTAGTATTTTGTAATGACTTATTACATTGTATAATCAATATACTTTTTTTTTTGGACCCTCATATTTGGTAGATTACAAATCAGAGTACTGTGAAATTTGCTCACTTTCTGTATTTGTTGCTAAAATCATTGGGTGTGTGGGAGAAAAAAAAATCCATGTTGGATTAAAAAAAAAACACTTTTTCTGTTATGCTACAGTTTATTTGTTTGTTTTCAGTGTTCACTTCACTTGTTGTTTCTGGCTAATGCTCTATACTTTGGCTTGTTGTATTTTTTTGGAGCAGTAACATATTATTTATTTGTTTTGATATTATAAAATTTTGTAGCAGTTAGATACCAATTGGCGTATTCTAACTGTGCATTATTTGGTCTAATTTAGTGTTATTCATTTATCTGATTAGTTGTTGTAGAATCTTTGAGCAGTTAGAAAGCTTTTTGAGTATTCTAACAGTTTATATTTTTTTAACACAAGTTTACTTAGGGTTTAAATACAGTTTAGTTATCAAATTTTGGTTTTAAGAACATCAAATAAGCGTTTGTAAGATTTCCTGGTAATCTCTGCGTTGGAGTAATGGTACTATCATTACATTCAAACCATCCACATTTCTTTTTTATATGTGCAGTGTAGTGCCCTGAATTGGTTGTGGCTCCTGCGTGATGGATTATACCTATTGTTGTGAAGGTTTTCTTACCAAGTGATATTTGACCATGCGTGAATCCAGTCAGCTTGCAGTTGTTTTTGGTACCATCTGCATTGTAAGCATTAGTGTTATGTATTTACTATGTGTTTGTATTACTAATGTGGAGCGATTATCTGAATTGCAGGTAGTACATAATCTACCATGGTTTGCATTTTGTACAAGTCGCTGAAATGGAATGGATTCACAATTTGGTATTGATATATATATGAAGCGTTCATCGGGGATTTCTTCTTGTGTCACATTGTTGCAGAGAGTCCATGTATGTTTCCACATGTATGAAATCTGAAAGATTTCATTTATAGGTATGTTTTTGTTTTCCAGTACTTGAAGTAAGTACATTAGAAATTCTTGTGGATCTTCCTGTGAGTTTATAGTGAATTTCACCATTCCAGCACAGTAGTCCAATTGTTGTGTTATTCCATAACACTATACGTGTTGTCAGGATTGTTTGCTGCATTTCTGTGAAGTACTAACATTTGCAAACACAATGGGTCTGTACTGTGTAAGTAAATGTTGCCAACAATTGGTGGTAATTGAAATAGAATATTCATTGCTACATTTGCATAGCAACTTACACCAACGATATTTGAGAATTTAAATGGTCCAGGTGGTTCTGTATCTAACTGCTTTTTTTGGAGTTTGTCTTCCTTCTTTAAACAAGTACCTGGTTTACTTTCCCTAATTGATTCTTTTTTGCTTGTGGTACTTGATGAAGTATTAGTTTCTTTTACTCTCTTTGGAGGATTTGCAGTGACATCCTGTTGCATTTCTGTTAGATTTATTTTTCTTGTATAACGTTTTACTTTTTGTGGAACAGAATATGTGTTTAGGTGGGGGGTGTATAGTGAGCGAAGTCTATTGTATTCTAAAATGCAAGGAATATCAGCGTTTATTTTACTTGCATCAAAGTTGATTAGAAATAGACCGTCACGTGTACGTAAGCGTGATAGTGCTACATAGCTCATGCCTTCTTTAAAGACTGTGTTACCAATATCTATCATTGCTTTGTCTAGATTAAGACCTTGTGATTTATGAATCGTGACTGCGTATGAAAACTGTTCTCTGCGTACATACATATCTTTGAAGAGAAGGAATCTAGCTGTTGAGCGTCCTATCCTTTTTACTTCTGAAAGTTTGTCCAAGAGTATATTGACAAACTGAATTTTGTTGTTGCGTGGGTATGTTTGAAAGCCAACAACTGTACCCAGTGCTCCATTAACTAGTCCTTGGTCCACGTCAAGGTTACGTTTAAGCATTACTCTGCAATTTAAGGATAATTTTAATATCTTTTCTAAGCCTGCTGTGTTTGAGATTGATTTTTCTAAACCATTTAGTCTTGTTGTGGCTTGGTCACACATGGGTAGTGTCATACCATGTACATCTAGTTTGTATCTGGCCCTAATTTCCATGATTGCTTGCATTTCTTTACTTAGCATGATTTCATTGAATTTGAAACAGCTTGCAAGAGTTGGCATTAAGGCCATACAATTGACATTTTTGTGGGCTAATTGTTCCATAACATCTGTAGCACATGCATTATCGCCATAAAGTGCATTAATGTGCCGGGTTTTCAATATTGCTTCTGCTTCTTTAGAAAGTATACCAACTCTGATACTTTTTAAAATGTTGGCATAAGTGAGATCTGCAGATTGCCGCATGTTTTCTGTTAATTCTCTGTATTGGAAATGTTGCCAAAGGTTGACATTTCCAATGCTGCCAACAGTTTTACGGCAGAGTTTGTGTCCTAATGTTTTAAAAATAGGCTCACCTTTTACTGGTGTTAATTGAAGCAGATCTCCAAAAACAATAATGTTTTTGGAGATCTCAAAAAACAAGTCTGTTGTGAGTACTTCTTGTAATCTGAGGTGAATCAAAGCTAACATCAGGTTGGAGACCATGCTCACTTCATCTATTAGTAGCATATTCATTTGTTACAATACTCTGCGTAATTCCATTGCAGCTTCTGCAGAAAGTGTGTAATAGTCTAATTTGATCTTGTGTTCTACTGGTAATAGTAGTAATCAGTGTAATGTAACACCACCTATGTTGTAGGCAGCTAAACCTGTGGGGGCAGTGACAACAGCTGACAGTTTGTTGTTTGTCAATTGTTGAAGGAACTTACTAATGATTTTGATTAGGAATGTTTTGCCAGAACCAGCTTCACCACTGACGTACAGTAGTATAGGTTTATAATTATGACAGGAACATTCTTTATTTTCATGTTTTACACCATGTGCAATTTGTTTTGTTACTTCTTGAGAAATGCTACTTTGCTCATTGTTTAGTTTTGATTGTAGTATAGTTAAGTCTTCTTTATCTTCATACTGACACATGGTGTTTTCTACTTCTATCATAGCTAATTCTGCCTCATTTATTATTAGTGGGTCTCCCAGTGGCTCTTGGCTTCCTGTTACAGAAGGTTGACGACTGTCAGGAGTGTCCTTATCTAGTTGGGTTTGGAGTTCTTCTTCGTTTTGCTGTTCATTGTGCAACATTGTTTTGTACTGTGTAAAGTTTACATCAGTTATAGTGCTTTCATTTGCTTTGAAAGCATCCTCATATGAGTCATAGTTATCTAGTAATTGTTCTTCTTTTCTCCATGTTTTGAAGAGTTGTAGCAGGGACATGTAATATACTTCTTTATGTTGAGGAGTCTTTAATGACAATTTGATATGATTAATTAAATTTGGTTTAGTGAGTTTAACTAAGCTGCCTTCACAGTTTGGCACTCTATATTTACCTTTTTTTTCATCAGGTTTCATATTATTTTTGTATGTGTAGTTTTGGGCTATGTGGTATAGACACATGTTTTCCAAAGTATTACTTCTGTTTGGGTAGTATGTGTCCAATAAATAGTTTTTTAAAATGTCTTGGCTGTTGGGATCATGTTTGGCTATTGTTTCTATATCTTCATATGATTTTAGAACTCTTTTTCTAGATTTAGCTGGACCAAGACTTAGCCATACTATATTTTCAGATTTACCATAAAATGCAGTACCAGTTAAACAATCAGCTGCTTAATATGATCCACATTCTCTATGGGTGAGCATTTTTATGCCCAAGCTGTATAATTTCTGAGACACTGTTTTATCTGATGACTGATCATTCCAGAGGTCTTGGAGCTCTGTCTTTTCTGCTTTAGTTATGTATGCTGTGACATATTGTGCAACTGCAGTAGAATTGTCTGCAATGTACTGCCCATCTATGTTTGCATTCCATAAGTGGGCAATGATTGCATTATAATCATTGATATATTTTTCTTCTTCTTTTCTTTTTATGTAATATGTATTTTTAGGTGACTTACCTTTAACACTATGGGCCTCATTACGACCCAGGCGGTAATCTACCATCATTACCGCCATGGCGTAATGAGCATTTACGCCGTGGGCCGATGGCGTAAAGAGCACCACATTACGACCCATCGCGCACGAGCATTACGCCATGGCGGTAATGCAATTAACGCCATGGCAGAAAAGGCCCCTACCGGCATCGTAGGGCGTGCAAGGTGCACTTCCGCCACCGTAAGTAGCGGCCACCGTAATTAGTGGCCAATGTAATTAGCGGTGGCCGCAATTAGCGGTCACCGTAAAAAGCAGAACCGAAATAGCGTCATCGCGGCAGAACGGGAAACAGCACGTCGGCCATCTTTAAAAACACAATCCATTGCCATCCTACCGAACACCAGATCCAACCCTGACACCTGTCCCAACCAATCACCCACCCATCCAACTACCCAAAAATGCCTAAAGTTGTTAAGAAGGCATGTGACCGCCAGCGCCAGGAAAGATTTAGCCGGGAGGAACTCTGCATGCTTGCGGAGACCCTGCAAGACAACGCAGCTGTCGTTTTCTCCCCGGAAATGACCAGGACAGCGATAACGAAAAAGGCGGCCATCTGGGCCCTGGTGGCCGAGCGCGTCAGAGCGGTGGGGACAGTACCCCGCACCCCACAGCAGTGCAGGAAGCGCTGGGATGACCTTCGCATACGGGTCAGAGCCGTCATCTCTGGGAACCGCAACCTTGCCCTGGGTACCGGTGGAGGTTCGGAATCCCCACTAAAATTCCAACTGTGGGAGGAGATTTGTGCAACCACGATTGGCATGGAAGGCATTGAAGACGTTGGAGGGATGGAAAGGGGAGCTCCGACATCAGGCGATGAAGGTAGGTGCCTCAAACAAGACATGCCATAGTCACTGCAGTCCATTCATGTGTAGCACAAGGCTGCCCTAGAGTGCAAATGCAACACATTAGCTCCACACTGCCCATAGCCACATGCGAGCACCACCCTGTATACACTGCTGGCACCCACATACCTGCATCCACATTCCACACAAAAAGGAGACAACCTGCATGGCCCTGCCTGAAATCTGCCTCATCTACTGACCAGAATCATGTCAATCATTGTCATTCCAAAGTCCGCAGACCCATCAATAACGCCCTCCCTCCTTTGCTCCACCACAGGCACAGATTCACACCCCGAGGACCAGGACACCCCTGCGACGAAGAGAGCCAAGAAGGCCAATAATACCATCCCTGCACCCTCATCCTCAGCTGCAGTGAGGCAGACCCACAACAAGCAGAATCCACTGCAAGCAAACCGGACGGCCCACCGGCAAGCACCCCTGTAGGCAGCAGGCCAGCAGCAGCAGCTCCACCTGTACCAACATTGCCTGCCACAGAAGGCACCGGGTCTGCGGCCAGCAGCAACATGGGTGAAACAGCTGCAATTGCTGCATGTTCAGACTCTGACATTGAGGAGCACGAAGTCAGAAGCCCCACTGACCTTCTACATTCCCCCTGTTTGTCCAACGCCAGCCCCCATGAGGATCACACACAGGGGCACACAGAGGAAGAGGAGTGGCCTTCTACCCCATGCCCAGTCCACAGGAGGGGAGCAGCCCCTCCATCACACCACCAGCACTGGGCATGGCCCAGCAGGGGCAGCAGTCCCTCGAGGACATCGTAGAACGGCAGCAACAACTGTCCACGATGCTGACTGAGCATGCCGCGGAATGTGTGGGGGCCAGGGCAACCATTGAACAGGCCACGGAGACCCTAAGGGCCGAAGTAGCGCAGAGCACTTCCACCCTGAGGGATGCCATGCAGGCCATGTCTAGGGATATCTGTGGTGAACTTGCCGGGTTGCGTCATGCGCTCACTGAGCTCACCCACACCCTACAGGACGTGCATGCACGGGGCAGGCAGGGACATCCTCCGCTGCCAGTTCTGCACAGAGCAGCCCCGTCCGACGTTCCGGACGTAACCTGCGCTCCACAGCCAGGGGTGCCCCGGGGGCCGGGAGAGGGGGCTTGTAACAGCCTGTGGCCACTGTCACAGGCATCTGTTGACACCTACATGGGGTGTGTTGGGGTGTGCAGGGGGGAGGTGGGAGGGGGTGTGTTGGGGTGTGCAGGGGGGAGGTGGGAGGTGGTGTGTTGGGGTGTGCAGGGGGGAGGGGGGAGTGGTTGTGTCATGACGTTTTATGATTGAAATACACTTTTTGCTTTCCCGAAATGAAATGTGTGGACATTTTCATTGCATATGTGTGCTTTATTGGTGTACAGTCCACAGTGTGCATGTCCCAGAGACACACAGTGCCCCAAGTGCAGTCTCCATGTGATACACACCAGCCGTGTGTGCTAGAAGCAGTGGTCGATGATAGTATGGCGCATTGCACGCCCCTCCTGTGCATCGCCTCCTCCATGGGGTGCCGCCCCATCTGCACCCTCCTCATCCTCATCGTCAGGTGGTTGCAGTTCTGCGTCAGGGGGCAGGGGCACATTCCGTCTGACGCACATATTGTGTAGCATGACACATGCCATGACGATCTTTGCCACCTTCTCATGGCGGTACAGGAGTGCCCCACCAGACCTGCTGAGGCACCGGAACCGTGCCTTCAATAGTCCGAATGTCTGCTCTATGACCACACAAGTACGTGGATGTGCACGGTTGAAGTCCTCCAAGTGCTGGTTTTGCGGGTTCCGGAATGGTGTAAGGAGCCACCTCTTCAGGGGATAGCCTGCATCACCTGTATGTAGGCGAGAATGTATGTGTCAGTCATGTCGTCTGATCAAGAACATGTGTCCCCATGGCTTGCATCCAACTGTTACTTTGGCTCACTTCTACATGCACTAATTGATTCACGCAATGCAACCAGTATATGCTCATGGCTCCCATGGCCTGTTTTGCATGCCATCACCCAATGTATGCAGAGGGGTTGAGTGCATTGTGAGTGCCCATCCACTGTGTCCGTTCATGCCGTTTGGTTAGTTGGCCTGGCACATGTCCTGTGATGGCAATGCGCACATCATTGCAACATTGCTGTGGGCCTCATCATGACCCCAGTGAGCAATGCTGATGTAGACAGGGACATTGTGGGGGCCCTGCAGTCTGTGTAATGGTGTGTTGATGTTTATGTCCGTCATGTGCCTCCTTCGTGGGCAGTAATGGGGGACAGGCCTGTCGGTTGATGGTGTTTGGTGACGTGCATGTAGGTGCTTTTCATTGTTGACAATGTTGTCTGATTTGGTAGAATGCACTTGCAGATGGTTGTGTCATGGTTGGGACACAACCTCATTCACATGGTAGGGCTGCATACATTAGCTATTGGGTTTACTGGTGTTGGGTGGAGTATGGGTTGCTTCAGGGTATCCTCTGTCTCCGTTCTCTCTGCTACTCACAGCCAGGTGGAGTATGCATCATTCCCCCCCTTTCAGCCAGGTGGTGTATGCATCACCCCCCCCTTTCAGCCAGGTGGAGTATGCATCATTCCCCCCCCTTTCAGCCAGGTGGAGTATGCATCATTCCCCCCCCCCCCTTTCAGCCAGGTGGAGTATGCATCATTCCCCCCCCTTTCAGCCAGGTGGAGTATGCATCACCCCCCCCTTTCAGCCAGGTGGTGTATGCATCACCCCCCCCCCCTTTCAGCCAGGTGGTGTATGCATCACCCCCCCCCCCTTTCAGCCAGGTGGAGTATGCATCATTCCCCCCCCTTTCAGCCAGGTGGAGTATGCATCATTCCCCCCCCTTTCAGCCAGGTGGAGTATGCATCATTCCCCCCCCCCCTTCAGCCAGGTGGAGTATGCATCATTCCCCCCCATTCCCCCCCTTTGAGCCCGGTGGAGTATGCATCATCCCCCCCCCCCCCTTTCAGCCAGGTGGAGTATGCATCATTCCCCCCCCCTTTCAGCCAGGTGGAGTATGCATCAGTACGTCATTCACCTGCCCACTTCCATGACATTGGACTCACCGAGTAGCCAGGATCTTGGGCCTGCATGTCGCTCCATGTAGCGTGGTATTGTGGAGTTCCTCAGGACCATAGAATCATGGGTTGATCCGGGGAATCGGGCACAACAATGTGTGATGATCTTGTTGGAGTCACAGACCATTTGCACGTTGATTGAGTGGAACTGTTTCCGGTTGCGGTACGGTACCTCCATGGCACGTGGAACCACCAATTCCACATGGGTGCAGTCGATGGCACCAATGCAACCGGGTATGCCGGCTAGTGCATGGAAACCCACTTTGGTGTTTGAAATCTCCTGGGCAGTCCGTGGTAATGAGATGTGGTAGTCTGTGTGCTTGAGGAGGGCATCGAGCACTTGGATGAGTGTTCGTGAGAATAATGGTTGTGAAATGCCATGCAAGTGCCCCACTGTGTGCTCGTAGGTGACTGTGGCCAGGAAGTGGAGTACAGACACTACCTTCAGTAGGGGTGGGATGGCGGTTGGAGTTTGTATCATGCTGACGATGTCGTTGTGTGTCATGTCTACGATATCGGTGATGGTGTCCCGGTCAAAATGGTACAGGGTGTGGATCTGCTCAGCAGTGAGGTTGAATGGATTGGCTCTGATGCGTGGGATTGGGGGCTGCCTGCGTGGTGGCACTGGCTGTGCTGGTGGGGCTTGCTGGGCCTGCCTTGCCCTCCTTCTCCTCCTGCGTCTCCTCTGTGCTGCCTGTTGTTGTTGTTGCTGTTGTAGCACTTGCATTGCTATCAGGTCCTCCAGCCCCAACATTGCTAGTCGTATTGGTATCATTGTGGAGTGTGACTGGGTGTGGGAAGGGGTGGGGTGTGCTCTTTTTGTACTTCCTGAGTCTGTATTGCCTTCACCTGTGCTGTTTCTGTGCACCTGTGGCAGCTGCATTCACTTTACATGGCCCTTTACGGTTGGTTCGCGATGGCGTAATTAGCACCATGGCGGTAAGGTACTTAACGGGCTGGGTGATGGCGTTGGGTGCATGTCCGCTTGGGTCGGCATTCGCGTACCTTTCCGCCATGGCGCCAAGTACGGTGTGGGAGGTCACGTGCGCGCGCCCTTGGCGCAGTTAGCGGCAGCGTTAACTACGATGCCGCTAATGACATCGTAGTTAACGGTCACGGGTCATGATCGGACCTGGCGGAAAACGATGGCAGTAACCATTTACCGCCATCGTTTTTCACTTAGCGCCAGGGTCGTAATGAGGCCCTATGTCTAACTGAAGACATGAGGTTGTTCACTTGACCTGTATTTGTAACTGGTCTAGGGAAACCAAATCGGCATTTGGTGTAGTATTTCCCTTTGTTTTTGTATTTGCGACGACAATATTTTCCACATTTGTGTCTTTGAAATTGTAAAATTTGTGCATGAAGATCACTATTTGTGGCTTCTGATGGAATTTCACAAGTGACATATTTTTCAATAAACTGTAAAACAGTGGCATCACTGTCTTGAACAAATTTAGGAGCATCTTTAATCCATAAAAGCATGTGGATATGTGGTGCTCCTCTGGCTTGGTATTCTTTTCTCCAAAAGAAGTGTTGCACTTCTCCAAAGGGAGGAACAGTTTTATTACAAATAAAATGTAGCATAGCAATGAAGCGATGGTGATAATATCTTGAAACATTAACAGGATCCAAAGAACAAAGTTCTCCAGGTGTTAGTATATCTATGTTTGTTTTGTTTTTATTTGATATGCGTAGGAAATCATGTAAATCTTCCCATGCATATTCTGCACAACTTAATGTAACAAACCAAGTGGGTGGGCCAAGGTTTCTGATCATATAACGTACATCTCCATGATGTTGAAACCAGTACTCTTTAGTACCACGCATATTTGCTAATAGATTTGTAATATTTGATTGTAAAACCTCATCCTTTTGTTGTACTTTTTCTAATAATTGTGTAGCTGTCATATTTTGAAAGTGTGATCCTGATTTTAATATGTGTGCAACTCCGTAAAATAAAGTTGCTAGTTCACTTTCAAAGAGTAGGTGGAATATGTATTCCCAGATTTAGACAAAAAGTGGATCTTCAGAATACATCCGTAATGAGCGGTATTCTGAAACTGATATTTGAATAGGTCTATCATCGTACCTTCCTCCTTTGACAGTAGGAAAGAGTAGAGGAAAAGCACGTGCTTCTATACATTTTTCCCATATGCTGATTGGCGATCCTTTTGTTTGACGCATTTGGTAAGTTTCCAGTACATCTTCTACGGTGTCATTACAGTGCAAAGGATGAATTGTATAATGGTCTAAAGTATTTGATATTTTAGCAGGATCTAGTAGCTCAAATTGACCAGCTTCTTCTGTTTCTTGAAATATTTCAGTTGTATCTTTCGAGTTTTCTTCAATATTAATTTCTTTGTAATATTCATTATTCTCTTTAAGATATTGGAAGGCTTGTCCAAATTTATATAAATCTACCAGCTGTTGCCATATTTTTTTGTCTTTTGTAGGTACTCCATTTACTAAGATAATTAAAGATTGCTGCATTGGACTTTGCACTCCTAGAGTATGCACATTTCCTTTTAGATCTAATGGTAAATAAACTAATTTTCCACGAATGCCTTTTACCAATTCAGAGGGAGGTAATTTTGCTGTTTTTGGTTGAAGGCGTATTATTGCTTGAAATGGGTGTACTGTTTGAATTATGATGCTCTCATATAAATTAAGTTGTTGTAGGGGTTTTGGTACTGGGTATAATTCCAAATTATTTGTGATTGCACGTGAAGGAGTTTGGTTGTTGTCAAGTTTTGTAGTGCAGTAACTGCAAAGTATTAAGGGCTCAGTTATTTCGTATTTGTTTTCTGCTACAAGGTAGAGAGCTAATTCAAACCATTTAGAATCTTCATTGTCTTCTATTTTGTATGATAGGTCTACAGTTTTTGTGTTACTTTTATAAAAAGTTCTACGGCAACATACACATACATGGTTTGGTACTTCAGCTGATGTACTTTTAAATTTTAGTATTTCTTTTTTGTATGTGTTTAGCAAAAGGTTGCCATGTGTAGAATTGTTGCTTAATTGGTTTAAAGCTATTTCATTCTGTAAATGGCTTTCACTTCCAAAATATTTTTTCTGGATATAGTGAATTTCTTCAAGTAGGTCTTTTGCTGTACCATGTAGAAGGATGTTATTTAGCTTTGCTAGTGCTAAAGCACGACCTTTTAGCATAGTACAGTTTATAGACTAGATTTCTTATAGTTGAGTTGAATGATGTGTTCATATCCTTTTGATATCATGGAAAGTGGTTTTACAAGTAGGTCCTGTAATGCAGGCCAATGAATGTCCTTGTAGTCCCGTGTACTTGCGCACTGGACAGGTATCCATATTTTGCAGTAATTTAATTTTGATTTTGTCTTTGCTTTTTACATATTTATTGAGGAATTGGCATAAAGAATTGAAACATTGTTTGGGAATGTTACACATTGACATGCATGGCCATTTGTACACTAGACGTTCTGATTCAGTTGAATGGAGTGGTAATTCTAAGTTTTCAGGGCATATTTTTGTAAGGAGTACTTCTTGTTCCATTATGGTATTATTCACTTTTTCATAACCTCGACCACTGCTATGTGTGGCAATTGTATTTGTTTGCTTTTGTTTGTACGCTTTTTCATTAAAATATGGTTCTGTGCTCGTAGTGTGATTCCATTCATCTCTGCAGATGCTTAAGATACTTAAGAAGTTCTTTCTGTTGACATTTCGCTTATTGAGAAGTCTTTTTTGTAATTTAGTTATTAGTTTTGTTAGTGGTTTCATGTTTAACAGTAAAATAAATAACTTTCTTTTGAGAAGAATTGCACTGTCCATCAACGCTTCTAAGATTAATTTCCTACGATAGTTTTTAAGCATTGAACCTGATTTCTCTCCTGTTTTTATAAGATTTTGAAGGACTTTGTGACGGTACATTTTGGCTAAAATACTTTTCTTGATATGCTTACTTTGCACTCTATTAACATTTGAAGAAGTAGTTTTATCTGTAGTGATAGCTGATTTTCTGTTAATTGTTTTTTGGTTTGTTTTACATTTTGATAGAGGAGGCAAAGTTTTTGTACTTGAAACTTCTTGTGTTTCACTAAATGACTGTATTAGCTGTTTTGTTTCAACTTTTTTTTACAAATTCTGCTAGAGATGGATGTTTATGTTGGACACTTTTATTTTCATTTGCTCTACTTTTAAGTTGCTTTCTATGGACTTGACTTTTGGTAGGCATTCTTTAGGGTCTGTTGAAAAAAATAAAGAAGGTATGGTTAGTCTTAGCAGTGCACGGTGGTGGCGCAAGTTATGGTTGCTTATCTTACCATAACTGGCGAATTTCAAGGGTTTTTCGGTTTTACTTGGAACCATAATGTCCCTTTGATAAAGTTTTTTTCAGTGAATATATATATATCTATGTATATAGTAAGAACAGGTATCGTGCATCATCTCAGATAGGTCAATATATAGTGAATTTGGAGGAGGTTCAATGATTTTAGAGTAATTAGTTATCATTTTCCACTCATATCAAGAATGGTCTAACATCTATCAAGCATATGTCTAAGCCATATAACAATACAGGCGCTACCTTCAAAATGTAAGTCTATTGCTGGTAAGGTAGAAAATGTACAGTATGTACTGTAAATAACTCTAATTTGCGAAAGTAATGGTCTTACTTTCTCATTTAGAGAATTCTGCCATATGACCAAAAAGGAGAAGTTACATAGGTTGTAACCAAGATACAGCATGCACAGGGACTGTTCAATGATAACTCCCTCAATTAACCATTTATAGGATCTTATTTTCTTGCCACCAGTAAAAATCATGATCTTTTGATTTGTTTGGATTTTGATGTAAGGTATGCTTGAATGCAAAAGATGAAAAGTTTTGCAATTTGTGTAATCTGAATGGCATAGTGTGAAAGAATATAAGGTCATCCCTGAATGCCATCCAGTACGAATCTTGCCTAATCTAGCTGGAAATATATCCGGTTGAGACCATATATCACCAAGGTCACGTAAGTACGGTTTGAAGAGGGTAGACGCCATGTTGCATCCTTGCTTGACACCTTGGAATCGTTTCTGTCAGAGCACCCTCCTGGTTGATTCTAACCATATAAGTATTCTGATGTAACATAGATATGATGAGAATCAATGAGTGGGGAATACCTAATTTAACCATTTTATTCTACAACATTTTGAGAACCACACAGTCAAATGCTGCTGTCACATCCAAAGCGGCCATATATACCAGATTTGAGCCTTTTTTCTTTGTTTGCTCCAAGACATGTGACAGTACAGTGGCACTTAATGCAGTGCCCATTTTTTCACAGAACCCCATTTGAAATTTAGATAAAATATCATGTTCGTAGATGTATTTCTCCAATTATAAAGAATTAAAATAGAAAATATTTTTGCAGAGGCATCCGTCAGGGCAATAGGCCTATAATTCTCAGGGAGAACAGGATTCCCTTTCTTAAAAATTGGAACAATTATTGAGGGCAGCCACGATTCAGGAATGATTTGTGCTTTAAATACAAATTCAAATTTAGCTTTCAAAATGGGGGCCCAAAAAACACAGGTCAGATATATAGGCACAAGCCAGTATACCGACCGGCCCAGCAGCTTTTGTGTTTCGATATGGCCCATTCAATGTCCAACAATTCCCATTTTCTTTGTCCCATGCTTGATTTTCAATTTTTGGATGAGAAATGTCAGAATACACGGCAGATATTTGATAGACTTTTACAAAATATTTCTTCCATGCATCAGCTGAGATGGAAGATTGCAATGCCCCCTCTGATTACAATTAAACTTCTTAATCATAGCCCAGATTGATTTAGTGTTAGGATTACACATGTATTTTTATCATTTTTTGGTTATCCATGTACATTTTGATTGGTTTCATTTCATTTTTATAAGACTGAAGGATACATTTCTGATTTAAATTGTACTGTGCTAAGTTTATGTCTATACTTCTCAGGCCTCTCAGATCTCTAGCTTTTTCTGTTTCGATGTGGCTACTTCTGAATTAAATGTGAATTTGTGACTACAATTATTAGACTTGTTTTCTAGCTAGATATCTGAGCTGTGTTTTGATAATATTGTTTACATGCTCTTCCACCTCAAAAAAGTTCATTTTTATGTTATTCAAATCAACAACCCTTACAAGTTTTAAACAAACCAAGTTAGTGATTTGCTGGCATAGTTTTAGGCTCAAAAGCAATGGGCGATCGGCACCAATGCCAGTATAATCTCATGCTTTTCATAAGCAATATTTATCTTCAGATTAATTATCACATGATCACTTAAACAAGTTTCATGAACAGACACAGCATCTCAAATATTACTTAAGTATTTAGAAACACCAAAGCAATCTATAAGAGAACTAGACGATCCATGTTTCCATGTATACAAGGGCGATTTGAAGGCAGTTTCAAATGTAGACCTGTCCCAATCGAATAATTAAGCAACCCATCTTTTCCTTCTACTCTTTGATACTGTCTCTCCAGTGTTCGTCGATTGTATAAGACTCTCGCAACATGCATTGTGACAGCAAGAGTTAAAATTGCCACCCACATTTACCTCATAATGAGGATTATGCAGGAATGTGTATTCCAGGATTTAATCTAACTGTTTAAAGATGTTGTCTAACATTATCTTAACTGTATTCCAATATAAGCATATAAGCAATAAAGACATTTCCATGTTCTCTTTCAGGCAAAGTCCAACAACCAACAGATGTTCCAAGAAGAACAGACGTCTCGAGGCTGCTCTCGATGCATTATATGTTCTATTTAGTCCGTCTATAGTGATGGACTATTCGGATAATCATGCCCTACAGGGATCGACAAGCTAGTAATCTCGCGAGTCACAGTTTCCCGTGTTTGATCGCTAGAGACATCTTTAAGGGAGTGTACCAAGGTGTCAAGCTCATTAATTTTCACAATGTTAGATCTAATTATTTTCCATATTTACAAGTTGTCTTGTGATGTAGAGTTTGTCAACTTCATGTGTTCAACATCCGGATGCGAATCGCCGACACAATAATTCACAGGTGTATAGTTGGAGTCCAAACCCGTTTGAGATGATTTGTGTTTACTTAACACCTAAGTGGTCTGACATTGTGCAGAGAGTGTCTATGTATATACAGAAGAGGTATAAGGTGTGGATGCTTTACAAGTTTCCCCAGCAAACATGAATCCTTACAGTTTGTTTATTTTTCCGAGTATATCTGAGATAGAGATCTTGATATCTCAGATCTCGTAATGAGTAACCTCATGTCCTTTGTCTAGAAGATTCAGTATACGGGTCAGCACGGGCAAGGAATACGAGTCAGGTGCATTAGGGTCAATTGAAAGATCGATACTAGATGGTAACCTTTCCTTGATAATCATACTTCCTGGATATACTGATTGTTGACTATTGGGAAGCTTTGGATCTTCATTATAACAACCATCTGACTCTTCCATGTCCTGTGGTACTCTATGCGGGAAGAAGGACGGGGAGCTGGTTGTCGGTATGCCCTGAGTCTTATTAGAAATAGCAGATGAAATAGTAGTATTGGGTGGTTTGACCTAAGGGTTCTTATTGGAAAAGGGACACATTTCATCCATGGTACTAGGGTGATAGGGCAAGGGAGTGGATGGACCTTGGGAAAGTCTAATACTTTTCCCTAGTTTCGCCATCACTGCAGGATCCAACATTGAAAGGTCAGATATTGGTTCATTGTGATGTTCTACCAAATTAACTGCCAGGGACCTTGTCATAGGGTGGCCAACATTATCCAGGTGACCCTGTATAACAGACTTATCTAATCATAGATTTCCAGTAGAGAGTTAGAATTAGATTCCTGATTGGAGGGAGCGGAATGATGTACTTGGGTGCATACTTGACTACACGTTTGAATTAAAGTATCGCCCGGCAACTGGATGCCAACTGGTTGCATATCTGATTCTTCATAATGATGTGAGGCTTTATGCAAGGATTTGTCCTTGCAGGAAGTGGGTGATTCCATAACTTGTGTAATCACAGTACTACCCGTATGTAATGTATTTGCGGCCGAGGACTCTGTAAGGCATCTGTCTCTACGAAATCCCCCAACCATTGTAATGTTATTTGTGTTTATAGAACTAAATGTAAAATTATGTACACAGGGAGGTCGGCAGTGCATGTGCCGATAGCAAAACTCTTCAACACTCCCCAACAATAAGAGAAAGTACTTTTTATCAATATGTCACAAGTTCAACCATGCAAAGCAGGTTCTCCTCTAACGAGCCACTCTACGAAGACAAAGATCAAGCCATTGTTTACCTATGCAGGAGCCTCGTCTTGATCGTGGCAGTGTAAAATTTAGGGGCGTTGAGTAGACTCAAGTGGTTCTATTACATACATCACTTTTACCACACGTACCAGCACACAGCTCGCACATTAATTTAAATCTATGCCAACGAGTGCATGCATGATTGCAACTAAATCAGTAATCAATTCTGCTTTCAGTCAAACCTTTTGTCAGAACCCAATACTGCAGAGGCAATTGTAACTCCTCAGGGAACATGTAAAATGGAAGCAAAATTGCTACGTGGTTTCACTCTTAACAGCATGCGGTCTCGTACGCTCACAGCAATCCTTGTCAAAGAGCTTACTGCGATGTTTGCACAGCCAGATTGAGGGAAACAATGCTATGTTCCAAGCAGCAGATATAACAGGGCTGCTTCGTCTAATGAGTGTATCCCGATCAGCCCTCGGCCATCCGCCCAGCCGAACAGCCAAACGGGCACTTCAGAGGCACTTCTGGTGCACACAGCCGTGCCTATTTGTAGGACTTCTGTAAAGTGGCAGGCAGGTCTTCACGCTAAGTTGAAAATAAAGCAAAGAAATACGTTTTCAGCCTAAAAAATGTTCACTTAAGAGTTTAGTGTCCACTATAACAATATCGCCGTCCGCTTTGATAGCCTGACCTTCACTTCCAGGAATTGGAGGAATTGGCAAACGCATCCAACTGATAACCCAACAGCGTCTGCAGCGAAACAGGAACTTCAGAGGCACTTCTGATGCGTGCGCGCTACTGCATGCAACATGCCTATTTGTAGGGCTTCTGGGAAGTGGTGGGTGCGGGTTCAGGCTTCACTTTCAGGAATTGGAGGAATTGGCAAACGGGTCCAGCGGATAACCCAAAGCGTCAGCAGCCAAACAGGCACTTCTGGTGCGCGTGCCTGTGCCTGTACCTATACCTATTTGTAGGGCTTGTGGGGAGTGGTGAGCAGGGCTTCAGGCTTCACATCCATTAATTGAAGGAATTGGCATAACCCAGCAGCGTCTGCAGCAAAACAGGCACTTCTGGTGCGCACAGCCGTGCCTATGTGTAGGGCTTCTGGGAAGTGGTCGGCAGGGCTTCATGCTTCACTTCCGGGAATTGCAGGAATTGGCAAACCGGTCCAGTGGATAACCCAACCGTATCTGCAACTGAACAGGCACATCAGAGGCACTTCTGGTCTATTCAGGCTTGGAAGCTATGCCCTAAGAAAGATGTGAATCAGTAGTAGAAGCCTCCAAACAACAATAGGATGATATGTTCCAACGTGGAAGGAATGTCCAAGCAAGGTCCTTCCACAATATATAATGATTGAACCGGCTGTTAAAGACCCTTGTCTTCTTGTCTTCACAAGTCTTCTGAATGTCGTGATGAGAGGGATCTTGCAGAGCAGCTGGGTGACCAGCCAACAGATGTCAATGTACATTAAAATGTCACATGTGAATTACTTTTCCCCTGGCATTTGAGGTGACTTGACAGTTACAACGCTGTTCAATGTCTATGTGTCCAGTGCTGGCATGGACATGATGGGGGCGAGGGGCATGTGTCACAAAATGCCATGCATCAGTTGCTTACTGGACCAAGTGTGTGCATGTGCAATGTTTGATGGGTGCCTGTCATGCCATTTCTTGTCAGAGTACTCCTTGGAGCATAAGTACATTGTTGTCTCTTTGGACATGTATCAATATGTATTTCTCTCTCCATGTGCAGGTGAGGATGCACTAGATGCAGGGTTGGAGGAGGAGGAAGGGTCAGTTGTGCAGCAGACTACAAGGGGGCGCGTGGAGCGGTAGGCTGTGAGAACCCACTGGCGCTGCAGACCATCCTGAGTCATGCTGTTAAGAGATGATAGGGGGCCCCATGAGAAGCAGCTCTGGTGGGGGGTCACAGAAATAAAGTACAAATGGTCCCAGAGCTGCTATCTAATTATTTTGGAATTTAATTTACCTTATTCAAATATGTGTATCCAAAAAACAGATATGATAACATTCTGATGCTGCAGACTCTTCAGACTCTTTGGACTCAGATGTCTCTGATGCTGAGCCAGATGTTGTAGTGCTCGATTAAAAAGTGAGCTAAAACATGACACTGGTAAGCGGCCATTTTTAACATTTGCTTCTGATCACAGTGAAAGTCTGAATTATGCGATGAACCCCTTTTAGAAGGCAAACATGATTTAGCAGTGCCAGTAGTATTTTAGTGAGAAGAGCATGAGTTCGTCACAAAGGATAGTTTTGCATTGCTCATTCAAGGATGAGCTACAAAAAGATGCTGAGATGAGCAGGTGCACTGATAAGGGTGCTGGAAACGGGAGCACAGTAGCATGAGATGGGTTTTTCCACTGTCTGGATTTTTCCACTCTGAGAGTGCCTCTGATGCTTGCTGTCACTCCGGCCAGAGACATTCAGTAACCTGTGGAAGGTGGAGACTCTGACCAAAAAAGAAGAGTTGCGTAATCCAATGAGGTAGAAAGGAAAAGTCTCACTGAGAAGGAGGACGCTTTGCTTCAGGCCTGATAGCTGAGGTAATCTCTCAGCCTGCCTGCTTTGGGGCTTTGCAGTGTTGTGCCAGGTGAGATGAAAGTATTCTCTGCTGCTGCGTCAATGGTGATGTATTAGATTATATTCTTGTCATTGTGTGTATCTACGTGTAATAAGTAGCTTTTATTCATTGTCTTTTGTTTGTTAGTAACTGTGAATAAAGGACCAGTAAAGAGCAATTATATTCTAACTATTGGTCTATGTTTGTGTTCTTGCCTCCCTGTGTCCAAGAACTTTCACTTTGTGTGGAGGGGCGGGGGGGGGTATGTATTACTAATCTGATGTCCCTATACTTTTTGGAAAGCAAAACAGATGTGCATGACTGATAGCAGCCAGAGACGTGTGCCCCAATGTGTGGATCAGTTGGGGCCTGTGAGTCTGTTGCAGGTGGCTGACTTCACAAGGCCAGTCAGGGGTGGCACTCCATCTGGGGTGGTTATTGCTGTAAGCCCACCATCCCCTGATTTGGTATTAGGTACTGGGCCTGATGTCGAAGGGAGGGATTCAGACCTGCAGCCAACAACAGGGGCACCAAAGCAAAGGACTAGGTCCCTTGCATTGGACCACCATGGGCCCCGCAAACGTGGGGGATGCATGGAGGCGTGGGAGACAGAGTGAGAGCAGAAGATGTTGCATGCCACCCTCCGACATGGATATGTGTTGGATAAGATATCGGAGGGCATGGATAAGATGGCCAAATCCATGACCCGCCAGTGGCCCGGGCAGAGCAACAGCTGCAGGTCATGTGGTCCTTGTGCTGCTCACACAAACTACACATGGAGGCCGACATCAAGTGCCTACGGGATGATCTGGGGTCTCTGCAGGCTTCCCTGCATGCAGAAACTCAGGCACACATAGATGCCTCGATGCTTTCGATGGAGGCCCAGAGGACTACCCTCCATGCAGGACTAACAGCCACAAAGAGAATGAACCACGATGAGGTGGGTGCCTTCAGGCAGTCGCTCTTGGAGGAACGCTGAACATTACAGGCGTCTGCACATGCAGACTCTGTCGCCGTCCGTGATGCAATGCATACAGACATCACTGGCCTAACTGTGCTGGTGCATCAGTGTCACACATAGCCACCGCCTCTGCAGACCAGGCCTTGGCACAGCCTGGTGCCTCTGGCATCACACCCACCTGCAGATCAACCGCAGATGGGGGTCCCAGCACATACATGCCTCCTAGTCCATCTTTGACGTGCGGTCCATGAGACCTTGGGGGTTATTTTTTTTATCTTTTACAAATTTGACAAGAAAGCAATAACTCAAAAGAAATATCCTTCACCTTAATTTAAAGAACGCAGATGATTTCAGCAAAATCAAACAGATTACCATAGTCCAACATAATATCCCAATCCTAAAGTGTCACACATCTGCAGTCTCCTGATTGTTGGCAGGCACATCAAAAGGTTTCGCCCTTGGGCCAATTATTGAGTCCACAAATTTGAGCATTCCTATAACCCGGCCTATCTTTTGTCAAATTAATAGCCAGTCCCAGTGTTCCTCTACTGATAATGAGTCTGTCCTCACCAGATATGCTTCCATGTGTTGGGATCTAAGCTGAGTTAGAGCCTGGCACTCCATCACAATGTGAAAAAGTGATTCCATCTGATCCCCGTTGCCACACAATCTGCAAAAGCTATTTTCAGCTCCAATATGATGTTTATACTTTACCTCACGGGTGGGCATAACATTTAGGCGGCATCGCAAAAGTAAATCCCTGTAGAAAGCAGAGGGAAATTTGTGGGGCTAGAGCAGCAGATCGTTCAGCCCTCTTTTCTCTCTCTAGGAATTCCTTGACCTTAAGAGGGTTCGCCTAGATGTCCACCCCACAGTTAGCCAGGGTACCTAGTGCTTTATCAAACCACAGATTCAGGACTCTTTCATTTGACCTTCCCAAAGTTCTAAGTATTTCAAACGGGGCTGCACCCTCAGTTATAACACACCTCCGGTATAGGGAGAACACCTTCCACAGGACTATGGAGGCCATTGAGGTAAGACGTAGTTTGTGCCGGATGTAAGCTATTGAAAGGGACTTAGGGAGTCTTAGTACACCGCACCAGAAGTACTCCTCCATTGGCGGCCAAACCTTTTTTCTTAAATTAAGCAACGTTTCTACTCCATAGGTGAGGATTTGTGTCACCTTCTGCCTGTAGAAGGTAAGAACTGGTATAATAGAGTAGGCCCCATACTGCCTATGGATGACAATTCCGATTGTGTGGTTTCATTTGTTTTTTTTTTCATTTTAACTCCTAAATAAACACAATAAACAAATGTTTCTACTACTTCTAACCGGCATTCTTCAACCTTCCAAGTGAAGGACGTCCTTTTTTTCCTTCGAGCAGATGACATGATCAAAACCTGTGGTTTTTGGACATTCATTTTCATTCCATTCATACCCAGGTACTCATTAAATGCGAAGATTCTTCACTGCAGGTCTACAGCTGTTTCATCGAGGAATACTATATCATCGGCATATAGTAACTATTGGAGCTCACTGTCGTTCAGCTTAGGTGGAAACGCTTGAATAGACTCCTGTGAACTCCCAAGGTCAGATTGCTATAGGCTAAATAGTAAATGAGCAAGGGCACAGCCCTCAAAGTCTTGATTTGCCTCGACATTGATCCCCTTGTCCCTAATCTAATCTGTATTGATGTTCCTGTGTAGAGTGCCTGTATGGCTTCCATGATGTCATCAGGATCGTTTCAGTTTTACCCACAGACGATTCTGGTTGACTCCGTCAAAGGCCTGATGAAGATCTAAAAGGGTGATATAGAATGAGGATTTATTTTTGATTGACCTCTGCTTCAATAGGTTCAGAATAAGTAGATTTGAAGATGTCCCTACACCCCTTATGAAGCCTGTCTGTCTAGGGTGAAGTATACCCAACCTGTTCACCCAAGCGTTCAGATCTCGAAGAACCACTGAAAAAGCTTGCCCACTGAGTCAAGGAGGGCGATTGGGTGGTAGTTTTTCGGGTCGCACTGTCGCCCTTCTTGAACACAGGGATGACCCAGACCACTTGCCATGACTCAGGCACCTGTCTCTTCAACATCACCTGGGTAAACAGGGACACCAAAAACTTCACCAAAGCTTTGGGATTGCTTTTTAGGACCCCATTGGACGTGCCATCCGGCCCAGCCGCCCAAGAAGAGCTAAGCTTCATAATCATGGATCGTGCCTTAACTATATCAAATTTGAAGCTCAAGCCTTTAGTTTCTCAAGCTTTTTGGAGGCTGGGCATCAATTCCCGAAAAAATCTTAGAGTAGTGGCCTATCCAGCCCTCCTCAGTGACACCTGCCAACAGATGATCTTTCCTGGAGTTTCCTCCATTGTTAATGAACTCCCACATATTGCACAAGTTCTTCCCACAATCCTGCATCATTCTGGTCAAGTACGGCTCTATATGCCTTGCCCCAGTCAGTACTTATAGGCCTGTCTATGTTTCCTAACTAGATCTTCCCAATCTATTGCATTTGTACGTCTCAATTTTCTCACCTCTGCCCTACATGCCCTACGGGCTCTTACCAGGTCAATACTATAGGCATGTTTGGGGGTCTGATGGCATTTACTCCCTCTAACTGCCCTCTGTTTGAAACCACACAGATCCTATCATACTCCACCAGTCTGAAATCTCTAGCAATGCACCGGTCTAGCCAAGATGGTAATCAGGAGATTTTATTTCCAGAATTTTCACTCTATTCATCCCCCCATTTACCTCGACCCCAGGCATAACATTATGCTTGTGCTGTCCTAGAGGCACCTGCATGGTGATGGATAACAGGTCATGGTCAATCTGTGGTAGGGGCACTATCTCAAACTTAGTTACCCTCTGACCCAGGTTAGATGAAACGAAACAGTAGTCCAGGCAAGCTGTCTGTCTGTCCAATTATCAGCCACAGTTCCTGTATTTTCACTTCCTCGGCCCATCTGCGAGCATTCTCCTCAAGAATCTCCAGCCGCAATGGCCACCCCTCTTTGGATAATAGCTGAAAATTGAAGTCGCCGCAGATCAAAACTTCAGGATTGTTCTAATATATTAGAGCCTTATAAACCTTTTCCATAATAAAATCTACCAATTTATCTGCTTACAGTCCCTTAACTCCCCAATATATATTTATAAGAAGGAGATTAGCTGTTCCTTTTAAGTGGTGCCTGTCTATTGATAAGATTGATAAGATTTGGACATATAGGTTAGGTGTGAGGTGATGACGAGCCACAAAGCCCCGTTCTACTTTGATTACAGTAAGGAGGCCAGAAAATGGGCGTCCCAGAGTTCCTTTAAGAGCAGGGTTCAGGAAGAATTCATAACTGTTGCAGCCCGGTTTGTCCAGGAGCCATGTCTCCTGGAAACATAGAATGTCATAGCCTCCCAAGACCTCCCCTTCCTCAACTAAAATTCAAAGCCCCGAGTGTTCCATGATCCCACTCTCAAAATTTCTGCGGGCTGTGGTAATTGGCATGCACCCTACGCCCCCGCCCATCCATGATGGACCATTTTTGTTATATGTTAAGCCCGAGCAAGTGAAGGGCGAGCAGCAGTCTAAGAGGACTGTTTCACTGTACTGCGTTTGAAGTTCTGAAGTTCTTTTTATTTATTCCAGCCCTGAAAACTACGCGCTCGAACTGAGGAGGAAGTGTGTGCAGAGCCACGTTTGTGAGGGCACTTTGAGGGCAATGTGCTTTTAATCATCTTGGACCTGCGAGGCCCTGTCCACAGGAAGCAAGGCACAAAAGGGGAAGGTTGGCGCCCTTGCGGCATTAAGCCCGAGCAAGTCAAGGGCGAGCAGCTGTCTAAGAGGACTGTTTCACTGTTTGCGGCTTTGCTGGGCACTAGCGGCGAACCCAAGGGAAAAGTCAATCTTGATAATACGGTGTCGGAGCATCTTCGGGCATCACAGGGACTACAGAAACAAAACAAGGAAGGACTAAGGGGTGGATGTGATGCCTGTGCTGGTCCATTGGAACGCAGGGATGCAGGGACGCAGTGTGTGAACACCCAACTGGAAAATACTGAGTTAAACGAAGAAGAGACGGTAAGCACTTATAAAAATCTGCCGGGGCATTAAAAGGGCGGTTGAGAGGCCAGAAACTGTCATTCCTATAGTGTTGGGGAGTTGGCTTATAAAGGAACTAAACCCAGAAGCATTTTTGAAAACCACGTGGGCCACTAAATAGGAAAAGGGGAAGAATACATCACAGGAAACGAGGCACGCTGTACGCTGGTATTGTTAAAACTACTGCAAGTACTTAGTGTGAATGGGAGACTGCGGGCGTTAACTCCTTTGATCCCGTACACCTTATAGAACAAAGCAGAGCACAATGCGAATAGCTTAGGTCTCTACCCGATAAATAGCCCCCCGAAATAGAGACTTGGTATGTTAAGGATTAGAAGACCTAAAACTGACAGTGGGAGTACATTGGCAGCCTGTTTTTCAACCTTAAAAGGGGCATGCAGTAAGAGGCCATTTCAAAATAACTTCTACAACTGAAACTAGAGTGTGGACCTAGAGATTTAAAATGAAATTACGCAGTACTAAAGACATGGAGAGAGAAGGGGATGGGTCATACCTAAGTGGAAGCCATGAAACAGACATTTTGGCCAACCCACAATATCAGGAAAACATACACCTCAATACCCCTCAGCAAATCCAGGCTCAAATACATGCAGAAGAGTTACCTGGCCATTTGGTAGGCAGTCACAAAGAAAAGAACCTAAGTACTGCAATAACAAAAAAATGGAAACGGGGATTAGAGTGCACAAAAATAACGAAAAGAATTCAACAAAAAATAGAAAACCAGTTCGGGAAAAAACGCCATAAAAGTCACAATGATGTCAAAGGAGAATCACTTATCTTATGGGAAAATCCGAGGCAACCCCAAACTCCATCTTCTATTACGGAAATCCCCTCATCACCAGCACAACTGGGGAATGAAACCAATCTACCAAATGAGGGGGGAAATGCGGCAACATTGGTCCACCAAGATATGCAGTCACCTGAAAACATAGGACAAACTACAGGAGAAAAAAGTGATACAGTCCATCAGTAAGAACACAGGACAAAATCAGACTCTAACCCAGATACATTGAAAGCCCTAAACGTTGTGCTTAGCTCACTGGTTTCAGTTTTTGAAATGCTAAAAATGGAGGTACAAGCACAAAATGGGACTCTCTTGGAGATGACAAAAGAAATAGCATTGTGTGATTAATCTCTAGTTGGTCTGGTAACTGCAACCAATACTAATATGACCCTGCCGCTCCGGGATCTAAACCTGGAAATGGTAAAACAAGGACTAGACATCTCTTCCATACAGCAAAGTTTGAAAGAAAAAATCATATGGAGAAACAAAACAACAAACTACTGGGACAGGTTCTCTTCTTAATGAAAGGAAACAGGAAAACAATCCCAGAAGAAGGAAATATAGAAAACATCTGAGAATACTCACTAGATGACACACCACTCTTGGCCTCGGTGCTGGAAGAATTCCGAAGACTAGCCAATGTAGTTGAAGGAGAAATGGAGACTGTAGAAGGGGTGCAAAAAAGCAGACAGTGAAAGCAAATGGAAAACCAACAGAGACAGTCCATGACTGGCAGCATCCCTGCGACCAGACATCAAGAGGCAGGAGAAAAATTAGAAAACGCCTTTCACGAAGAGAGCGGTCAATGACAGCACACCCTAAAACAAAGAAAAGTCAAAAGAAAAAGTTGAAAGACAATAAAAACAATGGAACGAAAACAGAAAAAATAATCTCACAGGCAAATCCTAAAACCTCTGGTAACAGCGAGGAACAGGACAAACCAACATGTGATGATGTAGGTCCTCAAACTTCGCCATGGAAAAACAGACCGAGCCAAGAGAAGAGAAATCGCAAGCAAATCAAAAAGAATTCTGAAAAGAATAAAATAGGAAACTGTAACAAACTTGAAGAAATTGTAGCAATTACAAAGGCAATTATCGGTCTGCAAACCGAGAATAAGGTAGAAGCAAGCAATAATCTAAGGACAAAAACTAAGAGCGTTCTGAAAGATCAACCTAAACCAGAAAAACTACAAGCATGGAAAGAATCAAATGGAGCCCTTCAAAAAAATGTTGTTACAAAAGCAATAAAATGGGCTCCAATCTTTCTGAAAAAAGTTCTTCAAGCTGGTAAAAAGAGTATTTGTCCGGTGAACATAGCAATGGCACAAGGTAATCATAATATAAAAATTGCTCCTATCTTTGCAAAGAAGAACCAGAAGATCGGTAAGGAATCGAGTGCTCCTCTGTTAAATCCGACTATCCCCATACTCTCCAGCGAAACAAAAACAAATGTCATATTCTAAGATAATATTCGAAATGGGGCAGGAAAGTTGGTTAAACTAAACAGCCCAGGAAAGCAAGATGATACCTGTTTAATAAAGGAGATACCAGCAAAAGCGAGTGAATATATGAACCAAAACAACTTGAAAAACCATACCATCCAAAGAATTTGTTTGAGACTGCGTTCCAATACAGGGCATCATAAATCAATGAGTAGGGAAGAAATTTTGGGCATGATGAAGAAAGTGAAAAACCTTCATTGTTTATCTTCAGAAGGCATAGAAAGCGTCAAATTTCCAATGTCACAAGATCGCTTCTTGGTGGAACTGGTATTTACCTCAGAGAACACCAAAAAACGTTGTTGCAAGAGTCCGTGGAGCTAGGGAAGTCTCATGTAACGACTCGGAAAAAATTATCACCATTAAAAACCAGAATGCCCCAATAACAATAAACAAGGGAAGGGAAACTTCGAATGAACGGAATCTGACGAAAGGGGGAAGCAGAGAGATGGAATCAAACATAAAAGAAAATACCCTTATACTCCTTCCAGAAATCCTTGCGCAAGGACTGCAGAAGCTAGGATTGGGCACGCAGCAACTTTAGAAAAGACGACTTAAATGTGTTCAGTTGGAATTCGCGGGGCTCCAGTTCCATAAGAGCAAAAGAAATAAGGGCACATCTATTCAATTTGGGTGATGTCGTTCTATTACAAGAAACCTGGTTGGTGAATCCATTGAATATCGAAGGATATACAGATTTCTGCCTACCAGCATCACAAAAATCATTAGGACGACCATCAGGGGGTTTACTCATAGCACTTAAGAATCAGATTTTTAAAAATATAGTAGAAATTGGGAAAAATACATTAGGTTTTCATGCATGCAGAGCAAACGCATATCTACAAGGGAAGCCCTCAACTTGGGTCTTGATAAACATATACTGGAACCCCGCCAGCTCAAAACTGGACATTTTCTTGGAATGTTTGGGCCTATTACTGGAAGCAGTGAAGGTGAGCCTCCAGCAACATCATCTTGGCAGGAGATTTCAATACAAACTGCTTATATCCACAAAAAGGTGAGGCAAAATCTTTGAATGTTGGGAAGACAAGTAGGAGGTAGATTGTGGCAGGAATTTATGGAATGTTGGGACCTTAGAATGGTCAATTGTTCAAAAGAGAGCGATCAAGGAATATACACAACAGGGCATAGAGGGAAATCATCCTCTGCTTTAGATTCCATTTTTGTCTCCAAAAATCTGCATGCCTTACCCTCCCTTCTCGTTCTTAAACGGGATGGGGGTAGCGATCATACCAGACTTGAGCTAACATTCTAGGAATAAGAACAGAAAGAACCTAACAGGAAAAAAAGGGAAAATTAGAGTCAAGAAATACAAGAATTGGAGAGTTAAGCTTAATAAACGGTTAAGAGATCCCCAAGTGTATCTGGAAATTGGAATGCGACCCGCAGAGGTTTAATAAATGTATCTGGGCAAGGCTAGCACTTTAAGATTTAGCGGGTAGATACAAACAACATCATCTCCACGCCTTTGATGAAACAACACAAAGAAGAAAAAGAGAGCATAGAAAAGCACTGCGAGAAATCAAGAAAATAGGGTATCCGGTAGAACAATTGAAAATAGAAATAAAAAGAGAAAAAAACAATTATAAATCATGGTCAATCTCACAAAGAGAAATCCTGATGCAAACAGACGGGGAATATGTACTTAAAATATTAAGCGAGAACAACTGTAAAAACTTTTGGAAAGCATTAAACCAATTTGAGGGGGAAACAGGTAACTCTCTTTGTAGCCTGGTCTCTGATGAAGAATGGGTTGATATCTCACAGAGACTTACAAGAGTCAGAGTACCTGCCTCTTTTCGACTATACCAGATATACCCTGGCAACTCAATATTAAAGAAGAAGAAATTTCATGAAATTATAATTAACTCCTCAACATCTTAAGCTTCAGGACTAAATGGTCTGACCTATCAGACACTTAAAAGTGAACTGAAACTCTGGTCGAAACTAATATCTTGTCTCTTTAAGGAAATCCTTAAAAAACGGGCATTTCCAATTTCATGGAAAACAGCACTAGTAATACCCTTCTTTAAAAAAGGTGATCGTCGGGCAGCCCTTAACTATAGGCCAATAGCGCTGCTAGACATTGAAAGTAAAATATTTACTGAGCTTTAATGAATTTAATGAGCTCAGGCTCATTCGAAATCCTTGTGTCTTGAATATCCTTCCAGCTCTCAGTTGTCCGACGACTACCTAAAGAATATTGTGGCGGAAGGTCTGGAGAAGAGGCTCTGAAAAAATGGAACTCGCCGACTCCGGGACAACAGAGATGGCCGTTGGCGAAGTTGCAGTGTCTGAAGAGCTGCGACGTGGCCGCCCAAGGGCTCCACGCAATTTCTATGCAAGCCCGGACATGGCAACTGTGGGCTAGCCAGGTAGGGGAGGGTCAGCGCGCCAACACAGAGGCGCTGCCTGAGGGCGTCAACGCTCCGTTTCCCTTCCCGCCGCACGAACAAAGATCCGAACTCAGATATCCCCACACCAGGTCCTGAGTGGAGAATCCCATTGAGTGCCCGGTGACGCGCCGCAACGACAGCACGTACCCCCTCGGGCCCGATCCCCCCGCGGCTGAAGTCCAGCTGAGGTGACGCTGGTGAAGTAAGTTGACCGCCGGGGGTGAGCAGGGGGCCCTGCAATATTGGCCAGTTTACACCCTTGGAAGAGCACGGCAGGGGAGCCGCCGCTCCTGTGAATGCGGCACGCCTGGGCCCCCGTGAGAGGGGAGACAAATGCGGCAACGTGGCTGGCGGTGCCCCGGAGTAAAAGCAGCTAGTCGCTACAGCGCTGTTGAAGGTGAGGGGTGCGCTGCAGGAAAGGGCGCTGACTGGACCACCTGTGTACGAGGGGGTAAGCATAACAAAGCGGCCAGTGTCCCCTGGTGATAGAGGCAGCTTGTCGCCGGCTTGGATGAGAGGTGGGGTGCGCTGCTGGTCGGAGGATAGTGTGTGCCTACCTGGCTCACCCAATGCCCACTTGTGGGTAGGGAGGAGTGGAATGCAGTAATCCCAATGACAGGGAAATAGACCCGAGGCAAGACAGAACCCGGCCCCTCATGTGTAACGCAGCGCGCCCTGATCAATGAGAATAGACAAAAGCTGCTAAATACTTGCCTTCACACCCGTTAAACTCCTTTACTGGAACCCAGAATTACAGACATATAAGTGGCGGGGGCTTGAAGGCACAATTGGTACAAGGACATGGCGGGCAGGCTGGCAAATGTGTAAGCACAGAGTTCCTGGACCACAGGGAGAGTGTGGAGAAATGAGACAACAGGCCGAGGTGGCCGGGTGTGGTCACCTGGCCACCACAACATTAAAGGGTTGAAGGGAATCGCACAGGCAACATATTGACAGCATACTCTTTGGCCACGATCAGTGTTCATGCTAGAACTGTGGGAGTTTAATAATAACACCTCTGGAGGAAAGAGTGTACACCTGGGGCAAGACAGGGCCCAGTCCCCCACCTGCATTGCAGCGCACCCCGAGCATGGAAACGGAGCAGAGGCTGCACCATTACCCTATGTTATAACCGCTGTGAGTCGATACTGGTCGCCGGGGCAGCAGTCATATACACGTGGGAGAGCACAATCTGCTCCAAAAGTGGTAATCTTGTCTAATTGGCCGCAATGAGAAGAAGGCAGCAGGGGAAAAAAAGACCGGCCCAATGGACTCCTTTGCTAGCTCCCAACTGCAGGTGGCACCAGGAGGGGCGGCACAAACATCCAAAAGCCGAGACACAGACCCTTTAGATCGCCTGGCAACAATTGTGCAGAATGGGTTCCTGGCTGTCAACGTTAAGTTGGATGACATAGTGGTGACGATTGGCTCCCTGAAAGCACGGGTGGAAAAGGAAAGCACACACATTTCGGAAGCAGAAAACAGGATAAGCTCAAATGAGGATGTGATTTTGCAGCATGCCGGGACATAGCCCTACTCCAGACCGAACTACGCAAGACCCAGAGCAAGTGCGAGGATCTTGAATCTAGGTCCCGCAGAAATAACATTCGCATTGTCGGGGTTTCTGAGACGTTTGGCAAAGGCTCCATGGAAAGGCAGGTGGAAGATTTGCTGAAATCTGTATTGGGGGCAGAATCCCTTTAAAACCACTTCCTTGTTGAAAAAGCTCATCGCACCCTTGCACCACCTCCAAAGCTTGGCGCTCCACCCCGCACCATCATTGCACGCCTTCTAAATTCTAGATATAGGGACACAATACTCCGACTGTCCAGAGAAAAAGGATTGCTGCACTTCGAAGAAAACAGAATTCATATATATCCAGACTTCTCTGCGAACATACAAACACAACGCAGGTCCTACGAGATGGTCAAGAAACAACTACGGCTCCGTAATGTTCCCTATGCTCTAATTTGCCCTGCGAAAATGAGAATCCAGCACGGAGGAAGAACCCACTTCTTTGAAAACCCTGTCGAAGCTATGGCATATGTGGAGGCCTCCATTCCGCTGCCCCCCAGAGATCGAATGAGGGACCCAAATGCGAGACCTAACCCTGGAGAAGGCAGAGTGGATCTGGCAGAGGGGTGAAACTGCACCTTCCCTGCAGCAGCAATAAGTCTATCAAAAGTCAACACAACTGCACTGGACCAAGATCCGTTGTTTACCGAGCCGTAGAGCCTCCTATGTGGGCGACCAGATGGCTGGCCTCAGGACGGCAACAAAGCACACTCAGGAATGCTCCTAACAGTTACCAGGGTCCATCATCAAGTTGGGGCAGATGATGTGGGTGGAGGGGGGATAGGGAGAGGTGGGATGTTTTGTGTTATCGCAACCACCTAGACGAGTTTGAGTCCGGGGGGAAAGTATGCATTGTTAGAAGTTGTAGGTTAATTGAAATATGGTCTCGCATGCACTGGTGCTACTCAAATGTGGGTGACTTGCGCATTCATGGTCACTACGGTATGGTACAATATGTATGCAAAATAAAATGGGTGACGGGTTGAAGATGAGACTAATGTCATGGAATGTCCGAGGCCTAAATAATCCAATGAAGGCCAGGAAGGTTGGCAATTATGTCACCAGACACGGGCCTCATATTTTAATGTAGCAAGAAACACATGCACAGGGCTCGGTCAACGAGAAAATACTGGCAAAATGGGGCAAACTGCGCTACTATACAGACTATTCATTGCAGTCCAGAGGGGTCTGCATCCTCATACACAACTCACTGGGCTTTATTGCCAAGGGCCACTTGGCGGACCCGATGGGTAGATATGTACTGGTCTGGGGGGAAATAGCAGGGAAACAAATAACTTTGATGAACACCTATGGTCCCAACCTGGACGACCCTGATTTCTACTTGCACATGCTCGAGATCCTTACTAAACACGATGCGACTACAGTATTATGGGGAGGGGACTTTAATGTCGTACTAGACCAGACCCTGGATAGATCCGCTAAAGTAACCAGGGCACCTTCCAGGGCGGCATTAGCTCTAAAGCAAATCATCCTGCAACTGTCCCTACTGGACGCCTGGAGAGTGCTCCACCCAACCAGCAAGCGGTACACATTTTATTCTTCTGTGCATGGTAGTGAGTCACGTATAGATTATTGGTTTGTATCTTCAAACATAGCACATGCCCTACAAAATTGCGAAATCCTTCCCCGCACACTATCTGATCACTCCCCGGTGATACTGGAGATCATTATGAAAGATGCCCCTAGACCAACAAGGAGATGGAGAATACCTAGAGATATACTAAAAGACCCGAATGTCGTTGAAACCTTACATGCTGAAATTGCCAACTTTTTCACAGATAACATTGGGTCTGTAGATCACATATCATCAGTGTGGGAAGCCTTTAAAGTTTGGGCGAGAGGGGCCCTGATATCCAAAACCACTGGTCTCCTGAGGGATGTGCGCCGTGAACTGGAGGGGGTGGAGAGGGAACTGAACGTACTAGAAGAAACTTAGTCGCACGCATGGCAGAGACACCCTAGCTGAAATACACAAGTCTCTTAGAGATTTTGATCGACTGGCAGTAAGGGAAGTACAATATATAGCAGCCCCTACCAGGGCTCGCAGATACGGAGAGGGGAATAAAGCGGGGAAAATGTTGGCCAATTTGGTCAAGCATGAAAAACAAATGACCCTGATTACAGCGATCCAAACGGCACCAAACAAGATAATAACAAGCAAGCAGGGAATAAATGATGATTTTGTTAACTTTTACAAAAATCTTAATGCAAATAGAGATAGGAAATCCCCCGATGAGATCAAAAACTACCTCGCTACACTAGTCCTCCCTAAACTCCCAGAGGAAAGTAAACTAATACTTGAGCAACCTGTGACGGCAGAGGAGCTCACTGAGGCAATCAAGGGGCTCACGTCTTGCAAAGCGCCGGGCTCGGATGGACTGGGTGCTGAATTTTATAAAGAATTCTGGGAATAATTGGTACCTGTGCTGCTAGAGGTGTGGGGAGAGGCCCTGGGAAAACAAATACTGCCCCCAACAATGGGCAAGGCCATCATTACAGTGTTGCCCAAACCTTGACGCCCGCCACAAGATATGTCATCCTATAAGCCCCTGTTCCTGATAAATGTAGATGCACAAATCTTTGCGAAGGTGCTGGCAAACCGCATGTTACCCATAACGCCTACGCTGGCACATGCAGACAAAAGCGGGTTCATTCCCCAAAGGTCCACTGCCCTAAACTTGCACAGGTTATTCGGCATAATGTCACAAATCAACTTGAATAAGCAAGCAGTTGAGGTGTCCCTTGATGCCGAGAAAACGTTTGACTCAGTCTCCTGGGAGTACCTCTTTCTGGTGCTTGAGGCGTTCGGAGTGGGCCCCTATTTCATCAAATATGTCAGACTGCTATACACGGCCCCAGGTGCGAAAGTGTGCACAAATAGAACTATATCTGAGCTGTTTGAGCTAGGCCGAGGCACCAGACAGGGATGCCCCTTCTCCCCTATCCTCTTTGTCTTGACAATAGAGCCCATGGCAGCGGCGGTTCGGTTGAGACATAACAAGGGTATAACGCTGAAAGAAGCCACCCAAATAATATCCCTATACGCGGATGATACACTGTTATACGTCCGCGAACCAGAAAAAAACATCGTCCCCATCATGGCAGATATCAACGAATTTGCAGAGTACTCTGGATACACGGTGAACCATGCTAAATCCGAAATGTTCCCGCTCACCCCCTCCACAAAATGCCCTGGTCGGAGCGACACATCAGATACCTGGGAGTATTGGTTTCTAGCAGTAAACAGACCCTGTACACTGATAACCATGACCAGGCGCTACAAACACTCCACACCAAACTACACGTCTGGAGGCACCTCCCAATTTCACTACCCGGTAGAATTGCCATTCTCAGAATGATTGTAATTCCAAAACTACTATACCTATTTGTAAACATCCCTATATGGCCGGGAAAGGATTTTTTTTCGAAGCTTCGATCCATGGCAGTGTAATTTCTCTGCAACGGAAAGGTGGCTAGGATCGGTTAGGAAAAGATGACAGAACTATATGAAATGGGGGGAATAGCGGCGCCAGACTTTGAGCTCTACTACATGGTGGCGCAAGCGCAGTTTGCAAAGCATAGGTATGACGAAGCAGACAACTCGCCCCACACGTGGATAGAAGAATACACCACTATACCCACAGACATTAGATCAGTTATCTTTGATACAAGGCATAAGGACTCATGTGAATTTGATCCAGTGAGCTGCACCGTGAGAGCCTGGGGGGCTATATATAAAAAAACTGAAAATAGAGATCCCATATAACCCCGAGATCCCGTTATGGAAATACCCAAACATTCCCCCCACATTTGACACCAGTATACAGGAGGCCTGGGACCCCGCTACAGAGATGAAGGTGGGAGACATGTATATAGATGGGAATTTCATAACCCTTGCAGTATTCACGAGAGGTATGGGAGGAGGTCCGCTCCGAACACTACAGTACTATCGAATGAGATCTGGATATCAAGCACGTTGGCCATCCTTCCCTGACGAACCCCCCTCCCACCTGTGCATACAACTGGTCACAACACAGGGTGGATTGGGAATCTCCAAATTGTATAAGACAATACAGACCCACACTTCTATGACCAACCAAGTGAAAGAGAAATGGGAAGCAGATATGAAATGCCAATACCTGATGGTAAATGGGTAAGATACTGTGTGCTTACAAAAAAGGTGTCCCTCAATGCGGGATTGCGTCAAATACAGTTTAAAATCCTTAATAGACTGCACTACACCCCTGCCAAAATTGATAAATTCACACCTGATGATTCAGGTAACTGCCCCAAATGTGGGTCCCCGCAAGCGGGATCCTATCTTATGTACTGGGAATGCCCGGTCGTGGCACGGTTCTGGGAGAGGGTTGCAGCTATGTTGACAGAAGTCACACAAATCCCCCCCAAAAATATTTGTTCGGAGATATTGGGAAATGTTCCGAAAAAATTAGAAGACTGTTTTATGTGTCATGTGTTATTGCCAAGAAATGTATTTTGCAAACATGGAAAAACGCGAACTCCCCTGCCATGAACACTTTCCTGCATGAATTAACTCATACTAATGAATGCGAGGATCAGTACGTGCTGACTCAACCGAGCACGAGTCGACCAAAGGACATCTGGGGCCCCTTTAGGGCGTACCTATGCGACCTGTTCTCGGACAGCGAAACAGCCATGTAAACTGTAAATTGTTAAACATTTGATGAAGATATTGTTGTATGAAAGGCCATATGATGTGTTGATTGAGTGCCACTGTAACTGCTGAGACCATCAATAAAAAGTTGTTTAAAAAAAAATATATATATTTATGAAACTCCTATTAAATCACGTTTCAAAATGGGTAGAAGATTTTGATATCTTATCACGCTTTCGAACAGGATTTCGGAAGGGACACTCAACATCAGTTAATGGCCTGATCCTAAACCTCTTGAATGAACAAATAGAGAGTAAAAACTCTCCCCCATTTTATGGAGCTTGGATCGATTTATCGAGAGCATTCGACCTGGTAGAACGTGCATTACTTTGGCAAAAACTGCAAAAGTGGGGAATGCCAGAAACGGTACTATCAATCTTGGTGGAACTGCACAGAGCCACAAATCTAAGAGTTCGCCTAGATGCAATGGGTCATCTATCAAAACTAATAGAGGTAAACAAGGGGGTCAGACAAGGGTGCCTAGGAGCGCCTCTTTTCTTTAATCTGTTTTTGGCAGATATGGGAGTTTTTCTAGTATCGGCTGTGTTGACCAGTCCCATCTTAAATGGGAGAAAGATCTGTTGGCTGGCCTATGCAGACAATAAAGTACTTCTCGACAGAACACCAATTGGTCTTCAACGTCTGTTAACGAGACTGAATGAGTACGTTGAAGTCAACCCTGCCAAATCAAACATTCTCATCTTCAAACATCCATTTGCAAAAACAAAATCTAAAAACTGGAAACTGGGGGGAGAATGCATTAGAGTTGTAGAAGCCATAAATTACTTGGGTTATAATATACACGCCCATCCAGCCCAATATAAGGCAGATTCTGAGGTCATGGACAAGGTTATATAGGCCGGTTCCCAAATGGTCAAATTGAATCATACATTTTGTAAATTTTCCACCCTTCCATTAGTACAGTATTATTTAGCAAAAGTGGTACCAGTGATACTTTATGGACTGGAAGCTAAACCTGGTCTCTGGGCAGCAAACTGGGAAACTTTTGAGGGTCGAATTTGGAAAAGAGCACTGGGCCTTCCAAGCTGCACATCCATAAAAAGCCTGAGATTCGAGCTGGGCTTAAAGTCATTGAAGTGTATGGCAGATTGGAAACTGATTTCTCTGTTTCGAGAAATAACTATGGGTAAAAAAACATCCCTATATGGAGACCTTAGATCTCAAAAATCACAGGGTAAGTCACCACTCCTGATCATACTTGGGGAGGGGGGGGGGGGTTAACGAAAGAACTGACAAAAATAGATCTTGAAATGGAATCTTTGATCTTAAACCCACTTAATATAAAAAAAAAAAACTGGAACTTTTAGACTGGATCGAAACAATAGAGAACGTTAGATCAGATCCAGTCCAAAGTGCATTTCTGAGGGGGAAAAGAAACTTGGTTGTCTGTTGGGCTATTTAATGAAATCCCCTAATAGAAAGCTTCGCTCAAACTTTCTCAGAATGAGATTGAACTTGGTCCATTGTGGGGCAATTTTAGAAAAGCGAAACCAAGGGGTCAAAGCAAAAAAAATGTGCTCCATTTGCATAAACCCTGCCAAGCAAACACTAAAGCATCTACTAATGGACTGTGAAGGTTCATGGACATATTGTTCAAGATTATTTAGGAACTTTGTGCGCAGAGAAGAAGACATAATATCAGACTTTTTGTGGGACAGACTTATTTCTGGTAAAAACGCTGCATTGTCATCGGCTGCTATACAGATGCTAATCAATTGTGAAATTGTCATTTAAACCTGTTTATTCCAGGAAAACAGATCACCACAACATTGCGCACCTAGACGACATCTGTAAAGTGGCAGGGTTTGGCAAAGAAAAGGATCATTTTATTTTTGTACAAATTTGTTTATTCGTAAAGTAATTTCGTTATTTGTCTGCTTATTTGTCTTTTTGTAAAGGCTCACTGAGCCAAAACAAATAATTTTTTTTTTAAAAAGATATGTTTGTTTTTTTATAGCCATGGCCTTTGTTTCTTTTTTGGTGTGTCTTGCTTTGCCATGAAGAATTATTTCTTTGATTACAAGACCCATGGTCCGCATGTTGGCATGCTTACTGGACCAAGTGTGTGCATGTGCAATGTTTGATGGGTGCCTGTCATGCCATTTCTTGTCAGAGTACTCCTTGGAGCATAAGTACATTGTTGTCTCTTTGGACATGTATCAATATGTATTTCTCTCTCCATGTGCAGGTGAGGATGCACTAGATGCAGGGTTGGAGGAGGAGGAAGGGTCAGTTGTGCAGCAGACTACAAGGGGGCGCGTGGAGCGGTAGGCTGTGAGAACCCACTGGCGCTGCAGACCATCCTGAGTCATGCTGTTAAGAGATGATAGGGGGCCCCATGAGAAGCAGCTCTGGTGGGGGGTCACAGAAATAAAGTACAAATGGTCCCAGAGCTGCTATCTAATTATTTTGGAATTTAATTTACCTTATTCAAATATGTGTATCCAAAAAACAGATATGATAACATTCTGATGCTGCAGACTCTTCAGACTCTTTGGACTCAGATGTCTCTGATGCTGAGCCAGATGTTGTAGTGCTCGATTAAAAAGTGAGCTAAAACATGACACTGGTAAGCGGCCATTTTTAACATTTGCTTCTGATCACAGTGAAAGTCTGAATTATGCGATGAACCCCTTTTAGAAGGCAAACATGATTTAGCAGTGCCAGTAGTATTTTAGTGAGAAGAGCATGAGTTCGTCACAAAGGATAGTTTTGCATTGCTCATTCAAGGATGAGCTACAAAAAGATGCTGAGATGAGCAGGTGCACTGATAAGGGTGCTGGAAACGGGAGCACAGTAGCATGAGATGGGTTTTTCCACTGTCTGGATTTTTCCACTCTGAGAGTGCCTCTGATGCTTGCTGTCACTCCGGCCAGAGACATTCAGTAACCTGTGGAAGGTGGAGACTCTGACCAAAAAAGAAGAGTTGCGTAATCCAATGAGGTAGAAAGGAAAAGTCTCACTGAGAAGGAGGACGCTTCGCTTCAGGCCTGATAGCTGAGGTAATCTCTCAGCCTGCCTGCTTTGGGGCTTTGCAGTGTTGTGCCAGGTGAGATGAAAGTATTCTCTGCTGCTGCGTCAATGGTGATGTATTAGATTATATTCTTGTCATTGTGTGTATCTACGTGTAATAAGTAGCTTTTATTCATTGTCTTTTGTTTGTTAGTAACTGTGAATAAAGGACCAGTAAAGAGCAATTATATTCTAACTATTGGTCTATGTTTGTGTTCTTGCCTCCCTGTGTCCAAGAACTTTCACTTTGTGTGGAGGGGCGGGGGGGGGTATGTATTACTAATCTGATGTCCCTATACTTTTTGGAAAGCAAAACAGATGTGCATGACTGATAGCAGCCAGAGACGTGTGCCCCAATGTGTGGATCAGTTGGGGCCTGTGAGTCTGTTGCAGGTGGCTGACTTCACAAGGCCAGTCAGGGGTGGCACTCCATCTGGGGTGGTTATTGCTGTAAGCCCACCATCCCCTGATTTGGTATTAGGTACTGGGCCTGATGTCGAAGGGAGGGATTCAGACCTGCAGCCAACAACAGGGGCACCAAAGCAAAGGACTAGGTCCCTTGCATTGGACCACCATGGGCCCCGCAAACGTGGGGGATGCATGGAGGCGTGGGAGACAGAGTGAGAGCAGAAGATGTTGCATGCCACCCTCCGACATGGATATGTGTTGGATAAGATATCGGAGGGCATGGATAAGATGGCCAAATCCATGACCCGCCAGTGGCCCGGGCAGAGCAACAGCTGCAGGTCATGTGGTCCTTGTGCTGCTCACACAAACTACACATGGAGGCCGACATCAAGTGCCTACGGGATGATCTGGGGTCTCTGCAGGCTTCCCTGCATGCAGAAACTCAGGCACACATAGATGCCTCGATGCTTTCGATGGAGGCCCAGAGGACTACCCTCCATGCAGGACTAACAGCCACAAAGAGAATGAACCACGATGAGGTGGGTGCCTTCAGGCAGTCGCTCTTGGAGGAACGCTGAACATTACAGGCGTCTGCACATGCAGACTCTGTCGCCGTCCGTGATGCAATGCATACTGACATCACTGGCCTAACTGTGCTGGTGCATCAGTGTCACACATAGCCACCGCCTCTGCAGACCAGGCCTTGGCACAGCCTGGTGCCTCTGGCATCACACCCACCTGCAGATCAACCGCAGATGGGGGTCCCAGCACATACATGCCTCCTAGTCCATCTTTGACGTGCGGTCCATGAGACCTTGGGGGTTATTTTTTTTATCTTTTACAAATTTGACAAGAAAGCAATAACTCAAAAGAAATATCCTTCACCTTAATTTAAAGAACGCAGATGATTTCAGCAAAATCAAACAGATTACCATAGTCCAACATAATATCCCAATCCTAAAGTGTCACACATCTGCAGTCTCCTGATTGTTGGCAGGCACATCAAAAGGTTTCGCCCTTGGGCCAATTATTGAGTCCACAAATTTGAGCATTCCTATAACCCGGCCTATCTTTTGTCAAATTAATAGCCAGTCCCAGTGTTCCTCTACTGATAATGAGTCTGTCCTCACCAGATATGCTTCCATGTGTTGGGATCTAAGCTGAGTTAGAGCCTGGCACTCCATCACAATGTGAAAAAGTGATTCCATCTGATCCCCGTTGCCACACAATCTGCAAAAGCTATTTTCAGCTCCAATATGATGTTTATACTTTACCTCACGGGTGGGCATAACATTTAGGCGGCATCGCAAAAGTAAATCCCTGTAGAAAGCAGAGGGAAATTTGTGGGGCTAGAGCAGCAGATCGTTCAGCCCTCTTTTCTCTCTCTAGGAATTCCTTGACCTTAAGAGGGTTCGCCTAGATGTCCACCCCACAGTTAGCCAGGGTACCTAGTGCTTTATCAAACCACAGATTCAGGACTCTTTCATTTGACCTTCCCAAAGTTCTAAGTATTTCAAACGGGGCTGCACCCTCAGTTATAACACACCTCCGGTATAGGGAGAACACCTTCCACAGGACTATGGAGGCCATTGAGGTAAGACGTAGTTTGTGCCGGATGTAAGCTATTGAAAGGGACTTAGGGAGTCTTAGTACACCGCACCAGAAGTACTCCTCCATTGGCGGCCAAACCTTTTTTCTTAAATTAAGCAACGTTTCTACTCCATAGGTGAGGATTTGTGTCACCTTCTGCCTGTAGAAGGTAAGAACTGGTATAATAGAGTAGGCCCCATACTGCCTATGGATGACAATTCCGATTGTGTGGTTTCATTTGTTTTTTTTTTCATTTTAACTCCTAAATAAACACAATAAACAAATGTTTCTACTACTTCTAACCGGCATTCTTCAACCTTCCAAGTGAAGGACGTCCTTTTTTTCCTTCGAGCAGATGACATGATCAAAACCTGTGGTTTTTGGACATTCATTTTCATTCCATTCATACCCAGGTACTCATTAAATGCGAAGATTCTTCACTGCAGGTCTACAGCTGTTTCATCGAGGAATACTATATCATCGGCATATAGTAACTATTGGAGCTCACTGTCGTTCAGCTTAGGTGGAAACGCTTGAATAGACTCCTGTGAACTCCCAAGGTCAGATTGCTATAGGCTAAATAGTAAATGAGCAAGGGCACAGCCCTCAAAGTCTTGATTTGCCTCGACATTGATCCCCTTGTCCCTAATCTAATCTGTATTGATGTTCCTGTGTAGAGTGCCTGTATGGCTTCCATGATGTCATCAGGATCGTTTCAGTTTTACCCACAGACGATTCTGGTTGACTCCGTCAAAGGCCTGATGAAGATCTAAAAGGGTGATATAGAATGAGGATTTATTTTTGATTGACCTCTGCTTCAATAGGTTCAGAATAAGTAGATTTGAAGATGTCCCTACACCCCTTATGAAGCCTGTCTGTCTAGGGTGAAGTATACCCAACCTGTTCACCCAAGCGTTCAGATCTCGAAGAACCACTGAAAAAGCTTGCCCACTGAGTCAAGGAGGGCGATTGGGTGGTAGTTTTTCGGGTCGCACTGTCGCCCTTCTTGAACACAGGGATGACCCAGACCACTTGCCATGACTCAGGCACCTGTCTCTTCAACATCACCTGGGTAAACAGGGACACCAAAAACTTCACCAAAGCTTTGGGATTGCTTTTTAGGACCCCATTGGACGTGCCATCCGGCCCAGCCGCCCAAGAAGAGCTAAGCTTCATAATCATGGATCGTGCCTTAACTATATCAAATTTGAAGCTCAAGCCTTTAGTTTCTCAAGCTTTTTGGAGGCTGGGCATCAATTCCCGAAAAAATCTTAGAGTAGTGGCCTATCCAGCCCTCCTCAGTGACACCTGCCAACAGATGATCTTTCCTGGAGTTTCCTCCATTGTTAATGAACTCCCACATATTGCACAAGTTCTTCCCACAATCCTGCATCATTCTGGTCAAGTACGGCTCTATATGCCTTGCCCCAGTCAGTACTTATAGGCCTGTCTATGTTTCCTAACTAGATCTTCCCAATCTATTGCATTTGTACGTCTCAATTTTCTCACCTCTGCCCTACATGCCCTACGGGCTCTTACCAGGTCAATACTATAGGCATGTTTGGGGGTCTGATGGCATTTACTCCCTCTAACTGCCCTCTGTTTGAAACCACACAGATCCTATCATACTCCACCAGTCTGAAATCTCTAGCAATGCACCGGTCTAGCCAAGATGGTAATCAGGAGATTTTATTTCCAGAATTTTCACTCTATTCATCCCCCCATTTACCTCGACCCCAGGCATAACATTATGCTTGTGCTGTCCTAGAGGCACCTGCATGGTGATGGATAACAGGTCATGGTCAATCTGTGGTAGGGGCACTATCTCAAACTTAGTTACCCTCTGACCCAGGTTAGATGAAACGAAACAGTAGTCCAGGCAAGCTGTCTGTCTGTCCAATTATCAGCCACAGTTCCTGTATTTTCACTTCCTCGGCCCATCTGCGAGCATTCTCCTCAAGAATCTCCAGCCGCAATGGCCACCCCTCTTTGGATAATAGCTGAAAATTGAAGTCGCCGCAGATCAAAACTTCAGGATTGTTCTAATATATTAGAGCCTTATAAACCTTTTCCATAATAAAATCTACCAATTTATCTGCTTACAGTCCCTTAACTCCCCAATATATATTTATAAGAAGGAGATTAGCTGTTCCTTTTAAGTGGTGCCTGTCTATTGATAAGATTGATAAGATTTGGACATATAGGTTAGGTGTGAGGTGATGACGAGCCACAAAGCCCCGTTCTACTTTGATTACAGTAAGGAGGCCAGAAAATGGGCGTCCCAGAGTTCCTTTAAGAGCAGGGTTCAGGAAGAATTCATAACTGTTGCAGCCCGGTTTGTCCAGGAGCCATGTCTCCTGGAAACATAGAATGTCATAGCCTCCCAAGACCTCCCCTTCCTCAACTAAAATTCAAAGCCCCGAGTGTTCCATGATCCCACTCTCAAAATTTCTGCGGGCTGTGGTAATTGGCATGCACCCTACGCCCCCGCCCATCCATGATGGACCATTTTTGTTATATGTTAAGCCCGAGCAAGTGAAGGGCGAGCAGCAGTCTAAGAGGACTGTTTCACTGTACTGCGTTTGAAGTTCTGAAGTTCTTTTTATTTATTCCAGCCCTGAAAACTACGCGCTCGAACTGAGGAGGAAGTGTGTGCAGAGCCACGTTTGTGAGGGCACTTTGAGGGCAATGTGCTTTTAATCATCTTGGACCTGCGAGGCCCTGTCCACAGGAAGCAAGGCACAAAAGGGGAAGGTTGGCGCCCTTGCGGCATTAAGCCCGAGCAAGTCAAGGGCGAGCAGCTGTCTAAGAGGACTGTTTCACTGTTTGCGGCTTTGCTGGGCACTAGCGGCGAACCCAAGGGAAAAGTCAATCTTGATAATACGGTGTCGGAGCATCTTCGGGCATCACAGGGACTACAGAAACAAAACAAGGAAGGACTAAGGGGTGGATGTGATGCCTGTGCTGGTCCATTGGAACGCAGGGATGCAGGGACGCAGTGTGTGAACACCCAACTGGAAAATACTGAGTTAAACGAAGAAGAGACGGTAAGCACTTATAAAAATCTGCCGGGGCATTAAAAGGGCGGTTGAGAGGCCAGAAACTGTCATTCCTATAGTGTTGGGGAGTTGGCTTATAAAGGAACTAAACCCAGAAGCATTTTTGAAAACCACGTGGGCCACTAAATAGGAAAAGGGGAAGAATACATCACAGGAAACGAGGCACGCTGTACGCTGGTATTGTTAAAACTACTGCAAGTACTTAGTGTGAATGGGAGACTGCGGGCGTTAACTCCTTTGATCCCGTACACCTTATAGAACAAAGCAGAGCACAATGCGAATAGCTTAGGTCTCTACCCGATAAATAGCCCCCCGAAATAGAGACTTGGTATGTTAAGGATTAGAAGACCTAAAACTGACAGTGGGAGTACATTGGCAGCCTGTTTTTCAACCTTAAAAGGGGCATGCAGTAAGAGGCCATTTCAAAATAACTTCTACAACTGAAACTAGAGTGTGGACCTAGAGATTTAAAATGAAATTACGCAGTACTAAAGACATGGAGAGAGAAGGGGATGGGTCATACCTAAGTGGAAGCCATGAAACAGACATTTTGGCCAACCCACAATATCAGGAAAACATACACCTCAATACCCCTCAGCAAATCCAGGCTCAAATACATGCAGAAGAGTTACCTGGCCATTTGGTAGGCAGTCACAAAGAAAAGAACCTAAGTACTGCAATAACAAAAAAATGGAAACGGGGATTAGAGTGCACAAAAATAACGAAAAGAATTCAACAAAAAATAGAAAACCAGTTCGGGAAAAAACGCCATAAAAGTCACAATGATGTCAAAGGAGAATCACTTATCTTATGGGAAAATCCGAGGCAACCCCAAACTCCATCTTCTATTACGGAAATCCCCTCATCACCAGCACAACTGGGGAATGAAACCAATCTACCAAATGAGGGGGGAAATGCGGCAACATTGGTCCACCAAGATATGCAGTCACCTGAAAACATAGGACAAACTACAGGAGAAAAAAGTGATACAGTCCATCAGTAAGAACACAGGACAAAATCAGACTCTAACCCAGATACATTGAAAGCCCTAAACGTTGTGCTTAGCTCACTGGTTTCAGTTTTTGAAATGCTAAAAATGGAGGTACAAGCACAAAATGGGACTCTCTTGGAGATGACAAAAGAAATAGCATTGTGTGATTAATCTCTAGTTGGTCTGGTAACTGCAACCAATACTAATATGACCCTGCCGCTCCGGGATCTAAACCTGGAAATGGTAAAACAAGGACTAGACATCTCTTCCATACAGCAAAGTTTGAAAGAAAAAATCATATGGAGAAACAAAACAACAAACTACTGGGACAGGTTCTCTTCTTAATGAAAGGAAACAGGAAAACAATCCCAGAAGAAGGAAATATAGAAAACATCTGAGAATACTCACTAGATGACACACCACTCTTGGCCTCGGTGCTGGAAGAATTCCGAAGACTAGCCAATGTAGTTGAAGGAGAAATGGAGACTGTAGAAGGGGTGCAAAAAAGCAGACAGTGAAAGCAAATGGAAAACCAACAGAGACAGTCCATGACTGGCAGCATCCCTGCGACCAGACATCAAGAGGCAGGAGAAAAATTAGAAAACGCCTTTCACGAAGAGAGCGGTCAATGACAGCACACCCTAAAACAAAGAAAAGTCAAAAGAAAAAGTTGAAAGACAATAAAAACAATGGAACGAAAACAGAAAAAATAATCTCACAGGCAAATCCTAAAACCTCTGGTAACAGCGAGGAACAGGACAAACCAACATGTGATGATGTAGGTCCTCAAACTTCGCCATGGAAAAACAGACCGAGCCAAGAGAAGAGAAATCGCAAGCAAATCAAAAAGAATTCTGAAAAGAATAAAATAGGAAACTGTAACAAACTTGAAGAAATTGTAGCAATTACAAAGGCAATTATCGGTCTGCAAACCGAGAATAAGGTAGAAGCAAGCAATAATCTAAGGACAAAAACTAAGAGCGTTCTGAAAGATCAACCTAAACCAGAAAAACTACAAGCATGGAAAGAATCAAATGGAGCCCTTCAAAAAAATGTTGTTACAAAAGCAATAAAATGGGCTCCAATCTTTCTGAAAAAAGTTCTTCAAGCTGGTAAAAAGAGTATTTGTCCGGTGAACATAGCAATGGCACAAGGTAATCATAATATAAAAATTGCTCCTATCTTTGCAAAGAAGAACCAGAAGATCGGTAAGGAATCGAGTGCTCCTCTGTTAAATCCGACTATCCCCATACTCTCCAGCGAAACAAAAACAAATGTCATATTCTAAGATAATATTCGAAATGGGGCAGGAAAGTTGGTTAAACTAAACAGCCCAGGAAAGCAAGATGATACCTGTTTAATAAAGGAGATACCAGCAAAAGCGAGTGAATATATGAACCAAAACAACTTGAAAAACCATACCATCCAAAGAATTTGTTTGAGACTGCGTTCCAATACAGGGCATCATAAATCAATGAGTAGGGAAGAAATTTTGGGCATGATGAAGAAAGTGAAAAACCTTCATTGTTTATCTTCAGAAGGCATAGAAAGCGTCAAATTTCCAATGTCACAAGATCGCTTCTTGGTGGAACTGGTATTTACCTCAGAGAACACCAAAAAACGTTGTTGCAAGAGTCCGTGGAGCTAGGGAAGTCTCATGTAACGACTCGGAAAAAATTATCACCATTAAAAACCAGAATGCCCCAATAACAATAAACAAGGGAAGGGAAACTTCGAATGAACGGAATCTGACGAAAGGGGGAAGCAGAGAGATGGAATCAAACATAAAAGAAAATACCCTTATACTCCTTCCAGAAATCCTTGCGCAAGGACTGCAGAAGCTAGGATTGGGCACGCAGCAACTTTAGAAAAGACGACTTAAATGTGTTCAGTTGGAATTCGCGGGGCTCCAGTTCCATAAGAGCAAAAGAAATAAGGGCACATCTATTCAATTTGGGTGATGTCGTTCTATTACAAGAAACCTGGTTGGTGAATCCATTGAATATCGAAGGATATACAGATTTCTGCCTACCAGCATCACAAAAATCATTAGGACGACCATCAGGGGGTTTACTCATAGCACTTAAGAATCAGATTTTTAAAAATATAGTAGAAATTGGGAAAAATACATTAGGTTTTCATGCATGCAGAGCAAACGCATATCTACAAGGGAAGCCCTCAACTTGGGTCTTGATAAACATATACTGGAACCCCGCCAGCTCAAAACTGGACATTTTCTTGGAATGTTTGGGCCTATTACTGGAAGCAGTGAAGGTGAGCCTCCAGCAACATCATCTTGGCAGGAGATTTCAATACAAACTGCTTATATCCACAAAAAGGTGAGGCAAAATCTTTGAATGTTGGGAAGACAAGTAGGAGGTAGATTGTGGCAGGAATTTATGGAATGTTGGGACCTTAGAATGGTCAATTGTTCAAAAGAGAGCGATCAAGGAATATACACAACAGGGCATAGAGGGAAATCATCCTCTGCTTTAGATTCCATTTTTGTCTCCAAAAATCTGCATGCCTTACCCTCCCTTCTCGTTCTTAAACGGGATGGGGGTAGCGATCATACCAGACTTGAGCTAACATTCTAGGAATAAGAACAGAAAGAACCTAACAGGAAAAAAAGGGAAAATTAGAGTCAAGAAATACAAGAATTGGAGAGTTAAGCTTAATAAACGGTTAAGAGATCCCCAAGTGTATCTGGAAATTGGAATGCGACCCGCAGAGGTTTAATAAATGTATCTGGGCAAGGCTAGCACTTTAAGATTTAGCGGGTAGATACAAACAACATCATCTCCACGCCTTTGATGAAACAACACAAAGAAGAAAAAGAGAGCATAGAAAAGCACTGCGAGAAATCAAGAAAATAGGGTATCCGGTAGAACAATTGAAAATAGAAATAAAAAGAGAAAAAAACAATTATAAATCATGGTCAATCTCACAAAGAGAAATCCTGATGCAAACAGACGGGGAATATGTACTTAAAATATTAAGCGAGAACAACTGTAAAAACTTTTGGAAAGCATTAAACCAATTTGAGGGGGAAACAGGTAACTCTCTTTGTAGCCTGGTCTCTGATGAAGAATGGGTTGATATCTCACAGAGACTTACAAGAGTCAGAGTACCTGCCTCTTTTCGACTATACCAGATATACCCTGGCAACTCAATATTAAAGAAGAAGAAATTTCATGAAATTATAATTAACTCCTCAACATCTTAAGCTTCAGGACTAAATGGTCTGACCTATCAGACACTTAAAAGTGAACTGAAACTCTGGTCGAAACTAATATCTTGTCTCTTTAAGGAAATCCTTAAAAAACGGGCATTTCCAATTTCATGGAAAACAGCACTAGTAATACCCTTCTTTAAAAAAGGTGATCGTCGGGCAGCCCTTAACTATAGGCCAATAGCGCTGCTAGACATTGAAAGTAAAATATTTACTGAGCTTTAATGAATTTAATGAGCTCAGGCTCATTCGAAATCCTTGTGTCTTGAATATCCTTCCAGCTCTCAGTTGTCCGACGACTACCTAAAGAATATTGTGGCGGAAGGTCTGGAGAAGAGGCTCTGAAAAAATGGAACTCGCCGACTCCGGGACAACAGAGATGGCCGTTGGCGAAGTTGCAGTGTCTGAAGAGCTGCGACGTGGCCGCCCAAGGGCTCCACGCAATTTCTATGCAAGCCCGGACATGGCAACTGTGGGCTAGCCAGGTAGGGGAGGGTCAGCGCGCCAACACAGAGGCGCTGCCTGAGGGCGTCAACGCTCCGTTTCCCTTCCCGCCGCACGAACAAAGATCCGAACTCAGATATCCCCACACCAGGTCCTGAGTGGAGAATCCCATTGAGTGCCCGGTGACGCGCCGCAACGACAGCACGTACCCCCTCGGGCCCGATCCCCCCGCGGCTGAAGTCCAGCTGAGGTGACGCTGGTGAAGTAAGTTGACCGCCGGGGGTGAGCAGGGGGCCCTGCAATATTGGCCAGTTTACACCCTTGGAAGAGCACGGCAGGGGAGCCGCCGCTCCTGTGAATGCGGCACGCCTGGGCCCCCGTGAGAGGGGAGACAAATGCGGCAACGTGGCTGGCGGTGCCCCGGAGTAAAAGCAGCTAGTCGCTACAGCGCTGTTGAAGGTGAGGGGTGCGCTGCAGGAAAGGGCGCTGACTGGACCACCTGTGTACGAGGGGGTAAGCATAACAAAGCGGCCAGTGTCCCCTGGTGATAGAGGCAGCTTGTCGCCGGCTTGGATGAGAGGTGGGGTGCGCTGCTGGTCGGAGGATAGTGTGTGCCTACCTGGCTCACCCAATGCCCACTTGTGGGTAGGGAGGAGTGGAATGCAGTAATCCCAATGACAGGGAAATAGACCCGAGGCAAGACAGAACCCGGCCCCTCATGTGTAACGCAGCGCGCCCTGATCAATGAGAATAGACAAAAGCTGCTAAATACTTGCCTTCACACCCGTTAAACTCCTTTACTGGAACCCAGAATTACAGACATATAAGTGGCGGGGGCTTGAAGGCACAATTGGTACAAGGACATGGCGGGCAGGCTGGCAAATGTGTAAGCACAGAGTTCCTGGACCACAGGGAGAGTGTGGAGAAATGAGACAACAGGCCGAGGTGGCCGGGTGTGGTCACCTGGCCACCACAACATTAAAGGGTTGAAGGGAATCGCACAGGCAACATATTGACAGCATACTCTTTGGCCACGATCAGTGTTCATGCTAGAACTGTGGGAGTTTAATAATAACACCTCTGGAGGAAAGAGTGTACACCTGGGGCAAGACAGGGCCCAGTCCCCCACCTGCATTGCAGCGCACCCCGAGCATGGAAACGGAGCAGAGGCTGCACCATTACCCTATGTTATAACCGCTGTGAGTCGATACTGGTCGCCGGGGCAGCAGTCATATACACGTGGGAGAGCACAATCTGCTCCAAAAGTGGTAATCTTGTCTAATTGGCCGCAATGAGAAGAAGGCAGCAGGGGAAAAAAAGACCGGCCCAATGGACTCCTTTGCTAGCTCCCAACTGCAGGTGGCACCAGGAGGGGCGGCACAAACATCCAAAAGCCGAGACACAGACCCTTTAGATCGCCTGGCAACAATTGTGCAGAATGGGTTCCTGGCTGTCAACGTTAAGTTGGATGACATAGTGGTGACGATTGGCTCCCTGAAAGCACGGGTGGAAAAGGAAAGCACACACATTTCGGAAGCAGAAAACAGGATAAGCTCAAATGAGGATGTGATTTTGCAGCATGCCGGGACATAGCCCTACTCCAGACCGAACTACGCAAGACCCAGAGCAAGTGCGAGGATCTTGAATCTAGGTCCCGCAGAAATAACATTCGCATTGTCGGGGTTTCTGAGACGTTTGGCAAAGGCTCCATGGAAAGGCAGGTGGAAGATTTGCTGAAATCTGTATTGGGGGCAGAATCCCTTTAAAACCACTTCCTTGTTGAAAAAGCTCATCGCACCCTTGCACCACCTCCAAAGCTTGGCGCTCCACCCCGCACCATCATTGCACGCCTTCTAAATTCTAGATATAGGGACACAATACTCCGACTGTCCAGAGAAAAAGGATTGCTGCACTTCGAAGAAAACAGAATTCATATATATCCAGACTTCTCTGCGAACATACAAACACAACGCAGGTCCTACGAGATGGTCAAGAAACAACTACGGCTCCGTAATGTTCCCTATGCTCTAATTTGCCCTGCGAAAATGAGAATCCAGCACGGAGGAAGAACCCACTTCTTTGAAAACCCTGTCGAAGCTATGGCATATGTGGAGGCCTCCATTCCGCTGCCCCCCAGAGATCGAATGAGGGACCCAAATGCGAGACCTAACCCTGGAGAAGGCAGAGTGGATCTGGCAGAGGGGTGAAACTGCACCTTCCCTGCAGCAGCAATAAGTCTATCAAAAGTCAACACAACTGCACTGGACCAAGATCCGTTGTTTACCGAGCCGTAGAGCCTCCTATGTGGGCGACCAGATGGCTGGCCTCAGGACGGCAACAAAGCACACTCAGGAATGCTCCTAACAGTTACCAGGGTCCATCATCAAGTTGGGGCAGATGATGTGGGTGGAGGGGGGATAGGGAGAGGTGGGATGTTTTGTGTTATCGCAACCACCTAGACGAGTTTGAGTCCGGGGGGAAAGTATGCATTGTTAGAAGTTGTAGGTTAATTGAAATATGGTCTCGCATGCACTGGTGCTACTCAAATGTGGGTGACTTGCGCATTCATGGTCACTACGGTATGGTACAATATGTATGCAAAATAAAATGGGTGACGGGTTGAAGATGAGACTAATGTCATGGAATGTCCGAGGCCTAAATAATCCAATGAAGGCCAGGAAGGTTGGCAATTATGTCACCAGACACGGGCCTCATATTTTAATGTAGCAAGAAACACATGCACAGGGCTCGGTCAACGAGAAAATACTGGCAAAATGGGGCAAACTGCGCTACTATACAGACTATTCATTGCAGTCCAGAGGGGTCTGCATCCTCATACACAACTCACTGGGCTTTATTGCCAAGGGCCACTTGGCGGACCCGATGGGTAGATATGTACTGGTCTGGGGGGAAATAGCAGGGAAACAAATAACTTTGATGAACACCTATGGTCCCAACCTGGACGACCCTGATTTCTACTTGCACATGCTCGAGATCCTTACTAAACACGATGCGACTACAGTATTATGGGGAGGGGACTTTAATGTCGTACTAGACCAGACCCTGGATAGATCCGCTAAAGTAACCAGGGCACCTTCCAGGGCGGCATTAGCTCTAAAGCAAATCATCCTGCAACTGTCCCTACTGGACGCCTGGAGAGTGCTCCACCCAACCAGCAAGCGGTACACATTTTATTCTTCTGTGCATGGTAGTGAGTCACGTATAGATTATTGGTTTGTATCTTCAAACATAGCACATGCCCTACAAAATTGCGAAATCCTTCCCCGCACACTATCTGATCACTCCCCGGTGATACTGGAGATCATTATGAAAGATGCCCCTAGACCAACAAGGAGATGGAGAATACCTAGAGATATACTAAAAGACCCGAATGTCGTTGAAACCTTACATGCTGAAATTGCCAACTTTTTCACAGATAACATTGGGTCTGTAGATCACATATCATCAGTGTGGGAAGCCTTTAAAGTTTGGGCGAGAGGGGCCCTGATATCCAAAACCACTGGTCTCCTGAGGGATGTGCGCCGTGAACTGGAGGGGGTGGAGAGGGAACTGAACGTACTAGAAGAAACTTAGTCGCACGCATGGCAGAGACACCCTAGCTGAAATACACAAGTCTCTTAGAGATTTTGATCGACTGGCAGTAAGGGAAGTACAATATATAGCAGCCCCTACCAGGGCTCGCAGATACGGAGAGGGGAATAAAGCGGGGAAAATGTTGGCCAATTTGGTCAAGCATGAAAAACAAATGACCCTGATTACAGCGATCCAAACGGCACCAAACAAGATAATAACAAGCAAGCAGGGAATAAATGATGATTTTGTTAACTTTTACAAAAATCTTAATGCAAATAGAGATAGGAAATCCCCCGATGAGATCAAAAACTACCTCGCTACACTAGTCCTCCCTAAACTCCCAGAGGAAAGTAAACTAATACTTGAGCAACCTGTGACGGCAGAGGAGCTCACTGAGGCAATCAAGGGGCTCACGTCTTGCAAAGCGCCGGGCTCGGATGGACTGGGTGCTGAATTTTATAAAGAATTCTGGGAATAATTGGTACCTGTGCTGCTAGAGGTGTGGGGAGAGGCCCTGGGAAAACAAATACTGCCCCCAACAATGGGCAAGGCCATCATTACAGTGTTGCCCAAACCTTGACGCCCGCCACAAGATATGTCATCCTATAAGCCCCTGTTCCTGATAAATGTAGATGCACAAATCTTTGCGAAGGTGCTGGCAAACCGCATGTTACCCATAACGCCTACGCTGGCACATGCAGACAAAAGCGGGTTCATTCCCCAAAGGTCCACTGCCCTAAACTTGCACAGGTTATTCGGCATAATGTCACAAATCAACTTGAATAAGCAAGCAGTTGAGGTGTCCCTTGATGCCGAGAAAACGTTTGACTCAGTCTCCTGGGAGTACCTCTTTCTGGTGCTTGAGGCGTTCGGAGTGGGCCCCTATTTCATCAAATATGTCAGACTGCTATACACGGCCCCAGGTGCGAAAGTGTGCACAAATAGAACTATATCTGAGCTGTTTGAGCTAGGCCGAGGCACCAGACAGGGATGCCCCTTCTCCCCTATCCTCTTTGTCTTGACAATAGAGCCCATGGCAGCGGCGGTTCGGTTGAGACATAACAAGGGTATAACGCTGAAAGAAGCCACCCAAATAATATCCCTATACGCGGATGATACACTGTTATACGTCCGCGAACCAGACAAAAACATCGTCCCCATCATGGCAGATATCAACGAATTTGCAGAGTACTCTGGATACACGGTGAACCATGCTAAATCCGAAATGTTCCCGCTCACCCCCTCCACAAAATGCCCTGGTCGGAGCGACACATCAGATACCTGGGAGTATTGGTTTCTAGCAGTAAACAGACCCTGTACACTGATAACCATGACCAGGCGCTACAAACACTCCACACCAAACTACACGTCTGGAGGCACCTCCCAATTTCACTACCCGGTAGAATTGCCATTCTCAGAATGATTGTAATTCCAAAACTACTATACCTATTTGTAAACATCCCTATATGGCCGGGAAAGGATTTTTTTTCGAAGCTTCGATCCATGGCAGTGTAATTTCTCTGCAACGGAAAGGTGGCTAGGATCGGTTAGGAAAAGATGACAGAACTATATGAAATGGGGGGAATAGCGGCGCCAGACTTTGAGCTCTACTACATGGTGGCGCAAGCGCAGTTTGCAAAGCATAGGTATGACGAAGCAGACAACTCGCCCCACACGTGGATAGAAGAATACACCACTATACCCACAGACATTAGATCAGTTATCTTTGATACAAGGCATAAGGACTCATGTGAATTTGATCCAGTGAGCTGCACCGTGAGAGCCTGGGGGGCTATATATAAAAAAACTGAAAATAGAGATCCCATATAACCCCGAGATCCTGTTATGGAAATACCCAAACATTCCCCCCACATTTGACACCAGTATACAGGAGGCCTGGGACCCCGCTACAGAGATGAAGGTGGGAGACATGTATATAGATGGGAATTTCATAACCCTTGCAGTATTCACGAGAGGTATGGGAGGAGGTCCGCTCCGAACACTACAGTACTATCGAATGAGATCTGGATATCAAGCACGTTGGCCATCCTTCCCTGACGAACCCCCCTCCCACCTGTGCATACAACTGGTCACAACACAGGGTGGATTGGGAATCTCCAAATTGTATAAGACAATACAGACCCACACTTCTATGACCAACCAAGTGAAAGAGAAATGGGAAGCAGATATGAAATGCCAATACCTGATGGTAAATGGGTAAGATACTGTGTGCTTACAAAAAAGGTGTCCCTCAATGCGGGATTGCGTCAAATACAGTTTAAAATCCTTAATAGACTGCACTACACCCCTGCCAAAATTGATAAATTCACACCTGATGATTCAGGTAACTGCCCCAAATGTGGGTCCCCGCAAGCGGGATCCTATCTTATGTACTGGGAATGCCCGGTCGTGGCACGGTTCTGGGAGAGGGTTGCAGCTATGTTGACAGAAGTCACACAAATCCCCCCCAAAAATATTTGTTCGGAGATATTGGGAAATGTTCCGAAAAAATTAGAAGACTGTTTTATGTGTCATGTGTTATTGCCAAGAAATGTATTTTGCAAACATGGAAAAGCGCGAACTCCCCTGCCATGAACACTTTCCTGCATGAATTAACTCATACTAATGAATGCGAGGAACAGTACGTGCTGACTCAACCGAGCACGAGTCGACCAAAGGACATCTGGGGCCCCTTTAGGGCGTACCTATGCGACCTGTTCTCGGACAGCGAAACAGCCATGTAAACTGTAAATTGTTAAACATTTGATGAAGATATTGTTGTATGAAAGGCCATATGATGTGTTGATTGAGTGCCACTGTAACTGCTGAGACCATCAATAAAAAGTTGTTTAAAAAAAAATATATATATTTATGAAACTCCTATTAAATCACGTTTCAAAATGGGTAGAAGATTTTGATATCTTATCAGGCTTTCGAACAGGATTTCGGAAGGGACACTCAACATCAGTTAATGGCCTGATCCTAAACCTCTTGAATGAACAAATAGAGAGTAAAAACTCTCCCCCATTTTATGGAGCTTGGATCGATTTATCGAGAGCATTCGACCTGGTAGAACGTGCATTACTTTGGCAAAAACTGCAAAAGTGGGGAATGCCAGAAACGGTACTATCAATCTTGGTGGAACTGCACAGAGCCACAAATCTAAGAGTTCGCCTAGATGCAATGGGTCATCTATCAAAACTAATAGAGGTAAACAAGGGGGTCAGACAAGGGTGTCTAGGAGCGCCTCTTTTCTTTAATCTGTTTTTGGCAGATATGGGAGTTTTTCTAGTATCGGCTGTGTTGACCAGTCCCATCTTAAATGGGAGAAAGATCTGTTGGCTGGCCTATGCAGACAATAAAGTACTTCTCGACAGAACACCAATTGGTCTTCAACGTCTGTTAACGAGACTGAATGAGTACGTTGAAGTCAACCCTGCCAAATCAAACATTCTCATCTTCAAACATCCATTTGCAAAAACAAAATCTAAAAACTGGAAACTGGGGGGAGAATGCATTAGAGTTGTAGAAGCCATAAATTACTTGGGTTATAATATACACGCCCATCCAGCCCAATATAAGGCAGATTCTGAGGTCATGGACAAGGTTATATAGGCCGGTTCCCAAATGGTCAAATTGAATCATACATTTTGTAAATTTTCCACCCTTCCATTAGTACAGTATTATTTAGCAAAAGTGGTACCAGTGATACTTTATGGACTGGAAGCTAAACCTGGTCTCTGGGCAGCAAACTGGGAAACTTTTGAGGGTCGAATTTGGAAAAGAGCACTGGGCCTTCCAAGCTGCACATCCATAAAAAGCCTGAGATTCGAGCTGGGCTTAAAGTCATTGAAGTGTATGGCAGATTGGAAACTGATTTCTCTGTTTCGAGAAATAACTATGGGTAAAAAAACATCCCTATATGGAGACCTTAGATCTCAAAAATCACAGGGTAAGTCACCACTCCTGATCATACTTGGGGAGGGGGGGGGGGTTAACGAAAGAACTGACAAAAATAGATCTTGAAATGGAATCTTTGATCTTAAACCCACTTAATATAAAAAAAAAAAACTGGAACTTTTAGACTGGATCGAAACAATAGAGAACGTTAGATCAGATCCAGTCCAAAGTGCATTTCTGAGGGGGAAAAGAAACTTGGTTGTCTGTTGGGCTATTTAATGAAATCCCCTAATAGAAAGCTTCGCTCAAACTTTCTCAGAATGAGATTGAACTTGGTCCATTGTGGGGCAATTTTAGAAAAGCGAAACCAAGGGGTCAAAGCAAAAAAAATGTGCTCCATTTGCATAAACCCTGCCAAGCAAACACTAAAGCATCTACTAATGGACTGTGAAGGTTCATGGACATATTGTTCAAGATTATTTAGGAACTTTGTGCGCAGAGAAGAAGACATAATATCAGACTTTTTGTGGGACAGACTTATTTCTGGTAAAAACGCTGCATTGTCATCGGCTGCTATACAGATGCTAATCAATTGTGAAATTGTCATTTAAACCTGTTTATTCCAGGAAAACAGATCACCACAACATTGCGCACCTAGACGACATCTGTAAAGTGGCAGGGTTTGGCAAAGAAAAGGATCATTTTATTTTTGTACAAATTTGTTTATTCGTAAAGTAATTTCGTTATTTGTCTGCTTATTTGTCTTTTTGTAAAGGCTCACTGAGCCAAAACAAATAATTTTTTTTTTAAAAAGATATGTTTGTTTTTTTATAGCCATGGCCTTTGTTTCTTTTTTGGTGTGTCTTGCTTTGCCATGAAGAATTATTTCTTTGATTACAAGACCCATGGTCCGCATGTTGGCATGCTTTTGGGTTCATCCGTTTCTAAGATGGAATATTTTTATTTTACATTTGGCTTGGGGGATACACCATGCATCCTTTGATGTCCCAATGCCCTCTGCCATTCATAGAACCTGCTGCCAAGCATTTGGAGCCACAGTTCCCGGTGGAGGTGATGCGGGAATCACATCATGATGGCTGTCAGCAGGTGAGTGCGTGCACTGTCTTGCATGTTCTGCCAGTGTAATTTTTTCCCATGGTTTCTGCATGCAGTACACATTTTGATCAGCTGGTGGTGTTCACCTTTTGTGTCAGTGAATTTCTGTGCTGATGTGTGTCTGTACACATGCATCTGTTTGTATGAGCATTTACACTTATATGCCAGTGGTCTGTTTCTGGGGATGCACTCAATATGTGGGATCCGTCCCGGCTCGTTTTATTCTTTCACAGAAAGGGTACAATACACCAAAAATGTATTGACACTTGCAACAACTATCACACCATTCCAAAAATGATACTAGATAAAAGAACCATTATGAAACAGAGCAGGAGGTCCCCCAGCTACTGAGTTGCACAAAACGGAGGACAGAAGGATAGCGTGAAGTTCTATCTACAACTTACCTAAGTTCCCTCTAACGCTAGATTGAGCTGGTGTGCCACTTATCTAATAGCATACAGGATAAGGAATGGAAAAACCACAATCCTAATGTGCAACTCTAAAGGAGGTTCAGATGCTGGGACAGCCTCCTACCTAGAGACATCAAACCCACTGCATTGTATACACATTGTGCAGTGGAATATTTTAACCCATCCAAATGTGCCCCACTGCCTCAATTTACCAATGGGGAAAGAAACAGCCAAAAATGGATGTGCTAACCCCTGTGCACGCAAAAATCTGCAAAACTGCGCATGGGTCACACTCACCAAAGGCTGGACACCCTTGCCACACAGTCAAAGTGGGGGTGACAACAGAATTCTCACTGAAGGAGAATGCCAGTGGGTGCTGTTAGAGTTAACATGAAGCAAGGCCACAGAATTGGGCTAAAGACCGAAAATGCCTTTTTAAATGCAGCTTTTGCATCCTTCACAGGGCTGTTTTGGCGCTAGATCTATTCATTTTTCAGTGAATCATTGAAAGTAAAAGAAGTACAGATCATCCAATGTGGCCAGAGAAGCCGGACCTCATTGACTGACAGCAGCTAAGACATGTATATCATTAAAAAGGCAGACCAGCAACATTGCTTTCAGTTCCACAGGAAAAATTCAGCTAAAAATGGCAACATGTAACAAATTCAGCTGTGCAGAGAGAACTCCAAGCAAAGGCTGGATACGTACATCCAGATTGCAGACAAATTCCGGCACTCAAGGACAGAAATAATGGTGCATAAAATGTGTGTGCTGCAGAGGAAAAGCTGATGTAAAAGACTCGGTTTAAATGTGCTTTTTACCCAAAGAAAGTGCAAAATAGCCTTTTTAAAAGTATGTTTTTTGTAGAAAGGCTTCATTCTTTAAATGTCCAAATTCCTTATAAGCTGTGTTCATTTGTATATGTTTTAAATGAAAGACCTTAAAGTGAATCTTAAAGTCAAAAACTCAGTTTGGAGTTAACTATTTAATTCTGAGTTGACAGTTTGCGAAAGATGACACTTCAGGTTGACACCTTGCTGCTACAGGAAGGCTTAATTGATGCTGGAGGTTCTAGCATATTTAGAACAATGACCTCATCAGACTTTCGTCTCTGGCCCAGCCAAGGACAATGGCTGGCTGCATACTGATCCCCACAGGGGAGGGGCAGGGAACTTCCTCTCTCTCAAGGGCAGAGGGCCCCATCCTGATAAAAGGAATTTGACAGCTGTTTCCAGTTGAATGAAAGTAAAAAAAAAAAAAGAAAAAACTGCCAAGAACTTTTGGTGTTTAAATGCCTATTTTGTAATTAAGCTTTAAACACTTAACTTTGCCACAAGAAGGAGGATAAATCTAAAAGTTGGTAGCTGTAAATCTAATGCTATGCTCTTTATTTGAAGACGTGAGTGAACCCTGTACTGCATAAGGAACCAAAGATACACTAAAACACTGATTGTGGCAAAACTATTGATGCTGAAAATATAACATTGCATACCCGTCTTCTAGGGGTAATTGCCCAGATATGTACTGACAACATTCCACAGAATGACAATGCCCGCTCTCACTGAGATGGTAGTTGAATGTAAAGATAACCCATCAAATATGTAATGCATGTGTCTAATTGGAGAGCATAATTATAGAAAATTGTATTTGTGGAAAAGTTACATTTTGTTCCACATCAACGTGGGAGTTCCCAAATCACGTCATAAAATATGACAGCTCTTTCTGACTTCCAAACAGAAAGAGGCAAGTGCCTTTGACCTATCACAGCAGTGGAGGTGTCGTTTGAAATTCTGCCCCTACCATAACTTTGTGATGTAACTTGGCATGATAAATATAGGAACTTCACTACACACAGGGACAGACTGATTCCTGACTACATCCTGATTTTCACGCGGCTCTTTCTTCCAGAATTCTTCATCCTGTTCCAGAACCTTTCATCTTGTCCTGATTCCAGATTACTTTGCAAAACCAAGGCCCAGCAATTGCTGAACTCTTCTTCAGCTGGGCACAAATCCTGAACCATCCCAAACTTCAGGAAAGAATAATTCTGATCCAGTCTGGCTTGCGATCATTAAGGCTTGCCTGCTAAAACTCGCAATCCCGCTAACCTGCAGTGCCCATTGACCAGAAAGGCCAATCCAATCCAAATCCAGTCTGACGTGCCAGGCCAATTGACCAGAACCGCCCAGCTGACCATCCTGCCAGAGGTGCCCTGCTGCCGGTTGACCCAATCCGGATGACCAGAACCCTGACGGTCCGATCTTAATTTACGGTGGACTGTAAGTATCAACAGGAATCATAGTAACCCATGGTATATTTTCCTTATCCTATTCCAATCTCAACCTATCCTCTCTTTAACTTAAGAACTTGTAATAGTGTCACACCAGTCTGAAACCTTGCATTGATTTCTTGCGCTAGAAATCCCAAACTCTTAAAATTATCCCATGGGTAATCCAACTGAGTCCTCGAAGGCAGACACGGAGGTGCTGGGGTTGGTTTCCGCGGACCACTCGGGGGCCTACTGTGTTTCAAACTGGTAACCAGCCTGATTATCCTAGTTTAGAGCATAATTGTCATTGTAAAACTGATTTCTGTTTTCATTTTCGTGTCTTTATTATCAAAAATGCCTCTTATTCAAACTTGCATAACTTTTTTTTAAATTTTTTTTTATTATTTTATATAACCAGCACACCAAACATTACAACTTTTAGGACGTTCATAATCAATATTTAAACATCACATTATATAGAGTTTTCCTCCGTCCTCCCCCCACCATCCCCACAAACTCGAGCTGTCACATCCATGCCCTCTGCATAATCATTTTCCGGAATCTCAGTATTTGTCAACTCATCTGAGTCTTCTGTTTCTTGATTGACCTGGTGGGGGGTTGCCATTGAGGTCACCAGCTGCCTCCAGACTATTGGGGGGCCCACTTCCTCTTCTCCCCCCTTGGTGACAGCTTCAAACCATACTGCAGTTTCTGCATCCGCCCATTTCAAGAGGTCCACCCACCATATCTCCACCCTAGGCCTGTGGGCTGCTTTCCAGCACATAGCAATTCTACGCTTGGCCAAGATGTAAGCCAGGTCCTTCATTTTACTGGTGTGCTTTGAAGTACGTGGTCTGGGGAAACTCCCTAGCATGCATGCCCAAGCAGATCCCACGTCAAGCACCACTCCCCTACTGGCCATTTTCATCCTTATTTCTTCCCAGAATCTCTGCACCTCAGGGCAGGCCCAGAACATATGCAGCAGCCCCGCATTCTCCTCCCCGCACCTGGGACATTTCTGTATGGCCGAGCCTCCAAACCCAGCAACTCTTTCAGGGGTCAAGTAAGCCCTGTGGGTGACATACAGCTCGATCTGCTGGAGTCTCGCATTCCGGGACACTTTTTCATGGTACCTCAGAGCTCTATCCCACTGTCCCTCTGTCATAGGTTCTACCACCTCCTCCTCCCAGTTATGTCTGAGTTGGAGCTGCCCCTTCTCTACCTTTGCCCTCAGGAGCTCATATATCCTGGATATCTTATGCCCCCCTTCTGAGACATCATACATCATTTCCAGGGTGACATCAGGCTCATCCCCCAACACCGTTTCAGGCCACCTCTCCCTCACCCGTTTCATGAGCCTGACATAAGTAATATATTGACCAGCATGCACCCCTGTCTCTTCCTGAAGCCTCAGAAATTCCAGTGCTTCCCCTTCCTGCCATATATCACCAAGGGTTGCCAAGCCCACCAGTTCCCAGCATATACGGACTGTTTAAACAGTTGGGGGGGTCATACCCACATAACACCACCAGCGGGAACTGCTGGGAGAGTGGGCCTGAGTCACCCACCATTCTCTATGCTCTGCACCAAACTTCTCAGCCCAACTCCAATAGTCTCCCCATCCGCACCAATTGAGATTTGTGCAGCCAGACTGCCTCTTTCAAAATGTATGGAGCCGAGTCACCTTGCAGGAGCCTAGCTTCTGCCGAGTCCTCTGCAGACAATCACCTAGTCACATACAACAGCTGTCCCACCAAGTAGTACAGCTCAAAGTTCGGCAAGTTTATGCCTCCCTTCCCACATGTGTTCTGCAGTTTCCACAGGGCCACCCTATTCCTGGAGTTGCTCCATATGAAGCCCCTGCACATGCTATGTAGTTTCACAAAAAATTGTCGGGGGATTAAGTACGGGACATTCACAAAAAAATGCAAGAGCCTGGGCAAGACCACCATTTTGAGCAAAGCTGCTCTCCCCATCATGGCTAGGGGCAATCTAGACCAGAACACCATGCTATTCTTAATTCCCTCAATTTCTTTCTCTGTGTTATGTTTGAGCTCTGTCGCTATACTATGGTAAATGTTTACGCCCAAATACCTGAATGTCACAGTCTGCCAGGGTATCTGCAGGATGGGTAGCCTCTCCAGCGGGGTGCTCTTATACCTTCCCAAGGGGAACAAGCTAGACTTCCCGGGGTTCACCGATATGCCCGAGAGGGTGGCATACCGATCCATCACCTCCAGCACATATTGCAGGTTCTCCTCCGGATATCGCAAATAAAGGAGCATATCATCTGCGTACAGTGATATCAGGTGTATGCCCCCTATCGTACGGATCCCCACCTCCCCGTATTGTTGCCACAGGTCTATTGCCAGCGGCTCTAATGCCAGGATATATAACATGGGTGACCAGGGACAACCCTGTCTGGTCCCCCTACTAAGCTGCCATTTGTCTGAAATTATGGTTCCTGTTTTCACTCTTGCCATCGGGGAGCTATATAACAACTGGACCCATCTGATATATCCTGGTCCCATTCCATATCCTTTCAGGGTCACTTTCAACCATGGCCACCCCACTGAGTCAAAGGCTTTAACCGCGTCCAGTGACACGATTGCCAGCTCACCCAAGTCTCCCTCGGTTTGGTCAATGACATGGTGCAGCCTCCTATGATTGTTGGTGATATTTCTATCGGGGACATAGCCTGTCTGGTCTGGGTGTATCAACTTGCTAATTACCCTCTTTAGCCTGTTGGCCAGCACTGCTGTGAGTATTTTGCTGTCCTGGTTGAGCATGGACAAGGGCCTATAGGACCCACATTCCGCCTCCGGCTTACCTGGTTTCAAGAGTGGGATGATCACTGCCTCACGGAGGGATGCCGGCAGCTCCCCCCGCTCATATGCTTCATTCAACATGGTCAATAGCGGCTGGAGTAGCTCCCTCTTATACGTATTATAAAACTCACTAGGTAGCCCATCTGACCCAGGCTCTTTACATGTGGGCAGGTGTTGGATCACCTCCTCCAGTTCATCTGAGGTAATGGGGGGGTCAAGATCTGCGCGTTCTAGGTCATCCAAGGTGGGCAGCCCTATGTCCTCTATCGTTTCCAGTATTTCGTTACTCATATCCTCTCCTGTGTCTCCATATAATCCTCTATACTACTTGAGAAACTCCTCATTCACCCCTTCCTGGGTATTACAGATTTGACCTTCCACGTTCCTAACCTCTCTGATCACCGAGCGGGGGGTCTCGTTCTTATATAACCAGTCCAGTAGTCTACCCGGCTTATCCCCCCCTGCATGTAACCTCTCTGTATATTTCTTATAATTTTGTTTACATAGTCTGTCCCAGAGTTCGCTACAAGTCATCTGTAAGTCCCTTATCTTAACGTTATTCTCTCGGGTGGTCCCCCCACTTTGTATCAGGTGCTCTAGCACTATTTCTGTTTCCTGTAGTTCCCGTTCAATACCCCCTTGGAGCCCTTTGGATTTGGATATAGCTACCCCACGTACCACCACCTTGAATGCCTCCCATACCATTCCCACAGAGCGTACACTGCCCATATTGATTTCAAAGTATTCCTCAATGGCCTCCCTCAGATCCTCTCGGAATCCCGCATCCTGTAACGCCTCAGTTCTGAGCCTCCAAGTCGGGATTCACGCTCTGGGTGGTTGGTGTAACCATTCCACTACCAAAGGCGAATGGTCGGATAATACCTGGGCTTTATATTCCGCACCCACCAATTCTCCGATTATCTCAGCAGTGGCGAATACATAGTCCAGCCTCGTGTGCAGGTCATGTGGTGCTGCATAGTGCGAATATTGCCTATCCCCTGGGTGCAGCCGTCTCGACACTTCCACCAGACCGAGGTCTGTCAACTATGCCCTCAGTGCTTTCGCAGCTGGTGCCGGTTTTACAGATTTTTCGTCCGACCTGTCTAACCTGGGGTTCAGGGTACAGTTGAAGTCCCCTCCCCACACCATCGCGCCACCCGCCAGGGGGCTAATTTTACTATACAGGGACCTAAAATACGCTGCCGTATCAAAATTAAGGGCATACATAATTATAATGTTCACCTCCCTGTTCTCTAGGAGGCCCGCCACCGCCACCATTCTGCCCTCTGGGTCTATTGTTGTGCTAAGCAGCTGGAACGGCACGTGCGGTGCCACCCAAGTGATCACCCCTCTTGCATATGCCGAGTGTGTGGCACCTATAACGTTACCCTTCCATTTTCTCCTGACTACCTCCAACCTCTCCCTGGTGAGGTGGGTCTCCTGTAGCAAGGCTATGTCAATACGCATTCTTCTTAGATACATCATCACTTTGTTACGTTTTAAGTAACTATTGAGGGCCCACACATTCCAGGTCACAACTCTGAGATTACCCGATGCCATCTACTCGATGTGCTCCCCCCCATCTCTCCTTCCAATATCTTCCCCAATGGCCAGTTGTCCGACTCGTTTCACTCGCAACCTCAACAACTCTCCCCTCCCCTTTCCCCAACTCCGCCCCACTGCACACAACCCTTCCCCTCCCCCCACCCGACCCGGCCCCAACAAATGCCCAGCTCCATCCCTGGATCTCAGGCCCACCCGCGTCTGCTCCTATCCCGTGAACGAGGACTAGGATCCCGCGGGGCGTCACCGTTCTACCAGTGACCTAACTAGATATACTACTAAGGGGTATAGGATTGCCCTCCAGGAGCTCCCGCTCACCTGTCTAAGATTATTGTGTTTCACGGGTCCCGCCGGCCCATATTTGCTACAGCACATTCCCACAAGCTTTATTTTAAGACTGTGTATTCAAGTCCCAATATTTGAGCCATGTCACTAGAGATGGCCCATCCACGCACTACTTATCTTTTTGCGTTTCCTGTCTGGACATCCGGTTCTTGGGGGTGACCCTGCATGTCCAGCCAGTCCATTGCATCTCTTGGCGTCTCAAAAAACAGGATTTTGTTCCTGTAGAACACTTTCAATTTGGCTGGGTAGAGCAACATATAACGGTGGCCTGCCTCTCTCAACCTCCTTTTCACCGCCCCGTAGTTCATCCTGCTGCGTTGCACGTGCAGTGTATAATCCGGGTAGGCCATGATCGTTGCCGACCCCCTTACGATTGTTCCTCCCTTCCGGAAGAATTCAAGTATCTTCTCCCGGTCTTGATAATTCAGAATCTTTGCAATCAGCGGCCGCGGGGGAGTCCCTGGGGGCGGTCTCCTCATCAAGGCCCTATGAGCCCTCTCAACTGCAAACCCCTGGGTCAATGCTCCACCAGTTATCTCCTGCAGGAGCATGGTTTCCACATATTCTGTCGGATTAGGGCCCTCTATTCCTTCTGGCAGGCCAACAATGCAAATGTTATTGTGCCGAGCGCACCCCTCTGCCTCCTCCCCCCTGCTTTCCAAGTTGCCTACCCTCTGCACAAGGGCATGGAGTTCCGACCTGTGGGCGGCACATGCCGCTGTGTTCGGGGCCACTTCTTTTTCCAGGTTTCCAGTGCGCTCTGCAACCATCCGCACGTCCTGTCTCAGCAAATAACTTCCTCCTGGACCGCTCCGATCTTTAGGTCCAGGCCCTCTTTCAGTTCGGTCATTGCCAGGCCCAGTTTGGTTTCCCAGGCAATTTTCAGATCCGCTATCGCCGCCAGCACTTCCTGAATCGTGCCCGGTGCTTCCGCTGCTGCCGTGGTGGTATCCTTGCTTTTGCTCTCCTCAACACCGGGGGGCGATTTAGCATAGGACTCCAGTGTGCATTGTTTGCTCCTGGGTCTGACCACTTTAGAAGACGCCATGCTATTTGAGCGGGCATAAAGCAGCAGTGCCACCCTTCGTGCAAAAGGTCTGCGTGGCGTAGGGCCACTCCTGGCGTTGCTGGGGCCATTACAGCTGCATTCTGGTGTGGCCTTTTGCTTGCCCCCCTACTAGAATGGGTTGTGTCCTCCCACATATCTGCGCACCTGCCGTGCCGCACTTCTTGTCTCTACTGTAATCCTTCTGTGACCAGTGGTCATGTGCACCCAGTGGCCCAGCGCACTCCCCTTCCGACACTCCCTCAGCCCTGGGGCCGTCTAGCTCAAAAATGTTGGCATCACAGTACCAAGCTAGGGGGTCTGTCTTATATTGTGTCCGGGGACCAGCAATTGCCCCAGATTGGTCCCTCCTATTTGGCTAGCTTATGAGTACAATGCCACCTATATGTCAGGAGATGGCCCTCCGAAGTGTGCCTGGTTTCCAGAGTGCAGGCCCGCCTCACAGCACTGGCCACCACACTTCTCACAGGCGGCACAGCTTCCTGCTCTATGGGTCGTGTGGGGCCTCTGTGCTGTGCTGTAGGTAGCCACTTTTGTGTTCAGTTCAGGTCTCCAGTGTCCCCGTGTGCTGCCACTGTAACACTCCCCCTTTCTCCAGTCCCAGGGGCCACTGTTACTTTGTAGCCAGCCTGCACGCCGGCACTATTTTCCAGACGCAGCGCTCGTTCGCTCGTCTTTTCGGGGATATTGAAACAGTGTATCTCAAGCGGCTTCCACCAGCGGCTTCACCGTGGGTCAGAGCCCGCCTCCAATTCGCTTAGGATCCACCGGTCGTATCAGCCTCTGGCTGTATGTGCGCTTGCTCGGGGTGCCCACGTCCTCGAGTGCTGTGTCGTTCAGCGGGGCACACGCTCCGTTATTGCTGTGATTCATGTAGATGTCTCGAGGCTTCCTTTGTTCGTGCCGCCATTTTGCCTCTCGTTCCGCTCCGGCGCTCATGAACTCAGATGCCTGGAACTTCGTGGCTGTGCAACGCACACGTCCTACATTTTCAGCGAGTGTGCCCTCTGTTATCCCAGGCAAGGATGTTGTTTTTCCGCGCCGGCAGGGATCCGCACACACTCTTTTTTTCCGACGGATCGACACAGGTTCCCGGGAGCTCCTCCGGAGCACGTCCGACTACATGGCCGCCTTTCAAACTTGCATAACTTCTTCATTTTTACAGATAGAAACGTAATGTCAACTCTCACTTAAACCCAAGACCCTTACATACATCCATATCTAAACACCACATTGCGACAGTATATTTGACCCGTTTTTATTAAAAATTACATAGCGGCAATTGGGCTGTAGGCCATGCACCCAAGAATCTAGGGCCTGGCAACAACCACTGCAGCATATCACACCCATAGACCACACCCATAGACTCAAACATCTATCAAATATTTGCAAATATACAGTTTGTGTTGTGTTTGATTTGTATAGTTTGCATGTGATGCTTTGGCTACGTCATGTTATTAAAATTGTAGAGTTTGGTAACAAGCACTGCAGTATAACATATCCATGGAAGTAAACATTTTGTATTGTGCTGTATGGTTAGATGTTTGCTTCAATTGTTGTGTTATGGAGCAGTATTTATGAGTTGTATTTATTATAATATACTTACTGTTTGATTTTTTGTGATTGGATATATTTTTTTCATGATGTGGGTAACCGGAGCAGATATTCTTTTTCAATTTCTGTGATAAAAGAAAAGATCATGTTAGTGTATGTACTTTATAAAGACATATTGCATTGCATAATATACATTTCTGCTTTATTTAGACCCTCACATTTAGTACTTTACAAACCAGTGTACTGTGCAATTTGCTCAGTTTCTGTGTTTGTTGCTTTAAACATTGGGTCTGTGCGAAAAATATCCATGTTGGATTAAAAAAAAAACTTTTCTTGCTATGGTATGGTACATTTTTTGTTTGTTTTTAGTGTTGTTTCTGGCTTCTGGCTAATCTTCTATCTATTGGTTGTTGCAGATTGTTAGATACGTGATGCTGAATTGTAACTGATTATAGTTTTTTATTTATATTATTAACTTTGCTAATATACCTGTTGGGTTGTTGCAGATTTGTGGGGCAGTTAGATACCTGTTGGCGTATTCTAACTTTGTATTTCTTTTTTATAATTTAGTGCTGTTGATTTATCTGTTTGGTTGTTGCAGAATTTTGAGGCAGTTAGATTTCTGTTGGTGTATTGTAACTGTTTATAGTTTTCTAATTGAAGTTGTATTAAAGTTTATGCACATATTAGTTATTACATTTTGGTTTTAAGAATATTTAATAAGTGTGTATAAGATTTGCTGGTAATCCTTGCTTTAGAGTAATGGTATTATCATTACATTCAAATCATCCAGAATTCTTTTTTATATATGCAATGTAGTGACCTGCATTGGTTGTGGTTCCTGCATGGTAGATTATACCTACGGTTGTGAAGGTGTTCTTACCAAGTGATACTTGACCATGTGTGAATCCAGTCAGCTTGCAGTTGTTTTCGATACCATCTGCATTGTAACATAGAAGCATTAGTATTAAGTATTTACTATGTGTTTGTATTTGTAAGGTGGAGCGATTATCTGAATTGCAGGTAGTACATAATCTGCCATGGTTTGCATTTTGTACAAGTTGCTGAAATGGAACGGATTCACAGTTAGGTATGGGTACATACACAAAGCGTTCATTAGGGATTTGTTCCTGTGCCATATTGTTGCAGAGAGTGCATGTATGTTTCCACATGTATGAAATCTGGAAGATTTCATTTATAGGGATGTTTGTTTTCCAGTACTTGTAGTAAGTACATTAGAAATTCTTGTGGATCTTCCTGTGAGTTTATAGTGAATTTCACCATTCCAGCACAGTAGTCCAATTCTTGTCTTATTCCATGAACACTGTAAGTGTTGTCAGGATTGTTGGTTGCATTTCTATGAAGGACTAACATTTGCAAACACAATTGGTCAGTATTGTGTAAGTAAATGTTGTTTTATAATTGGTGGCAATTGAAATAGAATATTTATTGCTACATTTGCGTAGCAATTTACACCAGTTAAATTTGAATGGACCAGATAGTTCTGTGTCCAAGTCATTTCTTTGGAGTGTGTGTTGCTTCTTTGAATAAGTATCTGAGTTACTTTGAGTAGTAGATTCTTCTTTGGTTGTAGTAATTGATGAAGTATTAGGTTCCTTTACTCTCTTTGGAGGATTTGCAGTGAGATCCTGTTGCATTTCTGTTTGAAGTATTTTTCTTTTACAATGTTTTGCTTTTTGTGGAACAGGATAGGTTTTTAGATGGGGGTGTATAGTGAATGTAGTCTATTGTATTCTAATATGCAAGGAATATCAGCGTTTACTTTACTTGCATCAAAGTTCATTAGAAATAGACCGTCAAGTGTACATAAGCGTGATAGTGCTACTTAGCTCATGCCTTCTTTAAAGACTGTGTTCCCAATATCTATCAATGCTTTATCTAGAGTAAGTCATTGTGATTTGTGAGTGGTGACTGCGTATGCTAGAGTTAGAGAAAATTGCTCTCTGCGTACATACATGTCTTTGAAAAGAAGGAATCGAGCTGTTGAGCATCCTATTCTTTTTACATTTGATAGTTTGTCAAAGAGAATATTGACAAACTGAATGTTGTTGTCATGCGAGTATGTTTGAAAGCCAACAACTGTACCAAGTGCTCCATTAACTAGTCCTTGCTCCACGTCAAGGTTGCATTTAAGCATTACTCTACAGTTTAAAGATAATTTTAATATTTTATCCAAAACAGCTGTGTTGGAGATAGAGTTTTCTAAGGCATTTAATCTTGTTGTGGCTTGTTGACACATGGGTAGTGTCATACCATGTACGTCCAGTTTGTCTGTGGAGCAAATTTCAATTATTGGTTGCATTTCTTTTTTCAACATTGTCTCATTGAACTTGGAACAGCTTGCAAGAGTTGGCCTCAAGGACATGGAAGTGACATTTTTGTGTGCTAATTGTTCCATGACATCAGTAGCACATGAGTTATGGACATAAAGTGCATGGATGTGCCAGGTTTTTAATATTGCTTGTGCTTCTTGAGATAGTACACCAACTCTAATACTTTTTAAAATGTTGGCGTAGGTTAGGTCTGTAGACTGGTGCATGTTTTCTGTTAATTCTCTGTATTGAAAAAGTTGCCAAAGGTTAACATTTCCTATGCTGCCAACGGTTTTCTGGCAGAGTTTGTTTCCTAAGGTTTTAAAAATAGGTTCACCTTTTACTGGTGTCAATTGAAGAAGATCTCAGAAAACAATAATGTGTTTTCCTTCAAGGAGCTCTTCGTAATTTGTTTTGAGTACTTCTTGTAATCTGCGGTGAATCAAAGCCAACATTAGATTGAAGACCATGCGTGCCTCATCTATTAGAAGCATTTTCATTTGTTTTAACACTCTGCGTAATTCCATTGCAGCTTCTGTAGAAAGTTTGTAATATTCTAATTTGTTTTGGTGTTCAACTGGAAGAAGTAGTAATCGGTGCAAAGTGACACCACCTATGTTGTACGCAGCTAAACCTGCTAGGGCAGTTACAACAGCTAACAGTTTGTTGTTTGTCACTTGTTGAAGGAACATGCTGATGATTTTGATTAAGAATGTTTTCCCTGAATCAGCTTCACCACTGACATATAGTAGTATAGTTTATGCAAAACAAGGTGGGGATGGGGTCTGGTCTGGGAAATTCTCTACCAGAACAAACACAGCCCTTTGACTTGTTCTTGGGTGAATGGCCCCTGGGAGAGTCTCAACCAAGTCTTTAGCTCACTGTTCTTTTCTCTCCCAGAGGCCATTCACCCAAGAACAAGTCAAAGGGCTGTGTTCGTGCTGGTAGAGAGTTTCCCAGACCCCCCTTGTTTTGCATAAATTACTTTGGGTTCAACCCTAAGTTACCAGGGCAATCCAGACGTGGACACCTTGCTCACTGTTCTTAGAGAGGAGCAGCTTCACCACACTGATGATCCCCAACAAGGCTGAAACATGTGTATGTGGTTGCTGTGGTACTCTTGTTCAGAGGAGAATTGCCTAGCATTTCGGTGCTGGACTGCCCCTGGGCAGGACAAAGACTGATATGCAGGGAAATTTCTTCTCTGTGAAAGGGACAGTGAGCTAAAGACTTGGAAGAGTCTCTCCCAGGGGTTACTCACCCAAGAACAGGCCAGCCATTGGCTGTGTTTGTGCTGGTAGAGAGATTCCCAGAGCCCCCCCTGTTTTTTATGGTAGTATAGGTTTGTGATTTTGGCAGGTACATTCTTTATTTTCATGTTGTACACCATGTGCAATTTCTTTTGTTACTTCTTGAAAAATGGTATGCTGCTCTTTGTTTAGTGTTGATTGAAGTACAGTTAAGTCTTCTGTATCTTCTTCATAGTGACACATGGTGTTTTCTACTTCTGTCATAGCTAATTCTGCCTCATTTGCTATTAGTGGCTGTCACAGTGTTTCTTGGCTTCCTGTTTCAGAAGGTTGACTACTATCGGGGAGTGTCTTTATCTAGATGAGCCTGGAGTTCTTCTTCGTGTTGCTGTTCATTGTACTGTGTAAAGTTTACATTGGTTATAGTGCTTTCATTCTTCATAAGAGTCATAGGTACCTAGTATCTCTTCTTCTTTTCTCCATGGTTTAAAAGGTTGTAGCAGGGACATGTAATATAGTTCTTAATGTTGAGGAGTTTTTAATGACAATTTTATATGATTAAGTACATTTCTTTTGGTGAGTTTCACTAAGCTGCCTTCACAGTGTGTCACTCTGTATCTACCTTTGCTTTCATCAGGTTTTCTATGATTTTTGTATGTGAAGTTTTGGGCTATGTGGTATAGACACATAGTTTCCAAAGTGGTACTTCTGTTAGGGTATTCTGTGTCTAGTAAATTATTTTTCAAACTGTCTTGGCTGTTGGGATAATTTTTGGCTATTGTTTCTATGTCGTCGTATGGTTTGAGAACTCTTTTTCTTGATTTAGCAGGACCAAGACTTAGCCATACTATGTTTTCAGATTTTCCATACAAAGCTGTACCGGTTTAACGATCTGCAGCTTCATAGCAGCCTCATTCTCTATGTGAGAGCATTTTTTATGCCTAAGCTGTACAATTTCTGAGACATTGTTTTGTCTAATGATGGGTCATTCTAGAGGTATTGCAGCTCTGTTTTTTTTCTGCTTTGGTTAAGTAGGCTGTAACATATTGTGCAACTGCAGTGGAATTGTCTGTAATGTACTGCACATCTATGTTTGTATTCCATAAGAGGGCAATGATTGCATTGTAATCATTGATATATTTTGCTTCTTCTATTCTTTTTATGTAATATGTGTTTTTAGGTGATTTACCTTTAGAACTATGTCTAACTGAAGACATGAAGGTGTTCACTTCATCTGTAACTGGTCTAGGGAAACCAAAGCAGCATTTGGGGTCATTGTTCCCTTTGTTTTTGTATTTGCAATGAAAATATTTCCCACATTTGTGTCTTAGAAATTGTACAATTTGTGCATGAAGATCACTATTTGTTGCGTCTGATGGAATTTCACAAGTGACATATCTTTCGATAAACTGTAAAACAGTGGCATCACTGTCTTGACCAAATTTAGGAACATCTTCAATCCATAAAAACATGTGGATATGTGGTGCTCCTCTGGCTTGGTATTCTTTTCTCCAAAAGAAGTGTTGCACTTCTCCGAGGGGAGGAACAGTTTTATTACAAATTAAGTGTAGCATTGCAATGAAGCGATAATGGAAATATCTTGAAACATTAACAGGATCTAGAGAGCAAAGTTCTGCAGGTGTTAGTATATCTATGTTTGTTTTGTTTTTGTTTGCTATGCGTAGGAAATCATGTAAATCTTCCCATGCAAGTTCTGCCAAACTTAATGTAACAAACCAAGTGTGTGGGCTAAGGTTTCTTATCGTACAACGTACATCTTTGTGACGCCTGAACCAGTATTCTTTAGTAACATGCATGTTTGCTAGCAGAGTTGTTGTGCTTCATTTTAAAACCTCATCTTTTTCTTGCAATTTTTTTGTAGTAATTGCGTAGCTGACATATTTTGAAATTGGGTACCTGATTTTAATGTGTGTGCAACTCCGTACCATGGAGTTGCTAGTTCACTTTCAAAGAGTATGTGGAATATATATTCCCAGATTTAGACAAAATGTGGATCTTCAGAATACATTTGTAATGAGCGGTATTCTGATGCTGTTATCTGAATGGGTCTATCATCGTACCTTCCTCCTTTTCCAGTCAGAAAGAGTAGAGGAAAAGCATGTGCTGTTATACTTTTTTCCCATATGCTGATTGGTGATCCTTTGGTTTGTCGCATTTGGTATGTTTCTAGTGCATCATCTATGGTGTCACTAGAGTGTAATGGATGAATTGTATAATGATCTAAAATATTGGATACTGTAGCAGGATCCAGAAGTTCAAATTGACCACTTTCTGGTGACTCTTGAATTATTTTAGTGGTTTCCTTCACGTTTCCTTCAATATTAATTTCTTTGTCGTATTCATTGTCTTTTAGATATTGCAAGTCTTGTCTAACTTTATGTAAGTCTACGAGTTGTTGCCACATTTTTTTGTCTTTTGTAGGTACACCCTTTACTAAGACAATTAAAGATTGCTCTATTGGACGTTGTAGTCCCAGAGTGTTTACATTTTCTTTCAGATCTAATGGTAGATAAATAACTTTGCCTCAAATGCCTTTCACTAATTCAGAGGGAGGTAATTTTCCTGTTTTTGGTTGAAGGCGTATTATTGCTTGACATGGGTGCACTGTTTGAATTATAATGCTCTCATATAAATTGAGTTGTTGCAGGGGTTTTGGTAGTGGGAATAATTCCAAGTTATTTGTGATAGCACGTGATGGATTTTGGTTGTTGACAAGTTTTGTAGTGCAGTAAGAGCAAAGTATTAAGGGGTAATTTATCACATATTTGGTTTCTGCTATAAGGTACAGAGCTAATTCAAACCATTTGGACTCCTATTTTGCATGTTACGTCTACAGTTTTTGTTACTTTTATAAAAAGTTCTGCACAACACACACATGGTTTGGAATTTCAGCAGATGTACTTTTAAATGTTAGGATTTCTTTTTTGTTTGTGTGTAGTAGAAGGTTGCCATCTGTACAATTGTTGCTAGTTTGTTGTAAAGGTATTGCATTTTGTAAGTGTCTTTCACTTCCAAAATTCTTTCTCTGGATATGGTCTGTCTTCAAGAAGATATTTAGCTGTACCAGGTAGAAGATTGTTATTTAAATTGGCTAGTGCTAAAGCAGGACTTTTAGCATAGTACAGTTTATAGACTAGATTTCTATTGTTGAATGATGTGTTGATATCATTTTGATATGATGGAAGTTGCTTTTGCAAATAGGTCCTGAAATGCAGGCTAATAAATGTCCTTGCAGTCCTGTGTGTTTGCGCACTGGACAGGTATCCATATTTTGTAGTAGTTTCATTTTTATTTTGTCTTTGCCTTTCACATACTGATTGAGGAACTGGCGTAAACATTTGAAAGATTTTTTGGCAACGTTACACATTGATGTGCACGGCCGTTTGTATACTGGACGTTCTGGTTCAGTTGAATGGAGAGGTGATACTGAATTTTCTGGGGACATTTTTGTAAGCAGTATTTCTTGTTCCATAATGGTATTAGGTTTTTCATAACCTCTTCCACTGCTCTGTATGGCGATTATGTTTGTTTGCTTTTGTGTGTATGCTTCTTCATTGAAATATGGTTCTGTGCTGCTGGTGTGACTCCATTCACCTTCACAGATATTTAAGAAGTTATTTTTGTTGACATTACGTTTATTTATAAATCTTTTTTGTAATTTAGTAGTTAGTTTTGTTAGGGGTTTCATTCTGTTTAACACTAAAATAAATAACTTTCTTTTGAGAAGGATTGCATTGTTTATCAAAGCTTCTAAAATTAATTTTCTACGGTAGGTTTTAAGGGTTGTGCATGATTTCTGTCCTGTTTTTATAAGATTTTGAAGGACTCTGTGGCAGAAAATGTTTTCTAATATACTTTTTTTGGTATGGTTACTTGCCACTACATCAAGATTTATAGGAGCAGTGTTAGCAGTAGTGGTAGCTGAATTGTTGTCAGTCGCTTTTTGTTTTGTTTTACATTTTGAAAGAGGAGGGAAAGTTTTTGTACTCGAAGCTTATTTTGTTTCGCTTAATGACTCTATTACATCTTTTGTTTGAACTTTTTGTACAAATTCTGCTAGAGATGGATGTTTATTTTGGACACTTATTTTCATTTGCTTTACTTCTGCGTTGCTTTCTACGGACTTTGTTCTTGATAGGCATTCTTTGGGGTCTGTTGAAAAAAAAAAGAAGGTATGGGTTGGGTGTTGTGCAATGTATGTGTGCTGTGTGCTGTGTGCATGAGTATGTGAGTATGATGGTAAAGATGTATGTGGTGGTGTGTGATTGTGCAATGGGCAGCTACAACTAGTTGGGAAGTCTATTCTTGTACTTGTGTGTTACTACATTTGGGTTCAAATGACAGTGCAAAGTAAGCTAGTGGTGATCAGAAGCACTGTTACTAAATCTAATGGTTTAGAATTAAAACAGTTCTTTGTTCTGTAATGCTAACATTCTAGGGGCTGAGTTATGTTATTTGTGTATCGAAAAACAGGGATTTGTGTGCTATTCTGCCTGTTAATCTCTGTTTAACAAATAGGGATTTGTTTGCAGAATGGTATCCAAATCTTTGTTTTTTGGTGCACAAATTCAATGAATCAACTGCACAGTGAGTTTGAGTAACAGTAAGAATATTATGGTAGTGTTGTACTTACTTTTTTTGTTTGGTATGAGCAGGTTTCTTCTGAGTTGTTGTTTGTACTGTTGCTTTTCAGGAGAGTGGTCTTCACTGCAATTGTAAAAGAAAGAAGTTAGTAATTTTGTGTGTTTATAGCATTGACGTTAATTTAGACATTTATTTGTTTCAAAAAAGGTAGCAGGCACTCCTCTCCCGAAAGAACATGGCATGATGACCTGTTCTGAGATGAGTTTGCAGCACACGCTTTTTGCTCGCTGTACCTTTCACAGATGGGAAATATCCATTTGCATATCAGTCTTAGTCCGGCCCACATGGGCAATCCAGCACCGAAATGCTATGGCAATTCCTCTCTGAACAAGAGTACCAACAGCAACCCCATACACATGTTTCAGCCTTGGGCCTCATCGGTGAGGTGAAGCTGTGCCTTATTTGTATGTTTTTGTTGTAGTAGTCATGCTTGATAAGAGAACATAGTGTGTGAATGCCGTTTCCTTGGACTATGTGCAGGCTTTATATTTTACTTAAAATATGTTACTTCAATATGCTTTGCAAATGAGTAGAATACTAAGTGTGTGAAACTCACTTGTTTTTTTTAAGGATGTGTTATTGCATGTTAGGAGATAGAAGTATAATGATATACTTATTTAGCAATTTTTAAAAGTTAAATGGTAGAAATTGTATAGAGAAGCGTGGAATGTATGCATTTGTAAAGATATGGGTAATACAATTGAAGAATTTGATTTATAGACAGTGGTGTTATTTCAGCTGGGAGCTTTTCAATGATACTGTCTGTGTGAGTTTATGAAGATACATAATCTTATCCTGACTGTGTGTAATTCTATAATACAGTACTAAGTGTTTTTCTATAATTATACTGTTATTTCTCCCATCTTTAAATATTATAATATTTTAGATTGCTGTGTGTGTTAAGAAACAAATGGATAGCAGACAGGTCTTTAAGTGAGAGGTGATTATAGCAGATTGGAAAAGTGACAGTAATTTTTTTTATAGGTTATACAGGTTAAATGGCAGCAACTCTGTTTATATGCATTCATAAGAGTTGTTCATGTACTGTGCAGAAAATATGCATACCTGTAGTTTGTATTCTTTCATGTGGATATGCCTGTAGCTGCAAGTAGAAATCTTGGAGACTCGTACAGTAGTTTTGTGTAACAGCTTCATTCCAATGATATGAGACTTGTACTCAGAGTGATCAACAGTACATTTGAAGTGCTGACTTCTGATGATGAAGTTAGATGTACAGGTCTTGGATGCGATTGGTGGATGGTTGTGTGACTGCTTAGCTGTATCAAATGAGGGAATGGCACAGAGAGTGAAGTGGAAAGGGTAGAGGGGCTGTCCAAGAGTTACGTGGTCCGTGGGCACCGTGGCTGTCCGTGGACAGGGCGTGCCACATCCAGGGTTTTCCAGCAAATCCAGCATGGAAAGGGGACTGTAGGGATTAGCCAATCAGGTGTTGAGGTTGTGGATTTGTGTTGAAAGAGGCTGTGTGCAGTGAAGATGGCAGAGGTGGAGAAAGTCATTGTGTTGGTGCTTGGAGATATGTTTGTGCATGGTTTACCGCAGTATGCTGAATGCAGGCATGTGGCAAACATTTTTGATGTTAAAGGAGTGGAGGTGGTGTGGAGCACTGTGCCTGATTACAATGTACAGGGAATTGTACACATTTGTGAAGATATGGGCAGGATGAACAGTCCCCATGTGGTAGTTTTGCACTGTGGTGCTTTCCATTTGGGCTATGTCAGTGCCCCTACTTTGTTGGCAGATTTGGAACACTTGGTTCAAGCAGTAATGAACATCCTTCCAAATGCCAAACTTATTTTTCTGGATTAGTACCTGGGGCAATATGGAACAATAGTTCTGTTTTCTGTCCTCAGCAAAACATTGCTAGCTGTGCAATCAACCGAGGCATGTGTGCTTCCATGCTTAGAGCTGGTATGTTCTTCTGTAATAATGAGAATATTGATTCCAGTAATGTTGTTTATTTTAAAGAAGTTGCCATTTCTTTATATTTTATGGGAAATGCCATGCTGTTCTGGAATGTAAGGGTTGCTTTGGAGAAGGTTATGTGAAGATTTTAGGAGTAAACTAAGAAAAGAAAATGAAATAAAAATACAAAATAACAGGTGTCTGTCAAGCATCTGCAAAAAAAACACAAAAACCGGCTCTTTTCAGAGCCAACCTCAAAGGGGAAATGGGGCACACTATTTAAATTTACATTCACCACGCTCAGATTTTCGATATGTCCGCGGACATCGCATATTTCATAGAGGGATTTTGGGGTGGAAAGGTATGCAAATGAGAATGAGAAAAGCAAGGGATTGGTCAGTAAAGTTTACTGGGTGTGTTTAAGGAGAGAGTTGGTCAGAAAGAACAGATAGCTATGGTTGTGTGTTTCAGAAAACAGATTATATGGATTGTGGGAGACTCATGGATACATTGGTGGAGATGCATGCAGAACGCTGTGGAGTAGCTTCAGATCTTGAATACCCTCATGTGGAAGTGCACTGTCATGTAGTGCGTAGAATGAAGTGGCTGGACTTGGTACCTCTCTGTGCTAGTTTGGAGACAGATCATCATCCAGACATAATTATAATTCCTTGTGGACTTGGGAAGGTCATGGACATGTTTCCAAATTCCCAAGTAATTTTTTCTCGTATTGCGGAGAGACAAATGTGGCTGCGTTCTTCTTCATTTGGTCCACAAAGGGAGAAAGTGAGGTGGAATGTAAATAAGGCTGTTTGTGCCTTTCTAAGAGATGTTGGCATGTCCTCTTTTCACAGTGAAAATATTATGTTTCGTAGCCCCACCTTGGAATGACCTTAGGTGTCCCTTTATGGATGTCGTACCAAAGCTGTACGAACCAGGCCTCCCATGACTCAGCACCATGTGGCACTGATTGCAGGTGACCTTGTTTGCATGTGCTTTTGGCACTCCGCCCTGAATGGTAAACAACCGCCACACCCAAGACTCACGGCTGGTGCTGGTAGTAGTTCATCCATCTCTACATCTTCACGCCTGTTGCCCTCTTCAGACCCTTGGGGGAGGTGGTGGTGGTGGAGAGGGTGGGGTGGTGCTGAGGCATATGTAGCACCAGCTGGAACAACAGCAGCCATGGATGCCATCAGGTTTCAGTAAAGGCAGCACAGCAAAAGCAGGTAATATTCAGTAGTAGGAAGACAGAATAAAGATCAGCTCTGGGTTGTGGCCCTTTTATAGGGGTGCAGGTGCACACTCCGCGGAGACCCGCGCTGTCCGCGGACAGATCGAACACCCCAAAAAAGGTTTAAAAAGTTCCAAAAAGTATGTAGAAAGTCAGGGTCATTGTCTGGGACATGTGCAATGGTGAATAATTACTGTAAAATGCTTTTGATTGCCCAAAAAAATGGGTGCGGTCACATGATGATGTGGCGAACACGTCCGTGAAGGGAACCAGTGTCCGTAGGACACCAAATGCACATGAACGGTGTGCCCATGCGCGCAAATGTTCTACGAACAGTGTCCGGGTCCTCAAACTAATTAAAAGTGCGACACAAGCAATACGGACAGTTACGGACAGACACGATGTTCGTAGGACTTATGGGTGTGGTGCACATGTGCGTAGATGTTCTGCAGACAGTACAGACGGGTATAGTGTCCTTGGGACACCCAATGTGTTCTAAGAACAGTTGCATGTTGCTTGCGGACAATACGGACAGGTATAGTGTCCTTAGGAGACCTCCATTTTGGTTAATTGCGGACATTCTGAACACCTAGTTTGTTCTAAGAACAGTTTCATCTTGTCTGCAGACAGTACGAACAGGTATAGTGCCTCAGGATACCCCCATTTTGGTTAATTACGGACTTTCCGGACACCTGCGGTGTCCGCTGACACCTTAATTGCCTTTTTTAAAAAATAAGACACAAAGGACTAAATTAAAACGCATTTTTTTTATTATATTCCAATATAAAATGTATGAAAGAGACGGGGAAGCGGAAACTGACACAAACACAGGGGAATTAGGAGTTTGGAGAGGATGGATGGGAGGGGATGAAGGGATGGATGTCTCATCAAAACGTGTTTCTTGGTGTTGAGGGTTTGGGGATAGTTGACTGGACCTGGAGAGGTGGAACAGTTGCATGTGGGACAATATTTATCTTTTTCTTTTATGTGTTCCTCCACAAAACGTTTCAAAACATTGAAATTTTCCATAAGCATGTCCATGTTTTGTTCCATGTGCTGTAGCGTATTTTCTAATGTCTCTTTTGGTGTATTATTTTCAATGTTTGTATGGTCTGTTAATAAAAAATATATATGTTAAGTACACATAAAGTAATGGTTTTTTAATTTACTTATATAGAGAAGTGTCTACCATTAGTATCACTGTCTTCACTCATTTCCTCACGTGGGAAATTTTCCTCAAGCCATTCCAAAGTACAGCACACTTCTGTGTAAAAAAAAATATATATATATATATATATATTCAGTGAAAAAACTTTGTTAAATGGACGTTATGGTTAAGTTGCGCTACTAAAAACCTATGAAATTCAGTGAAAAAACTTTGTTAAAGGGACGTTATGGTTCCAAGTAAAACCGAAAAACCCTTGAAATTTGCCAGTTATGGTAAGCTAAGCAACCATAACTCGCACCACCACCGTGCACTGCTAAGACTAACACCCACGACATCAAAGATGACATCACAAATGTCACTGAATTTCATAGGTTTTAGTAGCACAACTTAACCATAACGTCCCTTTAACCAAGTCTTTTCACTGAATTTCATAGATTTTTAGTAGTGCAACTTAATGACTTTCACTTTATATACATATCATCTGGAACTGACGGAATCTCTTCTACTGTACTTGATGTCCGCAAACTCATTTAATGTTCGCGGACATGTTCGAAGAACAGTACCACTACCTAAAAACTCTGGGGGGGTATGTTTGATTGTTATATCATAACATAGGAACATTTTTAACAAATTCAAAAAGAAGCACACAAACACATTATATGTACTAATACATAAGAAATGTAACCCATATATACAACACACTAACCATTCATTTAAATGCACTATGTTCTAAAATGGAATATACCACAAGAAAATAAATTGGCTTCCAACATAATTACCTCACAAACATGACAGAACTGAGAACAAGAGCAGACCCACTGAGTACATAGGACATATCTTACCTGAAATAGTAAGTGTAAACTTTCTGTATTAGATAAAAAAATATATTATCTTTTTTTTTCTCTCACAGAAATGTCTAGTACTCTGGAATGGCTAGAGGAACATTTGCCACATGATGAAATGTCACAAGATAGTGAAACTAATGGTAAACAATTTATAATATAAACCATTTAATTATTATTATTTTGTATACATTCAACATATATATATATATATATATATATATTTTTGTACAGAGCATGCCAAAATAGAAAATACTTCAGGAAAATCCTGTTATGGATAACTCTTTTCACAGTATAGAAGAACAAATGGATTTATTGTTGACTCATTTTAATAATTTGAAAACTTTTGTGGAAGATCATTTTAAACCAAAAACCTCGTACCATTGCCCCACATGTACTTGTCCCTCCTCATCATATCCCAGTCAATTATCCCCAAACCCTCTCCATAACCTAAAACGTTTTGATGAGACTTCCATCCCTTCTTCACCTAATAACAAATTGATGAAACCCCTAATTCTAATGTTTTTGTTTCTGCCTCACCTTCTCTGTCATAAATTATTAATATATGTTAAATAAAGTTTAATTTTTACATTGTGTTGTGAATAGTTTTTTTTTTTTTTTATAAAACAATGTAGGTGTCCGCGGACAGTGCAGGTGTTCTGAAATGCTCGTAAATAAATGAAAATGGAGGTGTCCTGAAGAACACTATACCTGTTCGTACTGTTCGCTAGCAAGATGAAACTATTCTAAGAACACACGCGGTGTCCTGAATTGTTCGTAATTAAACGAAAATGGAGGTGTCTTAAAGAACACTTTACCTGTCCATACTGTTCGCTAGCAAGTTGAAAATGTTCTAAGAACACAATTGGTGTCCTGAAATGTTCGTACATAAACGAAATTGAACGTGTCCTGAAGAACACTATATCTGTCCTTACTGTTCGCTAGCAAATTTAAACTGTTCTAAGAACACACGCAGTGTCCTGAAATGTTCATTTCACGTGTGACGCAATTTTAATTAGTTCAGGACCCGAACAGTGTCCGTAGAACATCAATGCGCATGCGCTAGCCAATCTCTGTGCATTTGGTGTCCTGCGGACATGCTCTTCCTTCGCGGACTTGTTTGCGAACGGATCATATGACCGTGCCCACGCTGATTGCGTGTTCTGAATGCGGACACTGTTCGGGTCCCCGAACAAATTAAAAGCACATTTTCAATTAATCCATAATATTTTTCAATAAAATCTCACCATGGCACAAGTCCCACATAGTAATCCTGAGTTTCTACATACCTTTTGAAACTTTTCAAACTTTTTTTTGTGTTCGATCTGTCCGCGGACAGCGCGCATGTCCGCGGACCGCGCACAAGCACCCCTTTAAAAGACCACGCCTAGAGCTCATTCTTATTGTGTTTCTGGGTTTTCTACAGAGCACAGCGAATTCTGCTGCCAACTGCAGATTTCCATTGCATCTTTGATGGTATCCCTGGCTGCTGAACTGCCACCTGGTGCTGCACATGCTTCAGCATCACCCCCACCCCCTCCACTACCACCTCCCCAAGGGCCTGAAGAGTGGAACAGGAGTGAGGATGCGGAGGAGGAAGAAGAGGATGATGAGAATGAGGTAGAGGAAAACCCTACTACCCGCACTGAGTCTTGGGTGTGGCGGTTATTTACCATTCATGGGAATGTTCCTAAGGCTCGTGCGAACCGTGTTACCTGCAATGAGTGCAAAATGATACTCAGTCGCAGGAAGCATGGTAAGTACAGCTTTGGGACCACTACTATGAAGCGACACCTGAGGTCATTTCACTCTGGGGCTATTTGCAGGGTTGTACCTTGCGAAGAACGTAGCAGGTTGATTTCCCCTACTTCATCCTCTGTTTCTGATCCTGTCACCACAAGGACCACCTCTGTGGGACAGCGTCTTCCTCAAGCTGCCTCACAGGCCATACAGAATGCTGATGACCCTTACCTTTCGAGGGTCACAGTTGTATGTATGTACTGTGACACAGTACTCTGCAGGGGGGAGCGACTTCGTATTTTTTTTGAGACTATCGTCTCCGAGCACGAGAAGATCTGCTCACAACACAAATAAAACCCAATCTACATCTTCCTCTCTCAGCTCACCCTTTCTTATCCTTGTGGTTGGTGTCCCCCCCTTTACCTTCCTTTCCCCGCCTCTCCTAGTGTGTCGTGTATAAAAAAAGTTAAAAAAAATACAAAATATCAAAAATCAAAAAAAAATAAGGCTCTTTTCAGAGCCGCCTTTCACAGTTAAAAAATAGAAGTGAAAATAAATGAAGCAGGGCCCTTTGTATTTTTTAGAAGTCCGCGGACAGTTTGCGAACATTTAAAAAATTGGGTTGCTACCCCATCACAAACATTGCAATTTTCTCTGGGAGGAAGGGGTGGCTCTGAAAAGAGCCTTTGGGAGGTGTTTGTAAGTCAAAAATTATAAATGCTTAACACCTACTTCAAAATGGATGTTGTAATTCCAAAAAAGGTTGCAATGCATTTTGTACATTTCTCAGAAAAATCTGATTGCCACCATAAGTAAGATGGACTCCATCTTTGCGAAAAATGTTTGTACTACGAAACAGAATATTTTCAATGTGAAAAGACATGCCAAAATCTTTTTCCATTTGTAGACGATGAAGAAGAACGAAGCCACATTTGTCTCCGCGCAATCCGTGAAAATATCACTTGAGAATTAGGAAACATGTCCATAACCTTCCCAAGTCCTTCTTTCATAGCAAATTGCAAAAAAATTCCAGTCACATGTCCTAAACTGTTCCCTCCACAATGAATTACAATTATGTCTGGATGTTGCTCTGTCTCCAAAGTAGCACAGAGAGGTAGCAAGTCCAACCACTTCATTCCACGTACTCCATGCCAGTGAACTTCCACATGTGGGATTCCATGATCTACAGCTACTCCACAGCTTTCTGCATGCACCTTCAACCAATATATCCATGAATCTCCCAAAATCCATACAATCTTTTTCCTAAAATACACAGACATAGCTATCTGTTGTTCTCTCAGCAAAAACAGTATATGAGAAACTCTCTTCTGGCACAACCCACCCACTAAACTTTCCTGACCAATCCCTTTTAGTACTCATTCTCATTTGCATGACTTCTGAACCCAAAAATCCCCGGATGTAACTCCCGATGTCCGCGAACTACCGCCATGTCCGCGGACATATCGTAACATGAACAGCCCTTCCACCATTTCCACTTCACTCTCTCTGCCATCCGCTCATTGGATGTAGCTAAGAAATCACATGACCATGCACCAATCACATTCAAGACCTCTACATCTAACTGCATCATCATAGATCAGCACTGCAAATGTACTGTGAATCTCTCTGAGTACAAGTGTCATATCATTGGCAAGCACCATCTACCAGAAATACTGTACAAGTCTCCAAGATTTCTACTTGCAGCTCCATGCATATCCATATGCATGAACACAAACTTCAGGTATGCATATTTTCTGTACAGTAGATGCACACATTTTCAAACAGACTTTTAGCTTGTGTAATCTGTAAAATGAATTTACTGTATTTTTTTCAACTTCCTAAAATCAACTATCACTTATAAACCTTTATACTATTTACTTTCTTTCTACACACACACTCAAATCATGTTAAACTAACATTTTGTAAATGAAATATATAGACTACATATATTCAAACAAAATTGCATGCAAGCACAATCTGTTTACATCTTGAAAAAAATACTTTTACAATTTCATATTTTTTTGTTTTTATTTATTTACTTAATTACTTTAATTTAGACATGACATTGAGGCGCTATTACCTAGAACAGCTTAGTTACAGAAATAGTGGTATTCATGGTATATTATACATTTCACGAGACATAGTAAAGATATTTTTTTTTGCTACAGTTAGTCATTCAATACAATTTGTTCATTAAGAACATATCATATGTACTGAACTGATGCAATGTATCTTATGTAAATAAATTAGTTTAATGGTTTTAAAGAAGGCACTGAGGATTTCAATTTAAAAAATCAATATCTAAATTAAAAACAGCGCCATATACAAAGTTACTAATTTGAAGCTTTTACAATTGCAGTGAAGACCAGTCTCCTGAAAAGAAGCAGCCGAATTCGAAGAACAAAGAAGAACTAAGAAGTTACCTGTTAATTTAAGAAAAAAAGTAAGTAGAATATCACCATAATATTTGTATTATTAATCAAACATACTATAACGTTAATGCAAGCTATTTCTGTGCCTAACAATAGAGATTGTGTACCATTTTCTCCAAAAATCTCCATGTCTTAAACAGTGATTTACAGCCAGAATGGACCACAAATTCCTATTTTTAGCCACACAAATTACCCAACTGAACCGCTACAATTTTCATATTATAGAACAAACAACTGTTTTAATTGTATACATTAGATTTACTATTTGTACTTTTCCACACCACTAGCTTACTTTTTTTTTGTCATCTGAACCCCAGTTTAGTAACACATACATTCAAGAATACCTATCCCTTCTAGTTGTAGTTCCCAATGCACAATCATACACCATTACATACATCTTTATCATCTTACTCAAACACTCATGCACACAGCACACATATATTCCAGAACACCCCAACCCATATCTTCTTTATTTTTTCAACAGACCCTAAAGAATGCCTACCAAAAGTCAAGTCCGTAGAAAGCAACGCAAAAGTAGAGCAAATGAAAATAAGTGTCCTACATAAGCATCCATCTCTAGCAGAATTTGTAAAAAAAGTTGAAACAAAACAGCTAATAGTCATTTAGTGAAAAACAAGAAGTTTCAAGTACAAAAACTTTGCCTCCTCTATCAAAATGTAAAACAAACCAAAAAACAATTAACAGAAAATCCGCTATAACTAATGATAAAACTGCTTCTTCAAATTTTAATATAGTGCAAAGTAAGCATACCAAGAAAAGTATTTTAACCAAAATGTACCGTCACAAAGTCCTTCAAAATCTTATAAAAACAGGAGAGAAATCGGGTTCAATGCTTAAAACCTATCGTAGGAAATTAATCTTAGAAGCGTTGATGGACAGTGCAATTCTTCTCAAAAGAAAGTTATTTATTTTAGTGTTAAACAAAATGAAACCACTAACAAAACTAATAACTAAATTACAAAAAAGACTTCTCAAAAAGCAAAATGTCAACAGAAAGAACTTCTTAAGTATCTGCGGAGGTGAATGGAATCACACTACGAGCACAGAATCATATTTTAATGAAGAAGCGTACAAACAAAAGCAAACCAATACAATTGCCATACATAGCAGTGGTCAAGGTTATGAAAAAGCGAATAATACCATAATGGAACAAGAAGTACTCCTTACAAAAATATGCCCTGAAAACTTAGAATTACCCCTGCATTCAACTGAATCAGAACGTCTAGTGTACAAATGGCCATGCACGTCAATGTGTAACATTCCCAAACAATGTTTCAAATCTTTATGCCAATTCCTCAATAAATATGTAAAAAGCAAAGACAAAATCAAAATTAAATTACTGCAAAATATAGATACCTGTCCAGTGCGCAAGTACACAGGACTACAAGGACATTCATTGGCCTGCATTACAGGACCTACTTGTAAAACCACTTTCCATGATATCAAAAGGATATCAACACATCATTCAACTATACGAAATCTAGTCTATAAACTGTACTATGCTAAAAGGTCGTGCTTTAGCACTGGCAAAGTTAAATAACATCCTTATACATGGTACAGCAAAAGACCTACTTGAAGAAATTCACTATATCCATAAAAAATATTTTGGAAGTGAAAGCCATTTACAGAATGAAATAGCTTTAAACCAATTAAGCAACAATTCTACACATGGCAACCTTTTGCTAAACACATACAAAAAAGAAATACTAAAATTTAAAAGTACATCAGCTGAAGTCCCAAACCATGTATGTGTATTTTTCCGCAGAACTTTTTATAAAAGTAACACAAAAACTTTAGACCTATCATTCAAAATAGAAGACAATGAAGATTCAGTGGTTTGAATTAGCTCTCTACCTTGTAGCAGAAAACAAATACAAAATAACTGAGCCCTTAATACTTTGCAGTTACTGCACTACAAAACTTGACAACAACCAAACTCCTTCACGTGCTATCACAAATAATTTGGAATTATACCCAGTACCAAAACCCCTACAACAACTTAATTTATATGAGAGCATCATAATTCAAACAGTACACCCATTTTAAGCAATAATATGCCTTCAACCAAAAACAGCAAAATTACCTCCCTCTGAATTGTTAAAAGGCATTTGTGAAAAAGTAGTTTATTTACCATTAGATCTAAAAGAAAATGTGCATACTCTAGTAGTGCAACGTCCAATGCAGCAATCTTTAATTATCTTAGTAAATGGAGTACCTACAAAAGACAAAAAAATATGGCAACAGCTGGTAGATTTATATAAAGTTAGACAAGCCTTCCAATATCTTAAAGAGAATAATGAATATTACAAAGAAATTAATATTGAAGAAAACTTGAAAGATACAACTGAAATAATTCAAGCAACACAAGAAGCTGATCAATTTGAGCTACTAGATCCTGTTACAATATCAAATACTTTAGACCATTATACAATTCATCCTTTGCACTGTAATGACACCGTAGAAGATGTACTGGAAACTTACCAAATGCGTCAAACAAAAGATTCGCCAATCAGCATATGGGAAAAAAGTATAGAAGCACGTGCTTTTCCTCTATTCTTTCCTACTGGCAAAAGAGGAAGGTATGATGATAGACCTATTCAAATATCAGCTTCAGAATACCGCTCATTACGGATGTATTCTGAAGATCCCAGATTTAGACAAAATGTGGAATACATATTCCACCTACTCTTTGAAAGTGAACTAGCAACTTTATGTTACAGAGTTGCACACATATTAAAATCAGGATCACACTTTCAAAATATGACAGCTACACAATTATTAGAGAAAGTGCAACAAAAGGATGAGGTTTTACAATCAAATAGTACAAATCTATTAGCAAATATGCGTGGTACTAAAGAGTACTGGTTTCGATGTCATGGAGATGTACGTTGTATGATCAGAAACCTTGGCCCACCCACTTGGTTTGTTACATTAAGTTGTGCAGAATATGCATGGGAAGATTTACACGATTTCCTACGCATATCAAATAAAAACAAAACAAACATAGATATACTAACACCTGGAGAACTTTGTTATTTGGGTCCTGTTAATGTTTCAAGATATTTTCACCATCGCTTCATTGCTATGCTACATTTTATTTGTAATAAAATTGTTCCTCCCCTTGGAGAAGTGCAACACTTTTTTTGGAGAAAAGAATACCAAGCCAGAGGAGCACCACACATCCACATGCTTTTATGGATTAAAGATGCTCCTAAATTTGGTCAAGACAGTGATGCCACTGTTTTACAGTTTATTGAAAAATATGTCACTTGTGAAATTCCATCAGAAGCCACAAATAGTGATCTTCATGCACAAATTTTACAATTTCAAAGACACAAATGTGGAAAATATTGTTGTCGCAAATACAAAAATAAAGGGAAATACTACACCAAATGCCAATTTGGTTTCCCTAGACCAGTTACAAATACAGGTCAAGTGAACAACCTCATGTCTTCAGTTAGACATAGGCCCTCATTACGACCCTGGCGGAATTCGGAAAACGATGGCGGAAATGCAATACCGCCATCGAATAGCGCTCGGTGCGACTATGACCCGTCACCGCAAAGTACGATGCCATTAGCGACACCGTAGTGAACGCCAACGCTAACTGCACCAAGCACGCGCGCGCCATGCCAAACCGTAAACACCACCATGGCGCAAGGGTACGCCAATTCCGACCCTAGCGGACATGTACCTAACGCCATCAAGCATGGCGGAATGTACCATTCCGCCATGGTGAGAAGTACGGCATCGCGAATCAACCGTAAACGGCCCCACTGAGTGCCTGTACACCGCTCCCTGCCCACAAAGTACAACTCCCCGTAGGTGCAATGAAGTCACAATGCAACCAGTGAAATGTACAAGTCACCCATGCATGCCAACGAACAAAAGAAACACAACAGGGGCCAATGGGAGCTGCAGGGCACAGATGGCACGAATACAGAAGCCATCCCAATGGACACGACCACAGTCCCCCACCAAGAAACGCACGCAAACACAGGCACCTGTGACCAGCAATATTCCGAAAATCACATCATTCCACCAGTCCACCTGGCTGACCGGCATCTGTTACACAAAACCCAATCCCCCGCCCCTGAGCATGACAACATACAAACAGTCATATTGGCAGCCCCCATCCCTGACCTCACTGGGCTTCGTAGGCAAACGCGCCCAGTACAGTACCACGCAACTAAACTCCGAAGCTGGAACCCAATGCAGATCTCCTCACAATACATCGCTCCCCAAATAGGAATATGCCACATCACTTGCAAAGAAGAACGCTACACGGGCCAAATCAGAACAGAAATTTAATGCACATCAAAATCACCAAGCCCATACAGCCATCAGGCCATGAACTCCAAAACACATTTCACCATTGTGGGCTGCATCCGCAAGAAATGACCAGCTACTACTTGTGTGACGCCCTGTTCCCTCATGGTACACAGAGCCACATTCACGTACGAAAAGGCAACATGGAAGCGCACAGAACCGCAGGGCCGTCCCAATGGGGAGGCACTAGTCCAGCTGAAAGGCCGAAATGTTGCTCCGAGCCACCAGTACTGCGTAAGGGCATGTGGCCCATTGGCGATCGTCCCATAAGATCGTAATGCTGCTCCACTGATTAACACGAAGCAGCAGGTGTCTGGAGTAAAAGCCATCTGCAGGAGTGGCATACAGATGGCAGTGGCAAAAGGGGAGGAGATACCTGTCAACCAAAAGAAAAGAAAAAGAACAGAATGGCCATCAGTACTACATTCCAACGACTCACTGCAATGATCACACTAAATCCACAGCCATATGCATGCCAGCCCACTCCAAAGGTCCATCACCACCCAAAAACCACTTGCGACTCATAACTATCTATATCGAGGTGTAATCACCATCACAAACGAGTGTACCTGTGCATGCGCCTGTGAAAACAGAATCCATCTGATGGGATTGGTAACGTGCATGGACACAAGTGTCTGAGGGCGCGTCGAGACAGGGAGGGCTCAACAAGGCCAGATAGACGATGGTCCCACTATGGCAGCCCTGCATCACATAGCGTAGGGGAGGCGGATAGATCCCAAGAAGCCCTGTACATGGCAAACTCTGTATCAAATCACCTGCCCAGGCATCCATTCATCATTCCCTCATCCCGGGATTAAAACGCCTGAATATTTACTCACATAACATTAGAAATATCCATTGAGTCTGTGCGTTATGCAGCCTGCAAAATCCACAGTGCCCCAGCCCGTAATTCCAGTGTAGTGAAGTAACATGTATTTGGGAACGTCCGGCCTCATCGCCCACGTCGCTATTGCGCATCCCAAACCATTCATATCAATCATTGCATCCTCGCCATGGCCCCTGTCTCAAGGACATTGAACAATGGTACGTTATATTTGCAGTCAGACCTGTGGGCATTTCCTCGCCGCTAGCTGAAAACCGAAAGCGCCGCCCTTCGAATTCCTCATTTGCAACATCACGTCGGAGAGGCATCTGTGGCCGTTTGAAAACACTAATTAATCCATCGAGTGCGGCTGTGTGTGAAAATGGCAACTGCCTTCACCCACGAATGGGACGCCCCGCCCGTCGTTGCAACTCGGTACAGTGATGCATGAGGGCCCACCGTTACTCGAGTACTACGTTCCACTGACCCTTCACAAGTCTGTCCGCGACTGCACAGATAGTATGTGAAACAATGGGACCACAGCAGAATGAACATATCAACCAATGTTACACGGCCATCGGGTACAAATACATGATTGCAATAGCAAGATGCCATTCCACGAATTGCAGCGTTGTGCGCGGGACGTGCTCGGCCAAAGGGGATAGCAGTTTGCACAGGTGGAATGAATCACCACAGGTGGAGGCCATTCAGCCTGAAAACACATAAATTGCACAGCCAGTCTCCTCCCACAACCACACCGAAATGCTACCGGCAGGACTCGCGATGTTGGCCCTGGGGGACATGATAGCACTGCAAGTACTCCAACTCCAAGAAGAAGACGAACACCAACTACAACCGGCCGCACGGAGGAGACGCAGGAGGAGGAGGAGGCCAAGGCAGGGCCAGCAAGGGCCGCCAGCACAGCCACTACCACCACGCAGGCAGCCCGCAATCCCACGCCTCCGAGCACATCCGTTCAACCTCACTGATGAGCAGATCCACACCCTCTACCGTCTGGACCGGGACACCATAGCCGCCATTGTGGACATGACACAGGCTGACCTTGTCAGCATGATAGATAGCCCAACCGCCATCCCACCCCTACTGAAGGTGGTGTCTGTACTCCACTTCCTGGCCACAGGCACCTACCAGCACACAGTCGGACAGTTGCATGGCATTTCTCAGCCACTGTTCTCACGGACACTATTGCAAGTGCTCGATGCCCTCCTGAAGCACGCAGACGACTACATCTCTCTACCATGCTCGGAGCAGGAAATTACGAACACAAAAGTGGGATTCCATGCAATTGCCGGCATACCGGGTTGCATTGGTGCCATCGACTGCACCCATGTGGAATTGGTCGTCCCACATGCCATGGAGGCCCAGTACCGCAACCGAAAACAATTTCATTCTCTGAATGTACAAATGGTGTGTGACTCCAACAGGATCATTACACATTGTTGTGCCAGATTCCCTGGATCAACCCATGATTCAATGGTCTTGAGGAACTCTACAATACCACGCTACATGGAGCGACACGCAGGGAACAGATCCTGGCTACTCGGTGAGTCTCATTACATGCATGATAATGTGGGGTATGTGATTCGGCAATGACCTGGCAGGAAGGGGGGGGGTGCGTACGTAGCAATGGCATTCCACATCATACGTTTCTCGTCCACATACAGGTGATGCTGGATATCCACTGAAGAGATGGCTCCTCACACCAGTCCGGAACCCACGGGACCAGCATGAGGAGGACTACAACCATGCCCACTCACGTACCCGTGTAGTCATTGAACAGGCATTCGGCCTACTGAAGGGTCGTTTCCGCTGCCTCAGCAGGTCTGGCGGGGCACTCCTGTACCGCCATGAGAAGGTTGCAAAGATGGTGATGGCATGTGTCATGCTCCACAACATGTGCGTACGTAGAAATGTGCCCATGCCCCCTGACGCAGAACTGCAAGCACCTGATGATGGTCATGATGAGGGTGGGGATGTGGCAGCACCTCAAGGAGTCTGCGAGGCACCGGAGGGCCGTGACATTCGTCAGCATCTCATTGATGTATGCTTCTAGCACTCACGCCTGGTGGCTGATACATGGACACGGGACTCGTGGCACTGTGTGTGTCTGGGACATGCACAATATGGACTGTACGCCTATGATGGCCTAGTACACAAAGATCAATGTCCACACATCTCATTGGTTGATCGTGCACTGTTTATGGCATATGTGATATCATGTTGAACACCCTATCGACCCGCCACCCAAGTGAGCCCAACACACCCCCTCCACCCTCCTACCTCCCCCCCGAACACCAGTGTCCAAAGATGCACATTGTCAGTGGGCAGTCGCTATTGCAAGCCCCCTCTGCGGGTATCAGGGGCACCCCTGCCTGTGGAGCGCAGGTTCCTCCCAGATCTACGTTGGGGGCTGCCCTGGACGGAACTTGCAACGGATGATGTCTCTGCCTGCTCACGTCCATGCATGTCCCTAAGGGTTTGCGAGAGCTCAGTGAGCACACGGCGCACTGCGGCAAGTTCGGCACATACGTCCTTGGATGTCGCATGCAGTTCCCCCCTTAGGCTCTCGGTGCTTCTCTCCATTTGGACTCCCAGGCTCTCGCTGCTACTCTCCATTTGTGCCCTTAGTGTCTCTGTACCTCTCTCCATTTCTGCCCTAAGTGTCTCAGTTGATGTTTCTATGTCTGCCTTAGTGCCCCCACATTCATCGGCATGGTCCTTGAGGAGCGTGGCCAGTTGCTGCTGTTGCACGATTAACTGGTCGAGGGACTGTTGCCTCTGCTGGGCCATGGCCATTTGCGGGGGTGTCACAGAGGGGCTGTTGTCCTCATGTTGCCTTGCCACAGGGCTTGTGGGGGATGGCCAGTCGTCTTGTGGCTGCCCCTGCGTGGTATCCTCATGTTGTACGGGATGGGACAGACAGGGGGATTGGGACAGGTCATGGATGGATCTGACTTCGACATCCCCGTCTTCTGTGTCGGAGCATGCTGCCATCAATGGGGTGTCACCTATGGTGCTGCTGCCACCAGAGGCAGTGCCTTCTGTGGCATCCGTTGGGGGGACCTGTGGTGGTGGTGTTGTGGGCATGCTGGCTGCTGGGGTGCCTGTTGATGTTCCCTCCTCTGTGCTGCCACCTGATTTGTGCTGCTGCCGTGTCTTGATGCGTGCAGCTGAGGTGGAGGGTCTTTGGCCGTTGGTCTTGGCCCTCTTTGCAGGTGTGCTGGTAGGGGTGTCCTGATGCTCGTCGTTTGGATCGGATCCTGTGGTGGAGTAAAGGAGGGCGAGGGTTATTGATGGGTCTGTGGGAATTGGAATGGCATTGTATCACATGCATTGGGGTGGTACCTGAGGGTGATTTGGGTCGGGGCCTTGGAGGTGCTTTCATTTGTGTGTGGAGTGAGGGTGCAGTTGTTTGGCAGCCTGCAGTTAGGGTGTGCCTGCTGCACGTGTAGTGCGTGTTTTAGGGGTTTTTAATTATTTATGTATTTATTGTGGGTTTTAACGTGCGCTATCAGGCCGATGTGTGTGGACGTTCTCCTGGACATGTGTTTCTGTTGCACTATGTGGACGCATGCTACTTCACATGGATGGACTTTGTGGATTTGGCATTGTTTTATTTGGCCCACCTACCTGAATCTTCGGATGTCTGCACTCCTTTCTCCATCCCTCCGACTCCCTCTATGCTCTCCATTCCGATGGTGGAGGCACAGATTTCTTCCCAGGGGGTCAACTTGATGGGTGATTCAGGACCTCCCCCGGTGGCTGTGGCGATGTTGCGGTTGGCAGAGAGTATGCTGCGGACGCGTATCCGCAGGTCGTCCCATCGCTTACGGCATTGCTGTGTGGTGCGGGGTGCGGTCCCCACCGCACTTACCCGCTGTGCCACCAGAGCCCATATGGCCTTCTTGTTTGCAAGTGCCGTCCTGGTCATTTGCGTGCAGAAGACGACGGCAGCATTCTCCTGGAGGGTCTCTGTTAGCACGGTGAGTTCCTCACGGGAGAAGTGGGCCTGCCGCTTGCGGTCGCACGCTTTCTTCGCTACTTTTCCCATTTTTCTTGGTTTCGCTAGGGTGGATGACGGGTTGGGGTGTGTCTCAGGGTAGTGATTTTAGTGGTTGTGTGGTTTTAGTGGTTTTATATGTGTACGGCGGGATGTTTCCCGTTCCGGGCCCATGTTTTAACTTCCGTTTCCGTATATTTCCGGTCACCGTACTTTCCGGTAGGCGCACACTGCGGTGTCCGCTGTGATGGGTGGCGGTATTGCACCTAGGGCGCCGTACGGCGGCGGTGTGGGCCATTTTGGGGTCGTTTCCGCCATCGCGGACTTTGCACTTCCGCCATGCCGTGGTGCTCGTGCCCGATGGGTCGGAATCGGCCGCACTTTGCTCCTTCGTGCAATGGCGGAAACGCTATTTACGCTGTGGCGGTCCGGTCAGTCACTTTCCGCCAGGGTCGTAATGAGGGCCATAGTGTTAAAGGTAAATCACCTAAGAACACATATTACATAAAAAAGAACAGAAGAAGAAAAATATATCAATGATTATAATGCAATCATTGCCCACTTATGGAATAAAAACATAATGTGCAGTACATTGCAGAAAATTCTACTGCAGTTACACAATATGTCACAGCATACTTAACTAAAGCAGAAAAGACAGAGCTCCAAGACCTCTGGAATGACCTGTCATCAGATAAAACAGTATCTCAGAAATTATACAGCTTGGGCATAAAAATGCTCACCCATAGGGAATGTGGATCATATTAAGCAGCTGATCATTTAACTGGTACTGCATTGTATGGTACATCTGAAAATATAGTATGGCTAAGTCTTGGTCCAGCTACATCAAGAAAAAGAGTTCTAAAATCATATGAAGATATAGAAACAATAGCCAAACATGCTCCCAACAGCCAAGACATTTTAAAAAACAATGTATTGGACACATACTACCCAAACAGAATTAATACTTTGGAAAACATGTGTCTATACCACATAGCTCAAAACTACACATACAAAAATAATATGAAACCTGATGAAAAAAAAAGGTAAATATAGAGTGACAAAATGTGAAGGCAGCTTAGTTAAACTCACTAAAACAAATTTAATTAATAATATCAAATTGTCATTGAAGACTCCTCAACATAAAGAAGTATATTACATGTCCCTGCTACAACTCTTCAAACCATGGAGAAAAGAAGAACAATTACTAGATAACTATGACTCATATGAAGATGCTTTCAAAGCAAATGAAAGCACAATAACTGATGTAAACTTTACATAGTACAAAACAATGTTGCACAATGAACAGCAACATGAAGAACTCCAAGCCCAACTAGATAAGGACACTCCTGACAGTAGTCAACCTTCTGTAACAGGAAGCCAAGAACCACTGGGAGAACCACTAACAATAAATGAGTCAGAATTAGCTATGATAGAAGTAGAAAACACCATGTGTCAGTATGAAGATAAGGAAGACTTAACTATACTACAATCAAAACTAAACAATGAGCAAAGTAGCATTTTTCAAGAAGTAACAAAACAAATTGCACATGGTGTAAAACATGAAAATAAAGAATGATCCTGCCATAATTATAAACCTATACTACTGTACGTCAGTGGTGAAGCTGGTTCTGGCAAAACATTCCTAATCAAAATCATTAGTAAGTTCCTTCAACAATTGACAAACAACAAACTGTCAGCTGTAGTCACTGCCCCCACAGGTTTAGCTGCCTACCACATAGGTGGTGTTACATTACACCGATTACTACTATTACCAGTTGAACACCAGAACAAATTAGACTATTACAAACTTTCTTTAGAAGATGCAATGGAATTACGCAGAGTATTGAAACAAATGAAAATGCTACTAATAGATGAAGTGAGCATGGTCTCCAACCTGATGTTAGCTTTGATTCACCTCAGATTACAAGAAGTACTCAAAACAGACTATGAAGAGCTCTTTGCAGGAAAACACATGATTGTTTTTGGAGATCTGCTTCAATTAACACCAGTAAAAGGTGAGCCTATTTTTAAAACATTAGGGCACAAACTCTGCCGTAAAACTGTTGGCAGAATTGGAAATGTCAACCTTTGGCAACATTTCCAATACAGAGAATTAACAGAAAACATGCGGCAATCTGCAGATCTCACTTATGCCAACATTTTAAAAAGTATCAGAGTTGGTATACTTTCTAAAGAAGCAGAAGCAATATTGAAAACCCGGGACATTAATGCACTTTATGGCGATAATGCATGTGCTACAGATGTTATGGAACAATTAGCCCACAAAAATGTCAATTGTATGGCCTTAATGCCAACTCTTGCAAGCTGTTTCAAATTCAATGAAATCATGCTAAGTAAAGAAATGCAACCAATCATGGAAATTAGCGCCACAGACAAACTAGATGTACATGGTATGACACTACCCATGTGTGACCAAGCCACAACAAGACTAAATAGTTTAGAAAAATCAATCTCAAACACAGCAGGCTTAGAAAAGATATTAAAATTATCCTTAAATTGCAAACGTAACCTTGACGTGGACCAAGGACTAGTTAATGGAGCACTGGGTACAGTTGTTGGCTTTCAAACATACCCACGCAACAACAAAATTCAGTTTGTCAATATACTTTTTGACAAACTTTCAGAAGTAAAAAGGATAGGACGCTCAACAGCTAGATTCCTTCTTTTCAAAGATATGTATGTACGCAGAGAACAATTTTCTCTAACTCTTGCATACGCAGTCACGATTCATAAATCGCAAAGGTCTTACCCTAGACAAAGCAATGATAGATATTGGTAACACAGTCTTTAAAGAAGGCATGAGCTATGTAGCACTATCATGCTTACGTACAATTGACGGTCTATTTCTAATCAACTTTGATGCAAGTAAAATAAACGCTGATATTCCTTGCATTTTAGAATACAATAGACTTTGCTCACTATACACCCCCCACCTAAACACATATTCTGTTCCACAAAAACTAAAATGTTGTAAAAGAAAACTAAATCAAACTGAAATGCAACAGGATGTCACTGCAAATCCTCCAAAGAGAGTAAAAGAAACTAATACTTCATCAAGTACCACAAGCAAAAAAGAATCAATTAGGGAAAGTAAACCAGGTACTTCTTTAAAGAAAGAAGACAAACTCCAAAAAAAGCAGTTAGATACAGAACTACCTGGACCATTTAAATTCTCAAATATAGTTGGTGTAAGTTGCTACGCATATGTAGCAATGAATATTCTATTTCAATTACCACCAATTGTTGACAACATTTACTTACACAGTACAGACCCATTGTGTTTGCAAATGTTAGTACTTCACAGAAATGCAGCAAACAATCCTGACAACACGTATAGTGTTTATGGAATAAGACAACAATTGGACTACTGTGCTGGAATGGTGAAATTCACTATAAACTCACAGGAAGATCCACAAGAATTTCTAATGTACTTACTACAAGTACTGGAAAACAAAAACATACCTTGAAATCTTTCAGATTTCATACATGTGGAAACATACATGCACTCTCTGCAACAATGTGACACAAGATGAAATCCCCAATGAAGGCTTCATATATATACCAATACCAAATTGTGAATCCATTCCATTTCAGCGACTTGTACAAAATGCAAAACATGGTAGATTATGCTCTACCTGCAATTCAGATAATCGCTCCACGTTAGTAATACAAACACATAGTAAATACATAATACTAATGTTTCTACGTTACAATGCAGATGGTACCAAAAACAACTGCAAGCTGACTGGATTCACACATGGTCAAATATCACTTGGTAAGAAAACCTTCACAACAATAGGTATAATCTACCACGCAGGAGCCACAACCAATTCAGGGCACTACACTGCATATATAAAAAAGAAATGTGGATGGTTTGAATGTAATGATAGTACCATTACTCTAAAGCAGAGATTACCAGGAAATCTTACAAACGCTTATTTGATGTTCTTAAAACCAAAATTTGATAACTAAACTGTATTTAAACCCTAAGTAAACTTGTGTTAAAAAAATATAAACTGTTAGAATACTCCAAAAGCTATCTAACTGCTCAAAGATTCTACAACAACTAATCAGATAAATGAACACCACTAAATTAGACCAAAATATACACAGTTAGAATACGCCAATTGGTATCTAACTGTCCCAAAATTTAACAATATCCAAATAGATAAATCAATACCACTAAAATATATAAAAGAAAATACAGTTAGAATACGCCAATTGGTATCTAACTGCTCCAAAATTTTATAATATCAAAACAAATAATGTTACTGCTCCAAAAAAATACAACAAGCCAAAGTATAAAGCATTAGCCAGAAACAACAAGTGAACACTGAAAACAAACAAACTGTAGCATAACAGAATTTCTTTTTTTTTAATCCAACATGGATTTTTTTTTCTCCCACAAACCCAATGATTTTAGCAACAAATAAAGAAACTGAGCAAATTGCATAGTACTCTGATTTGTAATCTACTAAAAATGAGGGTCCAAAAAAAAAGTATATTGATTATACAATGTAATAAGTCATTACAAAATACTAATACTAACATGCTATTTTCTTTTATCACAGAAATGAACAAGAAATACATGTACTCCGGTTACTAGACCAAACAGTAAGTATACAATAATGAGAACCATATTAGCATATCACATCCATAGTATCTAATACCTTTGTTCCTTATACATTTGTTTTTCATCCAAAGTTATAAGCAAATACGAATGTGATATGCTGTGGTAGTTGTTGCCAGGGCATAGAGTCTTGGGTGCAAAATGGCCATGCACCCAAGACTCTATGCCCTGGCAACAACCACCGAAGCATATCACATCCATAGAGTCAAGCATTTCAACTATGGTCTGTGGAAACTTTTAATGTCCGCGGACATTATGAGTGTTCTTAGAACACTTCCAACTTGCCAGCGAACAATACGGACAGCGTTTTCAGGAGAACCCCTACGAACATTTCAGAACAACGCGATAGTTCATAGAACACATTCAACTTGACAGAGAACAATACGGACAGCGTCCTCAGGACACCTCCGTTTTGTTTATTTGCGAACATTTCAGGAAACTGCGAGTGTTCTTAGAACAGTTTCAGTTTGCTTGCGAACAAAACTGACACATATTGAGTCCTCAGAACACCCCCCATTCAGTTTATTTAGAACATTTCAGAACACCTGTGATGTCCGCAGACAAATCGAACACAAAAAGAACATCTAACACATAAAAAACACAACTTTCATCCTATCTCATACACTCCCACCCTCCCCAAAAACTCCTACACACCAACACACTCTACTAAATACAAATTTTGAACAAAGTTTCACTGCGCTGTCCGCGGATGACCGCAAAGATGGCGGGCGCTACCGAAAATCTGACGCGCTTCACGCTCCACGTGCATGTCCGCGAACATCACGCAAGCCGATTGGCCAATCAGGACACTGTCCGCGGAGCAAACAGGGAAGTGTGTCCGCGGACCGAACACAGATATCACTAATTTTTTTTACCTACTTTTTGGTCATTTTAAAAAAAACTACTGGACGGATTTTCACCAAATTGGCAAAAGCAGCCGCTGCTCCTGGTCCTAATTTGGTGAAAATCCATCCAGCGGTTTGGGCTGTAGACGCGAGCAAAAACAATTTCCCATTCAGTCCATGGGGAAAAAAAAAGTTTTGGGACCCCCCTATAACTTTGCCCCCCCCTGGATGAATCCTCACCAAACTTTGCAAAATAATTCAGAGTGACCCAAATACTTTTATTTGCAAAGTTTGGTGAGGATCCGTCCAGGGAGAGCGAAGTTATAAGCCGCCCAAAAAGTGCTCTTCCTATAGAAACAGCAACTTAACCATAACTACATGGCCACTACCGTGGCCATGTAAAATATATATATATATTCAGTGAAAAAACGTTGTTAAAGGGACGTTATGGTTAAGTTGCGCTACTAAAAACCTATGAAATTCAGTGAAAAAACGTTGTCAAAGGGACGTTATCGTTCCAAGTAAAACCGAAAAACCCTTGAAATTCGCCAGTTATGGTAAGCTAAGCAACCATTACTCGCGCCACCACCATGCACTGCTAAGACTAACACCCAGGACATCAAAGATGACATCACAAATGTCATTGATGACATCACTGATGACATCACATGTGTATGTACTTTTCATGAAATGTGTGTACAAGGGATTCTTATTATAATGTTGCGAAACAAGTGTCAAGGATCATTGCAATAAATATCATACCCTAATTAGTGCATTGAACGATGCATTGATATAAATAGCATTCTATTATGGGGTTCTATCTGGTATACTAAGCTACTCATGCAGAAACATAACATTGTGTGCAGCGTACAAGATGAAGGTATAATATTCGTAATGTTAATATGTTGAATATTGAAATGATCATTGTTTTCTTAATAGATTTTTGTGTACTGTGAAATATGTAATACATAGCTAATAAAACACATGTATTACATAATTGCATTACTATAGACAAAACACAAAGACACAAGAACACATACCAATATGGGTATATACAGGGAAAGTGAAGTTAGCAAAAAAGCACAAGTAGTAGCAGAAACAGTTCATAACTTAACTGATCATTTTCATGTAAATAAATGATTGCTCTGTTTCAAAGCTGCTATTTACCCTATGTATATGATGTGATTGGACCCACAGGGAAAGTACAGCCATAAAAAAAACAGAACTATCAGGAAGTGCTCATAAGTCTATTGATTATCTTTATGCACAGAAAGGATTGCTGTCTTTCAAGCTTGTGTCTTCCCGTATGTATATGTTTCATATGATGTGACTGGACTCTAAGGCAATTACTGTAAGAACCTACTTGGATATGTCTACAAATAAAATAACATTTTTAGTTTCTGACTGTTACTGAAGAAAACCATGTGGCCTAGACATGTCAGCAAAAGAAAAAAGAGCGAGCCAGACATGTCATGTCAACAGTGATGTCATCAATGACATTTGTGATGTCATCTTTGATGTCCTGGGTGTTAGTGTTAGCAGTGCATGGTGGTGGCGCGAGTTATGGTTGCTTAGCTTACCATAACTGGCGAATTTCATGGGTTTTTCGGTTTTACTTGGAACCATAACGTCCCTTTGACGAAGTTTTTTCATTGAATTTCATAGGTTTTTATTAGTGCAACTTAACCATAACGTCCCTGTAACACTTTTATTTTTACTGCATGTCATAGGTTTTTATTAGTGCAACGTCAACATAACATCCTTTTCAATAGATGAAGACCACTAGCATCTTAGGTCCTCAAAGTGGGAACCCCAGGTGGTAAAAAAAAAAGATTTTTCTTCCCAAACCGGGATGCCTACGGTGTCCCGGTGCAGGAAGGAAAATCTTTTACCAAGATGGCCACCTTGGAAAGGGAAGGCAGGGTGTATAAAGAGAACACAACAGGGCATGAGCAGGGGGTGGGCGGGAGGGGATAGAGACACACGGGGCATGAGTGGGGGGGTGGGCGCTAGGGGATAGAGACACACGGGGCATGAGCGGGAGGGTGGGCGGGAGGGGATAGAGACACACGGGGCATGAGCGGGGGGGTGGGGCGGTAGGGATAGAGACACACGGGGCATGAGCGGGGGTGGGCGGGAGGGATCGAGACACACGGGGCATGAGCAGGGGGTGGGGGGAGAGTAACACGGGGCATGAGTAGGGGGTGGGGGGAGGGATAGACACACACGGGGCATGAGCGGGGGGGTGGGTGGGAGGGCCAGGGGCATGAGCGGGTGGGTGGGAGGGCCAGGGGCATGAGCGGGGGGTGGGTGGTTGGGCTAGAGACACACGGGGTATGAGTAGGGGGTGAGGGGGTAGACACACACGGGGCATGAGCAGGGGGTGGGGGGAGGGAGAGACACACACGGGGCATGAGCAGGGGCTGGGCGGGAGGGATAGAGACACACTGGGCATGAGCGGGGGTGGGGGGAGAGACACACGGGGCATGAGCGGGGGTGGCTGGGAGTGATTGAGACACACGGGGCATGAGCGGGGGTGGCTGGGAGTGATAGAGACACACGGGGCATGAGCGGGGGTGGGGGGAGGGAGAGACACACACGGGGCATGAGCAGGGGCTGGGCGGGAGGGATAGAGACACACTGGGCATGAGCGGGGGTGGGGGGAGAGACACATCAGGGAAAGAGTAGGGGGTGAGGGGAGAGACACACGGGGCATGAGCGGGGGTGAGGAGGAGGGAGAGACACATACGGGGCACCAGCGGGGGGTGGGTGGGAGGGATAGAGACAAACGGGGCATGAATAAGGGGTGAGGGGAGAGACACACGGGGCATGAGCAGGGGGTGGGGGGAGGGAGAGACACGCGGGGCATGAGCGGCGGGGTGGGTGGGAGGAATAGAGACACACGGGGCATGAGCGGTGGGGTGGGTGGGAGGAATAGAGACACACGGGGCATGAGCGGGGGGTGTGTGGGAGGGCCAGGGGCATGAGCAGGGGGTGGGTGGGAGGACTAGAGACACACAGGGCATGAGTAGGGGGTGAGGGGAGAGACACACGGGGCATGAGCAGGGGGTGGGGCAGTGAGAGACACACACGGGGCATGAGTGGGGGGTGGGTGGGAGGGATAACACAAACGGGGCATGAGCGGGGGGTGGGTGGGAGGGATAGGGGCATGAGCGGGGGATGGACGGGAGGGCTAGAGACACACGGGCCATGAGTAGGGGGTGAGGGGAGGGAGACACACGTGGCATGAGCGGGGGGTGGGTGGGAGGGATAGAGACACACGGGGCATGAGCAGGGGGTGGGGGAGGGAGACACACGGGGCATGAGCGGGGGGTGGGTGGGAGGGATAGAGACACACGGGGCATGAGCGGGGGGGTGGGTTTCCAGGGATACACACACACGGGGCATGAGCGGGGTGGTGGGTGGGATTGCTAGAGACACACGGGGCATGAGTGGGGGGTGGGTGGGAGGGAGAGAGACACAGGGGCATGAGCGGGGGGTGGGTGGGAGGGCTAGGTGCATGAGCGGGGGTGGGTGGGAGGGATAGAGACACACTGGCCATGAGTAGGGGATGAGGGGAGAGACACACGGGGCATGAGCGGGTGGTGGGTGTTAGGGATAGAGTCAAACGGGACATGAGCGGGGGGTGGGTGGGAGGGCTAGAGACACACACGGGGCATAAGCGGGGGTGGGGGGGAGGGAGAGAGACACACGGGGCATGAGCGGGGGGTGGGTGGGAGGGCTAGGGGCATGAGCCGGGGGTGGGTGGGAGGGCTAGAGACACACGGGGCATGAGTAGGGGATGAGGGGAGAGACACACGGGGCATGAGCGGGGGGTGGGTGTTAGGGATAGAGACACACGGGGCATGAGCGGGGGGTGGGTGTTAGGGATAGAGACACACGGGGCATGAGCGGGGGTGGGTGGGAGGGATAGAGACAAACTGGGCATGAGTAGGGGGTGAGGGGAGAGACACACACGGGGCATGAGCGGGGGGTGGGTGGGAGGGATAGAGACACATGGGGCATGAGTAGGGGGTGAGGGGAGAGACACACGGGGCATGAGCAGGGGGTGGGGGGAGGGAGACACACGGGGCATGAGCGGGGGATGGGTGGGAGGGATAGAGACACCCGGGGGGGTGGGAGGGAGGGCCAGGGGCATGAGCGGGGGGGTGGGTGCGAGGGCTAGAGACACACGGGGCATGAATAGGGGGTGAGGGGAGAGACACACGGGGCATGAGCAGGGGGGTGGGGGGAGGGAGAGACACACACGGGGCATGAGCGGGGGGTGGGCAGGAGGGATAGAGACACACGGGGCATGAGCGGGGGTGGGGGGAGAGACACACAGGGCATGAGCGGGGGGTGGGTGGGAGGGATAGAGACACACGGTGCATGAGCGGGGGGTGGGTGGGAGGGCTAGGGGCATGAGCGGGGATGGGGGGAGGGAGAGACGCACACGGGGCATCAGCGGGGGGTGGGTGGGAGGGATAGAGACACGGGGCATGAGCGGGGGGTGGGAGGGCTAGGGGCATGAGCAGGGGGTGCGTGGGAGGGCTAGAGACACACGGGGCATGAGTAGGGGGTGAGGGGAAAGACACACGGGGCATGAGCACGGGGGGAGGGAGAGACACACGGCACATGGGCGGGGAGTGGGTTGGAGGGATAGAGATACAGGGGCAGGAGCGGGGGGTGGGTGGGCGGGCTAGAGACACACAGGGCATGAGTAGGGGGTAAGGGGAGAGACACACGGGGCATGAGCAGGGGGTGGGGGAGGGAGAGACACACACGGAGCATGAGCGGGGGGTGGGCGGGAGGGATAGAGACCCACAGGGCATGAGCGGGAAGTGGAGGGAGAGACACACGGGGCATGAGCGGGGGGTGGGTGGGAGGGATAGAGACACACGGGGCATGAGCGGGGGGGTGGGAGGGATAGAGACACACGGGGCATGAGCGGGGGTGGGGGGAGAGACACACGGGGCATGAGCGGGGGTGGGGGGGAGGGAGAGACACACGTGGCATGAGCAGGGGTGGGGGGGAGGGAGAGGGACTCACGGGGCATGAGCGGGGGGTGGGCGGGAAGGATAGAGACATATGGGGCATGAGAGGGGGGTGGGCGGGAGGGATAGACACGCGGGGCGTGAGCGGGTTGTGGGGGGGAGGGATAGAGACACACGGTGCATGAGCGGGGGGTGGGTGGGAGGGCTAGGGGCATGAGCGGGGATGGGGGGAGGGAGAGACGCACACGGGGCATCAGCGGGGGGTGGGTGGGAGGGATAGAGACACGGGGCATGAGCGGGGGGTGGGAGGGCTAGGGGCATGAGCAGGGGGTGCGTGGGAGGGCTAGAGACACACGGGGCATGAGTAGGGGGTGAGGGGAAAGACACACGGGGCATGAGCACGGGGGGAGGGAGAGACACACGGCACATGGGCGGGGAGTGGGTTGGAGGGATAGAGATACAGGGGCAGGAGCGGGGGGTGGGTGGGCGGGCTAGAGACACACAGGGCATGAGTAGGGGGTGAGGGGAGAGACACACGGGGCATGAGCAGGGGGTGGGGGAGGGAGAGACACACACGGAGCATGAGCGGGGGGTGGGCGGGAGGGATAGAGACACACAGGGCATGAGCGGGAAGTGGAGGGAGAGACACACGGGGCATGAGCGGGGGGTGGGTGGGAGGGATAGAGACACACGGGGCATGAGCGGGGGGGTGGGAGGGATAGAGACACACGGGGCATGAGCGGGGGTGGGGGGAGAGACACACGGGGCATGAGCGGGGGTGGGGGGGAGGGAGAGACACACGTGGCATGAGCAGGGGTGGGGGGGAGGGAGAGGGACTCACGGGGCATGAGCGGGGGGTGGGCGGGAAGGATAGAGACATATGGGGCATGAGCGGGGGGTGGGCGGGAGGGATAGACACGCGGGGCGTGAGCGGGTTGTGGGGGGGAGGGATAGAGACACACGGGGTGGGGGGGATAGAGACACACCGGGGCTAGAGCGGGGGGTGGGCGGGAGGGATAGAGACACACGGGGCGTGAGCGGGTTGTGGGGGGGAGGGATAGAGACACACGGGGTTGGGGGATAGAGACACACCGGGGCTAGAGCGGGGGTGGGCGGGAGGGATAGAGACACGGGGCGTGAGCGGGTTGTGGGGGGGAGGGATAGAGACACACGGGTGGGGGGGATAGAAACACACCGGGGCTAGAGCGGGGGGTGGGCGGGAGGGATAGAGACACACGGTACGTGAGCGGGTTGTGGGGGGGAGGGATAGAGACACACGGGGTGGGGGGGATAGAGACACACCGGGGCTAGAGCGGGGGTGGGCGGGAGGGATAGAGACACACGGGGCGTGAGCGGGTTGTGGGGGGGAGGGATAGAGACACACGGGGTGGGGGGATAGAGACACACCGGGCATGAGCGGGGGGTGGGTGGGAGGGATAGAGACACACGTGGCATGAGCGGGGGGTGGGATCCCTTTGCCTGAATGATAAGACTGAGCTACTCCTAGTCGGCTCACCCAACAACTTGCTCAAACTTAGTCCCAACTACAGTAGCATCCTCATTGATGGCAACAACATCCCAATTGCCAATAACGTAAAAACCCTTGGCTTTTACCTTGATGCCAACATTAATCTCACCAAACAAGTGAACATGACTGCATCAGCCACTGCCTACACTGGTAAGCTGATCAGAGCTTGCAGATCCCTATTGTCCTCTAACAGCTGCCTTATACTGACCAGAGCACTTATACAGTCTAAACTGGACTATTGCAACGACCTCTACTTAGGTGCCAACAAATATATAATCAATAAACTGCAGGTTCTGCAGAATAATGCACTTAGAGTGGCTTTAAATATTCCTAGTAGAGCGCATATTTCCACCACCAGAACGCTAGGCAAATGGCACTCTGTACAAACAAAATTGATCTAAAAACCCTCTGCCCCACCCACAAAGCTCTGAACCACCTACCCCCGCCACCACCTAGCCCCGCCATATCTCACAGACAGATTTACGATTAAATCATCTGCCAGAATTACTAGATCCACTAACACATCCTGCTTGGTGGTACCCAGGTACTGCCTAAAAAAGAGCTGGTGGAACGAGCTTCCCGGTTCTAGCCTCCCAATTGTGGAACACACTTCCACAGGACATCAATACCAGCCCAACTCTGCAATTATTCAGAAGCCACGTCATCACCTGGTTACTGAACAAAAACAAACTCTACCTCACCCCACATTCACACCCACAACCATATATTTATTTCTTGTGTATATCTGCCTTCATCTTGCCATGCCCCCCACCCACCTGACCTTCCCCGCCATTCTAATGTTTCATCTGTAATGTGTATTAATAAATTGTATAAACTGCATAAATCGTATAACTGCATAATGTAACCATTACCCTAACCTATGCGCCCAGATACCCCTGGGTCAGGCGCACGCTATAAATAAAATAAATAAACAAACAAACCATCCCAGAACGGACCTGACTATTCCCACTTAAAGTAAAAATTAAAAGGACAGAAACTACAAAATCCTGACGCATATATTCACCTCAATGCCCATCTCCAACAGCAAGGGTTGGGGTTAAACCCAACACCACTAGTCAATACAGAACATGAAACCATTCCAATAGTGGTGGATAACAGCAACCTTAGGAGTCTCACTCTGGGTGCAGGCACCATTATTGGAATGGCGGTCGATGACTGACATTTCTCCATAGATTTAGGTAATGAACTGGAAGGACCAATCCCCAATGACTGTTTTGGCAGGGATAGCAACAATGACACAACACCAGACAGGATCTTCACCCGGCATGGGGGGAATTTCCTGGTGTACTCTTCCTGCCCTTCTGGTAAGGAAGAGGTGACCTGTGACTTCAGGAGTGATGAGGTGATCTTTCAAGTCCACCAGGACTGCCTTCCCCACCTGAAGCCATCAGTCCAAGTCAGTACTTTAACCAGGGACTTCTCCACCCAGCTGGAGGAGGCCGATGAGATAGCCCAACCAGACGTCTTTTCCGGGCTTCAGTCAGATGGTTGAAGAGAGAGTCAACCTAGCTGATGCCTGTGAGATTCTGGAGCAAAATTTGAAACAAGTTTTCTTAGATTTTCAGGATCTCTTCGCAGTGGACTCATATGACTGTGGTCGCACTGAAATCCATACAACAACCATTCCCACGGACCCTGGTATGAGTCCAGTGTTTGTGAAGCAATACCGCTTGCCTCTCGCATCCATGGAGTCCCTCACTGAAATAATAAAAAACCTTGATTCCCGTGGGATAATTTGTCCAGTCCACAGCACCTTTAATAATCCAATGCTGGGGATTTTAAAACCGAATGGCCAATGGAGACTCTGTGCTGACCTAAGGGAGCTAAACAAACGGGTCCCCAATGGACTCTTCCCTACATTGACCAAGGGCTGGCCCAGATCCAGGGGTCAAAGGTATATACTGCCATTGACCTGACCAATGTGTACCAATCCGTACCTGTCAGTAGGGAGGACCAATTTAAGCTGGCCTTTACCTTCGGAGGGCAGCAGTACACTTGGACCCGGACTCCCGGACTCCTTTCAAATACATCAACTCTGGCAATTAATTTAGTATCTTCTTGCATAAAGTCATGCCCGACTTGGGTGAAAGGGGTAGCCGGGCCTATGTAGATGATGATCTGATCAAAAGCTCAACTGTGGAGGAACACATAGCAGAGATCTGTTATGTTCTGACAGAGTTGAGGGCTGCCAGAGCAAAAATATCTTTCCAAAAGGCACTGTGGTGCAGGACCCGTGTCAATATCTTGGGGCATGTGATAACTCCTGAGGGTCTCTGTCCCCAGGAAAAGAAAGTAGAAGCAGTCCTGAAACTAAAAGACCCCACAACTCTGCGTGAGCTAAGGAGCCTCCTTGGACTGACTAATTACAGTAGAAAGTTCATTGAGGATTACGCAGAGATAACAAGACCCATGATCTATCTGTTGAGGGGGGGTCAAGTGGGAGTGGCGTCCCACGTCTCAGAACAAGCTGAGGCAGTAACACAGCTCAAAAGAAGCCTCTCTCTAGCACCTTGCCTAGCTTACCCTGTCAAAAACAAGGAGTTCTTCTTGGAGACAGGGTTCTCAAATACATGCTTGATCGCAGTATTGTACCAAAAGGATGACAAGGTCAATAAAGTCATCCCCTATGCAAGTAAGACTTTATCCTCTGTGGAGGAAAAATTCAACGATTGTGAGAAGGCACTCCTGGCAACGGCGTGGTCATTGAAGAATGGCCGCCTGTTCATCAAGGGGGAAAAAAACATATTGGAGACTCCACACCAGCCTCTGCAATATCTTCAAAGTGACAGAATCCAGGCCGGAAATGTGAGTAATTATCAAATTAATTCCTGGATTCTGTCAATGCAAGGCTTTCCTGTGGAGGTCAAGGACAAAAGTCTTAAAATCAAGGACAATATGGAGGCGTACCTCAATTCCCCACACAAACTGTATGAAGAAGACCAGTGTGAGGGAATGCCCATTGTCTATGTGGATGGGTGCTCCTACCATGTTGATAACAATGGGGAAAAAGAACTAGTGGCCGGCGTGGGGAATGCCTGGTTGAATGATGCCCCAGAACCCTCTGCTGGGTACAAAATCGGTTCCTGTAGTAGTCAGGTGGCAGAGCTGAGCTCATTGTTGTCCAACTCTACGAACTGGTCATAATCACTGATTCAGATTATTTCCAGAATGGGTTCGTGGAGCACCTGGTTAATTGGAAAACCAGAGGCTTGCTATGTGCTAACAACAAACCACTAAAACATGGAAAATGAATACAGAATATTGATGAACTGGTCTCCTCTAGTGGGGTGACCATCTACTGGAAAAAGATCAAGAGCCATTCCAAAGTAGAGGGACCAGACAAAACTGGAAATGCCTTAGCGGATCACCTGGCCAAAACTGTAGCCATCCAAGGGGATCTACTTGAGATTGAGTCCGTGCTGGGGGAAATCCCGGTCACTGCTATCACTAGGTCCCAGACAAATGCTCACAATGAACTCTCAACTGCCCAGTGGAGTAAGGATACCCCAGATGCTGATTTAATCACGGATCAAAAAGGGGATGCAATTCTTGTTAAGTTTTATCAACACATTGAGGATCCTGAGAACTTTCCCCTAACGGATACTGATTGCATTGGGAAGGAGAACTTCAGAGTGTTGATGAAATGTCCAAAAAATTTCCGAATCCAAGACGGTTTGTTGGTGAGGAGATCCATATCTGGCTGTGACCAGTGGGTGGTGCTTACTTCATTCCGAAGCCTGATGCTAAGTTACGCCCATGATGCGGCCCACAGCCGGTCATCGGGGGTTTCATACTATATTAGAAATCTTGCGAGAGGTTGCATACTGGCCACACATGGGGCAGGACCTCGACCAATACTTAAAGGGGCATCTTGTGTGTGCACAATTTCAGCCAACATCACTCACACACCTTGCTCCCCTCCAAAAGAGGGGGATGACACTGCCTTAGTCAGATTTGCATGTCGATTTCATCGGGCCCGTGATTTGCTCCTCTAGGGGGAACATGTACATGTTAACTGTAACATGCTTGTTTACTAAATGGGTGGAATGTCTCCCGGCCCCAAATTGCAAGGCCGAAACAGCAGATGCCGTGATGATCAATCACATCTTCTCTTGTTTTAGACTACCCCAAAGGATTGAGTCAGACCGAGGTAGTCACTTCACCAGCAAAGTGATGACAAAGATGTGAGAGATACTTGGGGTAAAAAGGAAATTACACATTGCATACCAGAAGTCCTCTAGTGGTGGAGTTGAGAGGTACAATAAAACCATTGTGAGCATATTAAAAAAGTTTGTGACAGACTCTGGACCAAGTTGGGATATTCGATTACCCCTTGTCCTGATGGCCATCAGATCTACAGCGTCTTCTGCAACAAAAAGGTCTCCATTTGAGCCGATGACTGGATGAAGATTGATGCTACCCCAGCATCTGCTCTATATAATCCAAGAGCAGACCTTGATAAATGCCTTCAAAACTCCTGAGTATGTTGAGAATCTGAGGAAAACACCTTCAGCATGCTTTTGCGTATGCTCAGATGAATCTCGAAAGATCTGCAGACATTATGAAGACCCACTATGACCTTAAGACAACCAAAAAGGAATATCAAGTAGGAGACAGGGTCTACTTGTACAATTTCCAAAGGTACCAAGCCAAGGAGTGCACATTTTTGCCCAGCATTTTGAAATTGTGGACAAAATCTCACCAGTCGCCTACAGAATCCGCATCCCCAAGGGAAATTTGACAGAAGGGGATGACAAGAGGGTCCACATAAGCCAGCTAAAGAGTTGCCATCCCAGGCATACTTTGCAGCAAATGAAGAACCTACCGGAAACCCAGAGGGAGAGAATCCAGACACCTAGGAAATTGTTAAATTGTCATTGAATACATGCAGGGAATGTTGTAAATTGTCTATCACACAACTGAAATCCCCCTGGGAACAGTAGTGGGAAAATGTTCATAACTGCATTAGGTTCTGTTTTCTAGTACTGGCACTAAATACACCTAATCACCAAGGAGGACCTCCTCAGGGCCCCGGGAGGAAAAACCCAAGAGATCCGTAGTATTGCTCCACACTGGAAAAGAAAGCATGAGAAAAGATGGGAGTATCTTCCCATTCCAACCAGAGCCAGCGAAGAGAGCGTGTCGCATCAATCGCTGACGGGAGAAGAAACCGGTGTTCTTCACATGGACAGAAAGAAAAATCCCACGTGCCCAACTTCCCCACGAAAGGAAGTCAAGCCGGAGTCGGGAGGGGGGGGCTTTGTGGGATATTTTAACCCATCCAAATGTGCCCCACTGCCTCAATTTACCAATGGGGAAAGAAACATCCCAAAATGGATGCGCTAACCACTGTGTGCGCAAAAATCTGCAAAACTATGCATGGGTCACACTCACCAAAGGCTGCACACCCCTGCCACACAGTCAAAGTGGGGGTGACAACAGAATTCTCACTGCAGGAGAATGCCAGTGGGTGCCGTTAAAGTTAGCATGAAGCAAGGCCACAGAATTGGGCTAAAAACCGAAAATGCCTTTTAAAATGCAGCTTTTGCAACCTTCACAGTGCTGTTTTGGCGCTAGATCCATTTATTTTTCAGTGAATCATTGAAAGTAAAATAAGTACAGATCCTCCAGTGTGGCCAGAGAAGCCGGGCCTCATTGACTGACGGCAGTTAAGAAATGTATCTCATGAAAAGGCAGACCAGCAACATTTCTTTCAGTTCCACTGGAAAAAATGTGGCTAAAAATGGCAACATGTAACACATTGAGCTGTGCAGAGAGAACTCCAAGCAAAGCCTGGATACATACATCCAGATTGCAGACAAATCCCAGCACTAAAGGACAGAAATAATGGTGCATAAAATGTGTGTGCTGCAGAGGATAAGTTGATGTTTACCTGAAGAAAGTGCAAAATAGCCTTTTTAAAAGTTTGTTTTTGTGGGAAGGCTTACTTCTTTAAATGTCCAAATCCCTTGTAAACTGTGTTGATTTGTATATGTTTTAAATGAAAGACCTTAAAGTGAATCTTAACGTTAAAAATCCAGTTTGGAGTTAACTATTTAATTCTGAGTTGACAGTGCCCAGTCTGGGAAAGATGATACTTCAGGTTGACACCTTGCTGCTACAGGAAGGCTTAATTGATGCTGGAAGTTCTCGTATATTTAGAACAATGACCTCATCAGACTTTCGTCTCTGGCCCAGCTAAGGACAATGGCTGGCTGCATACTGATCCCCAGAGAGGAGGGGCAGGGAACTTTCTCCTTCTCAAGGGCATAGGACCCCCACCCTGATCAAAGGAATTTGACAGCTGTTGCCAGTTGAATGAAAGTAAAAAAAAAACACCAAGACCTTTTGGTGATTAAATGCCTATTTGTAGTTAATCTTTAAAGACTTTTAACTTTGCCACAAGAAGGAGGATAATCCTAAAAGTTGCTAGTTGTAAATCTAATTTTATGTTCTTTCTTTGAATACATGAGTGAACCCTGTACTTCATAAGGAACCAGAGATGCACCAAAACACTGATTGTAGCAAACCTATTGATGCTGCAAATATTATATTGTATACCCATATCCTAGGGGTAATTGCCCAGATATGTACTGAATTAGGAATTGTTAGGCCAAACCGTTATGACTAAAATTGACACAATTCCACAGAACGACAAAGCCAGCTCTCACTGAGATGGGAATTGAATGCAAAGATAACCCATCAAATATGCAATGCATGTGTCTGATTTTATTAGAGGGCATAATTATAGAAATGTGTATTTGTGGAAAAGTTAAGTTTTGTTCCAAATCAATGTGGGAGTTCCCAAATCATGTCATAAAATATGACAGCTTTGTGGCTTCCAACCAGAAAGAGGCAAGTGCCTCTGACCTATCACAGCCGTGGGGGTGTGGTTTAAAATTCTGCCCCTACCATAAACTTTGTGATGTCACTTGGCATGATAGGAACTTCCCCACACACAGGGACATATTGATTCCTGACTACATCCTAATTTCCGTGCAGCGCTTTGTTCCAGAATTCTTCATCCTGTTCCAGAACTTTTCATCTTGTCCTGATTCCAGATTACTTTGCAAAACCAAGGCCCAGCAATAGCTGAACTCTTCTTGAGCTAGGCCCAAATCCTGAACCATCCCAAACTTCAGGAAAGAATAATTCTGATCCAGTCTGGCTTGCTATCATTAAGGCTTGCCTGTTAAAACTCGCAATCCCGCTAACCTACAGGGTCAATTGACCAGAAGGGCTTATCCAATCCAAATCCACTCTGAGGTGCCAGGCCAATTGACCAGAACCACCCAGCTGACCATTTTGCCAGAGGTGCCCTGCTCCCGGTAGACCCGATCCAGATGACCAGAACCCCAACAGACCAATCTTAATTTACGGTGGACTGTAAGTATCGACAGGAATCATAGTAACCCATGGTATGTTTGCCTTATCCTATACCAATTTCAACCCATCCTCTCTTTAACTTAAGAACTTGTAATAGTGTCACACCAGTCTGAAACCTTGCTTTGATTTCTTGCACTAGTAATCATTTCTTTAAAATTCTTTAGTCTTGTAAAACCCCAAATTCATAAAATCATCCCATGGGTAATCCGACGAGTCTTCCAAGGCAGACAGAGGTGCTGGGGTTGGTTTCCAGGGACCACTCGGGGGCTTACTGTGTTTCATACTGGTAACAAGCCTGAATACCCTAGTTTAGAGCATAATTGTCATTGTAAGAACTGATTTCTGTTTTCATTTTCGTGTCTTTATTTTCAAAAAACGCCTCTTATTCAAACATGCATAACTTCTTCAATTTTATAGATTGAAATGGAAGTTCAACTCTCACTTAAACCTAAGACCCTTAGCTGCATCCATAACTAAAAACCACATTGCGAACATTATATTTGACCCGTTTTTAATAAAAATTGCATAGCGGAAACTAGGCGCATATTCGTATTTTGCAAACGTTTCACACTTGTCTTTTTCTCATTCAAAGTATTTCAACACTCCCATTCTGATTGAAAGTGTGTTCTGTTGCTCATCTTGTAGCTTATGTTTGTTAGAACCTGTTTAGTGTTGCTCCCCTAGGAATTTCTATCAATTTAAGGATTTTTGCACACTTTTCATTGTTTCACAAAGCCATTTCCAACTGTCATTTTAAAAGTGTCTAAGTTCCAAAAACGTTTTCTCTCTTGTTTGCGGAGGGAAGATCATATTCAACCACTGTATTCCGTTGATCATACCTGAATACCTGCTGCTTACTGACATCGGTGTAGAATTACTCATATGTGAATTAAGAACTTTGCAGGCTGAAATCTTAACCTAATCGCTATCTGTTCACAAACCAAAAGTGTCTTTTCCCTGTGTTTTAACTTCTATGCTGGTTAAAAGTGAATTCAATTGCCTTACTCATTTTTGATTGTATTGTCACCACATTGGTGATTGTTGCCCCATATATATTAAAATTTGTGTTGATTTGAATTTTAAATAAATATATATTTACCTTTACCACCCAGCCTGATTCCTGGTCCATTGTGACCTGGGGGGTATTTTGAGAAGGCTGTGATACGAGTGGTATATCATTCAGAATATTGAACCTATATGCATAATAAATAAGTATTTCATCTGTGCATTACATGCTTGGTGAGACCCAGCTGTGTGCCTGATTGAAATCCTTAACAGTGTGACGTAACAGGCAGTATTATAACACACATTGGGTTAGTCTATTTGTGGTAACAATTCAATGTTGATGACCCTTAGACCTAAGTCAGTGTGTACCATTGCTCTAAAGGGCATAACATTCGTTTTTTAGTTCAGTAGAGAAATGGTAGTTAAAAATGAGAACACTCGTTTTCAGTATGTCATTCCTGTCACAAAAGTGTTTAGAAGACAAAAATGGCTATCACTCACAGGATTGGGCCCCTCGGATCAACAGGGGGTGCCCAGCCAGTGATGAAGCAAAAGTGTACTCCAGGTCACATAACGTAAGGGGACTGTGACAGATTTCCAAGAGAAGTAAGCGAACATTGTACCCTTTAGTTCCCTCCCACTTTGACCTGTGCAGTTGCAAGCTGTTCAAAGGACAGGGAACTGCCTCACCAATTCCTAAAGTGTGGACTTCTAAGTGCGGCAGTACTGATCCCATTCCTGGCAGCAACACAATGAACCGCACCTATCAGACCTATGTTGATCTCCACCCCTAAATTGATATTTGCGGGGCTTCTTTTGAGGATGTACGAGTTCTTTCCAGTCCTGTGTCTGGTGCCAGTTAATATGTGACAGAAGGATGTAATACCCAGGTTGTTCTCAGCTTTACAACAGCACAGAGTTTTCTTGACAGAGTAAAGGTGATCAGAGTTTGTCATTCTTACTCCTCCCTCATGGAATTCCACATTTTAAATTGTCCTGATGTACGTGTGAAATGGCTGCACAGCTTGTGACAGTGGTGATGTTGGTTGTGTTGCTGCCACACATTGATATGATTCACATACAGATCAGTGAGGCTGTTTTTGAAAGACAGTGAATAATGATGGGCAGGTAGATGTGTCGATCCTTCCCATCCATGCATCTGTGGCATTTCCTGACACCTCCTTCATACTTTCAGTGGTTTCCATAATCCGGTGTTGCAGTCTAGACTCAGATTGGTCCTAACACTTATATTTCTCATCATTAATTTGCTCACACTTATCATTGGATATGGGTGTTGGTGGATATACCAATCTCCCTATATCCTGCACATTGTGTGTTTGTCCTAGTGCCTAAGTCGGTGCAGTATGAACCTCTCCCATAATGTTCCCTGTCCTCTCTTCTGTACCGGAGCCTGGACTAACTTGACTGAACTAGAGACAGTACTAAAACTCCTCCACCCCCACTGTCACTTGAACAACGGACATCACTACTTAAGCATGTACCACTTGATCTTGCTCACCACGATTGGCGCATTCAGTTTATCACGCAATCATGCCATTGCCAATACACACAGCTACTGCTGTGGATGTTGTGAAACACCCCCTAGCTATGTGCGTTTCAACAGTGTGGCGTTTATTTCTACTCTGAAGACCTTGCTCCTCAAGATTCCCATTTCTGCTCCCTGTTCTCAGAAAAGATGGTGTGTTATACGCTCTGTTACAGCCAATGCATTGGACACCCCAGCCTCGAAACAATTCTTGGATTTTCTCCTACCTAGTAGTCAATAACAACAAATGTCATGTCAGTGTGCATCTTTCCAGGTGGGCACTGGGATCTCCTCAGCCCTACTAGTAACAAAAACATTTTAGGTGCGATGCACACTCGTTCACAGTCACTACAACAAAACACATCTTGGAGTGTTTCCATCCTATTCATGAAACGATTGTACACTCAGTTATAGATTTGGGTTTTAAAAAATAAAGAGCTTGTCCTAATACTACACATGTGCCAACTCCCCTACTGTAATTACATTTCAAGCCTCTGTCATTTCTACCTATAGTTGCCAAGCTACCAGCAACCTCCTGTCACTGCATACAACACTGCATGTATTCCAATAATGAGCCCCCCTCATGTAGCCTGCAAGAATGGAATCCACCTGCCTGCCTAAACCTGAACTGACATTTGAGAAATTTCAGCTTGTTTGAATGAGCCGTATTTGCAGTGGTTCAGGGTTTTACCCAAAAAGGTTTGCCCATGCTTAGTTTTCACAATCCACACATCTTGTTGTCAATAGTGAAATAGGTATCTTTATCTTACATCCTCGAGTTTCCCAGACATGGGACACAATAGCTTTTCCACCTAAGTGAATTCAATCTACCCAGCAAGGTTTTTGATCTCCTGCCCATCCCTTTCTACTATATCCCTGTCTAGCGACCCCATTTCTCTTTTGGATTCTGAGCCATTATGAGACTTTTCTTGAAGGTGTTACATTTAGCAGTAGTTCTGATGTTTGGGTAGAGGTTGTGTATGTAGGCCTAAAGGGAGACGACCCTGTATCAGGAAGTACTACAGGTTGGCTATGTGACTCTGAAAGGTTTGGGTTCTACAGGGTCAATTGGGGGCATGGACTGTAGCTTGGTCAAGGTAACGAAGGCAAGAGTTTGGAAGCATTTGAAATCCAGACAGAGGACCCTGATCAGGGATCAGTGATAGAACTAATTGACTTGCTGGCTTTGAAGAAGCCTATCACAGCAGGATGAGTCACCCATGGGGTAGAGGAGTGTAAATATTGTAATTGGTTATTTATAATGTGCTTAATACCCAGAGGTTTCTAAGCGCGGACCCGGGTTCAAACCTGTGTTGCTCTGCATCGTCTTGTTTACAAGGCGATCACGTTGCCCCTGAGCTATCCTCCCGAGACAATAAAACATGGCCCCTTCTGGGGTGTACTGCACACTGTGGCACTGATAAGGGATTTACATGTGAGGTTTGTGAGATGAAGGAAGAGCTTAGATATGTTCAGTAGCGGGTAAGTAAGAGGAGGTGGGATGGGGAATTCTGGGCTTCAATGTGTTGTCACAGGGAACCCACATTTGTGGGCAGAAGTGGAAAGAATAGAATAATGGAGATAAGATGAAATCGCCCTTGGAGAATGTAGCAGGACATGATCTCCATCCTGTCCATGAGGACACCATTTGGTGGTGAGTGGCCACCTTGCGCAAGAGAGTGGCAGTCCGCCATTATGATTTATATTGAATTTGAGACACATAGGACCTCACAACCACACATCTGTTTGCTATCAAATTTGGACATGCTCCCCATACAAGCCATTAAGTCCTGCTATGGCATCCTCAAAAATGATTTTACATGTCAGTTCTTACACCCTGGATAGTCAATACATTAAGAAAATACACAATATAAGGTAAGTATTCTCTTCTTTTGAGATATGATGCATGCACCATATCTGTTACCGTCAGCACTCCATTCAGTAATGCTGCAGTATTTTTTGCCATCTTGTCTTCTACAACATTCCTCTTCTTGCCTGATTCTTCCAACATTCTCCTGGCCATTTTCCCCAATGTTATGTACTCACAATGCCACTTACCCAATAATGCCTCTCTTACAGGTTTACCTGATATGCGAAACAGAATAACACATCATACTAAACCGGACATTCCGTCACATCCATAGCGGTCACTTACCTGTTTTCAAGTCCTACTATCTTATCCCAGTCATCATGAATTTCCACGTACCCTTTATCACTTTCTGAATTAAGCAGCGACAGCGATAGGCAACAGTGCCGTCCAGTTCACGCCTTCTCTTGGAGACCACACTGACTCCCCTTGACTTGCAGTGAGAGAGAGCACAATTTCGGGACCTGAACTCTTTATTCAGGTGGAATCACACACATGTGAAGATCCCAAGTGGACCCAGAACCATTCTGTGCAATGTCAATGGCCTGCTTGATGGTGCCAAATGTTCCTCATGTCCCAGACCGAAATTAGGTTCGCCTCTGGGCTTCCTCTACTCCGATGGCAGTGCTCTAACTACGGAATGATTTCAAGAAAGGCAACGCTGTGCCATTCCTTTAACAGTGGGGTTGCCTGCCATTCCTCTGCAAACTGTCGGCCCATCCTATACTCTGCAAAATCTCTTGCTCCAGCTAGCTTGAAAACATATGCAATGGTCGTGCCAATGGGTCATTGCTGGTCATTTTGTAAAAATTGCAAATTGCATACAGGACTGCCAGTGTTAGTCTTTACATGCGGCTGGGTCTCCCGAATGCAATGTTCAACATTTACAAAATGCAGTTTTGAAATGAAGAGTAAAATAGGTGAAATCACACTTATTTTTCACTTTTACTCTCTCTTGTAAAAAGGAAATGCAAAATACTCCTTGTAGGTGGTATTTAACATGGATTCCTATGGAATCCACCTGCTTTTATCAGGGGCTAAAAACACAGATTATGTAGGAATACATTGGTTTAAAGCCTGCATGAATATCTCCTGCAGGTGTTAAACCATCAGGGTATTTTGATTTGGGATCCAGAGTAACAAGGCGTATTGCTTTTATGCCTCAATTTTCTGCTCCAACCCATTTAGTTTAGTTTATTTATAGTGCGCACCAGACCCAGGGGCATCAGGGTGCAAAGTATAAGGATATGTTCAACTTAGTTAGAGGGTACATGGGTGCATGAATGCACAGAAATCTACACAGAAATATACAAAAGAACATCATAAATCATATATTATGCAGGTATGTACATTGTAAATTACAAGATCAAGTAGCATAGAATTAAGGTGAGCGCAATACATTAGTAAAGGAGTCCAAGTGGACTAGCACATATTGCACATATTGTGCAAATCAGTAAGCAAAGGGGTAGGCGTCAAGAGGGTATTAGTCGGGGGTTTATTTATCATTTTCTTTTAGCAGTTGGACAGATTCTGTCTGAATTTGGAGAAGGGCTGGGGTTCTCTAATACCCGGAAGTAGGGAGTTCCACAATTGCGCAGCCTTAACTGGGAAACTGTGTCCTCCTATGGTAGAGAGTCTGAATCGTGGAACTTGGAGGCAATTTGAATTGGCTGTTCTTGTCGGTCTGGACAAAGGTTTTTTTTACAGATTCTGTTCGAGAGGTATGGCGGTGCGCTATTGTTAAGGCACTTGTGGGTAAGGGAGGCAATCTTAAGTTGTATTTTATCAAAGGGGGATAGCCATTTGTGTTCTCTTCTAGCAGCGGAGATATGCTCATTTCTGTTGATCTTGAGAGCTGTTCTCAGGGCATTGTTCTGGAGAACCTGTATTTTATGGATAATCTGTTTATTCGCTCCAATGTAGAGTGCATTACAGCAATCCAATTTAGAGAGTATGAGGGCTCTGGCGAGTGTGAGGCAGCTGTCGGTGGAGAGGAATTGTTTACTAGCTCTGATAAGTTTACATGTGTATGTGGTAGCAGATGCTAGAGAGTTGACTTGTTTAGAGAAGTTCAATGTGGCGTCTAGGTAAAACCTAGAGTCTTCACTTCTTTTGCTACTTTTATATTATTGCCATCAATAATGAAGTTGGCATAATCTGGGCTAAGTTTACATATGTAGGTAGGGGTACCTAAGATGATAAGATCAGTTTTATCGTCGTTCAGGCATAGTCCATGGGTGGCCATCCATGCCTGAACGATGCCATAGATTCTATTCACTAAAGCCAGATCCACGGCGTAATCTCCTAAAAGTGGAAGGAGGATTTGGGTATTGTCTGCATAGTTGGTGTAGGCGATTACATTCTCATACAATGCAATGGAGGACAATGGCGCAGATTTAAGCCCTGTGCTGTGCTTTCTCGTTCTGTCTTGTGATCCCATTTTATTTTACAACTGCATGATATTTTCATGCCGAAAAAAAGTTAATGGATTGCCATAGAATCTGCCTCTAATTATCACATTCTAAAGAGCATATGAATTCCGTGGGAATCCATTAGTAAAGGCCACCTGCAAAGAATCATACTAATGCCTAATGACCATTTTGCCTTTTTGGTCTTCAGTCTGCTTTGCAATTTGCATTTTATTTCATTTTATCCCCCATGCGGTCTTTGAAGTCAGAGAAGGACATCCTTCTGTCTTGTTCTATTTATCCCCCTCCAGATGGTACTAAACCAAGTGTAAAAGTAAGGTGTAAGTTCCTAACGCCTTTTTTTATGTCTTACTTTGCAAAACATGTAAAATTAATTATGTTTCTCATTAATCTGTACTTCAATGGATGGCGGTACTTGAAGCAGTAATTCATCTGTCTCCATGATCTCAACAAGCAAAATACAGCTTCTCCTATTTCTCCCAGAAAGAGTAACCATGACCTGCTAAGCACATTTTACACCTTCTGTTTGAACATAACTTGATAGTGAAAGTGAAAACTTCCTGGCAACAGGGTTCATATGTGTTATTCAGTTAGGCGCATATCCTAAATATAGTAAATGTCTAAGACTAGTGTGTATTAAGACTCTCCAAAACCCTGTAATGAAGGCACCATGGGAATACTACTGCCTCTGGACTACCGCATGTAGCTCGAGTGGACTATTTTAACCCACAAAGTGGCAACATGGTGGGGGGGGGTCTTGCACCTGCACTAGAGGGTTATAAGGTCAAAGGTGCAGCCTCTGCACTTCCTGGTGTAGAATTATGAGGGTAATGCCAATGGCTCCTATGTCAACATCAGGGACAACATATTTTGGAAGCACTTTTTCACATGTTCCTGTGTCTACCTGCTGTTGCATTGTCCCCTTATATTCTATGGGACAGAGTTTGAAATGGAAACGCAAAAGAGAGGCGTAATGTTTGTATGCCTCCATTTCCTGCACTGTTCCATTTTCCTGCAGTGAGAAGGCAGAAGATGGTACAAAGCTGAGATGTGATCTCCACCATCATGCCTGCTCTATCTTGTAAGTGTGTTTCAATTTGAAAATATATCACTTTTTCATGCAGCCATGAAAACAAATGGGTTACTATTGAAAACACCTTGGTTTTGTACTTGTTAAAGGTCAGGCAGTTTCCATAGGAATCTATTAGTAAACACTGCCTGCAAAGAGTACTTGTGTAGATTGAGTTGAAAAAAATATTTTGAAGATTACCAGCAATTACTAGACTGGTTGGTACGGTGAATAAATCACGTAGTTTAATAAAGGTATGATACCTGTAATACTGTAGTAGTGCAGTATGTGATTATTGACACAAATGCAACAAGGCAAATGGATCTAGAAAACATTCAAAACTATGTTTTATTATTCCAATGGTTTGGAATCGAAAGGGAAACATCTCATCACAAAATTATATTATCCAAAAGAAATAACAAATATTCAAAACAGAAAATTGTCTGGAGCTGATGAATTACAGAAAAACATATAACAATTATTAGCAAAGTAAAGTAATAAAGTTAGAAAAATAAACTAAATTCAACAAGTATGAATCAAGTGAGCACATCTATTCATAGTGTTAGTTATAGTCCACAAACTGAATTTGACAATAGGGCATCAAACCTTAGCTTTGCGAGATATAGCTAACTGTCCCTAGCTAAACTATTGCTAATATCATCAGTCTACAATGATATTGATACAATGATACAATAGCGCTACAATGTCGAGCGATACCAGAAGACTGACAGAGGGGTGGTTTGTGGTGGTGTACCTAACGTATGTGGCTGTTTGTTGGCTAATTAGTTGGAGATATTTGTCAATGAATTGACAGATTGGCTCTAGGATAGTGCCACATCCTGTTAGAATAAGTCTTCCCGGTGGTTTAATAGCATCCTTGTGTATTTTTGGTATAGTATGAAATTTAGGGATGGATCCTTTGGTTTCATTAAGGAATTCAAATTCTTTCTGTGAGATCCAGGCACGTTCAAGTGCATAGGTAGTAATCTCTTGGATCGAACTCTGAATTTCTTCGGTTGGATCTTTGCACAAGTGGCGATAGCTACCAGGTGTATTAAGTAATTCCATCACCATAGTCTGGTACTGTTCATGATTCATTACGAGGATAGCCCCGCCCTTGCCAACTGGTTTAATGACAATTTGGGTATTATTTGCAAGAGAGCTTAGCGCCTGTTGTCTGCCGGTTTAAAGGTAGATTGTGGATGTAACCCTGTGTCTCTCCCATCTATTAGGCTCTCTCTATCTTGGAATGTTAAGCCTGACCATCCTGAAAAATCTTCGGATCTCAGTCTGCACATTGAACCAATCTGTAGGGTGAGTAGGAATAAATGTCAACCCTTTCACTAGGACTGCCATTTCCGTCTGGAAAAGTGGAGTCTGTGAAATATTAAAGATGGGGAGGTCTAGCGACTCCATTGTTGTCTGTTGTTCCTCCTGCAATTGCGTGGTAGCCTCTGAAAGGTGCCCCATTGCTGGTACTGTGGGGGAAACCATCCGGGACCGGGGCCTCGAGATGGGCCTGAACCTAAAAAAGGTGGCGGGAATCCCCGGAATGGGGTGTATTAGGGGACGCAAAAGCAGTCCGCGTTTGATCCCGATGAGTTGCTACTACGCCCTGAGAAAGTAACCCTATGTTACGGCTTCCTCTGACTGGCAGTGTTTTGCAGGTAATTAGGATCAAGATACGGACAAATGGCTTCCACCTTAAAATCTTGAATATCTTTTGCCAACTTCTTTGTATTTTTTTTGCTAGAGTGGCATCTTTAAATTCTTGGACCTGTTTGTTAATTTCTATGAGTTTTTTCTTAGCGTTTGTTATGGTGGTATCGTTGATAAATAGTTGTTCTGTCGTATCTAATTCTTTTCAAACCACATCTCCGAGCCGTTGGGCCGTGGATATGGTTAGCACACAACAGGTCGCGACTACATTTGGTAGCAATGTAGCTGAAATTAGTTTTATATTCTTGATCCTATAAGAATACAGTTGTGTATCAGCCTCATTCCCACTAGCTTTGAGACAAGCATTTATGTGGCATCAAACCACAAGACAGTGTTTTGGTTTAATGTCCACCATTACAGACTGATGACATTAGCAATAATTTAGCTAGGGACAGTTAGCTATATCTCGCAAAGCTAAGGTTTGATGCCCTATTGTCAAATTCAGTTTGTGGACTATAACTAGCACTATGAATAGATGTGCTCACTTGATTCATACCTGTTGAATTTAGTTTGTTTTGCTAACTGTATTTCTTTACCTTGCTAACAATTGTTATATGTTTTTATGTAATTCATCAGCTCCAGACAATTTTCTGTTTTGAATATTTGTCACATCAGTTCCAGGCAATTTTCTGTTTTTAATATTTCTTTCTTTTGGATAATATCATTTTGTGATGAGATGTTCCCTTTTGATTCCAAAACATTGGAATAATAAAACATAGTTTTGAATGTTTTCTAGATCCATTTGCCTTGTTGCATTTGTGCCAATAATCACATACTGCACTACTACAGTATGACAAGTATCATACCTTTATTAAACTATGTGATGTATTCACTGTACCAACCAGTCTAGTAAATGCTGGTAACCTACAAATTAATTTTTCAACTCGATCTACACGGTGACACCCCTTTGTTTACCTTTAGCCTTTTCTCCACTTAGTTCCTAGGGTATATGGAGAGCCTCTGTGTTACCACTGCAAAGAGTACTTAACAGGCAGCATTTACTTTTTCACAAGACGAAACAGGATCGGCCTGGGGCATTCAATTGGCTCAGGCACCAATGGAAAAGTGGCCCACAGGTACACATGTAAATTCATTTCTTTTTTGACTAAGTAGTATGCAGTGGGAGTTTTCTGGTCAAATGTGTTGCAAATTGTGTATTTTAAAGAATATTTGTTTAGAAACACTAGTCAAAATGACATGCTGCACAATGTAGTAACACAAGAAACTGGTGCACTTTGAACAAAAAATAACTGTCTTGCGGTGACCAAAAAACTGGGCCACCGTACAGAGTTGGGCCTGCACTTCTGGCATTGCCCTATCAAACTTTCTGAGCCAGGAGAGAAATGAAAGAGTAAATTGATGTCGCCTCACTTTATTCTTTCCTTTTCCCCTCTGCTTTGTGAATGTTTAAAATTGCGTGCAAGGGATTTGACAGCATGTCACTGCTAACGTTGATGGTCACATGAATGCAATGTTCATTTCATACACAAGGAGGCTGTGTTCATTTAGAACACCGTGAGCATAGCCCCAACTGTAGACCTGATAGGGATGACCTATGAGCTAGTGGAATAAGGAATGGGAGATTGGTCATCTTGACAGGTCCTACAGGACCTGGAATCACCTTACAAGATGTGCAGGATTCCTTGATTAAGGTATGTCACAAAATATTTGGACACATCCAGACATCCTGCAAAAATATCTTTGCATTAAATCGAGCCAGTACTGCACTAGTCACAAATGCATTTTTGTCTGGAAACATCTCGGCAAGCCTGACTTGCTACTCACCTGCCAAAAACATAAGGGGCTTGGAGCATTAGTCTGCACCCCAGAACTATTCGTTTTCAGAAGTTTGGAGTTGAACGTGCTCCCACTGAGTAGGATTATATCAATGGGACTGGAGACTTAGGCACCTTTGACTGGAAAGACATCTTCCCGAAAACAGGAGGCCATTGCCTGCTACTTTATTTTCCTGGTATTCAATGGCATGGAGATATTTTTTCTGTCCCTTGATGTTAAAACCATCAAAAGCTCGGGCACCGGTCTGTTGTGTTTCTCATGGAATGGAAAAGGAAGATGTTTACTCGGCTATTAACACATTTCTTCTGATAGCTAAGAAGGCATGTGCTGGGCTTTGAAACATGTTTGGTAGAGGCTACATAGAGTTTCACCATGCAGAGCTTCGTTTAACCTACTGTTGTGATGTTGTACATGCTGCATCTGTTTTCTCATAGTGGTTATTTGTTATTTTGTACTAGCTGTAAGGCCAAGCAGTATTTTCTTTTCTTGCTAGTAGGTGTACCCGTGCTTCGCAAGGTAATTCCTAGGGCTGAAGCGTGCAAGCTTGAAGTGCCGTAACCCTATATGTACTGCTGAAGCATGTAAGCTTTGTACTGTTGAGGTGGAATGCATTCATCAACGTCCACTGGAAATGAAATCCCTGTAATTATCATGAGAGGATTGCCAAGATGTGATGGACAATGTCATTGTGGAACACTATTGAAGAGACATGCACCTTTTCCTGTCACCCTCATTATTACAAAAGCACCGTTTTATGTCACCCGCATGACTTCAAATGTGAATGCCAGTAATGTGAGCTGGAATGCTGATAGTGTGGAAAGTTTAGGGACAATGAACTGCTGAACTTTAAGAACAGTGAACGTAGAACCGCAGCAGGAATACAGCGCAAAGAGCAATATGGCTGGGGTAAGCATTGCAGACCGCTCAAAACAAACAAAACAAATAATTGAAAAATGTACTTTTTACACTTGTTTCATTGTCTACACTATTGGCCCTACCCATATGCCAGATGTCAGGTTTGTATAATGTTGGGAAGAATGCTGAACATTTTGCACACATATCCAAGCATTGCAGACCGCAAAAATGTGAACATGTATATTGTAAACTTTTTACATAGTCTGCATCATGGAACTTACCCGTAGGCCACATTTCAGGTTTGTAGCATTTTGGGAAGTCTGCTGAACATTTCAAATAGACGCACACACACACACATATCCAAGCATTGCATACCACTTAAAAATGCTTAAAAAATCAAAAAAATAAAACCATGTAACTTGTATACTTCTTTCATTGTCTACACCATGGCATCTACCCATATGCCAAATTTCAGGTGTGTAGCATGTTGAGAAGTATGCTGACCATTTAAAACAGGCACACACATATAACCACAATTCCTCCAGCCCCAAATGTGATAAATGTATATTTACATTTTATACTTTTTACATTGTCTACACCATGGAACTCACCCACATGCCACATTTAAGTTTGTAGCATGTTGGGAAGCATGCTGAACATTTTGAACTGACACACACATATCCACACATTTCCCTTATATATTGTGGGATGTATTGACCCACTTTTGCACTGCTATGCTGCATCACTCTGTTATGATGGTGCCAGAAACAGCAAAATGGCCGCGAAACCCTTGTGCCCGCCAAAATCCCTGAAATTCCATGCACAAAAGATGGCTGCCCAATCTGGCATGCATGTTGTCGGTGGTGGAACAGAGAAAAACTACTGAAATGTGTCACTGGGCTCCACAACAATTGAAAGTGGAGTGCAGAAGGAAAAAGCAGTGCTTTTCTAAATGAAACTCAAAGATTGCTTTAAATCTCTTTTTCTTTGTTGCTAAAACTTCAGAATGGCGGTACAAAACACCTTTAAAAAAATTCTAAATTCTTACTGGGTGCTACAATTCACTCAGTTCAAGAAAGCATTGTGAACTTACAAGGTCCTGAACATCTGGTAGCATAAAGAGATTTCCACAGCAAAAGTGGCCTGCCTGTGGATCTGTCAAAAATCTCTGTGCAGCAGAGGGCTGCTGTGATGACAGCTGTTAGGGGCCTGCCTGATTAAACTTTAATCTGTATAAACTGAAAGTCAAATGTTTGCAATCTAAGAAGCCTGTTACTGAAAGTAACCCATGTTGTAATTGCTTGATCCCATGGTTTAAAATATTGAGTGAGAATTCTAGCTGTATTTGATAAAACAAGTTTGTGTTGTGGTAAGCAAAAGGCCACCGAATTTAACAATTAATTTAAACATGGCTGAAGCTGCAGAACTTGAATAACAAGTTTATCTCACAGAAGGAAGGTATCCCCCCCCCCCCAGCAGGAAATCATGCAGAGGTGTTAATTACAGGGTGGGAAAGTACCTGGTCTACAGAGGCAAAAGGAACAATGACAAGCTGCAGAGCAGGAAATTCAAAGTGTGAAGACAGTCATAAATGGCCTCTGCAAGGAACAAACTTGGGGGATGGCTCCTGGGCTTCTAGGGAGACACCAAAGGGTGAAGCCAAACAACCATTTGTTGCTTAACAAGGACAGAGAACACATTTTAAAAAGACTGATAACTTGCTATTTAAAATTGTGAAAAATATTAAAATAACATAGTGTTAATGTGATTTCTGGCTGCATGGGTGAAGAGGCGCCAGAACAATCTGACATGTTCTGGACAGCAATGGCAAGAAATGTGATTTCACGCAAAATGTATTTCCGCTAGAATTGTGAAACTTTATACACTTATTCCCATGTTAAACACGCACATTTGTAGAAATTTGCTTAATAATTGGACATTGTATTCATAGTGAAAAGGGAACAATTCTGTGAAAAGCCGAGACAAGATCCCACAGCTACAGGGTATTGAGGAATAGCTGCTAGATAAAATATGTAATCTGTATATGTGATTTTTATAGAGGTTGCAAATGCGGAAATATGTATTTTGCCAAAAGTAGATTTTGTGTTACAGGGGCTAGGGGTGGATTCTCAGCCTCATAAAATTGCACCATAAAGATGACACTCTGTTTCTTTCCTCCTATCAAGGCAGAGAGTAGACTCTAACCCAATCGCCATTGAAAGAGGCAAGCTTAGGCTAAACCGGTCCACACACCCCCTTTACAATGTCATTTCATAGCATAAATGGAGATAGCTCACCACTCATAGGGACAGACAGATTTACTCACTATCCTGATGCTGGCAGAGCACCCTGCTGCTGAACATTACATCTTCCTTGCTCCAGGCTCCAGAAACTTGGCAAAGCCAAAGGCCTATTGCATAGCTGAACCATTCTCAGCTAGGCCTCAAATTCCAGAACAGAACCTCACAAGCCTAAGAGGAAGCATCATAATACAGCCGGGCTGTGCTGTTACTGCTTGCCTGCTGAAGTGAAATATCCTCAGAACCAAGAAGGGCATATCCGATCCAGTCTTGTGCCGTGCTGTGACCAGAATGCCTTGCTGACCCTGTCCCGTCCGATGTGCCAAGCCGTCTTTCCTAAACCAGATCCAATTCCCTGACCAGAACTGATGGTTCCATTTAAAAATGTATCCAGTGAGTATAAATAGGAAGAATTGTGTAACTAGCATATGTATCTTTGCATTGTCTGAACCCTCTCTCCAAACCATCCTGTCTTTCCTCCAGAACTAGTATTGGTAAAACTATCTCTGCGCTGATCTTTTTCTCATCTGAAGAAGGCGAGTTTCCTTATCAGGCCTGATCAAGTGACTGTGTTCCTGTGTGGTATTGGTTTTGTTGATAGTCATCCTCTAGTGTAAGCAACCCATTTGTCATTTTAAAAGTGTGCTCCTTTTTTCCATTCTTGTACCTATCTCGAAAAAAAAGACCTCTACTAAAATGTCTGTAACTTACTCAGTTTTTGTGATAGAAACAAACTTTCAACTTCTGCTTGCAGCTAACACCCATATCTATCCATCAAACCTATCACCGAATCAATGCAATTCTCCCGTTATCGCGATTATCATGCAGTGAAAAGTTTGCCTCAAATTTACATTTTGAGAAGTTTTTACACGTGTAAAATAGCTTTTAATTGCTTCCAACTTCAATTTTAAGATTTCAAATGTTTTCTTGGGATTAGATCATTGCTCGTGTTTGTGTGCAACTATCCAAAGCGGCTCCCATAAGAATTTGTAACAATTTCAGCAATTCTGATCATATTTGGCATTTTTGCCCAGTCCATTCTAAAGATAATCTGAAAAGCCGTTCTGACAGCTTGACAGTCAATTCTGTTTTCTCTTGTGTTTGAAAGGGGGAATTGGGATTTATATTCTGTTTGAATTCTGCCATTCCTGAATACCTGCTCTCTCCTCCTATCGCTTTACATTGTCTATTGGGGGTGGAGGGGTGTGCAGGGGGAACTTCTAACCACAGTGCTATCTGATCTGAACCCATACAAAGTATTTCTGTACTGAATTGTTTTGCTCACTACTTAATCCTTGTGTATTGAAGAGATTATTCAGAGTTACCTCTCCCCATTGGTGATTGTTTTGTACCTCTTAAGGCATATTGTGATTCAATTTTAAATACATAAATACATTTTTCCCTTTGCAAACTAGCCTGATTCCTGGTAAACAAACAAATACATCCTGCATTTAAATGGCAGTCAGTCCAACGAAAGGCCCCTAATGAGCAAGAGAAAAAGTGGGAATTTTACTTTTTATGCAAGCAATGGAGCAAAGTCAGCATATACAAAACTGTAGTAATAAGTATTTTGAGTTACCAAATCACCCCCTGCTTCCATCACAGCATCCATCTACTGCATCCCACAACTTTCGCTTGAGAGACTCCACGAACATCTTCCGGAAGACATGTGCCATGTTTTGCTTGGGCAGGACGAAGTGAGTGTCCTTGATGCTTGCTTATACCTTTCTCCACGTCCACCTTCAGAAAGAGCAAAGAAGGTGCTTTGGATGAGCGCTTTATCTCCATGCATGGCAGTCACATATATAGCTCTGTGTGGCCTTCCAACCACTCTCCTGTACTGCCTTTTCCCGAGGAATGATATCTGCCAGCTCCTAAAAGAGCAACTGAAGGCTTGCTGGATGTGTATTTAATGACCACTCCACAGCCCAAAAACGTACCCTGCAGCACACCGAATGGTAGGCTAGCTCACACTAATGCCCTTATGATAGTGTACATTAAATAAAGTACACACAGTTGTTCTTTGTGGAATAAAACAGTCCACTTTATTAAGAGTCAATTTACGGGCAATCCCAACACTGCACTGGCCTCTAACGAAGCAGGCCCTATGCACAATCCTCGGGTGGCCCTCTGCCATTTCTGGGCTTTCCAACTGGTGAACCCATCACTTCAGTTATACATTCCTTCCGTGTGAGTTAAGTCACTTGCGGTTAAGTCCTTTGGGTTAAAAAACGCCCCTGGGAGGCTTCTAACCAGGAACAGTCTGTTAACTCCCATACCCCTGTATGGAGTGGAGCCCAGGCCACTTTGCAGTTGTTGAGGAATTCAACTGGCCTTAAGGGTGAAAGTGCCCATCGGACCTGCCGTAGTTCCTACAGCCAGCGAATAATGCTCATGGCTACAATCCACAGTGCAATTCCTCCTCGGCTGGTATTGCCCAGTACCTCTGCCTAGAGACGTTTTTATGGGAAGGCAAAATGGGATCTTGCCTAGGGGCCCCAACTTGGAGCAGGCCCCACAGGACTGCCTGATCTGAAGAAGTCTTAAATAGAACACTTCAGGATATTGTATGGGGTGCTGCTGAGGCTCTAAACCCATTGCCTTTCTGTTATGACTAATACATTTTGCCTTCATCAATTCATCATGTATTGCTTTCTGTGTTCACTGTGGTATACATCGTTTGTGTGTTCCTTATGGCACAACTCTGTAGCATTCTTTCTTTCCTGTGGGAATTATGTTGATCATGTGCAATAGGCAACATGAAATGCATATTGATAAATTGAGTGCCACAATGGTTCAGAAGTTAGCTCAGTGTGTGAAGCACCCATTGCAGAGATGTGTGTTCATATGCAAAATTAGAATATCACATTCCAGCAAGGCTGGCTGAGCCTTTCCTATGTCTGAAGTTTATAAACCTGCCTGCATATGTACTTGGTTTTGCAGACAAACATCTGCTATTATCAGCAATGTACCTGCACCAAACAAACATATCATCCGTATGGTGAAGGTCTAGAAATTGGTTTGTTCAGATGCGTTGTTGTAAAACCTAGGCAATCGCCTCCAACGGATGGCATAACCTGTTAGTCCAAGAGGTGAATAAGTATCCAAATTCAAGACTATGGAACAAATGTGCACATGCTTGTATCCTGGCTTTGCCAGGTAGAAGAGAGCGGACCAGATGTTGCATGCCTCAGGCAAGCATATGGTAAGGTCTGCTTGTTTGACAAAAACGGTTTGCTTTTTGGTAAAAGTCAAAGGTTTTTATGCACATTTATAAATGAAAATGTCACAAGACATTGTTTTGGAAGTATTTAAAGCTTTAAAATACAAAAGACAAAACCCAGATTACATGTGTTAAATCACATCGATTGGTGTGCTGATACTTGTATAATTCCCTTGATGATGGAGAGAATGAAGCTAGAATTATTCCCATTTTGCATAACCCCCTTCTATAATATTTTGTTTAAAAATGTTCATGTTTGGTAACGTGTTGGTCTTCAAATGCTACTTGTTTATCATTCTGATTAGAGCAAGAATGAAGAGGGCAAGGGGACTTCAAGGGAGTAAACGTGATTATTATGCTGCAAGACAGCATATCAGCCAGTAGGTTGTGAGCGCGACTGGTGAAGGGCGGGAGTGCGACCAGTATTCTTGATCCCTTAATTCCTTTGCTTGGTGGAGGGGGGGCCCCCAGAGATGTGCGTGCCCAGGGCCCCAAAAGTGCTTAAGATGGCCCATGCTTGGGGTGGCCCCTCCCACAGCACCAAAACACCCACATCTTCACTTTGCAGGTAGATACTCAGTCCACATTTATGCACAGCCCACTCTCGAGAATGCCCCGAAAACACCTAACTGGGGTTTGGCTTGTCCTACCATGATCGGTGCACCACATCCGGTGCTTAATTGACCGGGTCCTATCCAACAAGCATCCTATATCTGATGAAACACAGCCGTGCCCTCAGTATGAACCTCTTCAATGCCCTATTTATCCTTTGCCTAGATCTATCCACTACTTTTCTTGACCCGGCACCTTGTCATTCAGCACTGACCTTATCTCAGAACAGACTATTTCAGTTCCTGGTAACAACTACACCAAGGATCTTATGGTCTATTGCAACTGACGCAGAGTAAACCCCATCCCAGCAGTATTAGTTCATTAGCCCCTAATTTGATCACTAAACATCTGGACCTATGCCCATCAATAGGTATTTTCCCACTGCAGGACATGGGGAGGCCCCGACACATCCCAGAGACAGAGAGCCAAACCTTTTCTGCTCTCTTTAGGCCAACATTGCAGCCCCTCCGAGCAGGGGTGTTGCTAGGTATGGGAAATATCAGGGTCTAAGCTAATGTCAGGACTGGTGGGATTTGGGGATAGCTACCATTTTGGTTGTAGCACCCGAGTTTCTATCTGGGGCTACAACCAAAAGACCTGGGGCTGTAGCCCCCTTAACCCCCCCACTCCCCAGCAATGCCTCTACCTCCGATACCACTGAAGGGCCCTCCTCTCTCTGTACGTGTCACAAACGAATGCCCGATGACCCACACCTTTGCATCTGCTGGTGGTAATCAAAAAACCATTACAATGCACATCCATTATTACTGCAAAGATGTCACTCTGTATTTACACTGCAAGAAAGAGAAAACAACATGCTAATATGCTTTTAAGCAAAGAGAAACAGCATTATAAATGCATTTCTGAGAAGGAAGCAATCTCCTAATTATGTCCGCCAGTAAAGCATCTTGTTGGCTGCTGGCATCCTTTCCCTCTTGTGACGGGGGTGGCACAGCTGGCAACTTTACCCATGAAGTTCTATGTGCCCCTTCCCCACTCACCTGGGTGTCCGTTTAGTGCTGTTGTACCTTTGTGGTAGTGTTTCTACCACCTCTCCTATTTCTGAAAAACTTCTTGAACTTCGCCCTTCTAGAACTAACTTCCTTTAATTACGTTTCCCTTCTCCTTAAACGTGACCTAGCTCTGGTCTCTGCTGATAACTTTTCTACTTAGCCATCAGCTCCTGGCCAACCTTGCCTCAACAAAGGCAATGGTGGAGGCCATCTTGAGTATATCTATTGCGCAACCAGTAGTACCGCCTGTGTTCGTATATTCTCTTTTGGCCCGGAAATGATTGTTCTCCCAGACTGCCCATGACTACCCAGCTCTCCCCCTGCCATTACCAGCCTCCCCTCTCAAGTGGTGAATGCAACCTAAAGCACCAGTGGGGCAGCCCACTCTCTTGCCCCTTTGGGTACTGGTGCAGTTGCTTTTAGAAGGGGCCAGTCTTTCATCTATTTATAGTGTTAAACTCAGATTTTAAGGTGTAAGCACCTTTTGCTTTTTACTTGTGAAATATTCAATCATTATGTCATATAGCCTGAAGGCCTGCTCAATGGTATTTTTGTATTCGGATGTTTGTATTTATTTATCAGTAAGGTTGTCATTTTAAAAAGTAGTTATATACGGAGGAGACTTTACAGATGGCAAAGACATTTATCTAGAGACTGGGCCCTTACAATTTGCAATGGTTTTAAGGTTGAGACAGATCAAGTGGTGTGAGGAAAATAGGCCGGGAGCAGTGACTAGTGTACAGACATAAAAAAGACACTTGGTGACTGAACAAGTACAATTTTTGAACATGCATGTGTGTGCAATAAAAGCTGGGAAAGCAGGTTGGGGATCAATTGATAAGGGGTAATGCCTAGGCTGCAGACACCCCTTCCCTGGATAGCAGGTGGATCTTAAACAGTGTCTTGAATAATTCGAGTGATTGAATAGATTTGATGGCTGAGGGAGAGCATTTTAGTTGAAGAGGGCATGTAGAAAGGAACAATGGAATCAGTCGGAAGAGGCACAGAACGTTAGGGGCCCTATAGGTCGAGGAGAGATGAAAACCTCTGATGAAAGAAGAGATGCAGATATCAAAATAATGGAGCAAAACCACTGATAGTTTTGAATATGATAAGTCGAAATTTTAAGATGGACACATTTTGCATGGAGAGCCATGATAATGATGAGGTGGGATATTATCTGGGTGGACTATAGAAGGTGTGTGTTGCAAAGTTGAGAGCTTCAAAGGGAAAGAGTACAGGAGAAAAACGAGGAGTTAGCTCAAACAGTAGTCTGGTTCACTTATTACCAGGTAAGGGATCAGGGTTTGTGACGATTGTTCAGTGAAGTGTGAGCAGACCTTCCTTATTTTATTAAGGTTAATCCTGGCTGCAGTGGCAGATGCCATGATGCACTGAAAGAGCTTAAAGCCTCCATTGTAGAGAACCACAATGATGTGAGCCTCGGTTCATAGAATGTGGAGCAGGTGATGGGAGAGTGGGGCTAGCATTGGATGATAGATTAACGTGGACTTCTATCTTGAAAGAGTTTTACATAATGCAGCCTAAACCCATTAGAGCGCCAGTTTGCTCTTGGGCAGCTGTATTGTATTGTACAGAAACTTGATAAAGCGTGAACAAGACCAGTGAATGCATAAAGGTGCTAGAAAGAAGAAGGGAGGAGAGCAGCCAGGAAGACTAAAATAGAAACGTGTTTAAGCGTTTATGAAAAAGGTAGAAATTGAGGGATGCTACAAATCTCAACAGGCAGAGCATTCCACAAAGTAGGGCCGAGCATTCCACAAAGTAGGGCCGAGCACAGAGAAGGATCTTCCTCCAGAACGAGTCTGTAGGAATCGAGTAATACAGAGCAAGGAGAGATTAGCGGAGAGGTCAACAGGGTCAGGAAGATAACAATTTGGATTGCAAAAACACTGCCCTGGCATTGTGGCGAACTTGATGAACAAGACAGAGGGCTTTACATTTAATACAGCTTTTCGCAGGAAGCCAGAGGAGTTGGAGAAGAAGCTCCTGGGAATGAGCAAGACTGGGAGCATTCAGAGCAAGGCGGGTGGCCGGGTTTTGAAGGATCAGCAGCCGTTGAATAAAACATTTGGGTTGATCAAGGTAGATCCTATTACATTAGTCAATAGACCCCATGATGGGGGCCATGACAATTTTGGATCGAGAGTCAGTCGGGAGAAAGGGAAGAACCTTTATCAATAATTTAATTTTGGCAAAGCCTGTGTGACAAACAGCAGACACTTGGGCTGATCTGGACCCAGAGGACAGAATTATTATGCCAAGACTTTTAACAGTGGAGACTGGTTAAAGACAGGGTCCAAAAGAAGAGGCCCAGTAGTCAGAGTTCCAGGAAGAACTAGACAGGCAGAGCCGACCAGCAAGACCTTGGTTTTGTCACCGTTAAGCTTTAGCCAATTTTTGTAGATCCAGTCAGCGACTGAAGAGAGACAGTTCTTTAACTTATGTGGAGGATCAATGGACAGAGAATTGAGATGAAAAAGAATGTGTGTGTCTTCGGCATGAGAGAAGAAGTGAATGCCGTGACTGGAGATCAATTTTGCAAGAACCAGCATGTACATGTTAAACAACAAGGGAGAGAGAGCCAAGCTTTGCGGGATCCCACAATCCAAAGTAGTGGGACTGGAGGTGAAAGAAGGAAGAGAAACTGTCTGAGCTCGGTTGGAAAGAAAAGATGAGAACCATTTCAGGGGGGTTCCAGAGATTCCAGCTTTGTGAAGACCGTGAAGGAGTCTCTGATGGTCAACAGTGTCGAAAGCTGCAGAGAGATCCGGGAGTATAAGCACACCAGTCTCTGTGCGGTCCTGAAGTAGAGTGATATCTTCAAGAAGAGACACCAAAACTGTCTTAGTGCCCATACCTGGGCAAAAGCCTGCCTGGAAAGGGTGGATAAGATTGTTGTTCTCCAAGTTGTGGACTTGTGGAGTGGCAATAACTTTAAGCAGTTTCGCAAAAACAGGGAGCAGAGAAATGGGTCATTAATTTTCCACAGCAGCAGGATCTAGATGTGACTTCCTAAAAAGGAGGGGGGAGTAACAGTGTGTTTAAGTGAGTCAGGAATACAGCCAGTGGAGAAAGAGTATTGGAGGACTGAGGTAAAAAGAGGGACAGGTTTATGAGAAAGAGTTTGCAAAATACAATGTGGAATGGGATCAGTGGGACAGATTTCAGCTTAAGAATGGCAGTGGAAGCCATGGTGTCCGTCACTGGCACACACTCAAAGCTATTAATGGAGGACGTGGCTAGAAGAAAAGAGGTGTCGGGAAGGATATCCAGAACTTGTCTTTCAGAAAATATCGACTCGCAAATTTTCCAGATCTTTTCTTTAAAGCAAAGCGCAATTCAATCAGTGTTTTTTCAGAAGTAAAATAGTGGGGTGGGGGTCAGGGGGGTGAGTTCCTTGGCCACCCCCAAAACAGTTCTTTAGAAGAGAAAATAGCCCTCAGGATACAATCCGCAAAATACTGGGCTTTAGCGGTTTTATAGTACCTTGATAGGTATTATGTGCGACAACACCGATTTGGCAGAGGGGTCAAAACAGCGATGCCATTTGCGTTCAGCTTCTCTACATCTTTGCTTCAAGGTTTGCATTTCAGAAGAATACCAGGGGGCAGATTTATTAGCACGGGTGGTGGAGAGTTTGAGGGGCCAGAGAGTCTGCAGTAGATTATAAAGCCTCGATAAGGGAGTCACAAGGATTTATGTCAGCACGAGTGACTTGATGAGTAAGACTCTCGATAGACATAGCAGTATTTTCAAGAGAAACATCAAGCCAACAGGGTTGGTACTTAAGTAAAGAAGGCGGTCTGATTGTAGGCTGAGCAAAAGGAATAGAAAAAGGCACCACAAATGATCAGACCAGAGCACAGGCAGAGGGGGGAAGGAGGAGAGATCAGGGACGTCCAAAAAAGATAGGGTCAAGCTGATTGCTAGCCAAATGGGTGGGCTGTGGTTTCTAAGATGCAAACCAAAGTCAGTAAGAGATTAAATAAATTTAGCAGCTTGTTTATCAAGAGGGTTATTTGGATGAAGGTTGAAATCAGCCAGGATAAAGACTCTAGGATACGTCGGGGAGAGGTCAGCCATAAGTTGAGTAAAACTGTTAAGAAAGCAGTTCGTGACATAGCAGGGAGAGCGGTAAACAAAGAAAGTGCAGCGACTGTTCAGGAGAGACCTGAATTCTAATAAGGAGAAGTTCACAAGTAAGTTTAATGTTAAATTTAATAATGGAGCAGCTAAAAGATTTTTTTAAACAGAACAGCTGTTGATGTGTTCTGAGATAGCAGGCATGAAAGTGGAAAAGGAGACAAAAGTCTGGGTGCAGTTCCAGGGGCAGCTCTAAATCAATACGGCAATTCCAACAAGATATTATTCTCAGACACCGAATCCTGCAAGTGGGCAAATGTTGGGAGTATGGGGGCACTTGGGGACACATCAAGGTGCCTTTGTGGTAGGAGCCACCAAGCACGGGCTAACAAGCCCTGGAGGTGCCTTGCGCTGGAGCCATGGACCGTTCTGGTGGCAAGGAACTGCAGTTCCCATGATGCTGTGGGGAAATGTGCGCACATAGCACATGCGCACAGCAGGACTCTTAAGGCAGCTGTCCTGCCCATGACAGGTGCTGGTAATTGTTGCTAACGAGACACGAGCAGGACGGCGTGCTGCAGGAAGGCATTGTATGTATTTTCCAGGTGGCGGAAGTGACTGGAATAGCAACGTGTCTTTCTCAAGAAGTGCCGGTGAGTGGGAACAGCATTGTGCTACATGCGCGGTCAGCGCAAGTGAAGTCCTCGGTTCCCTGCAAGAGTGCATAGCATCTGCAAGTAACTTGGGAGCAAGGGCCGAACTTCTGGAGACTCACCGACTACTTTCACCTGCTCAGGGTTGCCATCAGCACCTCAAGCCCAAGATAAGTACTCACTGAAATTGAGAGAACGTACATGCACAGAAAAGAAAGCAAGCTGCTACAGGCTTACCAGCTCACTACGTGTAACGAATCCACTTCCGGGGTACCAGTGGTCCAGGGATGAATATCAGTATCTAAGCTATAAATCGACCCGAAACCTCTAGTACACCAGAAAGGATCTGAACAGATTGTAATGGAAGTCAATAATAAGACGTCCTTGTCCAATTTTGGTAATGTGGACAGAATGGCAGGCTTATCTCCAAGGTCGTGGATTGTTGGTTAGTTGCAACACAGCAAAAATACAGTTATTACCAAATGATAAAAGGGACTGTCCAGTCAAGGTTGTATACAAATATCTACTTTATTATTGTTACATCAGACAGTTCTAGCACACTGCATTTACAACCCACATTGTAAAGGAACTCGGAGGACAGACAGTTTCATGAAGGAAAGGGATGCACTCTGGATACTGAAAGGAGAGTAGTTGGTAAAGTAATCAGTCTTATAGTTCAAGATTGTTTGGCTCCAGCACCAAAGGGGCAAAGGGTCATAACTGTTAGAGGCCTTCACAGAAAGACCAGGGGGCAGAACCACAATGTACTTGGTGCTGAAGAAGTTCTTGTTGCTCGACAGCGTTGCGGCAGTTCCAGTGCAATTTGCACCCCTTGAGACAGAGTTAGTGGTGGGAGACGGGTGCGGGTACCAGGCAGATGTCTGCAGGCTGTTCGGCGTGGTTGCTCGGGCCAAGAATAGTTGTCTCTGTGCTGGTTGGTGAATCTGGAGTGCTGGTTGAGGCGTCTCGGATGGATCTGGTCACTGTGGCATGAGAACAGTCAGCGGTGCAACCGGATGCGGTTTGAGGACTTGACTGTCTCGAAACTGTCCTTAAGAAGATGGTCGCTGGATGATGCTTGTATGGCACCCCTTCTAACTTCTTTGCAAGGCTTGTGTCCTTTCAGGCGGACGGCCCAAAGCTCAGGAGAGTGTTAGCAGGCAATGGCCTTGTCCTTTGTCCAGAGAATCTCTGTCACTTCCCACCCAGGAAGCTTGCTCTCAGAACCTAGCAGGGCATGCTGTGTGCTGGCTGGGTACCGGTTCTGGAGCTGCTCGATGGGTCCTCTAAGTCTGGTATCTCCCTCTGTTCCCTGGGAGAAGTTTAGGGAAGGGATCATGCTTCCCACTTGGAACTCTTGGCCTTCCTTCACTGGTGCAAGATGTAAGGTAGACTGTACCTTCAACTTGGGTTCAAATGAGTCCTTCTTACTCCTTGCAAAGTCTTCAGATGATCTGCTAAGTGAGGGGTTACCCCTCTTTTAAAGCCAACTGGGCCCCAGTGATTGGTGTAGGCTAAGCCTATCTTAATGAACCAATCCTGGGACCCCACCAACAATCTTCTGTTGTGCATGAGGTCAGGACCAGAGTGTTCCACAACAGGACAGACAAGGGGGATGACAACAAATACCTAGGTCCCACCTATCTTCCTGTCTGTTGTAGATCCCAGTGTCTCTCTGGTTAACTGAGTCCTCTGTGACTCTTGATTAACACACAGGTTTTCCCTTGAGTATGTTCTGGGAGCAGACTTCCTGTCTTCCCCAAACCAGATACTTCTCACCTCTGAAAGGGGTCAGATCTGCAGGGGTTTGCCTACGGTAACTAGTGGACTCCGACATGAATTCCACTGCCTTTCATACAGAGGGGTGGGAACTAGCTTCAAGTTGACACATTTCACACCAAAGGGGTGCTAGTCCCACGTTCCTGTTGTCTCTCCGGCAACCAATCCGACTTGGCAGGCTTTCCTCAATGATCTCTCATTAGTTTGCACTGCCACCAGCCGGAGAACAAAGGAATGCAGATCCATGAAGCCTTTGATATTTTAACTCGGCTGCTCATGGTTGGAGGAAGGTGTGCCTTCCACATTCTTGGAATGCTTTGATGTACCCAGAGCTGTCACATTCCATGTGAATATGACAGGTGAAGACGGCGCCTGTAGGCTGTGTCTTCCCAGAGTACAGGTGACTGTGTTTGGTGCAGAAAGCGGATGAAATGGGTGCGGAATGGCTGCACTCATTTCTCAGAGCTTGGTCTCCCACCATTCATTTTCATTTATCAATAAAGTGCAGCTGGTCGAGTTCTTCACACTAATATTTATTAAGGGTGTATGCTCAGTTGTTTTGGGTGTTACATCTGGCACCCGGGCTCCATGACACATTCTCCTAGAACTCTTGTGTAGATTGAGGGAGTCCAATGTATCAATGCATGTGGGGAATCACCTGTGAAGTAACAGGTATCGGGAGGCATTACATGTGCACAGGAAAATCAGGTGCACGGCATCAGGAGGTTTGAAAATGACACTGAGGAAAGAAGTCAGTCCCTCATTCTAGGGAACGTGTTTGTTTTGGAATAAGTCGACTGTGTTTATTTTAGCTCATGCTGCTTACTGTTGTTGGCTGTTTCCCACCATTCATCCTCTCATTTCATGTGCAACATTGTGTTGTTTTGTCACCGTGAGTCTTAAGGTAGGAGTTGTACATACTATGGGGTAGAATCGGCACAGGTAGGTTGGATACTGGTTTGCTAAAATAGTTGGAGTCTAAAGTGAATTCATGACATTTATGTATATTGTATGTGCCTTCCCTATATTACCCTCTTCCTATCCAATTACTGTACCCTAACCCTCTACCTGCTTTCCGTAACCTCCCCATACCTATCAACAACTCTTCCCTAACCCTCTTCCCCCCCATTAACTGCTGCATTGTGTCCTGTTAGACTGACATCAGGTACCCGTGCCAACCACGGTGGGAGAGTCATACTCCATTTGGCTTCTGTGGTTAGAGAGAAATTGTCTGACCTCCCTCCAGGTTGACAGCTAAAGATACCTCTCCAAATATTTAGAGGCATTATTTTGTTATTATTGTATGTATAATACACACAGTACCCTAAACAAAAAAAATAAAACACATTCAACAGAGGTAAATATAAATCTCATCTCATTCTACATAAAATGACAGTAATTTGATGAATCTCGTACTCTAAAACAATCATAAAAAACCACTCTTCACATGAGACAAAGTCTAATCCAGTACAATTCAGTGTGCAGTAATGGAAATACATACACTTCCTAATTAAGAAAGAAATGCTATCAATGTGTTCCCTTGATTTATGACATGCTGAAGATGTTGAAAGATTTTCAAAAGCAATTTTGCCAACGCCAATGGTAGAGATATTTTGGAGCCCATCATTAGACTGTTGCACAAACTCTCAGAGAACAGCTATGAACTAAAATGTACATAAGGACCCAATAATTTGATCCTTAGATTAGTCAAACCAGTACATTCAATGAAAACATGATATATGGATTCCAAACTCTCAGTCTTCCACAATCTGCAATTTCTGAGTGCTTTTGGAATTTCCAGTTTTGTTCCTATGACTTCCAATGCTGGTAGACAATTTAGTCTAAATTTTAAGAGCCAAATTCTTCAGGCTTTCAACGGAAATGTTTGAAGATACAGGGCCTCATTACACGGTAGGCGGTAAGGGTTTACCGGTAAACACTTACCGCCTTACTACGAGGTCCCTTTGCGGGTTGGTATATTAACGACCTGCTTTTAGCAGGCGTTAAAAAACGAACCCACAAAGGGACCGGGGTGCTAATTACGGTACCGCAATTTGCGCCTTCCCATTCCCATTATGCCCTATGGGGCCAAAATGGGAATGGGAAGGGCAATGGAGGAAGGAGGAATTACCGCCTTCCCAACCTTGGAATAGGGCGGTAATTCCCCTTTTCTCCAAGGCGGTACCAGTAAATTAACGGCATGAACCATGGCGCTAATAGCGCCCATGGTTTACCACCTACCGTGTAATGAGGCTCACAGTCTCCTGCCATTGGTGGGCACATAGTGAATGCTATTCTTAGAATACAGCATAAGCATCAAGCAGATCGCCTAGGTCTGCATTCTTAACCCATCTTTTGATTTTATTTTTTATGACTACACGAGAGTCTGTGATAAATATACCAACCAACATCATAAACTCTGTGCAGCATTTATTCTTGTAAAAAAGATGTTTTTATTTTTCATATACTGCACCCACCATGAAAGCAGACCCATCTCCAAATAAACGGCACTGATCGGTACTAATCTGGGCAGTTGTCATGTATTTACCACAGTCGCAGTCCCGGAGTCGGGCGCCCTGTCGTCGTCGTGCCGACTCCAGGGCTACTCTGCTGCTCTGCCTACACTTCTGCAGGGGGCTCCAAGGTGCAGCGGTTCTCACACGTGACCTTTTTGGCTCCCGTTACGTCACCCGCTGGCAGTTTCCATGGCAACTTCAGGACACACAGCGAGAGCAAGGCACTCCTCCCTCACGTGACCAATGCCAGGTCATGTGATTTAACACTACCAGGAAGTGCTCCATAAAAGCCTCAACTTCCCTCCACTCAGAGCTTCTCAGCTGTTTTGAGTGGCATATTGGATCTCTTGCTTCTTGATTCCCTGTGTTCTGTGCTTTTTGACCTTGGCTCTAATTTCCTCTGGATTGCTTTTTGGATTGTTCCTAGATTACTGGCTGAACTGGTGTTATTCTTGGTGGCTTTTTCCCGTTTTGGACTGCTGCTGGATTTTTCCATATGTTTTGGCGACCTGGATTCAATTTTGAACTCTGAAAGTACTTTGGACTTGATTTTGTCTCTGTTGGATTTTCTCCTGGAACTTTCCACTCAAACACTTTCCAACTGCTACACACTCATCTCCTTGGGGTAGGATTCTTCCACTGCTGGAGTTGTTCCTCCTTCCCTTCAACTTCCATCGTTTGGCACCTTGCTAGGTAGGTCACATTACCTGTTTCCATACATTTTTGGTAGTACTGTGTTATGTGCTAACACCGTTCCTTTCTTTCTAGCTGCCCGAGTATCCGGTGCTGCGGTTCCAGTCCACCTTTGGCCCTAATAACTGGTCAGAGAGTGTTTTTCCCTTCTCTGACTGGTGCTTGGGGACGGAGGTATTTAGTCCACTTGGAAGATCACGTCTTGACAGCAGTCCTACAACCTCTTAAAGTATACAACCTTCCATTGAATCGAGATTCTGTCTGCTTGAAAACAAGATTAGCTTGGTGCAATAAAGGTGCATGGGGATACCTTCAGGTGATAGAACATAGGAAGAGGCACCAACGAAAAGGCACAGAGCTTGTGGTTTATCCTTTTCACCGGGATAAACATGATCTTAATTTCTCCTCTAGTTTCCTCTTTGATTTTACAAGTGTATTTAAAAAAAAAATGTAACCAAGAAGCAGAAGGATTCAGCTTCGAACCCTTGAATTATCGACCAATTAGGACATTGCAAACCTGCAAGTGTGAAATCCATGATGATTAGTTCCTCTTCTTACACGATACAGTATGTTTTTAAACTCCCACATTTCAGGGGAAAACCTCCCCAAAGCATACACTCTCTCCAGAGGCCAGCTAAATAAAAATTGAAGAGTGTAGGTGCGATCACACTTCCTTGACGTACCCCCTGACACACAGACATGGGACTAGATAGACTACCCTCTGTGTTAAATCGAACTCCTGCCTCATTATTAGAGTGAAGTAGCTGGAATATTCACAGCAATCCCTGATCGATCCTCCATTCTGCTAGAATGTTCCATAAACAGGAAAGATTTATGTTGTCGAACGCAGAAGACAGATCTAGAGCCACCATAAACTGCTCTCTACCCACGCCCTCCCCATTCTAAGGAAATATAAGAGGCAAGTGTAAAGCCACGCTCTATCATTCCCACTCCTCTTCTGTTCCCCGTCTGAAGGGGGCTGAAGCAATTAATACTTTCTGGTGGCTAAAACTTTGGAGGAGACGTCAATCAGGGAAATGGGCCAATAAATAGAGCGTTCATTTCTTGTGCCTTTTGTGAAGATAAGAACTATGGTAGAGTGATTTCTAGAAACAGGAACAACACGTGTACCAACTATTTGAGTAAATAGATTTACTAACATTTCTGCTCAAAGGTCTTAATTATTTGTCAGTTTGTCATTAGTTATGCCACTTGTCCACACGACCTAGATTTCTTTAGCTTACTTATCAGATCGTTTATTTCTTCAGCCTCAAATTTATGGGACCTCTTGGCCTCAATATTGTGAGGCACAATTCTCTAAATAACTTGTTTTTTTACCACTGAATTTGTCAGTGAAGTAACTAACCCAATACGCCTCAGTGACACAGGAGGATTGACATTTAACTTGAATTTTCTCTTTGTTATTCAATGGCCACCACATCTTTCTCACATCTCCCTTAGTGATGTTGGTAAGAAGATCTTGGTTGACCTTTATATAACTTTTCACTCTGTAATGTCTATCCAGCTATTAGATTTCAGCTTAAGGTGAAGTGTTTGAGTTTTCAGAGCTTCCCAGTCGCCAAATTTCAATTTGTTCACCATGTTTATACCTCTTCGTAACTGACGCTTCTTGTGATTGATTACCTGATCATGCACCAACTCTCTTTTGTCAACAGAAATACTTTGTGTCTAACACTCTTGCATAAGTGGAGTAGATCTGCACCTTGGTCAACAGCTTCTAGAATTCAGCCGGAGAGGAAGAGAGTAGCCTCTGTTCCTCGGTTAAGGACTCCAACCACCTCGACACCTGGCAGTTCACTTTTTCACTGTTTTTGCAGATTTTAGTAATTCTGTTTCCTTAGGAGTTGGTCACTAGATGTATACATCTGGACTACTGAGACACATTGGGCCTGATTATGAGTAGCCCGGTAAAAACGGGTTCATTACTGACATGCCGGGAAGAGCGGGTCCGTGCTCGTATTAAACCGCTAATAGTGATTATGAGTGCGCGAGCATGCGCGAACCCCCATGCCTGTAATGGAAATACCGGCATGCCGCTAAAGGCCCCGATAGCAGCATCGCAGGACCTGCCGATACCGGCACCGCCTAGGAGCAACCCCTAAATACCAGCCCAGTAATACCACCATGCTAATACCGGGTTCGTAAAACCGGACCCAGAAATAACGTCATCGCGCAGCAACTGGAAATGGGCCGGCGGCGATCTTTAAAAACACAATCCATTGCCATTCTCCCTAACCACCAGTCGATACTTGGAGAGCACAGTGGAAATCCATAGAGAATGTCAAAGGCTACCAGGAAGACGACCCCCCGGCTGCAGAAACAGCATTACTCAGACGCAGAGCTGACCATGTTAGCGGACACTCTAGCTGCACATGCAGACATAAACCAATCCCACAACAAGAAGCGGGAGGTGCAGCAACAAAAGAGGCAAATCTGGCAGGAGGTAGCCCACAAGTTATCATCCATAGGTACCACCCCGTGCAGTGTGAGGGACTGCACGAAGCGGTGGGATGACCTCTGGTTGAGGGTACACAATATCATGGCCAGCAATTGGAGGGAGGCCATGGACACAGGCAGGGATGCCCACCCCCCTGCCAAATTGATGCCTTGGGAGGAGACGGCTAGCAAATTCATCAGTCCTGAGTCCATTGAGGGATTATGCCAGATGGAGACGGGTGTGGAATCAACCGCGGAAGGAGGTGAGTGACCTTGCAGATCCCTGTAGGGGAGACCATGACGTAGCACAAGTGAAGTGGTAGAGAGTCTAGGCAAGGTAATGCATGTCCCAACACCCACATAACCATATCCAAGTCCAGATGGCGGGCCAAACGCTGCCACACTGAAATGCATGGTGAGTGCCAATCCCATAACCAACACACAGCCAACACACCTGGACCTTGCCCATGTGATACATCACACAAACCCAAAATCAACGGCATGCCACCTGCCATGCAGTGAATGCTAACAAATCCCCTTTGAATACCCTGCGTGACACACCTGTAAGACATGAATGCATGATCAAATGAATAATGAACAGCACCATCTTATGCCTCTGCCATGTCACACCTGCACCTCTTCTATCCCCCAGGCACCGATGAGGAAGAAGCAACCCAGGAGACCACCGCGAGGGCATCCACCTCACACCCTAAGAAGAGGGCAACCATTACCACCACCACCTCCGCTGGAGGCAAGCAGGCCACAGCCACTGCCAGTGTGCCTGTGCAAGCTGGGACACAGCCAGCAACACCTGCTGCCAGTGTGCCTGACACACTACTGACCCAGCAGGCCACACCTGTCCAAGGGGAGTCCCTGGAAGCACCCGCCTCCACTGGGGAAGAAATTGAGGCCAGTGTGGAGCCTGAGGGAGACACCAAGGTGACATGCCCAGCCACCCCGAGCCCCGTGCCCACCCCCTCGCCCCAACACCTGCAGTCACCCACCTGCCGTGAAGCTAATCCCTGCCTCCATGACTGTGACCTACCCACCTCTGAGGAGAACAGTCCCGAAAATGCTGTCCACGTGACTGCACAACCCATCACTCCAGCCCCCTCCAAAAACATGGAGACACGATTGTTGATGGTCGAGGCCCAATAGGAGGCCATGTTAGACCCACTCCGCCAGTACATAGCGGATGGGGAGGAAACCAGGCGGGGTATTGCCACAGCAATTGCGGCGACCACAGCCGCCATCGAAGCCAACACAGCTGCTGTTAATGCATCGGCACGGCTAATGAGGGACTGCCTGGGGGCGGTGACACAGGTGCTGACTTCAATGCTGCTTCATATGCAGCGCCCACGGCTTGCAGGAGGTGTGGAACCTGCCAGCCACTCACCTACTACCTCCACACAAGCTTCATCTGCCCCCACCAGCCCAGTGTGCCAGACACGTAGGAGTGCAAGGCACACTGAAATGCCGCCTCCGGACAGGAAGAAGTCCCTGAAGTAGTGTGGGGGGGACAATGAGAGTGGGACACAAGGTTGGGGGTGAAGGGGTGCATCATGTGGAGTCTATTGGGGGTGTTGGTGTTTGTTGGGGGGTTTGGGAGTTTGTTCGGGGGTCTGGGAGTTTGTTGGGGGGTTGGGGATGGGGGAGTGGGCACATTTTTGCTGTTGTAAATAATACACACCTTGTGATGAGAAAAATCCATGGCTGGACATTGTTATTTTCGTGTGCATCCATTTAATGTGTTACAGTGTTCAGTGCCCAACTCCCAACATTCCCTGTGTGCATGTCCACATTGGCCCAGTGTCTGACTGACACATGTCTTTAATAGTCCCTGTGGGTCAGGAGTATTTGTGATTCTGTGCTTGGCGTACAGCATGGCCATCCCATGCATCATGTACTAGCAGGGGGGCTACTTCACCTCCGTCTCCATCCTCATCATCCTCACCCGGGGCATGCATGTCAATGTCAGGTGGCAGTGTTACATTTCTCCGGATGCACATGTTGTGCAGCATGACACAGGCCATGGTGATCTTCGCCACCTTCTCAGGCCTATATAGAAGTGCCCCAACAGACCTGCTGAGGCAGCGGAGCCGCGCCGTCAACAGGCCAAAGGTCTGCTCAATCACAACATGGGTACGGGTGTGCACACGATTGTACTCCTCTTCATGGCTGTTCTGCGGGTTCCACACAGGAGTAAGTAGCCACGGCCTCAAGGGATATCCTCCATCACCTGCAAGCAGATACAAATAGGTGTGTGTCACTCTGAACTGCCACCTTCAGGGAGCACAGACATGGCAGCAGCTATTTGGTGTGGCCATGCACTTGTCCCTGTACGCATGCAAATGTGTCACTTAGATGCAATCTATACTGTCATGAGGTGTGATAGTCTGGATGGTGTTCAATAGATGATGCAGGGTGTAATCATGCATGCTGAGGCAGATGTGCTGTGGTAGTGCAACAATGTTTAGCCTCCAATTCATGCTGTTCATTCTTCACTGTGCATGGTCACACTGACCACATTGCCACAGTTGCCATCCTGTTCATTCATGCATTGCTTGCCATCACCATGATGGCCTGGTTGTGCCTCTTACTTGTTGTCATCGATATGCATAATTTGTGAAATGTGGCCCAGTGATGTGTCATGTTCCATTTGGCTGGATCAGGTCAGGAATGTTTAGCTCTGCATGCATTCTCCAATCACCAGCAATTGCCACCCAGGTGGAGTATGCCCCCCTTTCCCGCCCAGGTGGAGTATGCCCCTCCTTTCCCACCCAGGTGGGGTATGCCCCCCCCTTATGCATCCCTACACATCAGTACTCCAAAGCACTGCCATGGGGCAGTTGTGTAACTCACCAAGCAGCCATGCACGTGGTCCAGCATGTCGCTCCATGTGACGGGGTAGCGTGGAGTTGCGCAGTACCATGGCATCATGTGTTGATCCAGGAAATCGGGCGCAGCAATGTATGATGATCTTGCTGGAGTCACATACCATTTGCACATTGATGGAGTGCTATTGCTTGCGATTGTGGTACACCGCCTCTATGGCATGGGGGACTACGAATTCCACATGGGTGCAGTCGAGGGCACCAACACAATTGGGCATGCCTGCCAGTGCATGGAAGCCTACTTTGGTGTCGGCTATCTCCTGGGCAGTCTGTGGTAGGAATATGTGGGTGCTTGCGTGCTTCAGGAGGGCATCCAGCACTTGGTTCAATATGCGTGAAAATAGTGGCTGTGAAATGCCATGCAGCTGCCCTACTGTGTGTTGGTAGGTGTCTGTGGCCAGGAAGTGGAGCACAGGCACCACCTTTAGTAGCGGGGGATGGCAGTGCGTATTTCAATGCAGCTGGCAATGTCGTTCTGTAGCATGTCCACTATAGTGGTGATGATGTCATGGTCCAACCGGTGCAGGGCGTGGATCTGCTCAGGGTTTAGGTTAAAAGGGCTAGGTCTGGTGCGAGGGATTGGTGGTTGCCTACGAGGCACTGCTGCCTGTGCCGGTGGTAATTGCTGGGCCTGTCTCGCCCTCCTTCTCATCCTGTGTCTCCTCTGTGCTGCCTGTTGGTGCTGCTGTAGTTGTTGTTGTTGCTGCTGTAGTTGTTGTTGTTGCTGTTGTTGCTGTAGTTGTAGCAGTATGGGCATGTCCTCCAGCGCCATGATTGCAACAGCTAGTGGTAGCATTTTGGTGCTGGAAGGGGTGTGGTGTGTGGGTGTGCTCAATTTATACTGGCCCAGCCTCCATTGACTCCACTTGTGGGAATTGAGTGCACCTGTGGCAGTTGCCTTGTATCCTGATTGCTGTTTGCGGGTGGTCCGCGATGGCTGTATGGCCGGCATCGTGTAGCCCATGATTACCGGCTTCGCGATGCCGGTATTTGCATGTCCGCGTGGGTTGGGATGTCCCCCTATTACCGGCATGCCGGTATTTGCTCTCCGAAGGGGCACGTGTACACGCCTATGCCGCAATTAGTGGCACCGTTATTTAGGGTGCCGCTAATACCGGGTTTGCGGGTCAGAATAGACCGGAGCGGTAAACGATGCCGGTATTAATATACCAGCATCGTTTTTGCCTTACCGCCAACCTTGTAATGAGGCCCATTGCCTCCAAATAAGGTGTCAATGGAAAGTTCCAATTTAGGATGATCACTGACATTTGTCTTGATGACCCAGAACTGTTTTATTCCAGTCAGATCGATGTTGCCAGGGAAAGATAATGAATGGGCGAGTCGGGGGCAGTTCCAAACCATGTGGGTTTCACCTCAGATATTCTCTTAAATAGAGAGTTAATCTGAAGAAGCCCGAACCTGGTGAGGAAAGTTAACCAAATCAGCACACTGTGCTGCCTGGACCTTTGGATGTTGTAATTTTCCATTTCAAATGTTTTTTCACCATTATCCAAGTGGTCAAGGATCATACGTGCAGCCCCTGATTACCGGCTTCGCAATGCTGGTATTTGCATGTCCGCGTGGGTTGGGATGTCCCCCTATTACCGGCATGCCGGTATTTGCTCCTCGAAGGGGCGCGTGTATGCGCCTATGCTGCTATTAGCGGCACTGTTATTTAGGGTGCAGCTAATACCGGGTTTGTGGGTCGGTATACACCGGAGCAGTATAGGATGCTGGTATTACCATACCGGCATCGTTTCTGCCTTACCACCAACCTTGTAATGAGGCCCATTGCCTCCAAATAAGGTGTCAATGGAAAGTTCCAATTTAGGATGATCACTGACATTTGTCTTGATGACCCAGAACTGTTTTATTCTAGTCAGATCGATGTTGCCAGGGAAAGATAATGAATGGGCGAGTTGGAGGCAGTTCCAAACCATGTGGGTTTCACCTCAGATACTCTCTTAATTAGAGAGTTAATCTGAAGAAGCCCGAACCATTATCCAAGTGGTCAAGGATCATATCTGTCTCTGGGCAGATAGAAATGAAATCTTGCTGATAATTATTGGATTGTGTTCTGTCTCATCTGACCAAGAGACCAATATGTCATCTACATCACTGATTGCTTCTTCAACATTAGTACATACAGGATTGTAGTAAATGTTGAAGACTGGAGTATGTGTCTCAACACCCATATAGGTCTCAACAATGTTGGTTGCTAAAACTGCTTACATCTTTGTATTGATAGTTTTAACTGCACAGGTGAGTTTGATGTTTATGGCGGTAAGAATGCCACCAAATGGCCAAACCATCTCTACCTTTTTGGCATTCTTTGTGTTAATAGCATAACCATCAATGATTGGAGGCACTCTTAGGCATGACTCCTGGGTCAATATTATGTCAAACTGAGTAGACTTGTTGTATTATGAGGTCTTATTTTCTAAACTTTAATGCTGCCCTTACATTTGACTGAATATGTAAAATTATGCAAAATTACCCATCTGAGGTTCGACTAATGTGGGTACCATGGTGCTATACAAGTTTCATTATTCAGAAAAAGATTTGGTGAATTAAAGTGTACTATCTACCTTGCTATTTTACAAATGTAGATTGAGATGTATGATTTGCACATTTTTGAGCCTATATTACTTTAATTGATAGATTTTCATATTTCTTTTCTTGACTTTATAGATTTGTGAAAATAGAATTAAATTAACAGCCTCTGGTGAAGAGAACTAATCTCGAAACGCGTTGGGCATATATGTTTGGAATAAATTATCTTGTGAAAAATTGAAAAAACTCTTGTGAATTTTGCATTTATATCTTTTTTTTAAATAATACACTATGACTTTACAGAGCATTCTTTGAACTATATAGAATGCAAATATGATGACCCAATTTCAAATTAAATATTCAATTGTTACAATTTCAAAATTATTGGGCTTCTTTAGCCATAGATAGTGTGCAGCGGATTGGAGTTCCCAAATAGGGAACTTTTTTCTGTTAAACTGAGTAAACATATCATACTTTTCAAAATCCAAGAAACTGGTGTGCCATAGTGTATTCCAACACAGAAACCTGTCATCATTTGGTTTCCAAAACCTGGCCTGTGATCTTTGTCCATTGGAAGTATTGATGACAGCCATCCCCATCTCCTAGTAATATTTCCGAAGCACATCTGTCTCTGCCCATCATTATTAACTGCACACTTCTTATTTGAGAAACCCTGGTTGACTTTCAAAAATGTGCTTATATTAACTGCCTCCCTGTCATTCTGTGGAACCTAACAACTTTCAAAGCCTCGCTTCATAATGGCCTTATGATTTTTTTAGAACAAGATTCCTATTACATAACAGTGGAAATGAACTGCACATTTGCCAATGTTGTTATAATCAAATACATTTACAAAACTGATATCTGAAGAGGTAATGAACGTTAAATCCAAATGGTCACAAATAGAAACAATATTCTTGTTCTGTTGAGGCAGACATATTTCTCCCCCTCAAACACTATTTCAAAGATGATGGGAGGAGAAGGTCACTCAATTCTGTAGTTAATTGTATCTGAAATTTACATTCCCTTAATCTTCTCTGCAACAAGCGGAGATGCTACAATTATTCGAATAGTGGGATAGTTGTTAATCGCACTTTTTTTCATTGCCTGAAAAGTGGCAATTTTGTCAGTTAATTCCATTTGGGTTACAGTTGCAGGGGTATTCCATGTGTCTAAAACACTTATAATGCCCTCCTCTACATTTGAGGAGTCGGCTGGATCTGTGTCCTGTTTATTTCCATCGGTCATTGATTGAAAACATCTTTCTTAAAAAACATTGAAAACTCCAAGGAACTAAATGTGCTAACCTCATGGGTGGAGAGCTGCAAGATGATTTTAAAGAATCTTGATACTGATACCAAAACCTTACACAGTAACCCAAACTTGGTGAAAAAATACCTATGGAGAAGTGACTGGATCGCAACAGAAGAGAAAAGAAGAACGCACAAATTGATGGAAAATGTACCACATGAAAAACGAGCATACAACGAAATCCCAAACTACCTAAAATTATTTCCAGAGATGCAGCGACGTGATTTATACTTTAAATTGAAATTGAATCTATTTAAGACACAAGAGCGAAAAAGCTTATGGCAGAAAAATAAAAACATGACAAAGATCTGCAGATTGTGTGGGCTATGTGAGGAGACGTTAAAACATCTTACTTTGCTATGCACAGCCCTCACAAGGGAACACACAAGATGTCTCGGAGACTTGATCAACAAAAGACCCTTCCTAAATGCTGACGAGTGGTGGCAAATCTTGTTTGATAAGACAGATAGGAAATTAACTTTTGCCCTTACCTTTTTTATAGATATTGTGGAAATTAAATTAAATAGTTTTGAAAAGGAAACTGCTTAAGCAAACGACCAGAAAAAACTGCTGAGTAAAACTGCAACAAGCTGTTGAATGAACATTTTTATGTTATGTTGTATGGATTCGATGATGTAATCATATTTTAAAGGTTTGTAATAAACCGTATAAAATAAAAAAAATAAAAAAAAAGAAAACATCTCTTTAATCCTCCTTCTATTATTTTTTTTCGGTTTCTTGGGTACTGTTGTTGTATCACCTAGACTAGGTGATATTACAGCTACCTCCTCCTTGACCTCTGGCAGGGTTGCTGCTTTATTAGTAATTTTTGTTTTTCTTCATTCTACTAGGGGCTACCCTTATTTGTGAATCCATTAATTATTGTAATGATGTTCTGGTCAGGAGATGTCAACTCATTGTCAGGCACACCTGTCTGTGTACAATCAGGTGCCACATGTAGTATTTTCCTAAAATATGTCCATGATCCAATGTTCTTCAATTTAGCTTGTCCTGTCATGATTTTCTGATTTACGCTCATTAATACAGCTATTCATACACTTTTCAAACGGGCACATTCTTTCACTGGAGATAGCTATATCCAAGATTCCATTGTACCCAGCTAGTTCCTCACTAGGACATAGAGTATCTCTCTTGATACTAATTGTGGATGGTTCAGCTGGTTTCAAACTCAAGCAAAAATGTTCATACTCTTTATCCTAAAACACGTGTATAGCTCTTTCAAAATTGTTGATTTTTCGCTTACCTCAAAAATGACTGTGTCATAGAAATGTATGAATGATTGCAGGATAATATTTAATGTGACCAGTGGACTGTTTGAATTGGGTGTAAAGTCATGCAATACTTGGGAACCTCCTTGAAACGGGAGCAACAACTGATCCCCCACACTTGATCCCTCATGCTGATTGTCTTCAGCATGATAGCCATTGCTGGTTGCCTCGCCCAATTAAGGAGAGACAGGGCACCAGTAGCGTGTATTTCATCCTCAAGGCTTATAACCCTCCATTAGCAATTAATTTGCTCTTCTTTCTGTTTCCAGCATAACCGGGCCTGATATATCGATTTCTTTACTGAAATGGATACCCGCATCACCCATTGCTCAATCCGAAATTGATTTGTTTGGACTAAGTGACTATATGATCTGCTTGGTAGCTGAGAAAAGAAGGTTGTTATTTTTTCATGATTAGAAAGTTTCAGATTCATTTTCTTCGCTGCTTGAGAATTCAATGCTGCTGTTTGCACACTTTGGATTGAATCCACACTGCAAAGGTTATATCTTTTTGGTTTCCCTTGCATGCTTACAGTTTGGTCCTTGCCAAACTAACCAAGTAAGCCTTCACTAAGGGGAGTCACTCTTGTGTCAGAACAAGTTGTTGTGCACCACACTAACAAGCCCCCCGCCCCCTAATGTCATGCAACCAGTGTGTGAACAGTACCTTTTTGTTCACAATGCAGCAACTGCCCGCAGACCGCCGACAGACTGCAAACTGTCTGAACACTTATCGAGCACTTCACGGTCAGTAGTGCATAAACCTAATCTTTGGGCCAGCCAGGGTTTAGCTAGGGGGAACAGGAATACAGCCAGCAATACAGACTTTCCCAGCCACATCCCCCAGATACTTATAATCCAGGTGGCACAGGAGATTAAAGCTGTGCCTCAGTTCTACAGGTCATCACGCTGCACACACATCTCCTTCGATCCTCTTAGTCTGTTAGGCTGTCGGGCACTGGTCTCTCAAAACAGTACTTCGCTCTGTGAGCCACCCTGCAGCTGTACTCCTTTGGTCATTCGCTGTGCACACTAGAGAATCTGAGCCTATATATCACAGAGATTGTGTCAAGCCACACTGAATGAACCACTCAACCGTTGCGCTAAAGCCCAAAGTCTGTGATAAAATGGTTATTAGATGTATATGGTTGTGGGCACAGGAAATCAATGAACAGCATCCCCATAAAGGTCTACTGAAATAAAGACTTGCCATGGATATTTCTCCAAGTATTGTGTGTATAAAACAGCATTCCATTAAGTGGCAGAGCAAACCAGCATAACATAACATTGCATAACCAGACAGTTGTGAGAAACCTGAGGGTATTCTTATTTCTCAACCCCTTGGATCCTCTGTGCAGGTGGCCATGGAAAGGCCATCGCTAATCACTATTGGATCTCAACCCTGGGGACAGATAAGAGGGAGGATCACCTGGGTGGAGGGTCCTCGGAAGAGGGGAGTGGGGTGCCCTTGGGCAAGACATGGTATCCCCCTTTCCCCATTGACAACCAGCCCAACCATTAAGCAACCTTCCTAGGATGTTATAAGTGAGTTCCCCTAATGTCTTCACAATTGACAACTGACAGTACTGGGACGAAGAAGAAGTGACTACGAGCAATGACGACTATGCTCTTTTACCACTCTGGTACTGGGACGAGGAAGACACCTGCCACGATTTGTGAAGTTCAGTCCCTGTAATTGTGATCAGGCAGGGATAATTGAGCCTTCACACCTGCAGCCTGTCCAGGGGCTGCAAGTGTATACAAATAGACCTGCCCAGTGGAAGATAGAGCGACAGGGGCAACAAGAGCAGCAGGAGGAGCAGCAAGGAGGCCAGTGCACACAGCAGGAGTGGGACGACGAGAAGCTGTGGACCAAGGAGATAGGCGGTCCATGGGAGAATGGCAGGGGAGGTGGAACTCCCTGAAGCTGGCTGAGCATGTTGTGGGGAGCCATGCAGGAAGGCTGACCCTTTTCTCGTTGCTTGAGGTGCTCGTTCCCCTGTGTGAGACAACCTACACACGGGTGTCTGCAGGGCAGGAGATGTAGCCCTTAAGCTAAAGACTGAAGGGCATGTGATCCATGCTGCAACAAGAGCTGTGAGCATAAGGCCATATGATCTGCACTGCAATAAGAATTGGGAAAGCGACCAGTCAGTTTCTAATGAGTGGGAAACCCAGTGCACAAGTGTGTAAACTTTGGAATACGTTGTATCAGAGCTGTCGTGTCTCTTGAATAAGCACATTTTCGAAAGTCTCTGATCCTTCCTTGTCAATTACTGAAGATTGGGGAAAAGCTAAGGATACTTTGTGTTGGAGTGGTCACGTGTAGCAAGAAACACGTTTTCGGAGATCACCAAACACTGGGCTATCCAATTAAAGGGAACTACATGGTTATAGAACAACAGATGAAGCGCAAAGGAATAATATGCAACAGTAATGAATATTGAATACCAAACTGAATCAAAACCTTGTTAATAATCGGAAATAAGACATGTTGAAGCCAAATAGAGAACAGAAAGTCATATTTAAACAACATATTGTATATTAAATAATATAATTAATACAACTTCAAAGAACAAACAATCCACAACAGGTTGAGTTCTAAATTGAATGTGACTTTAATAAACCTACAAACAAAAGGTGTTGCAACTTGAACTTTGAAACTTTAATTAGGATACTTTGCTTTTTGAACTGTGTTACTGAAATCTTGTGGACATGAACCCGGAGTCCTGATTCAGACTATTTCCTTTTAAGTCCACAGAAGATAATTTTTATACTTTTTTGGAACTGTTTCACACTTGGGGAAGGGGCCTGAAAGGAATCTGTGATCTGGAAGAAGCTCAGAACTTTTGGTTAAAGGTGTTTAACCAAATCCCCAACCAACTCTGACGACCGGGAGCGAATCGCGTGCTAATTTTGTGTGCCACATCGACCTAAGTCCTAACCTAATGAAGCCTCATCATCACCTCTGCATTATACCATGTATACCATTGCTTGCCCATACACTTGCCCATACACTTACCTAGTGTATCTCACCTTTGCCTATGAACAATACGTACGTTACTTACTGACTCCTATATTGCATCGTATTTGTGCAACCTTGTGCGTGCCTCAACTACCTGCACAGTGATGCGCTACCAAGTGCTTTTCTTTTATGTAAATTCATGACGTACCCTGCATCTGGATTTTGCTGCGTCTTTATTACGTGTTTGGGTTACTGTAGATCCATTCTGAGTTTCCACTAACTGAATTTCCCCTTTCGTCTAATAGGGATGGGGCTGACCCATCTGCCTGCTAAAACCATAGTTTGACTATTTTTTCTTTGACCGGCATGGGGGCCGGGGCAGATTTTGATTTATCTGCATCCCCCCTCTGCCTGGTCATACCTTAAATATATGGTGTGTTGTTGGGACTCTTGCCTGTACGGACCTGTTTTTGGTATGTTTAGGGCGGGTTCTGATAGGGCACTTGTTATGTATTTTTATTATGTTGGGACACTTTTCTGTTTATATCGGAATTGGGTACGTCTTTTTTCACACTCTATCTTTCCAAGATTGCACCACTAGAACGGTTGTATGGGGAGGCACCTTTTTTCCCATACCGCGATGGTAATGTTTAGGAAACTTTCTCTTTCCAGGATGGTTGATCACGTGTTGTGATCGTACTCTTTCAACTTTCCAAGATGGCGGATGATGTAATCATACTTTTTCACCTTTCCATGATGGCGGACGATGTAATATGAAGTAACGTGCGCATGTGTGGCTTCACTAGCTGGTCGTATCTGTTCACAGGGGTGATCGATGTGGCTATTGAGTACCAGAGAGTTTGGTTTTGAGTGCACAGGTGTACGTTGTTGTACAGGTAAGCATAAAAACGGAACATGATGTCTTGGAGCAAGGGTGAGCTAGCTCTATTGTGAATGTAATGATTCCAGTACATTTTTATGGATTTGGCTGATGACATTCTGTATGGGATCGTCACAGGTTATTAGTTGCAACTGTATGTTTACAGTGAAATGCCGTAGATCTCTTTGATCTGCACGTTGAAGTCTGGCATTCTGGAAACCCTTGACCCAGCTACTACTTTGGTGACATCTAGATTCCCTGGTTGGAGGTGAGTACATGGTGTGATTTAATATTGAGGTGCTTTTGTCTCTGAAGTACCTTATTCAATATGGAGTGAAGACTCCTATTTCATTCATGGAGTGGTGTTATGGATTTGTTTTGGGAGATGACTATTAAGTAGAAAGTATGGTGCTGTAGTGAGGCAGTCGGTTCTGGTGGTACTACCTACCTACTTGGGTGACGCATGCCATTTTTGTTTTTGTTTTTCTGGTTAAGATCTTTCCAGTGACTTTACTTTCCCGTTCCAAGTGTTAAGGTCGGTACCGGGTGATGGTGGAATACTGCTTTTTGACTGGTTAACATGCGACTAGCATCCTGATGGGTGATTATCTGTACTCTCTTAGGTGAATTTACACAGATATGAACGGCATTCGGAACTATTAGGCTTTCTTGGCCCTGAAGATGGATTGTTCTCCAATCCGAAACGCGTTGGCTTTGTAACACCACATACAGAAGTCTGTTCGGATATGTATACAAAAGGAAGCAGTTTGATCTTTAGTCCTCACAGTTGACAATACCTGACATCAAAGGGTGGAATTGTGTTATGTGGGATTAAAGAAAGATGTTACAGTGTTGACATGTTTGTGTCCCATCATGAATAATGTGAAGTACTTTATTTTTGACCTGATTTTGTGTTTGAATTGACTTGATGAGCATAGGAGATGTATGTATTAGCAGCAGATTGAATCTTTAAGTTACGACTAAGAAAGTACATGTTTTGAACCTTACTGTTGTATTTAATTGGTTTAATTTGTTGGAACTACAACATATTGGTATTCTTTATGTTTATTAAATGAGATTTCCTTTGAATTCTTTTTGAATTGTGTCTGAAAGACTGTATGTAAGTGTGTGAATGGGGGACTTCGATGTTGAGTTGAGTCCCCAACTAACACACTACCATACCAACTTTGGCTTCGGAGGAACCCTTTGGAGTGCATTTTGGGGGTTACTGTACGGTGATGTATGTTTTTGATTTTGGTTTTGCTGTGTCTTTATTACATGCCTGCTTACTGCAATGATCCTATAGGCCTCCCCCTCCTACCGCGCAATCACTACAGCATATATTGCACCTGGCAACTTATTATGATATGTCATATTGTCAATTGTATCTGTGGTCCATCATCATTAGTCTGCTTGTATAAGATAACTATGATGAATATAGCATAACATGCTTGCCTGATTCAACCACCCTCGGTCCATTGGCTATTCACGTGCCCATTGCAACCGGACAGTATTTACTTGACATACAACTTATTTGTCTCTTACGGTACCAATTCTGCCCTATCTTGCTCGCACTATTTAGTCATCTGCCTTTCTCCTCTGATTCGTGTGTAAACACGCATTTATGGATACTACTGCCCACAAAGCAATCTTAGAAGAGCACCGCCTCACACATGGCCTACTACTACCCTCTGGCAACCTACCTGCCTCACCTACCGAACTCAGTTATGCACCACCACATTGTGGACACTTCATGGATTCTATTAATCATTACCATAGCTATCATATGCATTAATGCAGGGCATCTGATCTTTCCTTCTAACACCTTTCCATCGAATACCTTTCCATTGAAAATTATTCATTGAATTGCCTTTCCATCGAAAAGCATATTCATTGAATAATTTTCGATGGTTAGGGGTTAGGGTTGGGGCTAGGGTTGGGGCTAGGGTTAGGTTTAGGGTTAGGATTAAGGGGGTGGGTGTGGGGTTTGGGGGTTCTGAGGGATCCCCCCAATACACACACAAAAACATTAAAACGTTACAAGGAGCTGATTAAGGGTTAGGTTAGGATTAGGATCGGGGTTGGGGCTAGGGCTAGGGTTGGGGCTAGGGTTCGGGTTGGGGCTAGGGTTAGATTAAGGGTTAGGTTTAAGGTAAGGGTAAGGGTTAGGTTTAGGGTAAGGGTTAGATTAAGGGTTAGATTAGGGTTGGGGCTAGGGTTAGATTTAGGGTTAGGATTAAGGGGGGTGGGTGTGGGGTTTGGGGGTTCTGAGGGATCCCCCCAATACACACACAAAAACATTAAAACGTTACAAGGAGCTGGCCAGTGCTGAAATTTCAGCACTGGACAGCTCCATATAATGTTTTAATGTAGAAAATAAACGCATCAAAAGGCTATCTTTTACATTTAAAAGTACATATCCATTCGATGGAAAAGTTTCAATGTATATGTGCTTTTAATGTAAAACATAGAATTTTGATGCTTTTTTATTTTTGATGCGTCTTTTTCGATGCATTGTCATTTCGAAGCATTTTTTTCGATGCAATGACCATAAACCTTATGGCAGCCATCGACACCTTACCTCCTGGCAATAACTCAAACCTAGACCTGAATGAGAATATCACCTCAAAATGACGTAGCTTCACATTATCCATGGCCACTCAACTACCCCATTCCAATAAGGTCAAACCCAGTACCTTCCTCCCACAACTAAATAGAGTAACCACCAAGCCTCACAATGCAACCTCACCCACTTACAACACTGTGCAAGTACTTAGTCCTGAGCAATGGATACATCGATTTGCAGCCAGACCCATACCCAATCAACCATGTCCTAAGGCCATCAGAAATCTTGGACTAAGACACAGATTTCCCATAATCGACCACTCATCGTCCAAATTACCTCATAAAACCCACAACAAAACCTCGATGATAGAGCAGAAACCTGTTCATAAAAACAACAAGCTACCAGATAAAATGACGCCCTTACCCTAGAACACCCAAGTAAATAAACAGGCCACAGAGAGTACAACCTCAGCCATCATAGGGGGACTAATTAATGCTAGATCACTAACAGCCCATGCCCAAGACATCAATGACCGTATAACTACCAATGACCAAAACTTCTTCGCTATCACCGATACATGGCTCCAAACCTCATCTGGACCACTGCTCTCACTAGCCATCCCCGATAATTGCAACATTATCAGACAGGATATAACATCTACAAAAGGTGGAGGAGTCACCTTTATTGCAAAAACTTCATTAGGCCTGAATCTTGCCCTTATCCATCGGGAGAACTCCTAACTATGAAACTACCTATGTCGCCCACGCGCACCACACCATTACATCTGCTGTACAGACCTCCAGGCCCTCTATGCTCCTTCGAGGAAGATATTACTCTTTACCTTACAGACAATTCCAAGCCAGGATCTCAAATTATGCTCTTAGGCGACTTCAATTTAGGACTCAATGACCCCACATATGTTAACACATTGACTCTCGCTAACACCATTGCTGAACTTGGTTTCTCACAGCGCGTTTCCCAACCAACCCACAACAAAGATGGACTACTAGACTGGGTCACTGACATCAACTGTGATGCCAATATCCTCGCTAACCAGCCTTGCGTGTGGTCAGACCACCACTTCATCCACTTTACAATACCGGACACCAACCTATCCAACCTAGATAAACCGGTGGCTCCTCCCATACTTTCCAGAAATATGCACAACATAATGGTGCAAAAGATACTCCTGCTACTTCAACCTATTATCATTCCTTTACATCCAATGACAACCCAACCATACTAGTTAACCTATACAACACAACAATACCAATCAATAAAACAACACCATCAATAAAATCGCCCCTCAAAAATGCAAAAAGCCAAGCCTCATTCTCACCTGAACACTTGGTTTACCCCTCTCCTGAGCATAATTAGAGTTGGAATCCCCAACCATACCACCGGCCTCATGCACTAAAGATGGCACCTGGTGCACCACCATTCAGAAATCCCTCCCAGACAAAACTGATCTCCTTCAGACCAACATAGAGACAAAAAAAAGCGTAGTTAATAATACTCCGCATCATGCTATCCAATTACCTCCACCTGACCAATGACTTGTTCAAATTATCCCCCCTTGCAACTAAAGATGTTGAGGACATAATTACAAGTCTAAAACCCTCTAGATGTCTGGGTGATGACTGCCCAGCAACGATTATAAAAGAAACTGTGAAGGAATTAGCTCCTTTCAACCTTTGCTACCAATAAAGTACCCACTAACCTAAAGGATGCCTGGTTACTGCCCCTCTTAAAGAAACCTACTCTCGACCCTAACACCCCTTCAAACTACAGACCCATTACTACGGTGCCATTCCTCTTACAAATTCTGGATAGGGCTGCCTACCTTGAAAACCAGCACGACCAGGAAAATAAAAATCTACTAGGGTTCCGCCAATCCGGCTTCCGACCCAGACATGGCACAGAAACAGCTCTGATAGAGCTAGTAACACAACTAAAAACCATAAAAGATAAAAGCAACCTCACCCTCTTACTGTTACTAGATCCATCAGCAGCCTTCAACGTAGTGGACCATAACACGCTCAGCAACCACCTTTCATCTGCAGCTCACTTGTCCGACGATGCCACTTCATGAATTCAGTCATTCCTTAATAACAGAACTACTAGAGTGGTTGCTCCTACAGCATCGGCCACACCCATACCAGTCACCTGCGGGGGTCCCTTAGGACTCATGCATCTCCCCAGTGCTTTACAATATATTTACTAAGCCACTATTCGATGACTTAGATCATTTGGGTGTCTCTTATACCAACTATGCGGATGACACCCAAATCCTGATCCTCATCACCAGCGAAAACAACTCGGACTCAAAACCCCTAAATGACATCTACCTAATTATCCAAGCATGGATGGCCAAACATGGACTCTGTCTTAATGACGATAAGGCAGAGTTGCTTTTGGTAGGAACCCAGGCCAAACTCAACATACTGGACACTTAATTCAATGTCTTTAATATTGATGGTACTAACATCAAGGTCTTCAAAGATGTAAAATGTAGGTATTTACATCGACTCCTCACCCTCACTGTCAAGGGAAATCTCTGCAATTGCCTCAACAACACATTTTATCTGCAAGCTCATTAATGTTTGCAGGCCATTTCTGACAACCAACAACTGCATTACTCTAACTAGGGCACTAGTGCTATCGAAGCTAGACTACTGCAATGCCCTACACCAACACAATCTAAAAAGTTTCACAGCTTCCAGAATAATGCACTCAGGTCGGCTATCAATTTCCCCCAGAGCACTTTACATCTCAGAATTGAGACATAACTTACACTGGCTATCCATCAATCAAAGAATCAGACTTAAAAATCTATCTCTCACCATCAAATGCATATAGAATTCAGCACCTAAGTACCTCTGAAACAAATTCAAACGCAATTCCTCAGATCGCCCAATGAGATCCTCTTCAGCTAATTGCCTCATTCACCCCAGATTTAAGCTCCAAAGGGCAGGAGGGAATAGTTTCCCAGTTCTAGCAGTCAAAACCTGGAACTCACTACCGACTGCCTTAAGAGCAGAGCCATCCATCTACAAATTCAGAAACAACTGAAAAGCTTGGCTCCTTCTAAATTGATGTTAACAGCTATGCCTAATGTAACTAATGACCTGATACAAATGTAAATATACCTGTGTTGAACTGTAATGTAATATACTTTTGCTGAACTGTAACACTATTGAACTGTAAATATACTGTCTATAACTGTAAGCAATGTGCCCAGATGCCTCTGGGCTTGATGCGCTATATAAATAAAATACAAATACAAAATACAAATGTTTTCTTTTTGGTTGCTGACATCCCTATACATTGTACATATTTATTATTTTTTTTAAACAATTTTTTATTATTTTATAAACACACACCAAACTTTACCAACATTTAGGACATACACATATATGCTACATGTCATTGTATACACATGTTATGCATCGCAGTCCTCCACCCTCCCGCCCCCTTAAATCAAGCTCTTACTTCTATACCACCAGTTTCGTACCAGTTTGGTTCCTCAGGGTTTGTTTCCCTCCTTGTTCCCAAGCATGTCATCTTCACTAAGTTCAGCATGGGATGGTCCTATCATTGTGGCCACCCGTTGTCTCGACGCTATCGGGGGTCCCGCTTCCTCCTCCCCTCACCTGATGATTGCTTCATACCAGGCTGCCGTCTCTGCTTCTGCCCACTTCAGGAGGTCAGCCCACCACATCTCTATTTTAGGTCTTTGGGCTGCTTTCCAGCCCATTGCAATTCTCTGTTTGGCCAAGATGTAGGCCAAATCTTTCATCTTACTAATGTGCTTCAGGTTGCGTGGTCGGGCAAAAACCCCCAGCATGCATCCCCATACTGACTCCACCTCCATCTTAATCCCTCTTTGGGCCAGACATAGTTTGACCTCTGTCCAGAATCTGCCCACCGCCGGACATGCCCAGAACATGTGTATCATCCCGGCATCCACCTCCCCACACCTGGGGCATTTCTGTATCTTTGGGTCTCCAAACATGACAATTTTGCTAGGGGTCATGTATGCCCTGTGGGTGACATATAACTGGATCTGCTGTAGCTTCGCATTGCGGGACACCTTCTTGTGATACCTTTGGGCCCTGTCCCATTGTCCGTCTTGCATAGGTTCTCCCACCTCCTCCTCCCACCTCAGTTGGAGCACCTCCTTGCTCACCCTAGACATCAGAAGTTCGTAGTTCATAAATGTGGGATATTTCGTGCCCCCCCTCTGAGATATCATACATTGTCTCAATGACTGGTTCGGATTGTTTCGCTACCTCTATCTCAGGCCACCTTTCACGCGCTCCTTTGATGATTCTCGTGTATGTGATATGTTGACCTCTATGTACCCCGGTGTCCTCCATTATCCTCTGGAAATCTAGTGCTTCCCCCTCTTGCCATATATCTCTGAGGGTCGCGAGGCCCATCTATCCTAGTATTTGCGAATCCCTTTTATCACTTGCATGTCCTCAACGCAGAGCGCCACTAGCGACACCTGCGGGGAGCATGGGGTCGGGTTTCCCACTATCTGGCATGCCCTTCTCCATATTTTCCGGCCCAATTCCAACAATATTGCACTTCCTTGCATCTCTGGTTTAGGTAGCCATACAGCCTCTCTTAGAAAGAAGGGGGCCGTGTCCTTGCTCAAAGCCTGGCTTTGGCCGTCTCTTCCTTGGATAACCATCTAGCCACATACTAGAGCTGTCCTGCCAGGTAGTATATTTTGCAGTTCGGCAGGTTTATGCCCCCCTTATCACACAAGTTTTGCAGCTTCCAAAGGGCTACCCTGTTCCTAGAATTATGCCATATGAAGCCCCGACATAAGCTATGAAGTTTCATGAAGCGTTTGGAGAGCATGTATGGGATGTTCGTGAAGGAATGTAGCACCCTGGGCAGAACCACCATCTTGATCAGAGCCGCCCTTCCCACCTTGGCCAGGGGGAGCTTTGACCAGAACCCCATACTATTCTTAATGCCTTCCACTGCCCTTTTCGTGTTGTATTCGTATTCGTCTGCAGCCTTGTGGTATATATTAATCCCTACGTATCGAAATGTCCTGGTATGCCAGGGTTTCAGCAAGACCAGTAGGTTGCCATGCGGGGTCCCCCTGTGTCTACCCAGAGGGAACATGCTTGACTTCTTAGGGTTTACCGCTATGCCCGAAAGGGTAGCGTAGCGTTCCATCACATCCAGGACATACTGTAGGTTTTCTTCTGGGAAGCGCAGGTACAACAGCATATCGTCAGCGTACAACGATATCAGGTGCGCCCCCCCTTTGTGTGGATCCCTATCTCCCCGTACTGTTGTCTGAGGCAGATTGCCAATGGTTCTAATGCGAAGATATAAAGCATGGGCGACCAGGGGCAGCCCTGTCTGGTGCCCCTACTGAGTTGCCATTTGCCTGAGATTATCACGCCGTTTTGACCCTAGCAATCGGGAAGCTGTATACCATCCTGACCCACCTCAAATACCCTGGACCCATCCCGTATTCTTTCAGGGTCGCCAACAACCACGGCCACCTCACAGAGTCGAAGGCTTTTATTGCGTCCAGCGAGGCTATTGCCATTTCACCGGAGTCCTTCTCTGTCTGTTCTATGATGTGGTGGAGTCTCCTGTGGTTATCAGTTATGTTCTTTCCTGGAACGTAGCCTGTTTGATCGGGGTGTATGAGTTTGCCAATTACCCGTCTGAGTCTATTTGCCAACGCTGCTGTAAGGATTTTGCTATCTTGGTTGAGCATAGATAAGGGTCTGTAGGACCCACAATCCGTGCTCGGCTTGCCCGGTTTTAGGAGCGGAATAATCACCACCTCCCTCAGAGACTCGGGCAACCTTCTCCTTTCCAGCGCTTCATTTAGCATGGCGAGCAGCGGGGGGAGTACTTCCTGCTTATATGTTTTGTAAAATTCACTAGGGAGCCCTTCCGACTCCGGGACCTTGCGCGTGGGTAGGTGCTGAACCACTATCTCTAGTTCCTCTAGTGTAGTTGGGGTGTCTAGATTCTCCCGTTCTTCATCAGTTAATTTTGGTAATCCTATGTCTTCCAGTGTTTCCTGGATCTCCCGACCCAACTCCTCCCCCCTGTCGTCATAGAGGCACTTGTAGAATCTAAGGAACCCCTCTTTTACTCCCTCTTGGCTGTCCCAGGTCTGGCCTTCTTGTCCCTTTATCTCTCTGACCACTGGTCTCGGTGTCTCATTTTTATATAGCCAAGCTAGCAACATTCCTGGTTTGTCTCCCCATGCATGTTGCCTTTCAATATATTTTTTTAGTTCAGTTTACATAATATGTCCCTACTGGTTTGGCTTCTTCCTGTGAGGTGCCCCCCTCCGCATCATAGCTTCCAGTTCCTTCTCTGTTTCCTGTAGCTCTCGCTCTGTGCCCCCTTGGAGCCCTCTGGATTTGGATATAGCCGCGCCTCGTATTACCACTTTAAATGCCTCCCACAAGGTTCTCTCTGACTGCACGCTCCCTGTGTTAGTATCAAAATACTCAATGATCGCCTCCTTTAAGTCCTCTCGGAAGTCCTGCAGTGCCTCGGCTCTGAGCCTCCATGTCGGGATTCTCGGTCTAGGGGGCTGATGTCTCCACTCCAAGGCCATAATATTCTTGCTTTGTATTCCGAGCCTATCATTTCCCCTACAAGCTCTGAGGTGACAAATATATAATCCAATCTCGTGTACAGGTTGTGTGGGGCAGCGTAGTGTGAATAATGCCTGTCCTCCGGGTGTTGCTGTCTCCAGATATCCTCTAGACCAAAATCCCTCAGCAGGGCCTGTAATGCTTTCGCGGCAGGGGTGGGTTTATCTATTTTACTATCTGACCTATCCATGTTAGGGTGCAAAGTACAGTTAAAATCCCCTCCCCATAGAATTGCGCAGCCCAACAGGGGCTAATTTTACCATATATGGTTTTGAAATAGGCCGCTGTGTCTTGGTTAGGGGCATATGAATTTATAATGCTCAATTATCTGTTTTCCAGCATTCCTCGCACCACTATCATCCTTCCATCTGGGTCTGCCATGGCCTGAAGCATCTGAAACGGTACAAGAGGTGCTACCCAGGTGACCACCCTCCTTGCATAAGCAGAATAAGTCGCTCCTGTGGTGGAGCCTCCCCACTTTTTCTTAACCACCTCTAGTTTCTCTTTAGTCAGGTGGGTTTCCTGTAGTAATGCTATGTCCATGTTCAGCCTTCTGAAATACATCATTACTTTATTCCTCTTCAGGTAGCTATTGAGGCCTCTCATGTTCCATGTGACTATTCTAAGACTTCCCATCACCATACCTGGTTTATCACTCCTCCCTCCCTCTCAGTTGTCCTCTCTGGTCTTATTTGGCATGAATGTGGGCTCGTACCCCTCCCAATTTCAAAATAAACTCCCCAACTAACCACCCCTCCATCAACTATGCTCACTGCACACATTCCTACCCCTCCCTCCTCACTAACCATCCCCAAATGGTGCCCAGCTCCATCCCTGGATCTCAGGCTCCCCCGCATTTGGTCCTGCCTTGGTGTGCCAAGCGCAGGAAACCAGCAGGGTGTCACCGATCTACCGGTAACCTAACTGGTCTGCTCATGGGGGTGTGAGAGCTGGTTCCATCAGGCTCTTACACCTTGCAATAAATTATCGTGCTCCAAGGACCATTTTTATGTAGCCCTGGTCGCCCTGCTTTGGCAGTCTTAGCCCTGACTATAATCTAGTCCCAGTGTCTGTGATAGCGACACCATAGGTGCCACAGTCTCCACTTTACTTATCTGCATCATCTTCCTTCTGGATACCCGATTCTGGTGGGCAGCTCTGTGTATCAAGCCACTCTGACGCATCCTCCGGGCTGTCGAAGAACAATGCTCTGTTTTCAAGCAATCTTCTTTTCACGGCACCGAAGTTCATGCGTCGTCTCTGTACCTGCAATGTTTAATCTGGCTATGCCGTTATGTTTGCTGATGCCCTCTGTATCGTTCCTCCCTTCTGGAAATGCTCAAGGATTTTTTCTTTGTCCCGATAGTTCAGGATCTTGGCTATTATAGGCCTCGGGGGGGGCTCTGGTGGTGGCCTCCTCATCAAGGCCCTGTGCGCCCGTTCCACTGCAAATCCTTGAGTCAGCAAGAATTTCTTGCAGCAGCATTGTTTTTCAATAAACTCCGTGGAGTTGGGTCCCTTTGCTCCTTCCGGTAATCCCACAATGCGTACGTTGCTCCTCCGAGCGCATCCCTCCGCTTCCTCTGCCCTGTTTTCCAAATTGCCCACGCGTTATTCCAGGATGTGGATCTCCGATTTGTGAGATGCACATGCAGCTGTGTTCGGGGTCACCTCTTTTTCCAGGTCCCCTGTACTTTCTGCTAGCGCTCTAACATCTTGCCGGAGGAGATTCACCTCTTCCTGTACTGCCCCTACTTTTAACTCCAGTGCCGCCTTCAGTTCAACCATAGCCAATTCCAATTTAGTTTCCCATGCGATTTTCAAGTCCGCAATTGTTTCCAGGATCTGTTGATCTTTGCTAGCAGCCTCAGTACCCTTGATGGGGGTGCTCTCCTTGCTCCTGGCCCCTTCTGCCATGTGCGCTGTTCTGGCGTATTCTTCAAGCGTGGGTTGTTTGCCCTTTGTTTTGGCTTGTTTGTTGGCCATCTTGATATTGCTTTGCTGGTTTATACTTGGGCCCCGGAGTATGGTCTTTAACTCCTCAGAGTCACTCAACAGTCAATGATGGAACCTTGAATGGGCTAGTGTGGGGGGTTTCCGTGGTCTGTTAGCTCTGTATCTGGAGTGGGTTGTGTCCTCGCATGTAAGTGTCCGCAACCGTTGCTTGCCGTCAGTGTGCCCCGACTTCTTGTGGTTTCTGTCTCTATCAGCGCCCCCAAGTGCTTGTGGATCTATCTGGGTGTTGCCATGGGTCTGGCCCTCTCCGGCAGTGAGTGCCGTCTGGTCGCTGTTGCTACCTGCAGGTTTGTATGGTATGCTTCCACTGGATGTTCCTCACGCCTCGGCCCTATCCCCCCTCTCATGGGCTTGAGGTTGCCAGCTGCATCTGGCTTCTGTGATCTCACCTTCTGGGCTTGTTGTTGGGAACGGGCTCCAGCCGGTCTCCCGGCACAAGTAATGCACTGGTTGCGCTCACGGCTCATCTCACGTGTGCCGGGCAGTTTTGTGAGCTGCTGCCGGCATCCTTATGTTTTTTGGCCCTGAAATGTTCATTGGGTCTTTGTCCTGTGTGCACTCCTATGGCCTTCAGTGCTCCTCTGGTAGTCCTGCCATGCAGCTCAGTCAGGGCCTCCCCTGTGGCAGCTACAGATGTGTGTGCACTGCCTGGTTATTTTGCTGTTTCGGGCTCTGTGCTCTCTGCTACATGCGTGGCCCAACCACGAGTTCACAACAGAACTCCTCCAGGCGGGGCCGCCTATGCATATAGTTGCAGGCACCGCAAGACGTGCCTGCCCCGCAACCCACCTTGGTCGCCTCAAATGCTTGGCTGCAGTCCAGGTGCGGACCTAAATTAGGGAGTGCACCCTCAGTGCTCCTGTGATGGTCCTGCCATGCAGTTCTTTCGGGGCATCCCCTGTGGCAGCCTCGGGTGTGTGTGCACTGCTTGGCGATGTTATTGTTTTGGGCTCCGCGCCCAGTGCACGGCACGACCATGAGTTCACAGCAGAACTCCTCCGGGTGGGACCGCCTATGCATGTAGTTGCCGGCGCCGCAAGACGCGCCTGCCCCGCGGCCCGCCTTGGTCGCCTCCGGTGCACGGCCGCAATCTAGATGCAGACCTCAGTTGGGGTGTGCGCCACTCCAGACTGCTGCTCCCTCGGCTCACGTCACAGCCCCCGTGCCCCCCGTGGTGTTGCACCACTGCGGGTACTTCACTTCCACTGGACCCGCTGTGGCTCCTCCTGGCAGGAGTGTGTCGGGCCGCTCTGTCTCTCGCTCCACGGGCGTCCCGATGTTGTCCTGCACTGAGCTCCCTGGTGCCCCTTTATATGTCCTCCTCTCCCATGAGCCGCTTCACAACCTGCCACATTGTCATGCGTTGTTTCGTATTGCCGATGCAGGGGCACTACTCACTTGGACGGGTCCCTCTTTACTACAGTCTGATCCCATGCAGCCTCCACGACCCTGGAGGGCAGCCGTGTCCCGCTGTAGGCGGGCCTCGGGAGCAGTTTGGTGGGGGACTCGCCCACTATGCGTCGGGTGCAGATCGTTCCACCACTCCCTCAGATTTCGGCCCATCAGGCCTGTGCATGCGGCACAGGGGTGCTTGTGCACTATACCTCGCAGCCGGACGTGTCCTTTGCTGTCCCCTTGCTATCTTCACCCGGGCGGCTGTTTCCTTTGTCTGAGCCTCCCATCTGCCAGTTTGTGCCATCGTTCTTAGATGTGCAACTCTGGCGAAGTTCACAGCTCCGTCCCCACGCGTCCTGCAGGCTCCAGAGTTTCTGCAAGCATGAGTACCATATTCATAGGCGGGTACGTGGTTTTCCACAGCTTATGTGCATCTGTGTATGCACTTTTGGCGAGGATCAATTTCAGGATCTCGGGAGCGCCTCCAGAACGTGACTCCTCACACAGCTGTCGTAGCCACGCCCCCCCCACATTGTACATATTTAGTTGTGAGGGCAAGCATAGGTTTTGGACACAGAAAGATTACTCAGTTTAACTCTGACCCCGACTTTCCTTAGTTTGCTTTATGTAGGGAATTCCCACCTTAACATAGGGCAGTTAGGCCTTTTTCCATCCTGACAGTTAAGTTAATAAGTTAAGTTAATAAAAGTGTTCATTTTGAATTTGTTGTCTGTATCCTTCTTCATGCAGCCTTCACGCAGTGCAACCGGGACTAGCAACGCGGCATAGCAGCAGTGTATAACATAACATCAAAACATAATGAGTCCGGTGAAATATTATAGTTCATATGTTACAGTGGGGGCAGGCTGGAATGTTTATAATGTATCTTTTGGTATCTTGTTTCTTGTATGTTGTTTGATCTACCTCATATTTGACACATTGTTTTAGATGTACATTATATGCACATTGTGCCATGTGACTTACATTCAGATTTGATTAAACCTCGACTTGGGCAACTGATAAAATGTTCTCCATAGAAATGTACAACTTACCCAGGATCTGCAGTGTGATCAGGGGTAACTGACTAAGATATTCATTGTGGGTTTTTAATTTATTTACGTTTATAGAGCTTTACTTACATCATTGCTCGGCACTTTGGTGTTAACATGCAAAAGGATAATTAATCAATATGTTGTTCAAACAAGCAGGTTTACTGCATTTTTCAAAAGTGTTGATGATTGGATTCCTTCCTCAATTTTGGAGAGAGGCCAATCCAAATGTGCAAAACCTATGTAAAGTAAAATCGACAGCTCCATTTGGAGCATCCAAATGAAGAACACAGTACCAGATCAGCCAGGGCATAACAAAAATTCCTGACTTGGCTTTAGTGCTTAACTGCTGATATAAGATGCGCAGTACCAACAGATAACGTACCCTTGTTTTGCACACAGGTTGATACGAAAGTAATGTGAATTCTCACTGGCAACGCATGTCATTGCTGGAGAACTGGTATGCTGTGCGACCTCTATGTTAATTCTAAGAGTGATCTGACAGCAGAGTGCTCTATCCTCTGCAATACTTTGTGGTGGCATACTGCCAGAGACCGAGGTTGGCTAAATTACAGTGGTCTAGACTTGCACAGTAAAACACACCTATTAATATTACCTAGTGGGCTAATGAAAAAGATCACAGTATTCTCAGAGATTTCCTTGGAGAGGTGGAATTCTTAGATTAGCTGCTTCGTGTGATTTTGGTGGCCTATTTTGTAAGAGTACCTCATGGAGCAATTTATGTTTGGGTGTAGCAAGATCAAAGTAAGAAATGTCTTGGGAGCTAAGGGAAATTCTACACTGAAAGAAGTCCTAAGAATCATCAAGGAAGTGATATGCACCACTCAATGTGTCAAGGAGCTAGAAATAAAAGTCAGGAAAGAAAAGGGCACTGAAATGGAGCAATTTACAGCCTCAGAAGTGCATGCTGTGCAACCCACACAGCTGGACAAAGAGTTATACCCCTTCTTCTAATGTCGATTTTCTAACTGCGCAGAAAATCTAAACTGGGACAAAAAGAGGAGATTTTACCAATATGATAGCCCTCATCATCTGCCCAAAAGTGGCTCCTTTGTAATGGTGAGTAGAAGATGCAGAAAGTGATGCCACACGCCCAAATGTTGCAACTCAGCTACTATAAACGGCATAGAGAATTACATGAAGAACTAGGAGAACTAGTGTTTGTGATTGATGATAATGATGACGCAGACACATATAAACCTATGGGGACAGTTATGATTTCTGGAAAAATCTTAGACATGATGGTGGGCTCAGGTGTAAAGTAGTAACTGCTTTCATCTATCTATAATACTGTCTTTAATGTAGAAAAACCCTCAATGACATATACATTTACCCCATAGCATATAAGGGTATAATTGGTTGGTTTATAGCTGATTATTGTTATGTGGCACAAGAATTGAGATGAGCTTGGATCATAAACCGTTAAGAGAGATTTTAACCTTCAAGGGGTTAGACAAAGTATTAGCCCACATTGGGAAGTGGTTTAACGATTTACAGGAATACTCTATAGATTTTTCATACACACCAGGGGTAAAAAAAACAGAGAGACGGCTGCCTCTTGAAGTTAGCTGAATTAAAGGAAGAGGGGGATATCCCAAAGGGGAAGACCATCTTTTGTTAGTGTCAGTTGAACAGGAAGTAAGATCTAAGTATGAATGGGAGGCTAGCTTGCAGAGGGATGGTAATCCTAGGGGATAGTAGTTGCCTTGGAGAGGGATGAGTGTGGTAAGAAACTATTAAAAGAGCTAGGGGGTGAGGCCTCCTGGAGAGTCAGGGTTGAACTGTACACCGAATGGGATTTTGCTATGATAGGAGACAGAATAATATCTCCTGCGTGAGTGGGGCATACGAGATCCCATCATCAATCTGGCCCATGAAGTTCACCAAGGAATAATAAAAACTAAACGGAGGGTCAGCCATGATTTCTGGTGACCTGCATGTGATTAAAACGTGGAAAGGATGATTAGGAAGTGTTCAGCCTATGACAGCAGTGAGAAGGCCTGCTCTGTTCACATTGGCCACATGACCATCATGATGATTCCAAATTTACCACTGGAAAGAGTAGCTTTTAACTAAGGGGATCCTATATGCAATGGCACCTCCCCATCAAACTACATGGTACTTGTTGATTTCCTAACTTGGTGGTTTGAGTTTGGTTTTGCCAAAAGCACATGCAAAAGAGAGCTCAAAAGGCAGTAACGAGGTCAGCAACAATGAGACCTGGGAGAGATAGTGGCAAATCTAGGTATTTGAGATGTTATGTCGAGTAAACTCTGGCACATACTTTGTTTGCATTGTAAAGTTTTAGACTCTTCGTTTTTCCTCCATCCATTTACCCGTCCATGGCTTTGTTCAGTGTAAAAGGGAAATATGTGGCATCCACTCTTCCCTACTATCTCATGGAGCTCTGGGGTAAGGTCATGTGGAATGTCGGGCAGTTGGAAGTGATCTGATCTACATACCTACAGGATAATGTTACTGTACAACTCTTCCTTGGCTGACGAGTGATCATTTCAACTAACATTTAATATCGCACACATTTCTCCTTTGCAGAATGATGCCCATAGATAACATGGCACCATCCACTCCATATACACACCTCTACTTGTCATGTTCAAAAGAACATGTGACACAATGATTTAAATAGCATAACATGACATGTACTATATACTGGACCATTGGACAAGTGAGGACAAGACACATATTCAATAGACTACAACCAACTGACCAGAATTCCATAAATTACCATCTTCAGTTCTTACATAATTCCTAATGCACCATATACCTTTTTTTGCAGTAGCATTATTTGACAGCTCTAACGAAAATCTCAAGGTGATTTTACTTGCACAGTGTCTTCCACGTTCACATGATGTACACCCACTTTTTCCTTTTAATGAGCATTCTGATACTCTTCCATTGTTTGTATTTAAAATGAGTACATACATATTTTACATCAGAATCAACTTTCCCTGTTAGGTTACTCCACTGCTAATAAGTCCCAGACTGGACCCTACGGATGCAAGTGATGTGAAACCTATAACCAAATATCAATTCCTCCTTAAAATCTTGGATAAAACTGCTTGCATGCAATTTCAAGCTTTCGTAGAAACACATGACCCCCTCCAGACAGACAATCGGGTTTTCAACCATACTATAGTACTGAGACAGCACTACTCGATCTACAATCTCAAATGCTGGGTATCATCAAAGGGCAAAGTGGGAATGCTGGTACTTCTTGACCTGTTGGCGGCTTTCGACTTGGTCGATCACCAGCACCTCCTGCAATCCTTATGCCATATGGGACTTTGCTCCGAGAGTGTGGTTTATTGGTTTCCTTATTTTCTATCATGAGGATAATACAAAATTCATTGGGGATCGGTCCTCTCTCCATCAGCTCCCATTTGGTGCGAAGTTTCTCAAGGGGCACGTTTGTCCCCTCTCTTGTTCAACATATACACAAGAACTCTCTGTTCACTATTTTATGATCAAGGGGTATTTTTCACAAACTATGCCGATGACAACCAGCTGGTCCTAGAATCCACTGGGGAACATTTCAAGGTTAACAGATCCATCTCCCACATCTTCCACCAGATAGAACTCTGGATGGCCTCCAACTGGCTTTGTCTGAACACCAACAAGACAGAGATTCTGTTTTTTGGCTCCAGGCAGGCCCGAGCAAAACTCAATCCGGCTTTCACGAGTTTTAGAATCAGAGACAACATCATCCATGTACAGACTAAGGTGAAAATGCTTGGTGTTCAGCTGAAGGCCACTCTGAGTTCTGAGGCACATGTCAATCAGCTGATCTGAAATTGTAATTACCAGCTGCACCTTCTCAGAAACATTTGTCTGTACATTTCGGAAAAGAACAGTGCCACCATAGTTTAAGCAACAATCAACTCAAGGTTAGATTATTGTAACTCCCCAGTGATTGGAGCCTCAAACTCATGCCTAAGAAAATGTCCGATTCTGCAAAAATGATACTATACATATCGTCAAAAAGGTTGCTAGGCGTGCTAATATCTCCAATCACAGACATAACCTTCACTGGCTTCCTGTCAAGGAACGGATCCTGTTTAAGACAGGAAATATGGTTTTCAAATGTATCTCTGGACAAGCCCCAGCTTATCTAAAATCATCCATTCCACAATATTGCCCATCAAGAAATCTGTGTTCTAGTGGAAAGAAGCAGATTATCTGCCCTGGTCATAGTCATACTAATGGACTTGGCTGATCTTTTCCAGATAAGGCAGCAATCTTTTGGAACGTTCTCCCCATTACTTTGAGGTCGGAAGAGGCACAAGGAGCTTTCAGAAAAACTTTGAAAATGGATATTTTCAAGTGATCTCCCCGCCCCCGATTGTTTGTTTGTTTTATTTATTTGTATAGCGCTCCAGACCCATAGGTAGAAGGGCACTTAAGGAAGCAGTTACAAAGAATGAGGTATACATTTACATTGTACAACAATTTACATGAATATTTAAGCAGTCGGCATGTTCACAGATATTTACTCCTTGTTCAGTAGCCATCCAATAACATGTTTCCTGAAGATCGGAAAGGACTCAATGGTTTTAATGTTGAATGGTAAAGCGTTCCAAAGAAGTGAGGCAAGCACTGTGAAGCTAGCGCCTCCTGCTCTTTTTAGTGTGAATCTGGGCACTAACAGGCATAGGGAGTTGGATGACCTGGTGATTCTGGTGGCGGATTTCATGGTGAATTTGTTGGTGAGATACGGTCGGGCGAGGTGGTTTAGGGCTTTGTAGGTGAGGCAGATGGTTTTAAAGTCAATTTGTTGTTCTATGGTGAGCCATTTACACGCGTTCCTAGTTGTGAAAATGTGCTCTCGTCTAGGGATGTTGAGTGCTGACGTAGTGCATTGTTCTGGAGAACCTGGAGTTTGTTGATTATTGATTGGTTGGCGCCTAGGTATAGACTGTTGCAATAGTGTAGTTTGGACTGTACGAGTGCTCTGGCAAGTGTGAGGCAGCTATTGGATGATAGGAAAGGTCAGCAAGCCCTTATCATGTTACCAGTGTAGGCGGTGGCTGAGGTGGTCATATTGATTTGTTTGGTGAGGTTGGTGTTGGCATCAAGGTAAAAGCCTAGGGTTTTCACACTTTTAACAATAGGGATGGTGTTGCCATCGATAATGTTGTTGCAGCAAGGACTGATTTTAGACAAATTGCTAGGAGAGCCAACAAAGAGAAGCTCAGTCTTCTCATCATTTGGGCAGAGGCCATGGGTGGCCACCCCTTTTGTCCTGTTCCTTGATAGTCGTCCTGCCGTGTGAAAGTTATGGGCGCCCTGATGCCCACAGGCTTTCGGTTCCTTCCAAATAAATAAATATATGCCTCCAGGGACTTTGATGCTGTACTTTCTGCTTTAGGCTATTTGGCCATGTTCATTCTCAGTAGAGGGGTTCCAATGGCTCTTCTAATGTTGTAATACTTGGGGTGTAACAGTGAATTACCCAAGGTAATCCAGATGTGGACACCTTGCTCACTGTTTTTGAGAGGCACAGCTAACCTGTTCAGAGGAAAGTTTCCAAACATTTCGGTGCGGAACTGCCCAAGTGGGTGAGACCGGACTGATGTGCAAATGATGTCGCTCTTCAGTGAAAGGTAAAGTGAGCACAACCGTGGTTGCAGACCCTCCTGAGCGGTCACCTACAGAGAGAACAGGTTATTTGGCTGTGTTCCTTCGCAGTAGAGCATCCTAATGTTGTACTACTTTTTTTTTTATTTTATTTATTTATTGTGATATAACCTCATTTGGGTTTTTTTTCACATTCAAAAACAATACATATATACATGTAAGAAAAACATCATATTTATAAAATATATCTAAATAACATTTAAAATTAATTCGTCACAATTTTATAAAATTAGCATATTAAAATTAAATTCATCACGTCAATATCTAATTTACCTAAAAAAAAAAAAAAAAAACAGTTTTCCCTTATTTTGACAATAAATCAACAGTATTCTGACGATATAAAACCTGTCTTTTGCAAGACCCTTAAGATATTTAAGGTCAGTTTTGTTTCATGACCCGCAATCATTCTTTCCCAGAAAGCATCGGAGGATAATCTATCCAATGACCCAACTGAATTCCCTAAATATTCCACCCTAATTTTCCAAGTGCCTTTGCAGAATCTTAGCAGGTGCGCTAGCGTTTGTTTACTTGAATCTGAGCATTCCATGCATAAACTACGAGCCCCTTCAGTGACTCCCCATTTGGTTAACACTGATCCAGTTTTAATCAAATTTAACCGTACCCTCATAAAATTTTGTCTTCCTTTTGGGTTAGGGAACTTCATCAAGTATCTTGGTACTACACCCTGTTTTTTCCCGTACTTAAAAAACCCTTCAGGAATGGAGGATGATCTCACCATGTCCCCTGTTGAGATCCAATCTCTCAAAGATAAGGACTTCTTAACTTTCAGCGGGTTTAAACTCAGAGTTAATTTATCTGATTCACAATAAGTCAGCAGATTTTCTGCTATCTTTTTGAGTTCTGTCAAAATGAGTGAGGAATCTAGATTCATATTTTCTAGGAGATTTTCATATAATGTATTAGTCATTGGCACAATAATTGACCTATACAAGGACAGGAGTTTCCAATCAACTACGTATTTTAAAGATTTTAATCCAAGCTCTTATCTGAGAGTTATCGTGTGTAATCCTTTAGGCAATCCTAATACCTGTTTCCAAATGTAACCTTCTATTTTTTGCCAGTCTATTGACCACAACAAAGGTTTAGATTCAATTCCGTACAATAGTACTGGGATTACTTTGGCCACATAAAAATTTATGACAGGCATAATTGAAAATTTGCCATAAAGGCTGGCAATCTTCTTCATCTGAGCTATTAGTTGTGTCCCTTTAGCCAGGATTTCACCGTACTGTTTCCCAACTGTAGGGGTCGCGTACACAGTGATGCCCAGATACATTACTTCTTTTGCAACCGGTATCTGGTTACTGCCTATTGACCACCGATATTTTGTTTCTTTGCGACCTTTCTGCTCAAAGATTACGATCTTAGATTTATCTGGGTTTACAACCAAGTCATTTAATTTCATGTACTTGTCGAGAGCATTCAACAATCTTTGTAGACCGGTGGGAGTCCTATCAAGGAGGACTATATCGTCCGCATACATAAGCCATTTTACGGCCAAGGACCCCACCTTAGGGCTTATTAGTGATGAAGATTCTAGGGCAGCTTCAAAATCGCCCAAGTAAAACTTAAAGAGAAATGGAGCAACCATACAACCCTGTCTAACCCCCCTATCTATGCTTATGTATTCTGACAAATATCCATCCATATTTAGTCTTCCTCTGTCTGTATTTCTTTCGTGAAGTTTTACTAATATGTTAATTAGAGTTTTGGGTGCCCCTTGTTGTTCCAGCTTGCTCCATAATTTATCTCGATTTACCATGTCAAAAGCGCTTGACAAATCGATAAATGCTCCATAAAGTCTTCCTTTATTATTTTTATCTTTCAGATTTGATAATGAAGCTAATATTATACCATTCAATGAAGTTGAATGGCCTTTTCTAAATCCAGTCTGCTGTTTAGGGATTATGTTATTTTGTTTCGCCCATGTTTCAAGTTCTTTTAATATCAGACTAGTAAACAACTTGCTTTCTACATCAAGCAGTGTAATCGGCCTGTAACTAATAGGGTTTTTATGATCCCCCTTCTTGAAGATCGGGATAATAATTGCTGTCTTCCAAGAAGATGGAATTATTCTATTTGCAATTACTTTCTTGTACACGGTATGTAGGATTTCAGCCCACAATGTCCCATTTCCTTTGAGGACTTGGTAAGTTAGTCCATTTGGGCCCGCAGATCTCGATGCCAAGGATTTTAGGATCAAATTTAAAATATCCTCTTTGTCAAAATTTAAACCCCAATTTCCATTGTCACTTCTATATTTTTGTCCTCCCATTGGTTCCTGATATTTTGTGCCAAAATAAGTTAACCAACTAGCTTCCGACACATTATTCGTCTGAGCAATGGTTTGATGTATTAGAGGAGCATTTATTAATGACCAGAAGTTTCGCGAGGAATTATTTTGTAATGCACGCAGCATCTCTTCCCCATCTTTCTGCCATAGTTTTCCTCTGTGTTGTCTAGTCCAACTCTTCAAATCATTTTTAATTTTTTTTGATACTATCTCTAGATCTAGTAAACTTTTAGCCTGTTTCTTGGCGAGTCTTAATTGTTTTTGCGTCTCGCATTTTTTTACCCAAACTGCTTCATCAAAAAAGTGTTTGTGTACTCGCTGCGAACCCTTTTGGGTACTTGACGGGGGATCAATTGACCATAAGAATTCATGAAACCGTGATGGGTCACAGTGCTGGTGCAAAATATTTTGTTCTCCCAAGTTGGCGAATCCATTCAGGGCTTTATTTAACCGCTCTCCTTCCCTCTTGTATTTTATCAACCGATTTTTCTGTGCATTAATTTCTACTCTTTGGTCCCAGATCTCTATTTTTTCCTCACTAAACCAATTTAAATGGGCGACTAATCGCTTATGATCACTTGTTCCACCATCGGCCACTGAAAAATATATACAAGTATCGAAACATTCGGTTGATAAAAGCATGTAATCCAGTGTCGATTCCGAGGAACCCCTCTCCCACGTTGTGACCGATGGAACATCACCTTCTATGGAGCCATTTAGGAATTTTAAATTCCAGTCCTCAAAGAAGTTCGACCATTTTCTCCCATTATTCGTTGCTTCTTTCATTTTCCCTGTATGGCTTTTGGATTTGATACATTGCGAATTTAAATCTCCTGCTATCAATATATGTGCCCCAGAATACGTTATATTAATGTCACAAAGAGTTATCGCAATTGAGTCTAGAAACTCAGAGTTTTTCCCTCACGGGGTTCCAATACAGATTTACAATTACTATCTCCTTACCTGGAGAACTTTTGGGGGAAGTGACCACTCTCACCACCAGTATTCCTTCCTGTTTGCAAGGTAACATTGTTATTTCTTTAAACAAAGTCTTTCTACAGGCGATCAGCAAACCTCCCGTCGGTCTTCCCTTGGCTTTGCAGTTAGCTGGTTGTGCTATCAGTGCAAAGCCTTCAAGTTCCAGGGTGTTTACTAACCATGTTTCCTGTAGCAAGATCAAATTGTTTCCCCCAAATAACAACGCTCTCATTTTATTATTTTTAAATGAACTGGATCCCCGAGAGTTCCAACTAGTGATTCTCAATTTGTCACTATTAAAGAGACCTCTGTGATGCACCCAACTTCTGGCAGACTTGCATAATTATCTCTGGTAACATTGACCAAGATGATATTTGTAACCCATCATTAATAATATTTTCGTTTTTCCCCGATCGGTTTCATGCAGTAAGGAGGTGTTTCCCTTAGTTAACTCGTATTCCTCAGTTTCGATCGTTTCTATTGCGTGAGATGGCAATTGCTCATATACTTCCAAACCCACCTCCCTTAATCTTTCTTGTAGGTTTAAAAAAGCTTTTACCCCCAATTTGGAAACAAATCCAACTTCAACTAAGCTGATACATTCTGGCTCCGGGAAACAAACATATTCAATGTCTTTTGTTGAAAATAAATATAGTTCTGGGAGTTTTTGAACCAGTGATAGAATCGAGCTCCTATTCAATGGTTTACCAGACTTACGATTTTCCTCATTTGTAAACCACAGTCTCGGGATTGCATATGGATTCGGATCATCTTGGGGATTTGTTGTTCTTTCAGTTACCATTTCAGAGGATGAGTTTCCCACTGGGATGTTAATAGTCTCTTCTCTTCTTACCTCTTTGGTTTGATCGTAGTCATTCGTATTCGATGTTGATGTTTGAATGCGTATTATATCCTCTGCATGACCCATCCTAGAACCCTGAGTGACCACCAAATCTCCGGTCTTTGTTTTTGTTTGGTTGAATATTGGAGCGATTCTTAAGCCAATCTGGGTCTGCATTGGTACTTTGAAAGCCTTTTTTTGTTTTTGAAGAAATATAGGAGCTATTTTTAACAACTTCCCTGTAATCTCTGATCTAATCGAGTCATGTCGAGGTTGATTTCTGTCCAGGTCAGCAGATTTTCCTTCTGTTTGAGTACTCATTGATTTCTTTACCGAGTGTACATCTCCTTCTACTTCGGGGATTCTATCAATCTCAAGTCTTTTCCTTTGTTGTTTTCTGGGTTTGTTTACCCCGGCAATTCTTTCTTGTTGTAGAGAGTCGTTACCTTTGCTTCTACCATCTTTATCAAAGATATTTTGATTCTCCTTAATTTCCGCAGGATCTGAAATCCCCTTAACGAAGCTATTTACCTTTGATTTTTTTGAACCAATATTCTTCACATTTTTTGTTTTCTTTTCTTGTCGACCTCGTGACTTTGAATCTGTATTATTTTGTTTTTGGTTCTTCCGCCTTTCTCTCCTCCTTCTCTTGTAAGATTGTTGCGAACTCTTCTTCCACATATAGTTGTTTTCTGCCTCATCTTCATGATTCTCTATAATTTCCCGTCGATCTTCCGCCAGCTGTTCCACCGTTGACTCAGCAATCTGTGCCAATCGGCAGAATTCTTCCATTATTGATTCTGATAGGGGAGTATCATCCCCAAAGGTGTTCAATTCAGGGACTGAGTCTTTTATTTTAATTGCTAGGTCTTGGTTTAATGAAGAAGTCGGTACATTTCTTTCGTTCATTTGCAATAACAAATCCTTAATCTCCTTATTCTCACTCATAAGAGAAGTCATTTGGTGCTTAATTTCCATTAAATCTCTACTATGCTTTGTGTAGCCATCTTCCATCTTTATCATCAAGGGCAGAACTGAACAGTTTATTACATTGTTTTGGGCTACGACTGAAAATTCAAGTTGTTCGATATCTTTTGTCATTTCCATTAAAATCCCTGTATGGGTCTGCACATCTCTTTTTAGAAGGTCAAAAACCTTCACCAAGGAATTTAAAACAAAATTTAAAGCCGAGAGAGAGGAGTCACCGTCATTTGGGTCTTGGTTCTTGTTTCCCTGTATCATACTTGGTATTTGCACTGGTAGATCCAGTAAAATTCCATCAGACACGACCGTGTCCCCTCTTGATACCACTGTTGAGTTTAGTCTTTCCTCATAGAGTTGTATATTCTGCACCGAATTCAACAGATGATTTGGGGTCCTTGAGAATTCCATAACTGGGATGGGTGGTTCAGATCCACTGGTCTCCGTTTGTAAGTTGATGTTTTGATTAGAAGGTTTTAGGGAATGTGGCATAGGTCCATTTAAATTTTCTTGTGCAGATTTCTGGAAGTAGTAATCAATAGTCCCTTTTATATTAGTTGATGTCAGGGTAAAATCTTTCACCTGTCTAAATGGGGTGTTCCTTGTTGAGTCCCTTAAAATTTCTCCCTCTGTTAATTTATCCACTTGAAGTTCTTGATGGATTTGTGCCTCTATTATGTTATTATTTCTTGTCGAGGCAATCGGAGTTTGAGAACTTACGGGGTTCACATCCTCATGCAGGGACATTTCAATATAGGAACCATCCCATTCTGGAGCTCTTAAATCATCAACCTGTTGTCCACTCCTTAAATTATAACGGGCCATTTCTTACCCCTTCGTTGACTGAAAATTAGGCCAAAGAAATATGGGGGATCAAAGGAGTAAAATCTCCCACAGTCTCCCCCTTTTTTGCTTTATGTTGCCTAAATCCGGCCCCGGTCACTTCCTTTCTGCTGTCCACTCCAAGTTACCTAGGCTCCAAAGTTTCTGTCAGCGAGCTGCAGATTATCTCAGAGTAATCTCTGATACTCTCGTTTAAGGAGACTTATAAAAGGGACTTGCAGCCCGAGATCACTGCTGACTAAAAATAAATGACAACAGCCCACCCTTTATCAATACCGGTATCAGTGTTTATGTACTAGCACAAGCCCCGGTTCACTCACTGTCTCTCCAGCAAGCTCAGGCTCATGCAAGGGTGCTGTCGGTATCAATTGAGCAGATCAGGGTGGCTGTCACTAGTTTGGCAAATTAGCTACGCGTTAGTACTAATACTAATACTAACGCTAATACGTGGCCCACCGGACGTGATAATCTATGGAGATAGCGGATATAGCAGGGGTCACCGCCGCTGGCTGCTTCAGGCCGCTGTGAACACTCACCCCTATGTCTCTGTGCCTCGCGGGTGCCCCGCGGGTTTGTAAATACCGCGAGTATCACTAGAAAACGCTAGGCTGGGCTCGCGACCACAGGCTGCTTCAGGCCGCCGCCTCCGCGGACACGCCGCGGACACCCACCTCTAAGCCTCTGAACCTCTGCTGTCTCCGTCTCAGCCTCACAGGTGTACTCAATACACAAGATCTATCGAGGCCGCACTGAGCTCAATCTCCACTTTCGCTCCGACTCCATCGCCGTCGTCTGCTCAAAATGTTGTACTACTTGGGGTGTAACCTCAAGTTACCCAGGCTAATCCATATGTGGACTCCTTGCTCACTGTGCTTTAGAGAGACACAGCTTCATCTCACTGATGAGCCCCAAAAAGTGTGAAACACATGTCTGGTGTTGCTGTGGTACTTTTGTTCAGAGCAGAGTTGCCTAGCATGTTGGTGCTGGACTGCCCAAGTGGGAGGAACCAGACTGATATGCAAATAGGTATCTCTCTTCTGTGAAAGGATGCAGTGAGGAAACACGTGGTTGCAGACCCTACTGAGTGGAAACCTACCTAGAGAACAGGTTATTCATCCATGTTTGTTCTCAGTAGAGGGACTCCCACACCTCTTCTAATGCTTTACTTTCTGCCCCCACAACTTCAAATGGTATCAGACGTGTAATTTCTTGCCTAGAAAATATCATGACCACTACTGCTTTAATCAGAACTCTATGATGACAATGTTCCACTGCCAGCTAATCTTTTCCCAATTCTGCAGCTTCCAGTATCACCCTATTGACCATGCTGATCACATGGTTACATTCGGGGTGATGCTGAACTGTCCATTAGCAATTCATCCTCCTGCTCTTCAAGTGTTGAAGTATTTCTTTGCCACAAAGTGCACACTATTACCAGTGAACTTGGACAGATTGAATCCCCTAGGAATGTAAAACTCACCAAGAAAACCAATAATCCTTTCTGTGGTTGTGTGCCTATTGGAATCAACCTCTTATCCATCCAGTGTACCCATATCAAACATATTATAATCTAATTCCAAACTTTTTTTTGATGGTTTCCACACAACACATGGCCAATTACTCTCATGATCGTTATGTAATTTACTTGATTGGTTTGAGTGGTTTGCATCTAACTTGCATTCCTTATCAGAATCACAACATTGCATATGTTAATGTAATCACCTCTACACAAATGCATTCAAATAAGGCAACCAGAAGTCGTCATGAAGATGTTGCTACATATTGGTGACACGAATATGGCCCCAATGATCACTTTCAATGTGCCTCTATCAATGGCTATTACCCTACTATCATTATACAACATTCCACACTCAATCTCAATCTTATGAAAATAGTATCTCACCTTGCCATTGAACCTTCCTGTTCACACCTAGTCCAAATGTTTCACCACCAGATTGCTCCTTGGTCACTCTAGCACTAAATATCAAGAACGATTGCTCAGTTCATTCTATATGTGTTGTTTCCTTGTCACATGAAAAATGTAATACATAGCCATGAGATCCTCTCTCTCTGGTGCATACTTGATTTGTTGATACACTTGCATTTTGGTTACCCAGTTACAATGCTGAGATGCTTCTCCATGACCCTTGCTTTCAAAAATACATTTGAAGTCTTTCTGATCTTCCCCAAGGACAAACCGTGTATCACACAGAAAGGATTACAATGTGTTGGCATCCAACACATCCAATGTGTTCTTATTTTAAGCAGAATAATGAAATGCATTCCCATTCTCCTTTCATGAGGAACATACAATTCTCCTTCCCCTTGAACTCGCCAAACCGTTGCTACTGGCATCAGTCATCACCATACATCCTAATTTGATGTCCAACAATTTGGAGTGTGGGAGACACTACACTCTTTCAAACTCTCTCTCATACAGCTCATGCAACTTGAATGTGTATCCCTGTTTAGCCCAGAACGTTGTATTGATTACTTCACCTTCAAAGCACCTGCTACATTTCTGTCCTAGATACAAGATACATTCCTATTTGCTCTTTCTGCTGCATGCATCACAAATGGTTTTTTCTATGCTAGGTTTCAGCCACACCACAACATTGCATACCGTGTAAGCAACCCATCCATGGACTCTCTCTTTAATCTTGCATTTCTCCTTGCATTCATTTCAGCCCATGTTTAATAACTATTTTAGATACCTCAAATGACTTCTCTATGTGATCTTGCATATGTAAAGTGGCAAGCAAAATTGACACCTTGAAAGCAATATGCACAAGTTATATGTTAAACAGATTATGCAACAGTCTATGAAAAAATGGTGGAATAGACACTAGTCCAAAGGGTACATGTTTAATTGTTCAACACCATCTTGGGTGATGAATGCAGTTTACTCCTCTGAAGACGTATATAATCTGACTTGAGGGACATGTGACAGTAAATTCATTGTTGAGGATATATGGACCTTTCCCAAAAAGCCATTATCTCACTTGCATTAAGCATCAGATGCCTATATGATGTTCCACAAATATTGACCATTCTATGATCAACAGGTTATATACTGCATTGGTATGTACCCTGTCAAAACTTCAAACATTATAAGATTTGTGCTCCCTTGTTGAGTACATCTCATTGCCACAACTCTTTCTTTCAGAATACTCTTCCAATGAATACCACTGTTGTTACCCATTATTGTGATATAAATCATGCTTGGCAGTGTGTAGAGATGTTTTTCCTGGCCAATATTCGGTACAGAACTGCTTGAAATTAGGACTTGAAGATAAGAAAAGGTGAGTCACTGCTCTTCTCAGCAATACACATACTGCCGCTGTGAGCCTCTTGCCTCAGAGCAAAGACTCATGCTGCTGTCCTGTACAGGAGTAAATGTGATATCACTGTGGCACATGCATGCACGATATACAGACACCCTATACTGCATACTAATGTGTCAGGTTGATTGGCTCAAGAATATCTATGACTAACAGTAATCTCTATGGAATAAACAGAAGACAATATTTTACCTCAAAAGAGAGTATGTTTTAACAGGGAGGAGCACAACTGTTTAAAAGGAGCAGAAAGTATTAGTCAATACACCCTAGGTAGCCAAAGCACCATGTGTAGCTTGCTGCCTGCATCGCTAACACCTGAAATTAAGCAAGGAGGCAAAGGTTCCTTGCTGTTTTATTAGTAGTGAGGTATGTGTGAAGCAGCATATTATTACTGCTTTGAAATCTAAAAAGGAAAGAACCTTGTGAGAGGTCTGAATTGTGAGGCAGAAAGCTTTAGGAAGGTTTATCATAAGATACAATTTGACTAACTTAAAAGTGCTTAATAAACCCTTTACTGTCCCTACAATAAAGAGGATTTCCCGACCTATCAAAATAAATAAAGGAAACACTCTAACAAAAGGAATCTGTCCCTGACACTTGTGCATTCAACAAACATATAAAGGGAAGATGTGGCAATTCAAAATAGAACTAAACCACATTTATTTCAAACATAAACTCAGTGACGGTTTCTCCTTGTGCTCTGGGTAATAGTCCCATCCCCAAGCTCAAAGCAGGAATTTGTTAACAACAGTTCAAGAATAGTAAAGTTCAAGTTTTCATAAAAGTTCAGATACTAAGGCTGTTAATACATTTTTCTAAGGAATCTTTTCAACAGTTGAAAACAAATAACAAATATTTGCTCCGCCACTGGCAACAAATAGTTCGGCACACCTTCATTTGAAGAACCAAAGGCCCTTTCACAGTTCCTTAATAGCAACGGAAATGTTTTGCCAGGATGATTTCACAATGATCCACAACATCAGGTAGTGGCATTGCCACTTCTTCCTCTCTACAGTCTTTAACCACACCGCACTACTTCAACGATGTACACCTACCTACCACTACAAGGTCCCTTGCCCTGGTATACTCTCCTGCCAGGGCTAAAAGCGCCTAACTCTACTGCAAGTACTTGTGTGGTAAAGTTCATTTCGTAACAACATATCAAAGTATTTTGACTTTCAACAGCTTAAGTAATTAACATTTCTTCTGTTAAGACATGAAACATATTGGTGCTGCTTATCCCACATAAATTGCAGATCATGCTCCTCTCCTCCTGAATACTGTCCACCAGCAGGTCAGCTCTTCTGCAGTACTTGTTTTCCCCTTTGTACACCAACCAAATGCTGATAATAGCTTTTTATCACACCTTTTCCTCTGTGGCTTTGATAATGCTTGTTTGGGTCTTTATACACTGCTGACTCTACCTCTCTGTGACAAAAGGTTGTAACACTGGTCTGTTTCTTAATTTCCTTCTTAAGGTTTAGGCAATATAGGTTGTTGGTAATGTCTTTTAATATTGCCCTCTTTTGGCTTTGGAAATGGCAGTTTTTACTGACCCAAATGTCTCTTATGAAAAAATATACACTTAATTAAAGAAACACACAAAATAACTAGGTAGAAACAGTTTGTGTAAAAGAAATAAAAAAAACAGTAAATGTCAATTAAGGCACTGCTCACTGTTAACATGTAAGGCCTCTATCTGGTGATAAGTACCACACGGGTAACCTAAAGTTGGGAGACAAGGGAACCTATAGACAGTGAAACATTATATTTACACAGTCATGATCAGCACCCAACTTGTGACACAAACAATAAATACAGTATTTCTCCACTTTCAAACATAGGGACATGGATGATAAAAATGCACAAAACACATCACATATACAGCACTGGAGCAGAGAGGAAAGAGAGCACCCTATCAAACATAAGCCCACAAGACCAGATCAGCGTAGGCTTACAGCACCAGTCACAAAGATTCATTTAACTCCAAGTGAAAGGAGAAAAATTCAGGAGCATCACACAAAGTTAAAACTACCGAAACCAAGATTGCTTATCGCTTAGACTCATTCCATCCTTTGGGTGGATAGTGAATCATAAGAAAAACATGTGAAACAGTGTAACATATTTCCTAAAACAAGGATGTAATGCAGGACTTTAAAATGCAGAGAAAATCAGATGCATAAGCTAAAACAATAGGATTTAGGAAAATGTCACTGTCCACGTAAGTACTTGAATAGTCACTTCCAGAAGAGTTTAACATGAGTTTTGAAGTTCTCCAAGGAACACCAGACAACGTCTCAGTAGGCTGTTCTGTGGTTCTAGTGAAAAGACAAGCAAGTTCAGTTCTAGCCCACAAGTACAGAGATGGTGTTAACCCAACTAAGGGAAACCGGAGACAACTGCTTGACGAAATTGAGGGCCAGGTTTAAGATACGGCAGCCCAAGGACAAAAGGCAGCCAATCAAGATTCAGCCCCAATGTAAGTTAATGGGGACAACCAGTTGAAATACTGCTACAGAAATATTCCAGAGTATAAGTATCTGGAATAACCTACCAACCCAGGGCTAAGTGGCAGGTCCTCACATTTTCTACTGGAACTCTCTCCAATCGTTCTTGATCCTCCACCACTTCTACCTACCAACAACAGGTTGGCTGTCTCACCATGCACAACCACTCCCTTTTCAATTGCCTTCTCCTACTCTACAAAGCTATCAATGGTCTCAGTACCTGTCTGATCGTATCTCAATTTACTCATCATCTCATTTACTCCAATTCTCCTTGGCACTCTAACTCACTGCCCAACACCCTCCCTGTGAATCCTCTTGTTTCCGCTGGCTTCTGCTCCTTCTCCCTACTTGGCCCTTTCCGTGGATAGAATTGCGCATTACAATCAAAGCCAACCCAGCTGTGGATCCCTTCAAGGCTCAGAATAAACGTCACTTACTTGCTGAAATGGATGCTGTCCTGCCTTGTAACTCATCCTTCTTGCCTGACTCCACCACTCCCTCAAGTGGCACGTAACAATATCATTTTACATATTTATATGGCACTCCTCTTTAGTTTGAAGCACTTGCCCGCTTAGGATTTTGTTACCTTTTGTACTGTTTGAAAGTTACCTGTTTTCTTATATAAATATTTTTGTTTGTTTTGTTTTTTCCCTGGCAAATGACCCACTTGTGTGTACACTTCTAAACTGGCTCACCACTTGATCTCATCTTTGTGCAGTTTACCAGGCACCCATCAGAGAAATGCCTCCACCACCTGTAAATGTGTTATTGTGAGTGATATTTATGATTGAAATTGACATCCCTATTCTTCAAATGAATGCAAATACAAATATTTATGGTCGTTATTGCTGAAATTATGGTTCCAGTTAGGCACCAGTAAGATGAAACAGTTAATACAGATCTACATTTACAGGGCAGGATGAAGGATCCTCTCACTCCAGGACTTGAACCCTGAGCCAATGATGATCGCGACCACCCAAAAGAAGTATAATCTGCGTTCCTTGGAGTAGCAACCACCAGCTAAAAGTAAAAGCAGTGAAAGCTCAAACCATTTAATGTACAGACTTGCAGTGGCAGAGGTGTCTCTAGTAGGACATAAAAAACTATTCCAAGACAGATTCAGGCAGTTCAACAAACAATGAAAGACAGCACTCCAGCAGAAATAGTCCAAGAAATGTCAGAAGACATGAAACAGGACAACCCCAAAGAGTAGATGAGGTAGTGTTAGGGTCTCAACACCCTTCCAGAATAGGACAGCTTCTAGCAGACAATGTCAGGCCCTGGTGATAAATGGAAGGAAGCAGCAAAACAAAAAACAACATGACCACCCACCACATAAAGTAGGATGGCCTGCCCAGGACCAGAATCCGGTCGAGACCAGTTCAAAACACTATGTAGGGTGCATCAGTGGGCTTGTAATGAGCCCACATATGCACAACAGTGATGATGTTGGGCCTGTCTTATGGTTTCCTTGAACAATGGAAGACCAAGAAACTAAATGGCAGAGGCTTCGACCCCAATGGCTATCAAACATTTGACTACAAATGCATTAAATAAGCTTTCACCCATGGTGAAACAAAAAATAATACAGCTGCCACCAGCCTCCTCACCAAAACCAATGTAGGATCCCATAATCACCTTTCAGTAAAAATGGGTTTCTTAAAAAAGGTCATCATTTCCAGGAACCATTTAGGCAACCCAGAACCATATGCACCAAAAGAGTCAAAAAGGGTTGCACTGGCAGGTGAACTTCATTAGAGGTCACTCTGGTCACAAAAATACATCAGAGATCCAAAAGAGAAGGGACAAATCAAAGTGTTTAGACAATTCTAAAAAGGATCAGTTAGACTCTCAAGAATGGAATTCTGGCCTTAAAATTAGGTTTTAACAGAGGGTGCAAAATATAAGCCTTCTTTACATTTATGGGCTGTTGTGGACAGTGTACGCACTGTACTGTAATGGCATGCTTTTTGAGAAGTAGTAGGGGACTTGTGCACTTAGGGGGATGGTGTTGTAATGGGGCTTAAACCTCATGGATTAAGAAATAAGTGTTGTAATGTTGTGATTAATACATTCTAGTTTATCATCTATGAACTGAATTGTGATTAAGGGAAAGAGGATTTTGGATGCAGCACATGGTTCGAGAAAGGTCAGGACTGCAAAGACTTAATATTCATGATGTTCATGATGCACTTCCATGGTTAAAGTGACTGGGGTTTCAAAGTCAATCCACTTGTCATGAAAGCAAAGTTGCAACACCCAGAGAAAGTCCATGGGCCTCATTACAAGTGTGCCGGTCTTGAAACGACGGTGCTGGTAAGCCTACTGGCACCATTGTTTCCAGACCGGCACACTGCGGATTTGCCTGCCGGAGCTGCTATGCCCAACAGGGCAGACTCTGACGGACACAGCGGCCATGGTAAGCAAGCCGTAATGGAAGCACTGGCACCGTTACTAACTGTGCCGGTGCTTCTGTGTTCCCCATTCCCATTGAGTCCTATTACAATTACAATTTACCGGCGCCTGACTTTCCGGAACGCCAGGGTTATAAGATTTACTGGCACCTGGCTTGCTGGTAACACTGGGGGATTATAAGTCCGGTGGCAACCTCATGGTTTTACTGTCATGGTTACCACCAGACTTGTAAAGAGGCCACATGTCTGGGAGGCATCTCCAAGAAAGGACCATAGTTATCTTTAGAGGATAATGGACACAACCTTCTTCAAGGAGAACATTGGTGGTGGGGCCCTGGTTCCACATGTGTAAAGGTTTTATCCCAAGAACAACCAAAAACTAAGAATAATGCATGACAATGACCAAAACAATGTTGATATACTATGTATATGAAAACTCAAAAGCCCATCACATCCCTGCACCAGCCTCCCACAATCATTTCCCCCAAAACTGTTTCAAACTAAAAATAACATACAATATGCTGATACCTGACCACACATTTGTTTTATTCCATCAACGATACAAGCCAAAACATAACCATTTCATTTTGTCTTGGTGATTGCTATCCTCATTACACATGGAAAGTGGACTGAACTCATCATCCTCCCCAAGAGGTTCATTAGTTTGTAATTTTTCAGTCTTGGTCTTTTTGGAAGTGGGTTATTGCCTAGCCACTCCCAAGTGTCACTTATTTGATAAATGTTCACAATTTAGCAGCAGCAAGAAGACTGGCATAAATAAATTCATGCACTGGGAGTGGTTATGTGGGCAGCATTGCATTGTTGTGCATGTGTACAGCAAGCTTATTATTGACCTTTGCATTCCCAACACAATTGGGGGAAACCAACTTTAATTGAAAATGACTGAGCATTGCTAGGTGCTGAAAGCAGCCATCAAAAGCAAACAGACTCTATAGTCGACAGTCTTTCCTCCGAAACTGTACAGGCAGTGACACAGATGGCTGCATGAGGTGAACTTGCTGTGTCTTGTAACATTATACAAGAAAAATCCACGGATACGTGTAAACATTACCACAAACAACTCATAATTCAGAACATCACACAATAAATAACTGTATTAACAAATTGCCTGATTAATAAAGAGTGTTGTGTCTATTCACCAGGGGCATGGATAATATAAGAGAAAGGGCTATTGCATTTGAATAAAGGTTTTCGGCATCTGAGGACACCTTACACACAATCTCTGGTTATGTGGGCGAGCTCATACTGTGGGCGAAATATTATGATCATGCAGAAGCTCACTGATTTAGGAACTAAATCAAACTGCAATAATGGCTTCCTGATTGGCCTTGCATAGGGGACCAAATTAGGCCCATTAACTGTCCCTTTCATTTCTCTTGAAGAAAAGGATTTGGCTGTAAAAAGTGAAAACCAGGCACACTGGAACTGGAATTGTTCAAAGTGTCTTGTCCCGGGGGATCCTCCACAAGTAACTATAATGAAACTGCTACCTTGCCAAGATAATGTGTAACTGCTTTCAGCTGCCAGAGATCACATTATGCCTAATGGTGACCCTCTGTCACTGTGCCCTGAACCCATGTGCAACGTGTACAGGCTCAGAAGAAGGACAGAGACATATATCTTTGATGTATAGGCTTTATTAAACAGAATGAAACCACGTAAATGCATGACTATCCAAAAACTATGGGTTTTCCCTACCTAACACAAACTAACAAGGGTGCTTGTCAGTTATCGGTGAGTCAAAAAGGAAGATCTGTCCTTTGTCCAAAGCTGATCTATTCTGTCCCTACCACTATCAAAATAAACTAAAGCAAAGGAGAATGACTCCATTCGCCTGAGGTCTGCACACAGTCACTTTAGTAACTGATTCTTAGGCAGTTCTTGTCAAATACTTTGACCAGTGCCGGCAGTTCAGAAATAGGGCTCTTCAGTTTCTCTGTCGTGTCCTTGAGACTTTGCTTTCCCCTCTTTCTCTCTTTCTATATTAGACTTGTTACATTTTCTTTAGAAAATGTCCACCCATTTACCTGGCTGGGCAAGCTAGAAAGTCTCTAAAAGGAATTCTCGCTTTCCTCTTTCACTTGACAGCTACTGGGACGAGTAACAGGGTTCTGGCAACGATTGTCACTTGCCTCCATTTCCTCCATTTTACTGGGATGTGTATGAATATACCAGTAATGATTCTCTTGGCCTGTTACTGTTTTTTCTTTATTGGCACGTGTTCAAATAATAACTTGTAGTGTTCTCCATTAATTTGTCTTCACAGAGACAAGTATTAGAGTTCTCACAGGATTTCTGACTCTCTTTAGGGAACATTGGGCCTCATAATAAGTTTAGTTGTATTCCCACCGGTAAATCCAGCTGGATACCACAAAAAGTTAATCCAGTTACCGGCAGATTCCAAGTCCCGACAATAGTAGTTACTCCCAATTTCATGGAGTCACATCAGACTCCATGGGGAGAATGGCTGATATTACTGGCACTGGTAATACCATTTCTGGTAATCCCTACAGTTTTTGATGGTGAGGTGCTGGATTTACATCCAGCTCTAAGTTGGAGGTATTTCTGGCCACCTCACCAGCAAACGCTGAGTATACTGGTGTGGAACATGCTGGTAAATGGAATTACCAGCACATTAATTTCACACTGGCATACTTGTAATGAAGCCCATTAACTTGAGGTACTCACTGCGACGAGTGTGTTTCATACACTTATTACATTCCGTATCCCTCCCAGGTCTCCCGCCTTCCCCCTTAGCTCTTTCTCTTGGGGTTAGAGTCACTGGGCATGCGGTCAGGATGGGATCCTATCCTCGGTTTGTCAGGTTGGATTCTGACTTCCCTGCTTCTCACTCTCCTGCTCTGTATCCACTCTGTGCTGTGAATAGATATGTGGTTTTGGCATCATTTCTGGAATCATCAGTCCACTGACTCTCAGTCACACCACCACCTAGGAATTGGTAACTCATCTGAGGTTTCCTTCCCCAGCCCTTCTCAATTCAGGAATCTCAAGTCTCACCTTTGCTCACTAGCTTTCTTCCACGATTAGAAGCGCTGTGTCCTGGTCTCTCTTGGACCTAGTCACCCAGCTGATTTGAAAATGCTGTGCGTCTCTCTCTAATAGGACTCCTCATCCTCCATTTATGACACGTTGCTGGCTCTTCCCAGGAAAAGTGTTAAAGTCCTTTCTCTCTGTTGTCTGAGTGCTCTGCATTACTCAGACAATATTTTCTTCTCAGTATTAGATATATTTCTATTCTCAGGTAGATTTAAAGTTTCTACTCCACAGTAATGAACATAAACATGTTCTCCATGTTTTCTTTGGGTAGAAGCTGTTAGTGGTAAATTGTGAGTGAGTAATTTAGGGAGTTCCTCTTTGAAACCGGTCTCCTTGGGCCTCATTCCAAGTTGCGGCGGTCTGCAAATAAGGGTGTTGGTAAGCTTAAAGGCACCCTTGTTTCTGGACCGCCACACAATGAGTCTGCCTGCAGGGACAGTAGTGCCTGGCAGGTCTGACCCTGCCAGGCACTACAGCCATGGTAGGCAGAGTTGTCATGGAAGTACCAGCACTGTTAGCAAAGGTGCCAGTGCTTCCGTCTCCCCACTCCCATGGAGTCCTATCCATGGGAAAGGGGAGTTACCAAACCAGTCGCCTGACTGCCTGTGCTGCAGGGACTTGTAATGTCCCGGTGGCACCGGGAGGTCAGGCAGAGGATTTGGTGTTACCGGGTCAGTGGCAACCTGCTGGTGGCACCAGCAGGTTACCGCCGACCGCAAAATGAGGCTACTTGTCTCCAAGGGGGAGTCTCTCATGCTTAAGCCCTACTTGCCTCTACCCTCAGGGAGGGTATTGTGCAGTGGGCTGACCTCCCTAGTCTCACAGGGAAAAGCTCCCCCCCGGTGAGAAGTGACTGAATCCTGCCATTGATCACAAAAGGTAGTCTTTTAATTTGGTGAAGAAATTACTGAGCACATGCAAAATGAAATACATATTGTTGCCAAGTGAATAGTTGAGGATTGACTTGGAAAGCAAACAAGCAGTTTTATGGCGAGCCAGAAGATCTAGAACAGTTTGTGAAGTTCTAAATGAAAGGAACGCCATGGCAGAGCATTTGTCAGAAAGGGTGTGATGGGGATATTAGTAAATGTAAATGCTTAAAGGGGGAGTTCACTCACAAATCTTATTATTTTAAAAAATGGGCCATAACAAAAACTAAACATAACACATATTTTTACAAAATGTTCCCTTGTAAACGTTTTGGAAAATGAGCCTTAAAGTCAGCACTAGGAGGCATCCATTTTGTAAAATGAATGAGCCTCCTCTGCTTATGTTAACTCTTCTCTTGCAGCAATAATCAAACAAAAGCCCCCTACAAGGAGGTTTTGCTTATTGCTGCCGGTGAGCAGAGAATGCTGGCAGGCTACAGCCTAACAGCGTTGTATTGATAATTGCAGTTACTTTCTTTTTAAGTTTCCAGGGCTCCTCCGGCACTGGGGAGCCCTGGAAACTTAAAACAAATGTATCGGCTATTATCAACACTACACCGCCCTCCGATGCGGCGGGTTTAGTAATTGTAGTTACTTTCTTTTTAAGTTTCCTCTGCTCCCCTTGCCCGGGGGAGCACCGGAAGCTTAAAAAGAAAGTACCAGCTATTAATGACACTACACCGCCCACTGATGCGATGGAATATAAGTAATTGCTGTGACTTTCGTTTTATGTTTTCAGGGTGCCCCCGGCCTGAGGGAGCCCTGGAAACATAAAAAGAAAGTACTGGCTAATATCAGCACCATGCCACCCGCTGATACGACGGGTGACGAAATATTAATAATAGCAATAATTGGGCCCAGGGGAGCCCTGGAAACTTAAAAAGAAAGTAACTGCAATTATCAATATAACGCCTGCCAGCATTCTCTGCTCTCCACCAGCAATAAGAAAAAGCTCCTAGTATGGGACTATTGCTTGATTTTGCTGCAAGAGCACAGTTAACATAAGCACAGGAGGCTCATTCATTTCCTAAATGGATGCCTTCTAGTGCTGGAAATGTATGACTTTGAGGCTCATTTACTGAAAATGTTTACATTGGAACTTTTTGTAAAAATATTTTTTATTATGGGCCATGTTTTAAAAGAATTATATTTTTGTGTTCCCCCTTTAATTGCTGCTTTGAACTTTATTATGCTTCAATATGCTGATAAGATTACCATGCCACAAAGTTATGACCCACGCGACTTATCTTATTTCATTTCTATAGATTGGAGCATTAAATATCCTTTATAGGGTATGCAGAGATGAAGGTTGCACTCTGAGTTCAATGATGTGCACCTCGGCTTGTATTTTTTTCACTTTGATTGCTTACATTTGAACTTTAAGCTTAAGGTTGAACTCTTGGTTGAGGTGTGCATGGCTGCAAATTCAGCTCCCTCCATGTGCTTATTTGCAGATGGTGTTGCTAGCATCCTCCACACGCAAAACTTGATTATCTTTGCTGGGGTGAGAAGAAAATATGTTGGTTGCCTGTTGCAGCTTATCAGAGTGTTACTGTTACGTCATCTGGTGGGGAGGATGCACAGGTGTGATTCTGTAAAATTTGAGTTTTTGGGGTGTGGAGGAAAAATGCAGTTGTATGTAATGGGGTTTTAAAAGGTGTACACTGAAATGTGACTGCAAGTAAATTTACATAACAAATAATACAAATTACTCCTTCAAGAGAAAAAGGCCTTATATCCAATGCACCAGACTGGTATTGTTTGTGAGACTCCATTTCGAATTATATATGCTTTCTGGCGCAATAGAGAACCTAATCTTGGCTCACTGAAGCAGTGTTTTACTCCGAAACTAGCTTTGTGCAGCCTCAGCAAGTATTGGTGAAATCTCACTTACCTTACCAGAAGGATGTTTATGTTTTGAGTTAAACTGATTCAAATGACGAGTGATAAGAGAATGTGTGCCTTCATTGAATAATTAATTCATATCTGCACTGGAATCTCTTGAATGTAGTAGGAGTGACTTTGGATGACCGAGCTTTGTCCATCTCCATGTAGAGGTCTATGTTACTGAATGGAAACAGTACAATCCCCACTAGTAAATCCATAAACTCTTCCTTCAGTTACAATTGAGTCTATGTACTGACAAAGCGTTATAAGGTGTAGAACAGTGTGCAGACTAACACAGGTTTGTGGTTGTTTTGAGATCACGTACTGTCTGTTTCTGCGTTCACCCACAGTGCCTCTATTTAAAGATTTACTAAACTAACTTCATACGAGATTCAAATCCAGGGTTTGATTTCTTCAACAGATGAAACTGATTACAATATTAATGTGTGGCCTGGGTGCAGCCACAGCATCAGGTAAATGCTAGTCGTGTGCACTGCAGCGAGAGCAATTATGTCTGGTATGTGTGCAGCATAACTGAGGCCAATACAAGGAAGACACTTGGTTATTAACCTCAACTTCATACAATTACTATTGCTTTTTTACAGAATACTCTTTTGGTGAAGATGTAATACACCAAAATAGTGTTGGGACAATTACCATTCTCCTTCTTCTCTATGTTGGCAAGAGGAGTAGCAATATAGAGAGCTCTTAATGTATGATTTAAATTAGAACAGAAATGCTGTTTTGATACAGGCATATAAGTGGGTGTAGTGGTAATCTTGCCAGTGTGACAGTTTTTTCTTCTAAACATTTATGAACCTAACATTGAGGATGATCAGTTTGTATGTATAAGTCAAATGTGCTATTGAATAGTACAGATTGTTTACTAATCTGGGGTGGGGGCTTAACTGTATATTAGATGTTGCCCAAGCTTTTTATTGAATAAGGGGTCATCCCTCCAATGTGGGCTCCAGAACACTGCTTAAAGTAGTTTCACAACATAATTTTCGTGTCATATGGAAGGAACAACACCATAGCATTTGGAGTTTTTCCTTTGGGTCTAATGTGCACAACTCTTTTTTAATTTTTTTATTTTTTTTAGGATCAATATTCTGTTCACTCGGAAGTGCTTGGATCGTTCTCTGACAGACCTTTCACCTTTCCACATTTGTGTGTGGTTCTGTCAGATCCTCAAAACGATACCGACATCATGGAGATTGCAAACTGCTGTATTGCCAAATGCGGCTCCTGCAATTATGCAAATTAACAACATATAGGGCCTGATCACGAGATGGCCGGTAGCCCTTCAATGGGGTGGTAATGGTGTTAACGCTGCATTTCAGGGTCTGCCCAATCTCGAGTCTGGCATGTTTACCCGGAGCTCAGAGATGAGGGTAAACGCACTGAAAAAATGCCAATTTTTGGCGCAATTACCGCTGGCGGTATTACCGTGCGGTAATTGCCCTGAAAATTCCCCATTGGGTCCACTGAACCCAATGGGGAATGGGGACTAACAGTTAGTGCCCAACCGGTGATTCAGCAGTAATACCGCCAGACGTGTGAGCGCTAACACTAGTTAAGTTGGGCGGTATTCCAACTCGTGATCAGGCCCACAAACATTCTTATCGATCAACAAGGATTCAGTGGATTCCCCAGGATTAGCCTTTAAGATATCAATCAATGGCTACGTATTGTCAACACAATGGGGATTTGGAAAGATATTGTGCACAGAAATGATTAAACTAGAGAACCACTTGAAGATATTTGTTATGCTCTGGAAAGGGGATAGTATGCGAGAACCACAGCGGGCAGAGATTAAAATCGCAGTGAATCATGAATCAGACAATCCTTTCAGTGCTATACTGCTTTCTCTTTGCTATCCGTTTGGCTCAAGGTGGGACCCTTTGAAAGAGTCACTGTGTTTGCTGAGGGCCATAACACATGAGGCTAGCGATTCGATGGATTCCCGCTAGGATCCACATTACATCCTCCACTTGGGACAGCATCACAGAGTTGGTGGCAGTCCTGAACCCCAGGTTCTCCCATTCCCCTTGCTCTAGCTTCTTAAAGTGACTTTGTCGCAGCTGTCAGTAAAACCTGAATATTTGTTTTGCTTTAGAAATAACATAATTAAATATTTGTTTAAAATATATATATATATATATATATGTGCTTGGTTTGCTTCCAACAAGCAAGAATAGCCAGGGTCTAAGAACAGACCTTTCTATTCTTCCTACTGACTGATGACACAGCAAATGATCACAGTGGGGCATGGCTAAAATGGCGTCCGTACAGGGGCCGGGGCCCATAGCTCCTGAACCAAACAGACTAGACTACCCTTCTCCATGAGCATAATCTCACTGAAAGGCTTTTTTTACACTGCCCCATTGAAAGTTGGCAGTGCTGCTCTGTTGGCTCAGGCGAGAAAGCGAGTTGGTGCAGTGGTGATAGGAGGATAGCTGTGGGAACATCAGCTCAGCTCCAGTGCTGAGCTACCTCTGAATCCTGGGGGATCAGCAGTGCTGCTACCTGCTGCGGACTGCATGGAGAGCAGAGGCACTGTCACTCTCAGTACACATTGATTCATCCAGCATCAGGGTTGTGGAATGGGACCGTGAGAGGTGCTCTGTGGACCGCATACAGCTTTGAGGAGAATATCAGCAAATGTAGGGCCTAATTCACAGAGCATTTTTCAATGGGATTGGGCCATTATAAAATCCGGCCCACCGCCCTTAGTCTTAGTGATTACTAGCCTCATTAAACCTGGAAACAGGAGAGTGAACTCATTATCCTGCCAAGTGTCTAATTAGTTTGTAATGTATTAGCCTGGGCAATTTGGAAGTGTGTTATTGCCTAGCTACTCTCAAGTGTCACTTATTCGATAAACGAACACAACATTGCCAGCAAAAAGAAGACTGACATAAGTAAATGCATGCACCTGGAGTGGTTATGTGGGCACTAATGCATTATTGTGTATGTGTACATCATGATCGGCCTTTGCTTTCCCATCACAATTGGGGGCAACCTGCTTTAACTGCAAATGACTGCACATCGCTAGGTGCTGAAAGCAGCCGCCAAAAGCAAACAAACTCTATAGTCGACAATCTTTCCTCCGAAACTGTACTGGCAGTGACACAGATGGCAGCGTGCGGCGAACTTGCTGCGTCTTGTAACATTACAACTGAAACATCTACTGATCCATGTACAATTGACTTCTAACATCTCAGAACTGAGGACAATGCACAAGAAAAAACCGCATTAACACATTGGCTGATTAGTAAAGTGTCGTGACTATTTACCAAAATATGCATAAAATAAGAAAAAAGTTCATTGCAGGTGAGTAAAGGATTTCAGGAGCTGAGGACACCTTACACAGCTCATTCTCAGCAATATAATGATCAATCAGAAGCCCACTGATTTAGGAGTTAGAATGAAATGCAATAATGGCGACCTGCTTGGCCATGCAGAGGGGACCAGGCAATGGCCATGAATTGTGCCTTTCCTTTCTCCTGAAGAAGAGGATTTGGCTGTAAAGATTGGAAACCAGGCACACTGGAATTGTTCACAGCGCCTGTCCCCACCCCACCCCCCAGCTCGTTCACGGGTAACTATAATGTAGCTCCAAGATGAGGTGTGACTGCTTTCAGCTGCCAGAGATCATGGGCACATTATGCCTCACGGTGCCTCTCTGTCACTGTGTCCTGATTATGGCTTGGACACCCATAATCCAGTCTTTCAATTTGGTGGAGACTTTACTCTGCAAATGCACATTGAGATACCTATTGTTGCCACCTGAATAGTTCAGGATTTATGTGAAAGTCAAGCAGCATATTTTCTGCGAACCAGAAGCTGCAGCACAGTTTGGGAAATTCTAAATATGACTGGAACTGCCTGGCAGAGCATTTGTCGGAAAGGGTGTGATGGGGATATTAGTACACTTAAAAGCTTAATCACTGCCAGGAACTTTAATATGCTTCAAAATGCGTATTAGATTAAGTTACCACAAAGTTACGAAGCAGGCTACTTCTCTTTTTTCACTTCTATTGCTTGGAGGATTAATGATCCTGTATGGAGTATGTGGAGCTGAAGGTTGAACTCTGAGTTCAATGATGTGGCCTCGGCTGGGAATTCGGCTCCCACCCTGTTCCTATTGTAGAATGTGTTGCTGGCATCCTCCACCTGCAACATGTATTCTCTTTGCGGGGTGGGAAAGAGTATGACGGTTGCCTGTTGCAGCTCATCAGAGTGCTGGTGTTGCATCATCTGGTGGGGTGGATGCACAGGTGGGATTCAGGAAAACTGGAGTTTCGTGGTAGGGAGAACAAATGCGGTTGCATGTAATGGGGGGTTAAAAGGTTGTCATTTATAAGCAGGTTAATAACCCAGGTTTTCACGTGTCACAAGCCACAGAACTTTCCCCTCTACTATCTGGGTAGCACGACAACGAGTATATAGCAAAAAGAGAGAAGCAAGTTCAATTACGAGCAACAAATGCGAATGACTCCCATCGAATCCCCTATTGGTTCATATGATTAGCAAAGTGCATCATTAAACATGTACTTTTATTGTACATTTCATGTATTAAAACCGAGGTTACATAAAAAGTAACATCACATAAAAACCACTACACATATAAACATATATTGCACAAATTAATACAAACAGAGATACATTTGCATTAATGAACAAGAATCGAAACCACACGTAGTCCTAGGTACACATCTATAAGTAGATCCGACTGTGTGGTTATATAAACTGCCCAAAATGATTCAGTCCCCAAACATAGGTACTGGGTCATTCTTCAGGGGCTAAACAACAACATATTCTAAAATGATTGAGGGTGGGTAAATCAGTCCCCACAAAGTAGCAACCACGCCATAAACGAAGGAAAAGGGAAAGGAAAAAAAGATTCACCAAAGATGTCTTTAAAAAACCACCATGTTCATTGATGACAATTGTCACAGATTGCACCATATATGGGAACCCACCAAGTTTAATACCTGCATCCTGTTCTCTGTATCTTCTTTAATGCTAAATGCAGTCATGCTCCTCGAGAGTTGGACTGATGTCAGTTACGAAAGGGCATCCAAAGATTGCCCACACCACAACACTGCAACAACATAGGAGTGCACCCTGTATCAAGCAAACACCTGCACCTTCTTACTGTACCTCCCACACAGTATCAATCAACACTGCCAAAACCTAAAACACTACCTACCTACCTTTATGGTAGCATTACTAATTCATTCTATACCATCATCTATGCCATAAAATACACCAGTGAATGCCAGAAAAAACAGGTATTTTCTAATCCCAATGACAGTGTTCACGACAACAAATACACCAGTGAATGCCAGAAAAAACAGGTATTTTCTAATCCCAATGTCAGTGTTCACGACAACATGGGCCAAATCCCAACATGCAGAATCAGCCACACAACGTCCCAAAACACATAGCCCCATGAGCCCAGTGCAACATTTTTCACACCGCTCACCTCAGTGTGTGCCAGACAACCTACAGTTGACGATGGTGTAGGGCAGACTGAACCAAATCTACAACGGCACCATCATGCAATCCACATGGGGATGCCACAGCAAAAAGGCTTATCCAATTTACTATTTCCCTACTTTAAAACTGGACATTCGTACTGTTGACTGCAACAGTTTAGAAACAAATTAAGGCTCATGAAATGCTCTTTGGCAGCTTTTTGATAGCTGTCAAGAGTGTCTTCCATCACACAACATAGAAGATGGACTCTTGTTTCCAAGTATATCTATACCACGGCACCAGCCTCTCAGCCAAATAGGAGTGCCAAACATGGTGGGATGCCATGAACGACCTAGCTGTAGGTGCCCGAAAAATACTGATTCAGCTCAAACGCATTATTCGATACATAATACAAAGTACATCAAAATAGAAGTACATGAAGATAAACAGTCCCATGCATGCTAAATGTATCATAGACAGGAGATATTGAATAAGTTAACAGTGTATCTCCTCACACATAAAGAGGGATACATTAGGGTACGATTCCACATTACAGTTTTTTCTATACATCTTATATTTGTTAACACGTGTCAAACACGGGGTACACAGATGATACTAAACAGTGGCATATATCATAGAAAAACCAACAGCCCACTATGTGTTCATGGTTTCCTAAAACTCAGTGGCTCCTAAATGTCTACTATTATGGATGGGCTACCTGTCTAATATAGACGTGTGGTTGAGGTCCCATCCTAAATTGTCATATAAAACCATTGTTGCATCTACACAGAATATACATAGAAACAACATATTAACCGTTACATCAAAACACTGTCTCCAAAAACCTCTATGGATAACCCACAAATGATAGACACTATTCAGAGATGGGTTTATCTGTCTTTATGCAACCCATAATTGTGTCAAAAAAATATTGTGCCATTCCAATCCCTCCTTCAGTACGAGATATGACTGTTAGTTTTAAAAATCATTCTCTGTTCAAAGGTCAGAAGCCTTTGACTGCTTCCCTATTGGGACCATTGATGTTTTAAAGAATAACCCACTGGATGTTATTACTGTGGGTATGTCCCTTTTCTATAAAATGTTTAACCAGTGTGGCCTGGATGATTTTTTATTTTTTATACAACTATGGATGGTGCTCATTCAGTATAGTTGTCATTTTCTGTTGGTTGTTCCAATGTATCGTAACTAAGGATTCCAGCTTTCCATTTTTACTGATTATTACACATAAAAACAGACAGAAATCAATCCGCTGTCTGTATTTATTTATAAAAATGGAGAAAAAAACTGAAAAACAAGTCGTTCTGTGTGGTTCTCTATGATGTCCCTCATACATAGCAGGCCAATCACAGTGTAAAAGTTGTATAAAAATAGCATTAAAGTACTTCAAATTGCTTACAGCATATATATTAAGGCAGTAGCAGTCACAGGAGCAACTGTTTGGAAAACATTGAGCTAGCATTTCTTTTCTATATGGCTGCATGTGTGCTTTAATAAATGCATTTTTTAATTAGAATAAATACAGAAAAATACTGGTTGCAAATTATCTTTTTAAATGACAAAAAATAAATGTGGATGAATACAGAAAAAAGGCAAAAAAATAAATATGGATAAATACAGACGTAAATGGCAGACACATATCACAAAATCGGAAGCCTTAATCGTGACACACAAGGGCAAATAACCATATAAGCTACATTTTCGCTATTGCAATTAGTATGATCTTTAATGACCCATTTGTTCTTCATTCCCATGTCTACTTTACTAGTTCTTATAATGAAATGGCAGATGATACATTGGCTACATGGGAAATGCCCCATCACATGTGTCTTACCCCACAGAGTAGATTGTTTGTCCATCTTCAATGGCTTGCCAGTGATATCATTCCAGATAATTATGTTCCTAATATTCTGACTTTTTTTAAACTCCAGAAGTGGCAGTGTTTCCTTTTCAGTGAATATCTTTTTCCAGTTCTTCATAATCACAGATTTTATTTTGTATGAGAGATCTGAAAAGGTACTAACAAAGATCAATCCTGTTTCCCTTTTTACTCTGGATGGTACATCCTCCAATAAGGCCTCTCTGTTGTTATAAGCCCTCTGTGTTATGTTATGTTTTTTGGCATTTATATAGCGCTCTATGGTTGCAAGTCATTTGGTCGAAAACCAAATGATCGAATGCCATTTGATCGAGAGTCAAATGGTCGAAAAAATTGTCATTTTTTTTAATTTATTTTTTTATGTAGGGGTTCCCCCCAATCCCTCTTTTTCTATATTATTTTTTTTTTACCAAACAAAACGAACAAAAATATATAAATAATTAAATAAAAAAAATCGACCATTTTATTTTCGACCATTTGTCCGGACACCGCGCTCTATATATCATTGGTATGACCCCAAAGCGCTGGTAGGTTGAACGCCCTCGGGAACCATAGTCCAGGTCAGTTGAGAGAGTATGGTGTTATAGGGTGCTTGAGAGCACCAGATATGTGTGCAACAGATGCAATTTCCTGATGCTAGCTGCATCCTTGCATTAGATGTGGTGGTATTGATATCAGTTGAATGTGTGCAATCCAGAGGATGGACACCAAGACTTGGTTCTGACTGCGTTAGACCTGTATAGGATGCTTATGTGTGCAGCCCGGCCGGTTTGTTATGGGATATAACTGCGTTTTATTAGAATGATGAGGTGTTCATGGAGTAATGTTCATATTTGAGCAGCTAGGCCAAGATTGATCGAGGGGTGTAGCTGCACTCCATTTGTGTGTTGGTGTACAGTAAAGAGTAAGCATGATATGTCGGGTGAGTGTTTGGGTGGAGTTATGATCTAATTTTGCTTAATAGTGACTTAATAAGTGTATTCAGGGGCATCATTGCTCGGGATCTCATTGAGCTTTGTCATCTGGTTGCAAGCACTCATTCGCCTCAGATGGTCAAAGTCGGCATTACAAAGTCGGCATTACGGAAAGAGCCACGTTTTTAGAGCTTTACGGAAGGTCATATAGTCTTGGGTGTGTCGAATATGTGGGCGGAGTGAGTTCCACAGAGTTGGGACTAAGATTAAGAAGGTGTATCCTCCGATCCTGACAGAGTAAGAGGATGGAATCACTAGAAAGAGGGCAGTGCTTGATCTTAGGGTGCGAGATGGGAGGTAGGGAGTTATTTTTTTCTTGTTGGTACGTTGGTCCGGCCTTGTGCACTTCTTGGTGAGTGATGTATAGGGTCTTGAAGGTGGCCCTTCGTCCGACTGGGAGCCAGTGGAGGGTTCGGAGAGCTGATGAGATGTGGTCTCTTTGACCCAGAGCAAGGAGCAGTTTTGTGGCAGCATTTTGGGCTCTTTGGAGTTTGTTGAGTTGGTATGCCGGAGCTCCTAGGTATAGGGTGCTGGCATAGTCCAGTCTCAACATCACAATAGACATGGCTGCAGCAAGTCTGTTTGGGTAGGAGAGGTAGGGAAACATGTGTCTGAGAAGTTTGAGGTGGTAGTGACAGCATTTTGACATGTTATTGATCTTACAGGAGAGGGTTAGGCCTGAGTCCATAGTGCAGCCTAGGTTTCGACTATATCGCGGGAGGGGACGAGAAGGGCAGTATTGCCGCACACCGTGATTTCAATTTGATCTGGGTTATAAAGGAGGTGGATTATTGTCATCCATCGGTCAATAACGCAGAAACAAGTTTCTCGGTCGGGATGGGGGTTGGTGCATGACTAGGGAATTCTTAGGATAATTTGGGTATCTTTGGCGTAGTTGTAACAGGAGAAGTTGTGCTTGCAGATGATTCCTGGTAGAGTGGTCATATAGAGGTTGAACAGGAGAGCAAATAGACATGCACCTTGGGGTACTCCACTGTTCACCGAGCAAGCATTTGAGACAAAAGGGGACAGAAGGGTTATTTATTTCATGTTGCTGAGGAAGAAGGCAATACATTTGAGAGCAGTGCCACAGATTCCTAGGGAGTGAAGGTGGTCATGGAGGATTGAGTGGTTAATCGTGTCAAAGGCTGCAGAGAGATCCAGGAGAATCAGTGCTGCACAGCCTTCAGAGTCTACAGTGACCCTGAGGTCATCCCAGATCGAGATCAGATTGGTTTCTGTTCCATGTCAAGGTCTGAAGCCTGATTGTGCAGGGTCGGAGAGACAGGTGGATTCTACAATGGAGTTGAGCTGGGAGTATGCTGTCTGGTTAATTAATTTTGCGAGAAATTTGGTGTTGGAGATCAGCCTGTAATTCCTGGGGTCAAGGGCGTCTAGGGATGTCTTTCTTATAAGTGGCTTGACATGCGCTATCTTGAAGGCTTCAGGGAAGATGCCAGAGGTTAGGGTGTCATTTGTATGGCTCTCGCATGTTCTCCTGCACAGGTAAATGAGAGTATTCTTTCAGGACAGAGGTGGAGCAGGGGTGGAGGGGAGACCCGGAGGGTTTTCTGGATGACAGTAAGTCAAGGAACTCATCTCTGGAGATGGGTGTGAAGGAGTCAAAAGGAGGGAAATTGGGCATCAGGGTAAGGGGATCATGAGGGGTCTGTGATGGGAAGGAGTAGAGGAAGGACAGTTTGGTGTTAATGGGTGCCGTCCTGTCATGTGCTGTGTTGTAGAAATGTAGCAATGTAGCGAGAGGTAGTCTCCGAGTGATTGTGTGGGGGGGAGGGGCATTGGGTAGAGGTGCATGTAGGTTTCACAAATTCTGATATGATCATGTGAAGTTCTTTGCTGCAGTTGCCACATTTGAGAATTTGTTTATTGTAATAGGCTTTTTTGACCTTTCGGATTTCAGATTTGTAGTTACAGTGGTGCAAGGCAAATATGGATCTGCTGAGAGTTATTTTGTTTTTTGGCATTCCTTAGGTGGGTTGTGAACCATTTGGGGGATGGTCCTTTGTGTGAGGATGCAGGGCATGAGGGAGTGAGAGGAAAGAGTGAGTCTTTAAGCCAGGGATCGAAGGAATCGTTGGTTAAGGGTCTATCAGGGGGCAGCATTGCAGAGGGATGAAGATGCAGGGATTCGGCTATGTTGGGAAGGATCTTGACTTTGTTCCAGCATTTGTGATGAGGGGTGGGGGCCGAGGGAACCTGTAGGAGGAGGGGCAGGTGTGTGGATAGAGAAAGGGATAGCATAGTGGTTGGTCGAGATGAGTGGTTTGGGACAGGATATATAAACCAGGTCATGGGAGCTGAAAATTACATCAAGGGTGTGCCCACCTGAGTGGGTTGGAACAGTGGTATGATTGGAGAGGTTGAGCTCATCAAGCTCATCAAGACTGTCAACCAGCGGAAGAGTCATGAGGTTGTTGGGGATATCAAACTAGATATTGAAGTCTCCCAGGAGTGTAAGAGAAGGGTGATTTACCTGAATGGTAGCTATTGAGTTACATAGGTTGTTGGTGAAATGTCTGTCGTATCCAGGGGGTCTGTAGATGAGTAGGAAACTGTGGGTAAAAGTCTGTAGTAGCAAGAGTTTTACTAGAAGGGATTCACAGGAGTCAATGCATGTCTGGGATTCGATGCATGAGACGGAGAAATGAGGATTGAAGAGCACTTCCACTCTGCCACCTCTGGAGGGTCTATTGTGGGTGATATGCGAGTAGCCAGGGGCGAAGGCTTTGTGTGTTACTGGGGCCAATTCATCGGAGAACCAGGTTTCGGTGATAAAAATGAGGTCGGGCTTGTCAGACGATACGAGGTCAAAGATGCTGTGTCTGTTTCTTGCTAAGGAACAGGCATTAAAAAGGATGCCTGTGACTTTGTGAGGGAGGTGGTTTTCGTGATGTTCATCACAGTGGGAGCTTGTCGGACATGGGTGCCCGGTGGGGTGGTGGGTGTGGTAGGAACATTCAGGGTGGTTGAGACTGGTTGTGGTGGGGAACGGGAGGCTGGGTGCCTGTGGACTTTGAGTGTCGGGTAAGAGGGTACCATCATTGGGGGTGGGAAGAGTAGGTGGGCGGAGGTAGGTATGCGAGAGATGAGGGGTGGGTCAAGGGGGTTGGGAGGGTGGTGAATGGATCATTTGAGGTGTGGGGGTTTAGGCAGGTTGATTTTGGAATGAATCTGGATGGTGCTGGGGGTTTAGGTGTACAGGTTGAGAAGTCAAGAGAAAGGGGGTGGAAACTGGGAGAGAGGAGAGTGTTTGGAGGTAGGAGAGAGAGAGGCTGGGAGGTTGGGCTGAAGCGGAAGTGGTGAGGTGTGGAGGGTCGAGGGAGAGGACCAGTCACATTTTCTGCATTTTTGTGGGTTTTGGTGCCAAAGGGGTGTGAGAGAGGGTGGGGGTTAGAGGGGGAGCGAGATGAGGCTACCATTGTAGCAAGGGCGAGACAAGCTACTTTCAGAAAAGGGAAGGGGTATGAAGGAGGGGGTTGTTGGCAGGGGTCAAGTAGAGGTTAAGGGGGAGGGAGAGGGCAGCTTGGGAGGTTGGTTCAAAGGGTGGTGAGTTCCCCAGTGAGCTAGGGGGAGGGAGAGGGCGGTATGGGAGGTTGAATGAGAGGGAGGGGAGTTCCTCAGTGGGCAAAAGGATGGTGTGGAAGGGGAGGTGAAATCACGCTGTTTGAAGCACCAGAGGGCTTTGGGAGTTTGCTTAATGGGCGTGGTGTATGGGCACAGGGTATCAGAATGTTTTCAATAGATGATGGAGGGAGAGTGGAAGTCGATGTGTTAAGATGAGATGGGGGATGAGCACTTGAGGTGGCAGATGTTTGGCACACCAGAGTGCTTGTCTGATCTTAGAATTGGATGAGGGATGATGGTAGGAGAGAGGGGGGCGGCGTCTGGGTGTAGTGATGTATGGGGGAGGGGTTGTGGTTTGCGATCTAGTGGGGTTGTGAAGTTGGGTGCTAGAGCATGGGCCATGTGCCACAAGGGGTGAGCCATGGGGGGTTATGTTACAGGGAGGCTAGGGATCAGGACAGGTCGATGAGGGGGTGTCTGATGAGCTGGGATCTCCATCCAGGGGGCGGGGGTCAAGGGCAGCATCTAGAGATTGATGTACTAGTAACAGTAGATGCAATGGCCCTATATGTACAGCCTGCATCTACATTCTGGACACCAGGACAGTGGCCCTAAATGTACAACCTGCGTCTAGATCAGTGGTATTGAAACTGTAGGGCACGCCCCCGCTGGGGGCTGCGGCTGTCTCCCTGAGAGGCCGTGAGAGCCCAGCATGAAATGTAGATTGGACTAAATGGGCAGGAGCAGCTCACATGGTCGGGCTAAAGCATGAAACTGTCTCGGGCACCAAAAGTGGCCCACAGTTGTAAATGGTTATTCATTCCTCTATTCACAAACTGTTTGAATAGTACCCAAGGGGGTGCTTTGTGTTAAAATGTAAGTAAATTCTGATATTTAAAGAAAATTTATTCAGCAACAATGGTCAAAATTACTAACTGCATAGTGAAGTAACTCATCAAACTGGCCCACACTGGCCAAAAAGGTGGCACTTTTTGACTGGCCCATACTAGCATTTTGCATTTTTGGTACAGGCATTTCCTTATTGCCCTATAGGCCAGTCCGAGTCTGGCAGCTTATCCATAATGGCAAGGGGGCACCTGCCCAGTGACCCCCTCACCCATTATGGAGGAGCTAAGGAGCCAGCCCAGTGAAACAATGAGCACTCCCTCAGTTGATTTTTCCAGCTGAGGGAGTGCTCCTGGGCTTGCTGAACTGTCAAAGGGAAACACTTTTTCCCTTTGACAATTCAGTTCAGTTCCCCAGCCGCACATGCTCACTGAGCCATGCAAGTGCTGGGGCGTTTTGCTTCGCCAGCATAGCATAGCTCATTGGAAATGCTGACTGGGGCACTGCATGTCCGTATGTAGGAGGGGGAGCGCCTGCACCTCCTCGCACATACAGCCAGAGCAGCCTGGAGCAGGGCGTTTCAGCACCCAGGCAGGCCAATGCAGAAGGTACATTTATGTTCATTTTTTAAAATGTAAACATGTATATAGATGCGTGTATGCTTGTGTTATGAGTCAGTGTGTGGTGATGGATGCTTGTGTGAATGATAGAGTGATTGCTGTATGAATGTGTGTGTGTGTGTTAGTTTGTTTTGGTCCGTTGAGTTGATTTTGGCAAGTGGTGGATAGAGTGGGGAAGCAAGGTTGTACAACAATGGCATTTTAAAAATGCCTTAATGCCTTTGTTTCACAGTCCCCCCTACTCACCTGCCAAAATCAGCTCTCCTTCTGAGGCAGTGTGGAGCCCAGGGGACAGGGATGCTATTTTATTTTTTTTACTGGATTTCTATCATGGATGTCCTGTAAAAAAATACCATGATTTCCCTTTTGGTACCCCAGTGCCTTGCATACACACATAATTATGTTGATTGTGTTAGGCCCCGTGGGGCCCAGGGGACAGGGATGGTATCTTTTTACTGGACATCTATCATAGATGTCCTGTCGAAAAAATGTCATGCCTGCCTCCTGGGCCCCCCAGCACCAATTGCAAACTGTTTAGCTATTTACCCATTTTTTTTTTTTTAAGTATGCTGTGCAATCAAACATTTTAACCCATTATTTAAAAAAAGAATTCACAGGGGAAAACCCCCTGAAGCTCCCTTGATTCCTCTGGGCTCCCTCGCTGCTCTCGGTCGCTATGGCATTTTTGGGGGAAATAGTTATGCCCCTCCACTTAAAAAATTCAGCAGCCACCACTGCCCCTCGGACTGTATTGGGAACGGGATGGGAGAGCCCAGGGACTGTGTTCGGAGCAGGATGGGTGGGACCATGGGATAGTGGTGGGAGCAGGGTGGGGAGAGCCCAGAGTGAGTGATGGGGTAGGGGGAGCGCAGGTACTGGGTCGGAGTGGTATGAGGGAGCCCAGCGACTGTGATGGGAGCAGGTGGGGGAGCCCAGGGACTAGGGTGCAGTGATGGCACGCAATGTATACTGTCCATTTGGCATTTTTTAGGGGGGTGACCTGCCCAAATTTAGCTTTGGGGAGGGGGGAGCCAGACCAAACAAGTTTGAAGACCAATGGTCTAGATTCTGGACACCGGGACAGTGGGAGAGTGCCAAAGAGGGCAACAGTAGGATGGAAGTCTAGATGCAGTAGCAGGGCCTAAAACACAGGCAAGTAAATCACAGTACTATCTCAGAGGGCGCTTTCTAGATGTGAATCGAAGCAGCAAGAGCAATTCTAATTGTGCAGCATAGGCAAGAAAATCACAGTGCCGTCTCAGGGGCCCTTTCAAGATGTGAATCAATGTAACTTTCTAGATGTGAATCAATCTAACAAAAACAATTCCTAAGAGTGTGGGACAGGCAAATAAATCACAGTACTATTACAGCGGGCACCTTCTAGATTTGAATGAATGTAACGAGACAAATTCTAAATGAGCTGCACATGCACGTTTTTAGAGCTTTACGGAAGGTCATATAGTCTTGGGTGTGTCGAATATGTGGGCGGAGTGAGTTCCACAGAGTTGGGACTAAGATTAAGAAGGTGTATCCTCCGATCCTGACAGAGTTAGAGGATGGAATCACTAGAAAGAGGGCAGTGCTTGATCTTAGGGTGCAAGATGGGAGGTAGGGAGTTATTTTTTTCTTGTTGGTACGTTGGTCCGGCCTTGTGCACTTCTTGGTGAGTGATGTATAGGGTCTTGAAGGTGGCCCTTCGTCCGACTGGGAGCCAGTGGAGGGTTCGGAGAGCTGATGAGATGTGGTCTCTTTGACCCAGGGCAAGGAGCAGTTTTGTGGCAGCATTTTGGGCTCTTTGGAGTTTGTTGAGTTGGTATGCCGGAGCTCCTAGGTATAGGGTGCTGGCATAGTCCAGTCTCAACATCACAATAGACATAACTGCAGCAAGTCTGTTTGGGTAGGAGAGGTAGGGAAACATGTGTCTGAGAAGTTTGAGGTGGTAGTGACAGCATTTTGACATGTTATTGATCTTACAGGAGAGGGTTAGGCCTGAGTCCATAGTGCAGCCTAGGTTTTCGACTATATCGTGGGAGGGGACGAGAAGGGCAGTATTGCCGCACACCGTGATTTCAATTTGATCTGGGTTATAAAGGAGGTGGATTATTGTCATCCATCGGTCAATATCGCAGAAACAAGTTTCTCGGTCGGGATGGGGGTTGGTGCATGACTAGGGAATTCTTAGGATAATTTGGGTATCTTTGGCGTAGTTGTAACAGGAGAAGTTGTGCTTGCAGATGATTCCTGGTAGAGTGGTCATATAGAGGTTGAACAGGAGAGCAAATAGACATGCACCTTGGGGTACTCCACTGTTCACCGAGCAAGCAATTGAGACAAAAGGGGACAGAAGGGTTATTTATTTCATGTTGCTGAGGAAGAAGGCAATACATTTGAGAGCAGTGCCACAGATTCCTAGGGAGTGAAGGTGGTCATGGAGGATTGAGTGGTTAATCGTGTCAAAGGCTGCAGAGAGATCCAGGAGAATCAGTGCTGCACAGCCTTCAGAGTCTACGGTGACCCTGAGGTCATCCCAGATCGAGATCAGATTGGTTTCTGTTCCATGTCAAGGTCTGAAGCCTGATTGTGCAGGGTCGGAGAGACAGGTGGATTCTACAATGGAGTTGAGCTGGGAGTATGCTGTCTGGTTAATTAATTTTGCGAGAAATTTGGTGTTGGAGATCAGCCTGTAATTCCTGGGGTCAAGGGCGTCTAGGGATGTCTTTCTTATAAGTGGCTTGGCATGCGCTATCTTGAAGGCTTCAGGGAAGATGCCAGAGGCTAGGGTGTCATTTGTATGGCTCTCGCATGTTCTCCTGCACAGGTAAATGAGAATATTCTTTCAGGACAGAGGCGGAGCAGGGGTGGAGGGGAGACCCGGAGGGTTTTCTGGATGACAGTAAGTCAAGGAACTCATCTCTGGAGATGGGTGTGAAGGAGTCAAAAGGAGGGAAATTGGGCATCAGGGTAAGGGGATCATGAGGGGTCTGTGATGGGAAGGGGTAGAGGAAGGACAGTTTGGTGTTAATGGGTGCCGTCCTGTCATGTGCTGTGTTGTAGAAATGTAGCAATGTAGCGAGAGGTAGTCTCCGAGTGATTGTGTGGGGGGGAGGGGCATTGGGTAGAGGTGCATGTAGGTTTCACAAATTCTGATATGATCATGTGAAGTTCTTTGCTGCAGTTGCCACATTTGAGAATTTGTTTATTGTAATAGGCTTTTTTGACCTTTCGGATTTCAGATTTGTAGTTACAGTGGTGCAAGGCAAATATGGATCTGCTGAGAGTTATTTTGTTTTTTGGCATTCCTTAGGTGGGTTGTGAACCATTTGGGGGATGGTCCTTTGTGTGAGGATGCAGGGCATGAGGGAGTGAGAGGAAAGAGTGAGTCTTTAAGCCAGGGATCGAAGGAATCGTTGGTTAAGGGTCTATCAGGGGGCAGCATTGCAGAGGGATGAAGATGCAGGGATTCGGCTATGTTGGGAAGGATCTTGACTTTGTTCCAGCATTTGTGATGAGGGGTGGGGGCCGAGGGAACCTGTAGGAGGAGGGGCAGGTGTGTGGATAGAGAAAGGGATAGCATAGTGGTTGGTCGAGATGAGTGGTTTGGGACAGGATATATACACCAGGTCATGGGAGCTGAAAATTACATCAAGGGTGTGCCCACCTGAGTGGGTTGGAACAGTGGTATGATTGGAGAGGCTGAGCTCATCAAGCTCATCAAGACTGTCAACCAGCGGAAGAGTCATGAGGTTGTTGGGGATATCAAACTAGATATTGAAGTCTCCCAGGAGTGTAAGAGAAGGGTGATTTACCTGAATGGTAGCTATTGAGTTACATAGGTTGTTGGTGAAATGTCTGTCGTATCCAGGGGGTCTGTAGATGAGTAGGAAACTGTGGGTAAAAGTCTGTAGAAGCAAGAGTTTTACTAGAAGGGATTCACAGGAGTCAATGCATTTCTGGGATTCGATGCATGAGACGGAGAAATGAGGATTGAAGAGCACTTCCACTCTGCCACCTCTGGAGGGTCTATTGTGGGTGATAAGCGAGTAGCCAGGGGCGAAGGCTTTGTGTGTTACTGGGGCCAATTCATCGGAGAACCAGGTTTCGGTGATAAAAATGAGGTCGGGCTTGTCAGACGATACGAGGTCAAAGATGCTGTGTCTGTTTCTTGCTAAGGAACAGGCATTAAAAAGGATGCCTGTGACTTTGTGAGGGAGGTGGTTTTCGTGATGTTCATCACAGTGGGAGCTTGTCGGACATGGGTGCCCGGTGGGGTGGTGGGTGTGGTAGGAACATTCAGGGTGGTTGAGACTGGTTGTGGTGGGGAACGGGAGGCTGGGTGCCTGTGGACTTTGAGTGTCGGGTAAGAGGGTACCATCATTGGGGGTGGGAAGAGTAGGTGGGCGGAGGTAGGTATGCGAGAGATGAGGGGTGGGTCAAGGGGGTTGGGAGGGTGGTGAATGGATCATTTGAGGTGTGGGGGTTTAGGCAGGTTGATTTTGGAATGAATCTGGATGGTGCTGGGGGTTTAGGTGTACAGGTTGAGAAGTCAAGAGAAAGGGGGTGGAAACTGGGAGAGAGGAGAGTGTTTGGAGGTAGGAGAGAGAGAGGCTGGGAGGTTGGGCTGAAGCGGAAGTGGTGAGGTGTGGAGGGTCGAGGGAGAGGACCAGTCACATTTTCTGCATTTTTGTGGGTTTTGGTGCCAAAGGGGTGTGAGAGAGGGTGGGGGTTAGAGGGGGAGCGAGATGAGGCTACCATTGTAGCAAGGGCGAGACAAGCTACTTTCAGAAAAGGGAAGGGGTATGAAGGAGGGGGTTGTTGGCAGGGGTCAAGTAGAGGTTAAGGGGGAGGGAGAAGGCAGCTTGGGAGGTTGGTTCAAAGGGTGGTGAGTTCCCCAGTGAGCTAGGGGGAGGGAGAGGGCGGTATGGGAGGTTGAATGAGAGGGAGGGGAGTTCCTCAGTGGGCACAAGGATGGTGTGGAAGGGGAGGTGAAATCACGCTGTTTGAAGCACCAGAGGGCTTTGGGAGTTTGCTTAATGGGCGTGGTGTATGGGCACAGGGTATCAGAATGTTTTCAATAGATGATGGAGGGAGAGTGGAAGTCGATGTGTTAAGATGAGATGGGGGATGAGCACTTGAGGTGGCAGGTGTTTGGCACACCAGAGTGCTTGTCTGATCTTAGAATTGGATGAGGGATGATGGTAGGAGAGAGGGGGGCGGCGTCTGGGTGTAGTGATGTATGGGGGAGGGGCTGTGGTTTGCGATCTAGTGGGGTTGTGAAGTTGGGTGCTAGAGCATGGGCCATGTGCCACAAGGGGTGAGCCATGGGGGGGTATGTTACAGGGAGGCTAGGGATCAGGACAGGTCGATGAGGGGGTGTCTGATGAGCTGGGATCTCCATCCAGGGGGCGGGGGTCAAGGGCAGCATCTAGAGATTGATGTACTAGTAACAGTAGATGCAATGGCCCTATATGTACAGCCTGCATCTAAATTCTGGACACCAGGACAGTGGCCCTAAATGTACAACCTGCGTCTAGATCAGTGGTATTGAAACTGTAGGGCACGCCCCCGCTGGGGGCTGCGGCTGTCTCCCTGAGAGGCCGTGAGAGCCCAGCATGAAATGTAGATTGGACTAAATGGGCAGAAGCAGCTCACATGGTCGGGCTAAAGCATGAAACTGTCTCGGGCATCAAAAGTGGCCCACAGTTGTAAATGGTTATTCATTCCTCTATTCACAAACTGTTTGAATAGTACCCAAGGGGGTGCTTTGTGTTAAAATGTAAGTAAATTCTGATATTTAAAGAAAATTTATTCAGCAACAATGGTCAAAATTACTAACTGCATAGTGAAGTAACTCATCAAACTGGCCCACACTGGCCAAAAAGGTGGCACTTTTTGACTGGCCCATACTAGCATTTTGCATTTTTGGTACAGGCATTTCCTTATTGCCCTATAGGCCAGTCCGAGTCTGGCAGCTTATCCATAATGGCAAGGGGGCACCTGCCCAGTGACCCCCTCACCCATTATGGAGGAGCTAAGGAGCCAGCCCAGTGAAACAATGAGCACTCCCTCAGTTGCTTTTTCCAGCTGAAGGAGTGCTCCTGGGCTCGCTGAACTGTCAAAGGGAAACACTTTTTCCCTTTGACAATTCAGTTCAGTTCCCCAGCCGCACATGCTCACTGAGCCATGCAAGTGCTGGGGTGTTTTGCTTCGCCAGCATAGCATAGCTCATTGGAAATGCTGACTGGGGCACTGCATGTCTGTATGTAGGAGGGGGAGCGCCTGCACCTCCTCGCACATACAGCCAGAGCAGCCTGGAGCAGGGCGTTTCAGCACCCAGGCAGGCCAATGCAGAAGGTACATTTATGTTCATTTTTTAAAATGTAAACATGTATATAGATGCGTGTATGCTTGTGTTATGAGTCAGTGTGTGGTGATGGATGCTCGTGTGAATGATAGAGTGATTGCTGTATGAATGTGTGTGTGTGTGTTAGTTTGTTTTGGTCTGTTGAGTTGATTTTGGCAAGTGGTGGATAGAGTGGGGAAGCAAGGTTGTACAACAATGGCATTTTAAAAATGCCTTAATGCCTTTGTTTCACAGTCCCCCCTACTCACCTGCCAAAATCAGCTCTCCTTCTGAGGCAGTGTGGAGCCCAGGGGACAGGGATGCTATTTTATTTTTTTTACTGGATTTCTATCATGGATGTCCTGTAAAAAAATACCATGATTTCCCTTTTGGTACCCCAGTGCCTTGCATACACACATAATTATGTTGATTGTGTTAGGCCCCGTGGGGCCCAGGGGACAGGGATGGTATCTTTTTACTGGACATCTATCATAGATGTCCAGTCGAAAAAATGTCATGCCTGCCTCCTGGGCCCCCCAGCACCAATTGCAAACTGTTTAGCTATTTACCCATTTTTTTTTTTTAAGTATGCTGTGCAATCAAACATTTTAACCCATTATTTAAAAAAAGAATTCACAGGGGAAAACCCCCTGAAGCTCCCTTGATTCCTCTGGGCTCCCTCGCTGCTCTCGGTCGCTATGGCATTTTTGGGGGAAATAGTTATGCCCCTCCACTTAAAAAATTCAGCAGCCACCACTGCCCCTCGGACTGTATTGGGAACGGGATGGGAGAGCCCAGGGACTGTGTTCGGAGCAGGATGGGTGGGACCATGGGATAGTGGTGGGAGCAGGGTGGGGAGAGCCCAGAGTGAGTGATGGGGTAGGGGGAGCGCAGGTACTGGGTCGGAGTGGTATGAGGGAGCCCAGCGACTGTGATGGGAGCAGGTGGGGGAGCCCAGGGACTAGGGTGCAGTGATGGCACGCAATGTATACTGTCCATTTGGCATTTTTTAGGGGGGTGACCTGCCCAAATTTAGCTTTGGGGAGGCGGGAGCCAGACCAAACAAGTTTGAAGACCAATGGTCTAGATTCTGGACACCGGGACAGTGGGAGAGTGCCAAAGAGGGCAACAGTAGGATGGAAGTCTAGATGCAGTAGCAGGGCCTAAAACACAGGCAAGTAAATCACAGTACTATCTCAGAGGGCGCTTTCTAGATGTGAATCGAAGCAGCAAGAGCAATTCTAATTGTGCAGCATAGGCAAGAAAATCACAGTGCCGTCTCAGGGGCCCTTTCAAGATGTGAATCAATGTAACTTTCTAGATGTGAATCAATCTAACAAAAACAATTCCTAAGAGTGTGGGACAGGCAAATAAATCACAGTACTATTACAGCGGGCACCTTCTAGATTTGAATGAATGTAACAAGACAAATTCTAAATGAGCTGCACATGCAGGTAAATGACAGTACTATCACAGTGGGCACCCTCTAGATGTGAGTCAAACTAGCAAGAACAATTTCTAAGTGTGCAGCACATGTAAACAAATCACAGTACTATCATTGTGGGCACCTTCCAGAAGTGAATCAGACCAGCAAGAGCAATTCCAGGTGTGCGGCACAGGCAGGTAAATCACAGTACTATCTTAGTGGGCACTTTCTAGATGTGATTCAATGTAGCTTCTAGGTGTGGGTCAATCTAACAGCAACAATTTCTAAGTGTGCAGGACATTCAAATAAATTACAGTACTATGACAGCAGGAATATCCTAAAGGTGAATCAATGCAACAGGGACAGATTTCAAGTGAGCGGCACAGCCAAGTAAATCACAGTACTATCTCAGTGGGCACTTTGATGTGAAACAATGTGGCTTTCTAGGTGTGAGTCAGTCAAGAAGAACCATTTCTAAGTTTGTGGGACAGGCAAAAAAATTACCATATTATCACAGTGGGCACTTTCAGGATGGCAATAGATGTGAGCGGCAAAGCCAAGTAAATCACAGTACTATCTCAGTGGGCACAGCCAGGTAAAACACAGTACTATCTCAGTCTGCACTTGCTAAGTGAGAATCAATGTAACTTTCTAGGTGTGAGTCAGTCTAGAAGAACAATTTCTCAGTCACAGTGGGCACTTTCTAGATGTGAATCGATGTAACAGGAACAAATTCTAAGTGAGCGCAGAGGCCACTTAATCACAGTAATATTACAATGTGTACTTTCTAGATGTGAATCAATGCAGCAAGAACAGTTTCTAAGTGTGACCGGCGCGGGTAAGTAAATCACAGAAATATCTCAGTGGGCACCTTCCAGATGTGAACTAATGCAACAAGAACAATTTTCTAAGTGTGCGGCACAAATAAATCACAGTATTATCTCAGTGGGCACTTTCTAGATGTGAATCAAGCTAACAAGAACAAGTTCTAGGTGAGCGGTACAGGCAAATAAATTACAGAACTATCTTTGTGGGTACTTTCTAGATGTGAATTATTGTAGCAAGAACAGATGTGATTCACGTCAATCTGAACAGCTCCCTAAGGTGTGACGCATGTTAACATTTGCAATGCTATGATAGTTTTCAACGTGGTGGAGCTTCCAGGGTAGAGTGATTGTTCTACTCCCAGCCCAGCCAGACCTTCCTTGGCTGTAGCTGTTGATTGACAGCTGGCCACTGGCTTCCCCTGCTGACACCGACAAACACAATATGGAACCGCCTCTGTAGGAGCTGCCCTTTGCACTGGGGAACTTAGCTGCAGTGGCTGCACTGGCAGAGGGCTGCCATGGGAAGGTCAATTAAGAGCAGTGATCTGACCTCTCAGGAGACGGGGTGTGGGCTGGGAGGCAGGGTCAGGCTGCAGAAGGGAAAACACAGTCACAGAGATGGATGGACTGCAAGGGTGCACACTGGGGCTCAGCACAAGATTGTAAATACACATATCAAGGCTCAGGAGGGTCAGGACACCAGTATACTCACCAGATACACCTGGGACAAAAAGAAGCGATTGGGCAGGTGCCAGCGACTATGCCGGGCAAGATGGAAGAGGATAGGCTATCGGGGGACAGGGAAGTCTGGAAGGCGAGAGGAGGTTGCGGAAGGGAGAACTGAGACACAGAGAGGGAAGGGCTGCAAGGGTGCACCCTGGGGCTCAGCACAATATTCTAAATACAAATATCCAGGCCCAGGAGGGTCAGGCCACCAGTATACTCACCAGATACACCTGGGACCAAAAGAGGCAATTGGGCAGGTGGCATCGACAAGGCCAGGCAAGCTGGAAGAGGATAGCCTGTCAGGGGACGGGGCAGGTTGGGAGGTGGGAGGAGCCTGCGGAAGGGATAACAGAGACACGGAGAGGGATGGGTTGCAAGGGTGCACGCCGGGTCTCAGCACAAGATTCTATATACAGATATCAAGGCCCAGGAGGGTCAGGACGCCAGTATACTCACCAGATACGCCTGGGACCAAAAGAGGTGATTGGGCAGGTGCCGGCAACTAGGCCAGGCAAGCTGGAAGAGGGTAGCCTATCAGGGGACGGGGGTATGCTGGGAGGTAGGAGGAGTCTGCAGAAGAGAAAACAGGGACACAGAGAGGGACGGGCTGCAAGGGTGCAGGCCGGGGCTCAGCACAAGATTCTAAATACAAATATCAAGACCCAAGAAGGTCAGGACACCAGTATACTCACCAGAAACGCCTGGGACCAAAAAAGGCAATCGGGCAGGTGCCAGCGACTAGGCCAGGCAAGCTGGAAGTGGATAGGCTATCAGGGAACGGGGCGGGCTGGGAGGCGGGGGAGGCTGCGGAAGGGAAAACGGAGACCTGGAGAAGGATGGGCTGCAAAGGTGCACACCGGGCCTCAGCACAAGATTCTAAATACAAATATCAAGGCCCAGGAGGTGAATCTGTTATCAGATGACTAGGATAACCTCTAGATAAGAACTTTTCTGATATAGCATTAGCACTGTCTTTGTAGTGCTTTTTTATGCTGCTTTTACGTTTTAGCCTCAAAAACTGAACAAAAGGTAAGTTGGCCTTGATATGTTAAGCGTGGTGACTAGAGAAATGTAGGAAGGCATCCCGATCTGTGGGTTTACTAAATGGTTTAACCCATAGTTCACCCTCTTGATGGAAGATGGTAATATCCAGAAAGCAGATTTTGTCTCTGTTTATCTCCTTGGTAAACTTAAAGTAAATATTCTGGGTGTTCAGCCAAGTAACAAAACCTTCCCATATGATGAATATATCTTAGCCACTGTTCGATATGACTTTTAAAGGGATTGTTGTCATTGTACATTATTTGCTTTAAAGATAATTCCACATACAAGTTAGCCAGGTTCGGTGCCATGGCTGCCCCCATGGTGGTACCCTCTACTTGTTTGTAGAATTGCCTCTGAAATTTAAACAAAAATGTATTGTCAGCGCATATATTTAATGCACCACAGGATGAATGCATTGCTCCCTGGATGCTCATCCATCTTCTCAATGAAATCTCCTCCACTACTTCTAGCGTAGCTCTTTGTAGTATGACCATATAAAGGGATTGTATATCAAGACACATTAACAAGTTTGCATTGGGATTGAACAAATGGACTTCGATCTTATTGATGGCATCCTTGGTGTACCTTAGATGACTCTTCATCAACAGAACAAAGGGTCTCAAATAGAAATCAGCATACTTGGATAATGGTTCCAATATCCAATTCACTCCTGATACAATGCGTTGTCCTGCAGGGTTAGCAGGATTCTTACGAATCTTAGAGAGAATATAGAACACAGGGGTCCTCCCCTCACTTCTCATGAGAATTTCTGCCTCCTGTTTACCTAGCATACCATATTCTAAGGCCCTCGTCACTTTATTCTGGATGACACTAATCATAGCTGGAGTACAGTCTTTAGTCAACGTGCAGTAACTGTTGCCATCTGCCAGAATTTAAGCACACTCAGATACATAATCCTTTGATTCATAATGCCAATAGGGCCACCTTTGCCAGCTTGGCGTATAATAATGATTTAGTGAAAGTTTGGTCATCAACTACTTCTGAGATTTACTGGAATTTGAATGGGTGTCTTATCACCCTCTTCCAACTTTTTTAACCTCTTCCGGAACTTTTTTTTCAAAAACCACTGACTTCGCTGAGTGAGTATGGAAAGGGGGGTTAAAAGTAGATGGATTCTTGGGGCCACTACATTTTATTTTATCGAAATCTGATTAGCCTTGAAATAATTCTCGTAAATGTATTTTGCGCATAAAAGCCTGAAATTCGGATCTGAACTCAAAAGGGTCATGCTGTTTTGTAGCCAAAGTGCGAAGTTCAAACCCTTAATTTGGAGCATCTTCCTCTTCCCTGGTCAATACATTGGTTGACAAGTTAACTACCACTGTTGTTGGATCCGTGTGTGCAAATGGTCATTATGCCAGTCCCTCCGGTTTAAAATGATGTACATTGAAATTTGATTGTGACGAATTGCCTTCTGGGATACCAGTGGACCAGGGGTGAATATCTGTTTCTAAAGCATCAATCAGCCCATCAACTCAAATACACCTGAAGGGATGCAAATTATAAACCTCCTAAACAGCAGGTTTATCTCTGGAAGGTTGTGGATCGTTTGTTAGTTTTACACAGCGAAAATACAATTATTACCCAAGGATAACAGGGATTGTCCAGTCAAGGTTGTATCAGCAATATCTTCTTTATTTATATCACAACGGACAGCTCTAGCAACACTACGAAATACAGCCGACCCTGTAAAGGAATGCAGAGGACAGTCAGTTTCAAAGAAGGAAAAGGGATGCACTCTGCATACTGACAGGAGGGTAGTCAGTATGGTTAGTAACCACAACAGTCTACAGTAACTTGTCTTCAGCACAACGGGAGCAATGGGTCGTAATATGTCGTAATATGTCTCTAGGGGCCTTCTGGGAAGGTCCAAGGGGACAGAGCCGCAATGTACCTTGTGCTGTAGGTGTTCTTGGTGCTTGACAGGGTTGAGTCAGCTACACAACACTTATAAGGCTTTTTGACAGCGTTCAAGATGGGAGTCAGCAGCAGGTATCAGGTGTCAAGAAGGCCCGCCGAGCGAAGCTGGATGGCCAACTGCAGGCTGGCCTACATGGCGGCACACGTCGGGAATCGTTGCCTCAGTGCTGATCGGTGGATCTGAAGCACTGGTCGAAATGTCTGAGCTGTCTTTAAGTGACTCCGGCTTGACAACAGTCAGTGTTGAGTCAATTGCAGCTCGAGGAACTTGAAGCTTGGTGCTTCCTACCTAGGAAGCTTGCTGCAGAATATAGAAGGACACGCTGAGTGCTAGCTGGGTACCAGTTCTGGAGCAGCTGGAGGGTCCTCTGGAATCAGTATCTCCCTTTGTACCCTGGGAGATGTTTAGGGGAAGGATCTTGCTTCCCTCTTTGGAAATCCTGGCATTCCTTCACTGGTGGAAGATCTAAGGGAGACTGCACCCTCAGCCAGGTTCCAATGATTAATTCTTCTTGCTACTCCTTGCAAAGTCCTCAGATTGTTTGCCAAAAGAGGGGCTCAGCCATCTTTTAAAGCCAAATTGACCATAGTGATTGGTGTAGATGAATCCTACCTGAATTAACCAATCCTGGGGTCCCTGCCAACAATCTCCTTTGTGCATGAGGTCATACCCAAGAAGCTTTGCAACAGGAAATGTAAAGGGGTGGAAACATGTGATGCTAAGTCCCACCAATCTTCCTCGTTGTGGTGGATCAAAGAGTCTCTCTGGTAAATCGATCTCTCTGTTTGTTCCTGATTAAAGTGGCAGGTCTCCCTTGAAGCTCCACTGAGACCAGACTCTCTGGGTCCTGCAAACCACATCTTGGTACCGTTTGAATGGGGTCCCTCTGTGAGGTGAACTACTTTAAACAGGCAGTCCCAGACCTGACAGCTCACTGTCAATTGATACTGAGGGTGGGAGCTGGCTTCAGGTGTAACACAGTTGCATATGAAAGGTTGCTGGGGTTTCCTGTCTCCTTTGTTAACCCCTGCAGCAAGGCCCCATGTGGGCCTGTTTCAATTACTTTCTATTTGTATATTAATTGTTGCCACTAACTGCAGGGCCCAAAAAAGGACAGGGTGGATCCATGGAGCCTTTGTTAGGTAATCGGGCTGGCTATGGCAGGGGGAAGATTTGGTCCTCCTCCTTCTGGAGATGCATTGTGTACTCCTCTGGTCATTTTCCAACTCAATGTGACTGGGGGGACTGTGCCTGCAGGCTGTGTCCACCCAGAGTGCATAGGTCTATGCGTATGTCGTGCAGAGAGGATAGGAGAATGTGTGCGGATTATCCCCACACATTTTCCGGAGGTTGATCTACCATCATTCAATTTCATTTAAAAGGTTAAAGCCCAGGCGAGCGCACACCCACTGTGCGATTGAATGAATTCCTCACAGTGACTGCAAATGAATGCAAGCAAAGAATGAGAAAATATTCTTATTTAAAAGAACTAGTCCTTATATTCAATGCACCGGACTGATATAGTTAGATAGACTCAATTTCAAATTCTATATGCTTTCTTTCAGAATATAGAACCTAATCTGCGATGGTATCTCTCGAATGTGAAAGGATTGACCTTGGAAGGCCAGGACTTGCCCATATGCTTGGGATCATTCTCTGGCAGACCATTCACCTTTACACATTAGTGTGTGGTTCTATACGATGCCCAACCCAATGCCGAGCTAATGTAGGTTGAAAACCACTCTATTGACAGATATGGCTCATGCATATATGCTAATCACTGACATACAGACATTCTTTGTTACTCCAAAGGATTAGCATTTACGACTTCAGTAATGGGCTACCTATTGTCAACACAACGGGGAATGATAATGTACACAGAAATAAGTAAACTAGAGGACCACTTAATGATATTGGTTAGGTTCTGGAAAGAGGATACTATGTTAGAACCACGGCAGGTGGATGGTAAGTTTGCAGAATCAGGCATGACATAGACTTCAAATTTGAGTATGACACACATACAAAGCATATTCGTGACGTTGATGATAAGCTAGGCAGAGCACTTACATTATGTGCTAGACCCCCATGATAGGAAGCCTATCACTTGAAATTAAATGACCAACGGTGATATCTTTTTGGACCAAATAGCAATAAACAGAATCTTTTCAGGCTTTTACAAATCCCTCTACTCTCATCAGGTCAGTATACATTCGAAATAGGCAAAGTATTTTCTGGAGGGATTAGAGCTACCACAATTATCAGTGGCTGTAAGGGAGGTTACTGGCACTCCAATTAGTCAACAGGACCTAGCTTGATCTTTTCAAACTTCAGGCAAAGGAAAAATATTGGATGCTGACAGGATTCCAACTCAATTTTACTCCATCTATTCCAATCTACTAGTCCAGATTTCACAAAAGAGAAGAGAAAACTTTGATAAGAGAGGGCTTCCCCCAACAATGAGAGAGTCCCTAATTGCATTACTGATTAAAGCTTGCAAACCTTGTGAGAAATGTGGCTTGCACGGGACAGTATCAATAATCATTGTGGATATTAATATTGGAAGTAAGATATATTGGCTTACGTTTTCTAATTACTCATATTGGTATTTGAATTTGTATTTGGTTTATTTATAAAGCGCAACCAGGCCCAGGGGCATACGGGCGCGTCATCCAAATATTTGACAGTTTGGGTCAATGTACAATATGATAGAGGGGCTGATTCATGGAATTATTTGTGCCAAAAAACGGGGATTTGTGCGCCATTCTGCCCGCAAATCCCTGTTTAACAAATGGGGATTTGCGGGAAGAATGGAGCACAAATCCCTGTTTTTCGGCGCAAATAATTCCATGAATCATCCCCATAATGTACAAAGATAACATTAATAAAGACTTCATGCTGTTATCTAACTAGGTTGGCATGTGGGTTACATTAACATGGTCACTCATGGGCAGTGTCACAATCCTGAAAAAGGTTACATTACTCAGATTGCTGTATTTATTTCCGTTTATGCCTTCTCGTTGCAAAGTTTTATTTCAGGCACTTAATTTTTGCTACTGTTTTGGGGAGTGAGTCAGCTAGGATAACACTTATTACATTACCTTATAAATGTGGAGGAATGGGGGTTCCTGCTTTATTTTAACAAATATTATCAGGCTGCACTGAACCAACAAGTGGTGTTATGGTCGGACAGCAGGCCAGACAAACATACAGCTGAGGTTTTCCCTTTCGCCATGACAACACTACATTTGGGTCCCAAAAGGAAGGTGTCTTATGTGTTTGCACCAGATATTCTGTTGTTGGATAACTCAATTTTGAAAGGTACACTGGGGTTACCACATAAGGCATAACATAAATATTGGATCTTTATGACGCCAGTGAGGTGATTTCTTTTTCTGTATTTGTGATCAGTGGTGAACACATAATGGGCAGTTTTTACATTCGCTGCGACAGTGGCAGTGATACAACACACATGGTTGGACTTTCCAAGGATTTCCATGTCCCAAGAGTCAAGGCTGTGAAAATCCTAGCCCAGTGTTCATCACTTTGTACCTCTCAGGTAACCTGTTTCCAGCAGCAACCGAAAGGCTGCTCGGTCGTTGCTCTGGGCCATTGTGTGAGTACAAAACTAAATGTTTCTGGATGGAAGGTTTTGATTTGTTCATAACCACTGGCATCTTTTTGCACTACACTCTAGATCATCGTCTTTCAACTTGCCATGCCATTACAGAAGGGTGGGATTATATGCAAATCAGGCTTGGTCCCACTCCAGAAGCGACACACTGGCCTGAACTGCTAGATCTGATTCACTCAGAACTCAAAGCAACCCCAGTCATGTGTTCACCACATTGGCACAGACAGTGGGGTATCATTTGCTTCTCTAGACATAGTAGGCTGAGGATCCTTGACTGGGCACTCTCACCCCGCTCAGGATCGCATAATCAAAACTGAAGACAAATAGCTCGAATGATTTGATGTAATCATAACCACTTGCCTTGCTGTGTCATCACTGCAGAACGCCGTTTTTCAGCATGCCATGGCGTTAGCAGAAAGGGAACACCATCTGTCAATCAGGCTTGCATGTTTTTGATACGATTACACATAATATCTTTTCAGAAATGGTCCATGCTCACATAATGTAATAATGACAACATGTTAATCATCTGATACTTTGCCCATGCTCATTTGGATAATGGGTAAATAAATACAATTACTGCTACATTCTTCATGATTTAATAATGCGTATAACATTTCACTCAACCAAATTAATTTACTTGTAATAATTACTAATATAAATGGCAATGCATTCCTGCAAATATCAAAGGCAAAATCCACACACCTTTCTGTACAGCAGTCTTGGGACGCTCTAATGTGTGAAGAATGATAACCGCCTACTGTGCTTACAAATGTACCACTTGCTATTATGTTTCCCAAAAATCCTTGAGGGCTAACCCCAACGCCCTAATGTGAATTGTAGTTTAAATCCTACACCTTTTGCCCATTACTAGCGCCATTGTGTGCTTACAAATTGCCAATTTCTCACTTGTATTCCTTTACATTTGTAGTACATACCAACCCAATAAGAAATTAAGATAACAGCAAATTCGCTTGAACTACATTTAAGAATGGACTATATTACTGTTACTTGCTGCCTATTGGCATGTTCTATTTGTGAGATAATGTTTAGTACAGTTATAATGTGGGTTGCAATTCTTTTGCCACCACGTGAAAGCAGATATATTCCGTGGATGTACGAATGTTTCTCATCCTTCCATCTGATATGCCAATGTTGCTTATTGTGCAAAACAGGTTGTGGACCCATCTCCTAGCAAATAACGGCAGCACATTGCAGTAAATACAGGCTCCTGCTGCTTGAAAGATGCCATTTAAAATAAAAGACAAATGGGAGAAGGATTTGGGAATTTCATTTGCAGGAGAAGTGTGAAGACATATGCTTGCACACAAAAGAAGCCTCAATGAACAAACGACTGAAATCGATTAGTTATAAATTTCTACATCGAGTGCATTTGACCTGAACTATGTTGCGAAGACCCACAGCTGGATAAGCAAGTACTTGTCCAAGATGTCAATTTCCTGCTGCCATGTTTATCCATGTGGTGTGGGACTCTACGCTAGTTCAATATTTGTGGTCGGCCCTCCAACAAATGTTACTTGATGGAAAGTGGCACTTGCCTGGGGTTTGCCCACTCGCCAATGTATCTACATGTAAAGAAGGTAAAACGACGCCTGAATACATTGTGTTGAGCTTGTATTGGAGAAAAGACACTTGGCTCTACACTCGAAGAACTTCACTTCTCCTACTTGTGATATCTGCTTAATGGATTTTATCAAATGAGCAACTGCAGAAACAGATAGACGTACATCCTGTACAGTACTGGGATAATGACTTATTTATTGAGTATGGGACCATTTTTACTGTCTGTCAATTAAAGCTCTGATCTCATGCAACACGCTTGAATCTTAGACCAATGGACTGCTATGACATTGTCAGTTGATTCTTTCTGGTGAATTCTGTTTGCTTCACATTAATGATTTAAGACTTTAAACTCATTACTTGTTTGATTATTTATGTTGTATGCTTATAAAGTGATAGTGGACGTGTTTGCCTCAAGGAATTGTGTCCGTGCTAATTAAATTTGAGGACATGAAATAATCTTAAAAAATATGTTTGAGAACATGCTCAGAGTGGATAAGGGAGCACTAGAGGCTGTTTTGATATCCCAAACTCATAGAAAAGAAGGTTTTCCCCTGGTCATTTTCAAAGCACTGCTCTTGCTATTGCAGCAACACTTTGAATCTCTGGAATGATTTGTTATCAACTTTAAAGAGCAGTATAATGCATTAACTTACACCATTGATTGTCAAACTGGTTCAAAACTATTTCACACAAATGTATATATGTGTACATGTATTTAGATATATGTATGTATGTAGTAATTGGCTTATTTACTAGTTGAAGTGTAATCAAACAAATACAAACATGTATTCCTGTTGGTTATTCTACATGTTTTCCTTTTTTCATTTGTACCTATGTACAATTAATGTTTCATTATAGGCAATCATTCATCGACCTAGTTCTGCTCACACAAACCAAGTAATTACAATGCCATTAACATTCTCAGGTTATCGGTACAATCTATGCAATCCCACAAACTGTGAACAAAGAAAATTCATGTGTTTGATATGCATATAGTGCATGAAAACATGTATTTGACAAACATCAATCATGGATACATGAACAACATGCATTTTAAGTCATGAAATAATTAACAAAGAGATGCATCCAATATGTATATGTACATCTATGTTCATATCTACAAACAGTGACATTTATCATGGTTTATTTGGATTCTCTTAATCATGAATATATTATTTCAACTGAATATTATGGACAAGTGATTGAAGCAGTCTAAATAATGTCCCAAATATCTCTTAAGGATATGTGATTGAAGCAGGGTCGATAGCAGGGTCAACTGTTTTATGAAATAGCGTTTTGGCATATGTAACATTTTTAGGAGTTATTTTTTGGCAGATCTGAAATTGAGCGCCTTCATCAGGACCCAACCTTTGATCAAAAGGAGATAAGTGCACCCTGCGAATATCAGCAATAAATCACAGTTAGTATTTAGAGTATAGAATATTTCAAATGCGTCTGATTTCCCTTTAAAACAATTCAGGTCTCACCAATCTTTGAACCCTTGTGTGTCCTTTCCAGACTTGTTAGTAAAATACAGACAACACTCTTCCATGTAATTTGAAAGTTGATTACATTTTTGTGACACAATATTATAGAGAAATAGATATTGAAAAATATTCTTCATTAATTAACTTAATGTCTTTATATTCAAATATATATTATATTGTATCGCAATGTCACTATACTTGGTTTTATATGCTTTTTGTAAGTTTAGGTTCCTACTGTCTGGTGTTTTTTCTATTAATCCAATGTTTTTTTTCTAGGAGAATAAATAACTATTTTATTCGTAGTGGCCTATTATACCCATACGTGTTTCATGCATACTTTCAGGCAGATATGGCATTCTAATAGCTTGCTGGCAACATTTTCAATACCTGAGAATCCTTTTTTCCTGGGCCACATGGGAAAGGTAATGTTGTCACTGTGTTTCTATGGATCTACGTGATTTCTCCCAACGGAAATGTTCCAGGGAGAAATGACCAAAGATTATTTGTTCCAAATAATCTTTGGTAATTTCTCCCCTGAACATTTCTGATGTGCGCATATCCCTACCCAATCCCCCACCCAAACCCACACCCCCATCCACACCCCTACCTCCACCCCAACACACCCCAGACCCACCCCTACTTACCTTTCCTTCCAACGTGCTATGTCCCTGCGGCACTGGTTCCCTTTCACTTCCATGATCGGGAACCGTCGCCGCAGGGTCCTTTTCTTTTCTTTTCTTTTTTACTTTTGATCGGCAGAGCTGCGGGGGGTGACCCCCCCCCACAACCCTCACTCACTGTAGTGAGCAGGGTGTTGTGGGAGACAACCCTTCAACACCCGGCCTTTTTAAACAAAATGTTATTTTAAGCGGGTCAGGGGTGTCCCCAAAACCCCTGCTCACTATAGTATAGTGAGCGGTACTATATACTATATACTGCGGTGTCCCAGTTTTGGGTGGTTCTCCATTTACTGCAGTGCCCCAGTTTTGGGTGGTTCTACATGTGCTGATGTGTCCCTATTGAAGGTGATTCTCCATTTGCTGCTGTGTTCCAGTTTTAGGTGTTTCTCCATTTACTGCTGTAGCCTGCTTTTTGGTGGTTCTACATGTAATGCTGTGTCCCAATTTTAGGTAGTTCTCCATTTGTGGCTATGTCTCGAATTTGGGTGTTTTCTAATTATTGCTGTGTCTCAAAATTTGGTGTTTTTTATTTATTGCTGTGTCTCATAGGTGTAGTCAATCTGTATAAGTGAGCCATATCTTTCACTTAGCCCATCTGTGTTACAGAGACGTATCTCGCATTTAGCTCATTTGTGCTAGTGAGCCAATCTTTCACTTAGCTGATCTGTGTCAGGGAGCAATACCTTGCACGGACGGATTGCAGTGCCCAGGGAACACACCAGCACCATAGGAACCCATGGAGGTGGTAATTTCCACACACCGGAATGTATGATGGGGAAGGGATATGGTTCAGAACAGCGGGGGTAGGAAAGGGTACTGCCACTAACCAACCCTACTAAAAACTCACAATTCTGCATTCACCTCTTAAACTCTGAATTAAACACAACCATACCACTAAAGCACAACAAACCTCACACACTTCACTACACCACAACAACAAAACAAACCACACATAGCCTCGCCCAACAGCACATGGTGGCTACCAACTGAAAAACACACCTACACTCAGTGAACGGTGTCAACCGAACTGAAGCTGCCATCGGAACATCACAGCTCTATTGCTCTTTTCTCACGCTCAGTTTGACTAACTTCTCCCCTCCCCCCTTGCTTTACAGATCCGCCAGAGCTCCAAAAATACACACAAGTGGCAACAGTGTGCGGTATAAGAACATTTAACATAAGATAACATGTGGGCAAGCATATCCCCACGACCCAAGCACAGTTAAACACCACCAAGTCCCACTTATATGCAATTGAGGGAATGCCCAATGTGGTGGCAGCATTGGACTGCACACATGTACAGCTGGTGCCCCCATGTCTCAGTCGGTGTCTACAGGAACCAGAAACAGTTCCATTCCCTCTATGTCCAGGTGACCCGTGATGCTGACCTGACCATCATGCACTGCTGTGCCCAGTTCCCATGATCTACCCACAACTTAATGGTCCTGCGGACAGCACTCTACCAGCTTACATGGCGCATCACAGAGGACAAAGGACGTGGATTTTGGGTGAGTATGCAAACATTTACAACTGCATTGCAGCATGAGTGAGAGGCAAAAGTGGGGGGTGACTATGTCACAAATGCATGTACGACAAGTACCCAGAACATGCAGGACCAACCAGGCAACGCCGCAATTGACAGGCTACAACACACCGGAGTAGCACATGACTGGATGTGTACCAGTCACTGGCCAGGCCTTTTCAAACACAAAAGGACATCCACATGTACTGCACTACAAGTACCAGAATGCAAACCCCCCTGCAATGTCTGTGAATCTGTAGACTAGGCCACTTAAGGTCATGACATGTAAGTCCTGGCGAGACATAGGACATGTATGCAAAGACTGACCGCTAAGATTCTGCTGTCACAGGCAACACCACTGACTAGCATCATTACTCACACGTTTCCTTACCTCTTGCAGGTGACTCAGGATAACTGCAGCTTTCGTGGCTGATGACCCCTCTGAGGTATCCCCAGATGTAGAAGGAAATGGCATACAACAGGGCGCATGTGAGGACCAGGGGGACCATCAAGCAAACTGTCATGCTCTTGAAGGCATGTTTCAGATGCCTAGACCAGTCTGGGGGTGCCCGCATGTACCAACCAGGGAAGGTGGGAAAGATATGACTGGATTGGCAATGTTGCATATTATCTGTGTCAGTCGCCACATACCCCTACCCCCAGTTTAGGACATTCCTCCGCCAGAGTATGATGATGATGCAGTGCCAGCCGTGCCTAGGCACATGCACATACTCATAGATAACTTTTTCTGTGTACCCTTTTCACTCAGCACTTACCTTACACCTTACTGGATGTGATGCACACACACAATAAATAACTGTACCAAAAAACGAATGTCCACTTATTGTTTCTAGTGAAAACTATGTATTGTAAAACAACGTGCATGCTCCAATACCCTGTGCCCCATCCCTCTCCCCAACCACCCCCCTCCCCTAATGCCTCGGTCCCACTCCCCACAAACCCTGTTCCCTCTCTTCACACACACCCAGCTCCCCCTCTCCAAACATCCTGCTCCCCTCCACACACACCTTGAAACCCCTCTCCAAACACATTTCTCCTCCCCACACACCATGCTCCTCCTACCCAGACACCCCCTCCCCACACATCCCGTTTCCCATCCCCAAACACCCTGCTACCCCTCCCAAAGACCCCACAGGCCCAAAGTGAATTCAAGTGCTAGACCAAGTGTCACTTGTACTGCCTCTTCAGCACTGGGCTCTTGGCTGACTCAGGTGTTGATAAAATCCATGGGGACCAGTGCCTTGGGCTGCCCCGCTACGAGCTCCCAGGGGTAGTGTTGTATGTGGGTGGGTGAGACCCCTGGGCCTGCAAGTGTGAAAGAGTAAGTTGCATGGAGGGCATGTGGTACTCGGACATGGCTGACATCACCTCATTGTCCTTGCGGACCCTTTGGCCCAGGATGAGAAGGCAGCGGTGGTACGGCCTTGTGCCCATGCACTTCTGCCGATGATGGCCTGGATGCATTCACGCAGAAGCACGAGCTTGGTGATCTGCTGCTGGGTTAATGTGGTAATTTCCCCATTCCTGCCCTCCATTGCACATAGTCGCATATCCATGGCCCGGATGCTGGACATGGGTGGAGGAGGGGGGATGTAGGGGAGGGGGTTGTGGTGCTGTAGCAGGGTGATGTGTAGATGGTACCATCATTGTTATCATTGTCATCCACATCAGATATTGCCATGCCATGTTGGCCTAGTGGCTGATTTGGCCATGGTAGTGTGCTGGACACGGAAGGGAATGTGGGGCCACTGTCCATGGATTTGTTGATGGGGGCAGCCACATGTACCGCTGCTGCTGTGCAACTTACAGCGGTGGGTGGCGGTGGTGGCAATGATGGTGGTGGGGCTGGCATAGCTGGAGGTGGTTAGGCTGGCGCAGATGGAGAGGGTATGGCTGGCGCAGCTGGAGGTGGTGGGGCTGACACAGATCTGCCTGCACCTGGAGGACCTGATGTCTATGGTCCAGACGCTTCGCTGTTAGAGGATGTGCTTGGTGGGGAATGATGAGCAAGCTCTTAGTGTTCTGGGAGTAATATTGGTGGGTTGCATCACACTCATGTCACATTGTGTGTGGCCTGCTATTGTCCTGTGGCTTCTTTGGTCTGTTTGCTTCGATGTGTGCTTATATATTTGGGTGGTGGGAGTGCACATTTACTGTTTGTCTGCCAAGGTGGCTTGCTGTTTGTGTAGTGGGCCTATGATTCCTGTCGCCTTCTCCCTTAGCACACATGGGTGCCTTTCATGTTTCCATGTGTGGGGCGGACATTTTGGCAACAGTGCTTGTGCATGGCTACATCTGCCTGCATCCCCCTGGCATGTGTTTATGATCGCCTTTTGCTGTGACTGACACATGCTGGACCAGTTCCCTTGCCCTTTAGGTGTTACTCTGTCCAGGAATGCATGTATTTGGAATCAACATTTACATTTACATGGGGTTTGTTGTACTTACCCCATCACCTTTGGTCCTAGCTTCTGCCTCTCCTGTCCTGATTCCCTATATACCCTCCATATGCATGATGGAGCTGCAAGCCTCCTGCCAGGGCATGAGGGTCAGGGGTGACACTGTTTCTCCACCTGTGGCAGCAGGGTCCCTCCTGTGTGTGAATGGGAGGTTTCGGACCCTCAGCTACAAGTTGTCCCACCACCTGTGGCAGTCCCTTGGCATTTGGGGTAGTCCCCATGGCTGTGTCCCTGTCTGCCACCTCCTGCCACATGGCCATCTTCCTCCTCTAGCTGGTCCTCCTGCTGCCAGCCCTGAAGAGGGCCTGTGCATGCAGCACCACTGTGTCTGCAAGTGCAGCCAGCTCCAGCTCTGTGAACTTTGGCTTCCTTAGCCTGTCCTCAGGCACTCCGGATTTCCTACTCCCAGACATATTTACACTTCCAGTTCTGGTGGATGGCAGCAGGAAGTGGGGGATTTTAAGTGGATTGAGTTTTCAAGATTGCCACCATTAAACTTCACATTCCTGCAGTGATGATATTTCCTGCACCGGTAAATACCGGCACCAGTATTCTGGCAGTTTGTGTGCCAGTATCACTATTTCTGGCACATTTCTGCGGGAAACACTGGTGCATTGCTGTCAATGCTGGTAATTCTGGCATGCCCGTATTACCTTTTCTAGCAAGGGGGTATGCACACCAGAATTACTGGTGTTTTACCAGGAAAGTTCTAATGAGGCCCATGGACATATTTACAGTAAAGCAATTAATATTGGGACTTAAGTAGAGGGCATGAAGTTAATAAATAGCGAGTAGATTTTAACCTCACATGACAAAATGTACAGTACCTCTCTGTCCGAGGAACTCCCATCCATGCACGAGTTATCTATCATAAATGCAGGCAAACAATTCAGAATAATTGCATTATAAATCGGCACAGATTTTTGTTCTGAGTAACATAATTTACTGGAGAGAGAAATTGAAAGACTGTCTCGAGAACTCAAAAAGACTTTTTTTAATGAAGATAGATGGGTGATATTCATGGTCCGATCCCACTCAACAGCCTTTTTACAAATTAAGGACCAATTTATTTGATCACAACAATTACTACATCACAAAATCAGATAATACCCTGGGCAAAGGGCCCTCCCAGTATAGTCTTTTCGCTTGTGAGCATTTTAGTCAGCCATGGACTGAGTTTGATTTTGTAATTTGTGGTTATGATGTTAATCCCAATTCAAGCCTAATGGCCTCTATGGGAGTGTCTTCACTTAAACCTGAGGCTCTTCGCTATAAATTGCCCTCAAGAAATGTTAACCATCAAACTTCTTTACCATTAAATGATTCCAAGCCATATGTTAAAAAGGCACTGTGAATATTCGATAAAGTTTTAACATGCCCTCCACAGAAAAGTATCCTTCTTTGTGATAAAATTCATGATTAGCGTAAATGTATTGCTAATCTTAAATTCTATATGATCTCTCTAATAGTGCAATTGTCCAAATGAAATAGCACTTTCCCAAGTAAATAAAGTGGTCTGCTTGCTGTAACTTCTGTCCTTCAATTTTCCATATAAAACTAGTTGTACGAACATTATTTCCAATGCACATAACTTTTGTTTTGGCTATGTTTATTTGGAGATGATAGAGTTTTGAGTAATTTGACAGCACATCAAAAGATCTTTGCAGTCCTAGTGGAACCCTGTCAGATGGGACTATATGAAATGATATGATCTGATATGATATGGCCTATGCACAAGTGTTTCATATTGTCAGACGATCCGAGCCTGAATAAATGGCCAATATCAACTTTTTAATTATTGGAGAATTTTAAAGTATTATCTATTTCTGAGAGGTAGAGGATGAATAATAGGGGTGCTAATATGCACCCCTGTTTCAAGCCACTATTAGGTCTAATACACTGAGATAGATAACCAGCATCATTTAATCAAAGTCTTACAAAGGTTTCACCATCCAGATGCATGACAAATGATATTAAGATTATGGTCATCTCCAAGTGCTAAACTTTTGCCACAACAACTGCCCAGTCATCATATAAGCTTCAACACCATGCACTATGGCAGTAGTTGATAAACAAATGCAAGATAACATAACATAAGAAAAACAGCTTTGTAGTCTATAAAAGCCATTTAATTAATTAATTAATTAATCATTTATAAGAAAAAATAAAATATAATTTGATAACCACGCAGTTCTTTGTGTTTCTGATTAGGTACTGTATTGTCCATATATCATGGAGCATTCAATCACCTAGTTAAAAACCCGCCTGATGAGGTGGTAAAACAAGCATTTGATCTGACTATTTTCTGATTTTGTGTAATATAAGACTGCTAAATATTTTCCAATTATTTCCTGCATTTTTTATGTATAGGAATTATATATGATAACTTCCAAGCTTCCGGAATTATGCCAGTTTAAAATACTCATAACTTATTGGAGAGCCCATCTGATCCTGCCCCCCCCCCCCCACAAAGTATGCAAAGTGGCAATACATTAAATTACATCCTCCTAAACTTCTAAACATGACTAATAATGTCACTTCTGGATTTTCAAAAACACAGTAAGTATCATGAGTGCGGTCCACTGTGATTCCGTAATGGGAGTACTAGATTGTCACCCTGATTTTTATATTTATTTATTAATCTCCTGAATTTGAGATCAGCATTACTGTGAAGATTTTATACATAATTTGCCACTTAGCAGAAAATAGTTTTTGTGACAGCGCAACCAATTTTTGTATTTAGATTTTAAATAAACTATAAAGCACGCCGTTTCATGACAATTCATATTGTCATCATGGTGGATTCTTTGTGTATTTCATCTGTTCTCTGTTATTAGCAATGTGATAATCATATATTTTATATCTGGCATTTATATGTTTCAGCAGCACATATGAATGACATTTACCAACAGTACGAACTAAGATTGTTAATCTTTCAGTAAACAAATTCATGTTCATCTCATTATAGTAGTTTTGGATCAGATGTAATACGATCATTAATTTTGCGAATGCTATCCTCCTACATTGTGAATGGGTGCGATCAAAATAAAATATCATATTGTATCTAAATCTATTACCCATTAGGTTAATCTCATATCATCCCTCTAAAACTTAGAACAATACAAGCATGGTCACTCCTTGAATTTGCAATTAGTTTAGCTTTCTTTTCAAAATCGTTGATATTGGATGTCATGAACACATAATCTATGTTAGTATACTTATTCACATTATTCCATTGATACACCTGCTCTTCAACTCCCCTGTATATATCATCCTTCATAATGAAACCACAATTATTGAATATGCTTAACAATTTAATACCCTACACAATATTGCTTTTGTAATGATGGCTATTGCAGATGTCATGTGCCTGTCCTTATTGAGAATCCAATGCAATATTGCAATACACATTAACATTGTCAGATAATATGATGTCCCCATCAGGATTGTCCCATTGCCATTCATTGATTGTATTAGTTATGTGAAGCACAATAGACTTAGTTTGAACATCACAAGGGGAGATTGTATAGTGTTGTGACGTACAGCTTTGTATTGGGTTCAGAACTGATCTTAACTTCAGGTTTTGTCATTATTATCCCACATAGCATATTATTTTATTTATAATTAGTTATATATTCTTCTAGTGCAAAATGTGATTTAGCGTCTATTAACAAACCTCTTTTGGGACGATCCGTAGGACTCTTTTGTGCCATTCTACAAATTAAACTGTAACCACCCAAGGCGATGTTGTACATCAGCCAAATTTCCTGCTGGGCAACAATGCCAAATTGTGCCATGTGAATGGCCCCCTCTCTGTTTTCACTAAAATGGGTGCATCCTCTAGTATTCCAAGAGAGGAGGCTTAATGTATCAGATGTCTTACTAGGAATAAGTCTCACGATCAACCTGCAATGCCGCAGGTATCCACTCCCATATAGCAAAGGATGTTCCAGAGAGGCTCAAGTTATAGTATGATTTAGAGGACTATCAGTGTATATTCAACTGATATCTTAAACAAAACGAATCATTCAATCAAACATGTATATTTTTGTATCACTACTCAAACAAACCTCAATTGTGCCTATTGTTGATAGCATATATAATGAAACATTCAAAAAAACATGTAAAGAAAATATATATTTTTTATTTTAGAAGAGAGAACACGAATATAGCCACTTGTTGGCTTCATACATAAGAAATATTTACACAAATAAGTGAACATGTATAAACAAATCTGCAAATCTAAACAAAATGAATTCAGTTTTGTTAGAAAGGACAACAAAAGATATAAAGGAGGAAAATATAAGAAGAAGGAGAAACAAGCAGCAAAAACAATTGGCAAAGCAACAGACACTTATTCTGTTGAAGGTCTTTATCCATCCAAGTTACACGGAGAGCGCTAGTTCTGATAAAGATCTTGTTCTATCCATGCAATTGTCTATGGATAAGTTGAAAAAAAGGCAGACCATAACTGACTGGCCCTAACTAGCTCAGTTTGTAAACTGAATTATGACAAATCAATGTTAGTCTTTTTCACACAAAAGCTAAATGAAAAGTTATGCAACAGGAAAAAATACTGTGCATTACGCCTAACTCAGGCAGGGAAACAAAAAACACAGCACAAAAGAATTTGTGTAACAAACTAAAAATAATGTAAACATTTACTTTTAACAAGACAAAAGACCTGGAAGGTTGTATCACAGGCTGGAATGATGTGCTAATATACACCAATGCTTTTAGTAAGACAAAACAACCCTAGAAGGTTATGTCACAGGCTGAAGTGATGTACTACGCCTTCCGCTAGTAAACGTGAGTGGCCGCGTCCTCTGGCATCCTTTGCCATTTAGGGGAAATGTTTTTATTTTAACAGCAAATTTACAAATCGAGCAGGTGCCACAGAGAAAATGCCCTGTCAAAGGCCAGAGATCCCAGCTCGATGTGGTGGATCTTGAAGATTTGTTTTAGGTGGAAGCATGGACCAATTGGTCCTTTACGTTCTTCTGCCTTTTCATAGCAAATATTGGCAATGATTCTGCCGGTAAGGAAAGCTGCGCAATAGACCAATGTTTTTTGATGGATTTTTTAATTAAAAAAGTGTGTGGGCTGTAAGTAAGAGCACAGACTAATTTGTCGTGTGGTGCCACATCATTAGGTTCAGTGAACTCTAAATCCTATACTCGTATTACTGCATACGTGTTTCTGAATGCTTCATGCCTCCCATTTTGCTGCAGATGTACCTGCATATTTCTGAGGCAGCAACACTAATTTGAGTGTTCCAGTCAGAGTGACTTCACTACGGAATGCCAGTTCGGGAGGCATCTTCAATAACACTCTAGGTATGGACTTGGTTTACCAGTATAGACTCGCTTTCTATAAATCACTAAATATGGGTGTTTCTACTCACACACATTTCTATTCCAGGTGCCTACATTTACTCTGATTTATTCAAAATCTTTGCTACCCATTCACCTTCACGTTTCTTGTGGTATTTTCTATCACTAATGCACAGTGTCTATGGGCTTTTGGATACTAGTCTATGGGAAATAGGAGTTAACTGTAGGGTGTCCGTCTGCTATCTCAAAGGGGTGTTTGCCTGGTGTTTTTTTACCATTTGTCGGTACTCTTAACTCACCTCTCATACTATTACCTCATACTGAATATCATAATGTTTTTTGAGATAATACAATATGATGGGATTACATCTGATTGCTTTTGTAGGGGCTGAATTTAAGATCGAATTTCCTGAAGAAGGTGGTCACCATCTGTCTACACACCACCAAAACGCCAATTGTGCCACGCCCTAGGTACAGGTGCACATGTACCCGTGACCAGAGGACGCGGCCACTCACGCTAGGAAGAAAGTCAGGAATCAGTGTGTGTCTGTGTGCTGTTAGGTTCCCTTATTTATCATGCCAAATTACATCACTACAGTATAAGTCAGGGTCAGGCATACTACCCACACCCATAATGCTAGGATTGGGCAAGAGAATAGTTTCCGCCTTGCTCTTCACTGATTGGATCACAGAAAAGGATGTCATGTTTATGGAATTATTTTTACAATCACTAGAATATTCCCATAGCTACTGGAACCAAAATCTAACTTTTCCACAAATACATGTTTATACAGTTATAACTTCTGAGAAAATGAAATACACAGGTTACATATTTTATGGGTCACATTTCAATTCAAACCCCAAGTCTGTGGGACCTGGTTTTGCCTTTCTGCTACATTTTGGCAATTTTAACCATGAAAGATTTGGCCTAACATTACCCACCTTTGTACATAGATGCACATTTACCCTTGGTATATGTGTATAAAATGCTATGTGTGCAATATCAATACTTTCCCCACAATCTGCCATTCTTTACAACTTCTGTACCTTATGCAGTAATGAGCTCTACCACATTTTCAAAGAGCATAAAATTAGATTTAAAACTCCGAACTTTTCATATTGCCCTCATTCCTGCTGCAAAGTTAAATGTCTTTAAAGTTCACTTGCAAAATAGGCTTTTTAAAACCAAAATTCACTTGATCAGTTTTTTTTTCTTTCTTCCAACTGCAAGCAAGTGTCAATTCCTTTCAAGCAGGATGAGGGGCCTCTCTCTTGATTGAAGTTTATTGTCCCTCACACTTGAAAGGTAAGAGTCTCAACCTGCTAGTGTCTCAGCCTGGAACAAAGACGAATGTCTGATGACGACTTGGGAAGTCCCTTGATACTGTTGGAAAGAAAATAGACATGTTTCCTGTGTAAAATGAAAACAAAGCCCTGGGTTGATTTCTCAAGGATACAGGATCTGTCATTCAAATGAGGCCCGGTTCCTCTGAGACACAATGAATGATCACTGTGGTTCATGAGAAATTGATGAATTTAGCGCTAAGCAGCACTTTTAAGGTTGGGAAAGTGTAATTTTAACGAGGCATTTTTGGGTTTTCAGCAAGCTAATGCTGCCTCTTTCACTTCACTCCATGTTAAATGTTACAGAGCACACTGGCACATTCCTGCGGGGAGTACTCTGTTTCCCCCCACCTGAAATATGGGTGGCAGGGTGGTGCAACTGTTTTCTGGTTGGTGCAAAAACACAGTTTATAGATCTTGGCTCGCACAGGACTCAGCGTGGCCATTTTGTGCTGTTTCTGGCACCAATTCAGTAAAGTGATGTGGCATAGCACAGCTGAGTGGGTCAAAATATCCCACAGATTCCCTCCCGACTTCGTTTGGACTTCCAGTCGTGGGGGAGTCGGGCAAGTGGGATTTATTTTCTTTCTTGAAAAAGCATGTTCAGTCGTGTATGAGTCCTTCCTCCATCAGCGAATGATGTGACACACTCTCCTTGCTACCTCTAGTTGGAATGTGAAACGATAACCCCAGCCTTCTCTCAGTTTTTCTTTTCTGGTGTGGAGCAACACTCCGGATTTCCTTGGGTTTCTCCTTTCCGGGACACCAAGGAGGTCCTCCTTGGTAATGACGGTATAATCTGTGCAAACCTATAAAATAGAACACAAACGGGTTATGAAAATGTTCCCACTAACTGTCCCTCCAATCGGGATGACAGCAGTGGGATTTACCCAAGCCCCCCCTTTTTTTTTATTCCCTTACACCCACAACCATATATTTAATTTTTTAACCTTCCCAAAAAAAAGAAACAATGAGTTTTTTTCCGAAATAAAAACGGCGATGAAAAAACAAGCGATGAAAAATACCGCAGTGAAATGTGTGTATACCCTTCAGAAGTATCTCACACTGGGTTTTCTGTAGACTCCTCTATTTGCTGCAAAGTGTGCCCGGGGTGGAAACTCTTTCGCTGATTGATGTGGACCAGTGGTCAAGGTGTACAAAAAGAAGTAGTGTAACTATGTTCCCTGCTGGCCTGCATGCATTCCCCACAAACCCCATCATCACGTCCCCTCCGACACACAATACATACCACCAAAGACTTGCACCTGCTGCTTAAGGGAACGTTCAGTGCAGTGCACTGAAAGGGCAAGTTTCAACTTCTTCCTACACTTTTATTTTAAAACGAAACCATTCTGAAACTGTTTCTTTTTAAAATAAAAGTATAGGAGCTGTAAAAGGTAATTTCAAAAAGTAGAGGAGCACCGCTCCCAACCGCTCCCGCTCACTTCGACCACTGTTGTGGACCCACTTTTTCTCTGTCAAGTCACCTTTGGGGATGCAGATTCTGTAGGGAAGGCCTGGGATGGTGACCTCTCCTCCATTTCTGAACTTCAATTACCTACCGTAGCACTAGGGCTGACCGTAAGGCTTTCCTTAGGATTGCCAGGAACCTGAGATTTTTCTCTCCAGTTGGGGCCGGGCTTGGCAATAACTGGGATCCAAATTAATCTCGAGTCAGTTGAGGATGTGACTGCCCATATAAAAGGCAGAAAGAATACCTCGCACGACCCAACAATTGTGTTCTATGCTTTTATCACCTCTAGAAATTTTGATCATACAACTGCTAAGCAGAAGATGTTTGGAACAGGGGATTTCCAGGCCACATACCCATTGATACATTGACTCTACAGCGGGTATGGTGTGGTCTTTTGGGAGTTTCTTGAATAATACTTCACTGATGAAGCTTTCTTCGCACTCTCGGGCGAGGACAGACTCCTTCCCGTCATTTAACTGAATCAGAAAGAAAAGCTGATCGCCCTTCTTCTGAACGCCAGCTACACTTTGAGCTAGTTTCTCATCACTCTTGACTATGGAATTGTGATTTTCAGATTGTGAATCAGTATTTCCTTCCAGTGTGGATTGCCACTTGAAACTCAAAGGAAGGTTGATTTTCAGAAATAGAGCAGAATTCCCATCACCAGTTTGTTGTCCTACAGAAATTACTGTCACGTCAGTGATTTGGTGGTTTTGAAATTGGAACTCAATATGATCCTATTTTTGTTCAACCATGTGGCATGTGCCATTTAAACTAACATGGATGACATTATGTTTTAATTTTATTGGCCTGTTAGTCTGGGTCCAGAGTACCGTATTCACACAGTCTCTGGATGAACCTACGGAGGATGTCATTTCCTAATAGACAGGGGGTTCCCTCCAGTGCCAAGACTATGACCGGGTGCCTCATCTTGTGTCACCCTATTTTAATTTCCAGCTCTGCAGTCTCTTCGACAGGAATTCCATTCCCAGCGAAGTTCTGAAGTTGTCCAGGAAGAGGGGTGAGAGGGATCTGGTATATCTCCCCCCTTCCTGAATTCAGCTGATCAAAGGCCCGCTTTGACAGAAGAGTTGCTAGGGATCCAGTGTCCACCAGTGCCGACACTGTACACTGCCCTTGTATTTGGACCGGGGCATAAAATCTTCCCTCCTTCTCCTCAAGGGGGCAGAGATAATGTGTATTTTGGGCCAGTTGGTTGGTCAATATCTTGATTCCAACACAGGGGTCGTTTGGGCTTGATTCTGTGTGGGAGCTTGGGGATCAGCAAGAAAAATATGACAGTTGGATATTTGGAGAGTTTTGGGCTCCCTTTTTCCGGTTCTGGGCCACCCTCCCACCCCCGTTTTGAAGGCAGTCACCAGAATAGGTTTGGGTAGTGTGGTTTTCTTGATTATCATTCTGGGGTTCAATGATGTGCGATTCTGATTCAGTCCCCACATTCACCCAGTCGTCATTAGGATCTCTTGGGACCCATTTTTATTTGGGAGGCGTTCCCTCTTCCCTGAAGGAGAAGATATTTTTTCCAGAATCCTCTGAGGATCCCTCTCCTTCAAACTGGAGGACACTAACCTCCTTCACAAAATGGACCTTTTGGGGTGCTTTTTTTTTCCTACGCGCCCTCTTTTCTTTGCGTTGCAGACTTTCAGGGGCAGGAGATTTTGGTTCCGGTTCCTGGGTGTCCAGGGGCTTTTCCCGGGTGGGGAAGGAAGCTTCCTCTAAGGCTTTACACCTCCCTTCCCCCGTGCCTCATCATCTGGAACCAGTGAGTTGTCAGGGTTCGCTCCCTGTCATTGTTGTGGAGTACCAGTCCCTTGGTTTGTGGGGTTCTGATCCGCCATGTTTATCTGAGAGTTCTGCTGAGCCCTCAACATGCGACCCAGATCCTGGGACAGGTTCTGGATCTGGCGCTCTAGTTGTGACACCTGTTCTGGCTGGTACGTGGGTCTCTGGTCCATCCTAGGAGAATCACGGGAAGGGTAACTATCCCTTCTCCCATAGTACCCTTGGTTTGTAAAATGTGGGTAACCCTCTCCCCTTGGCCTCCCCTCTCCCGGATTGGGCTGGCTGGTCTCTGGAAAGTGGGGAAAGAAAGGATGGTTATTCTGTGGGTTGAAGTTTTGAGGGTACCGGGGAAAGAAACTCAACCCGGCATTTGGGGAATTACTGCCCTCCTGGGGAAAGTTAGGAGGGAAGTTTCCTGGGGTGGTACTTACCTAGTTGGATCCCCCCCTTGGGCTGGGGGAGTCCACACATACCCCAGGATGGGTTTTTACCCTTGTATCGTGGGCTAATGTAACCAGGGGAGTTAGGGGTCCCATTTGTGGGATTACCTCCCTGACTACCACCTGTCTGGGATTGGCCCGAGGGCTTTCTGGTTCTTTGGCTGGATGGATTTTGTACAGGTATATTTTTAGGCCCCCCCAACTCCAGATCTAAAATGGGGGCAATCTTCACCTCTGCCACCTTAGCAGCAGCAGGGGTGTTGGCTGGTTTGGGGGTTTTATTTGTGTTTTTGCTATCTACAGGTTTTTGTACATCATGTGGGTTGCCTGTTCTATGACCCAGTCCAGTGATCTCTTCTCATGAAAGTCCCTCACGAGCTAGATCATTATATATTTGGGGAGTGCATGGAAGAAGGTGGTGATGAACTTCCGACTATTTGTGCGCACCCTCCTGGTGGGCTGCGCAAAGGCATGTTTGAGCTCCTGCACAAATTCTTGTGGGGCCTGATCTTCCCCGCACTGCAAATTATAGGCCGCCTTGCGGGCCTCTTGCGGGTTTCTATGTGCAGAGAAATGTTTTAAGATGGCCGCCCTGTAGGTGGACCATCTTGAGTGGTTCTGATCCTCCAGTCCCACAAAGAAACTGGAGTATTCAGGAGAGAATATCCACTTCACATACTGTATGCAATTCTGGCTGTCCCCTTCAGATGATAAGTGTCCATCATCTGTTCCTATAATTCTAAGTGTTCCCAGACAGAATACTTTGCATTTTTATGATATGGGGTTATGATATGGGGTTATTACACTCATAATGGCCTTGATGTGCTTAAGGAGATCTTCTTGCATAGCTCTCTTTATTTTGTTTGTATTTTTGGTTTTAGTCACCCGAGTCCACTCGTCCTCAGACTCTGGCTTCTTGATCCTCTAGTCACTCCCTGATTCTGTGAACTTGAGAAGAGCTTGCAGAATGTGGGGTCCTGGTTTCCCTATTCCTGTGGTGCTCAGAAGAGTCTTCTGACTCTCCCCTGCTCCTAGGATTGGCGGAGTACACCCCCTGACACTGTCCTAACTTGGTAGAGGTGTTCAGGATACACTTTTTGGGCTTTATTTCTGGGAGTTTCCCACCAAATTTCACCAACTGATCATTTGAAAGGCGGTATTTTTGTGGATTCAATTCCCTGAGTCTCCCCTCATAGGAGTCTTCCTAGTCAGAGATATCAGCCCTAACATTTGGGGATCTGTACAGGGATGCCTATCCATCAATTTCTGGGGGGCGCTGATCTGTCAGTCCCATCTTACTAACCCTATTGAATTCTACCATCCCCATGGCCCCTGGTTCATATGAGCCAGTAGACATGAAGTTGGCAGAGTTCATGGTATTGAAGGGGTATGAGTCCCTGGCTACAGGTGTCCTTATGTTATGAGCACCAATCTGAGCCTTTTGTTCCTCTATCAATGCCTTACTGGTCTTAATGATTCGCTCCTGTATTGCTAATTGTTGGTGGAGCCTCATGGTCTCTCTGCGCTTCCTGCATGGTCTGGGGATACTCCACCAATTTCTACTGCAGGAGACTCGCCTCCTGAGTTTTAGCATCTTTGGTCTGGGTGTTCTGTTCCAGAGCATCCTCCACCTGTCTGGTGTTCTCTAGTAGCTTCCAGAGCCTGTCTTCAATTCATTGAGCTCCTGGAGGGCCAGCTTTATTCCCTCTGAATCCGTTTTTAATTGGCTTACTTTCTGGCCTAAGGCATCTCTCTCCTGATTTAGGGAGCCCCTCTGTTCAGACAGGTCATCCCTTTGTTTTTTGATGGCATTGGATTTCTGGCGCTCCTCATCAAATTCTGTTTGAGAGTGTAGGTCTCTCATAATTAATTTATTATTTTCTTCTTTCAAGGTTTCTATCTGGTTTTGTAAGGTAACTATCTGTTCTGCACAGGCGCTATTATAATCTACTTGTTGCACCAGTTTCTGTTGACTCTGTTGCAGAGAGTCAACCCTTTCCTGACACTCCTCTTTTAGTGTCTGTAATTGGGTGTCTTGCTCTGCATTCTCTCTCGGTAGGAGAGCCAGATCTTATTTTAATTTTGTGAGATAATCTCTAGATTTTGCCTCTAATTCTTGGCTCTTCAGTAGCCTTTGTTCTGCAGAGTCTAGATCATACTGGATTATCTCTATTGATTCAATTTGATTCTGTGCCAGAACTATGTTTTCAGTGTGCTTTTCCCGCATCACTCCTATGTGGAGGTATAGGTAGGCCGCAATTCTGGCAATTTTACTTTGCTCCTCTTTAATTTTTGTGGCCATGTACAATTCACTGATAGTTTGGTGTAATGGGCCCTTGTCCTGTCATTTATCCAGGTTCATGGCAGTGACCTGTTATGTGATTTCCTGCAGCCAGACAGGTTCATTCCGTTCAGGCCACTCACCCCTGACAAAATGTGTGCGCAGGAGGTGCTCCCTAGCCATACTGATTTCTACAGGAACAGCCATTTTGGAAATATCAATTTCTTTATTAATTATTTTGTGGTTGATTTACTTTTACAAACCGCACCTGGTCTTGGAGTATTTGTTTTGGGAGGCGCTTGTACAGTGTAGCACAGTACACCAACCAAGCAAAGTGTCTCTACCCTGCAGGTTAGTCTGCTGTGTTAGACTGTCACGGGTGGTAACTCAAACTCAAAATCACGACAGAAGCCCCCAAATCTGTTAAGTATTTCAATTAGGCGATACACCCTGGTCTCAGCCTAGTATGCAGCGCACAGCTGAAATGCTTATTTTATTATATCTATAGGTTCAATATTCTGAGTGATATACCACTCATACCACACCCCTTCTCAAATACCCCAGGTCACGATGGACCATGAATCAGGCTGGTTGGTAATGGTAATATGTATTTATTTAATTAAAATTCAAATCAAACATATACTTTTGAATAGGGAGCAGCAATCATCAATGCGGTGACAATAACAGATAGGAAGGTATGTAATGCACTTAAATTCACTCTTTAACAACACAAATATAAAACACTAGAGAAAAGAACACTTTTGGCTTGTTTGGAAAGATAGCACTTAAGTTAGGATTTCCCCCTGCCATATTCCTCAACCCACAAATAAACAATTCTAGATAGATATAAGGAAGCAGCAGGTAATTCATCATGAATAAGGAATAGAAAACATAATTTGAATCCAACCTTCCCTCCCCAAACAAGAGAGAAAAACAGATTTGAAATCTTACACTTTAAAATGACATTCGGAAAAGGCTGTGGGAAAAAACCTTAAATCAGCACAAATCTCTATGGGAGCAACATTGGAAAGATACTAACAATCACGAGCTATAGTTTGAGCAAAAGTAAACACTTTGAATCCGAATGGAAGGTTGAAAATAATTTAGAATAAAAATCACACATGTAAAACTTTGTAAAATTGTGAATGCCCGCCTCAAATTAACCAAACACATTTTAAGAAAAATGGGTGACAATGCATTCACAATGCTTTACGTATCTCCATGGCATCTCTACAGTGTGATGACACTGCCCTCTGTTATGCTGTCATCACACTGCCTGGTCCAATTTTCTAGGTCTCTTCTCTTCGCAGTTCGGTTGTCACTATCTGACCGAAACACATTGGTATGGTTGCGGCTCCTGCCTTAAGTGTGTAACTTTCTGTTCCAACCAATCACCATGCACAGATATCCAAATGTGTATTTTTGTGTTTTCCATTTACTTTTTATTCATATACAGTGTTTCACCACTGTGCCCATGCAGATGTTTACTCCTAAATTTGCATATGATGGTCATTTTATCCTTGCTATACTGGGTTTTTGGGGGTTGTTCTCTGTATACTTCTTTGTACAATTCTATCTGTACCCTTATTTCTTTGTTTTTTATGCTTGTTTTAATGTTTCGTTTTTTGTTCACATCGGAACGTAATTGAGCATGCACCCAGGACCATTGTATACCCTTATTTCAATTGAGAAACAAGTATTAGTTTCAGTATTTTCCCTACTTTTGTTTAGCTTTGTTATGCCCATTTCTATATTACTGTTCTACCCATATATTATAATTATTTCTATTTCTTTTTTGTTTTGGTTTGATTACACTATTTTTGTTGTGTTGTTTTTTCCTGCGTAGTATTCCACTGGGTGGATCTTTTGTTTCTCTGATTATGCAACTGTGTTGCCCAGACAATGGATAGATTGATATCCGAAATGCATTGACCATGTTTGCTGTTTCTCCTCTGTTTGTTTATCTGTTTGTATGATTTACAATCATCACAATATACATTTGATTCTGCATCATTACAGCCAGTGTATTTCATATTCTTTAAATATGTTGTATTATGTGGTTCATTGTGCATGTGTGCACTAACTCTGGGAGTACATAGCATTAAGGCTAGTTGGCTTTAATCTTCGGTGTTGATAAATGTGTTCCCAATTAGTGCCTGTTGGGTGCCCACCGTGCTCCTTCTATTTCATGTACAGTTTATTCACTCAATATATTTTGAATCCATTCTACATGGCTCTGCCCATTCACTTGGTTTCTAGTATTGGTCCCTAATTAGTCAGTTGGCAGAGCTGATGGCCATATACCAAGCCATCCTCACTACCAGAAATCATGAATCCTGGAACTAGTTATAATGACCTATTCCTATTATCCCTGAAATTGATTTGTAGAACACTTGATGAATAGAAAGCCAGCATTTCTTTGTTTTTAACATAACACTATTAAAGCATAGAAAATTGATCCAAACCATAGATTATATAATGATGTCAAGAAATATTATGATTTGCATTCAAATAAAATATGTATTTGAAAAAATGTTAACATTTACTCTAAGTTAATAAGTGCTGAAAAACAGGAAATTATTTGACAGATCAATAGTCAAATCTGGTTCTCTACAGGAGGAACTCAGTGGTATAGAACTCCTTGTAGAAATACAAATAACAACAGAAATGTGATCATAATCTCTTCCTGAAAGTAAAGTTTCCCCTATTGAATGGAGTAGAGATGCTCCGAATACCGATTTAATTAGTGGTAAAAAGGAAGATTGCATTATTGTAAAATGTTATCAATAACTACAAGATACTAACAAATATCACCTAACTCAATATGATTACCAGGAGACAGAAGATATTGGAGTGTTAATGACATTGTAGAAGATGTTTCAAATTCAAGATGGATTGTTGGTTATGAACAGTGGGTCATACCTACCTCCATCTAAAAGTAATATGTTAAAGCAACCCCATGATACTGCTAGACTTGGTTATAAGGGATTTCAAAAGATGATAGAGATCCTATGCGAGGTCACTTATTTTCCACCCAGGGGCCACATTCTAAACATGTATTTAAAGTTTGATTTTGGTGTGGCCACAATTTTACCTCAGTTCTCCCACACACCGGGCTCAACTACAAAGAAGAGGATTGATGTTTTCTTGCTCCAATGTACAGATTGACTTCACTGCACCCATGGTTCATTTTGCATGTGGTAACACGTATAAGTCAACCATTACTTGTCTATTTACAAAGTGGAATTAATGTCTCCCAAACCCAAATTGTAAGACTTCTAGAATAAAGAACACCTGTGGGAGACACATGTGTTTACCGTGACGCCAACAAAAAATCTGTCATCATCTCTCTAGCTCAGTCATACTCGAGTGGTGCTCTCAGATCTTGATTCCAACTTCCCTCCATTCTCATCCTTATTGACATCTCCTCTTCCTTTGATACTGTCAATCATGCCACCCTATTAAACTGGCTCCATGATACCTTTGCAATCACGTTCCTGGCACTGGATTGGTTGACCTCCTTCCTCTCTGACCAACCATCCCAGGTTCAACTGGTCCCTTTTCTCTCCTCCGTCACACTCTCCACCTGCAGCGGCCCTCAGGGCTCTATTGTCTAGCTGTGGTTCTTCAAACATCTACCTTGTCCCTCTAGCCCATTTGATCTATGCCTTCTCGCCTCACTTACAGTGTTATGCGTATGTCACACAGCTCTCCTTCAAGATTCCCTTCACTGCCTCCTTTTCTTCCTCTTTCATTCCCGAATGCCGGACTGCTAGAGAGGCATGGTGTGCTGCTAACAATATCTGCCTTAATGCAAGTAAGACTGAGATCCTTCTTGTTGGGACCCCATATCCCTCCTTACCTCCTACTCCCTGGCTGCCCTCCATGGGACCCCTCACCCTCCTGTGAGGTGAAACACCCTGGGGTCATCTATGACTCATCTCTCTCCTTCACTCCACACATCACAAATCTTGCCAAAAAGGCCCACTTTCAGCTGCAACAGCCTCTTCCCCAATCTGCCTAAATCCTCCCTTTGCCCCTTTCAACTAATCCACAATAGAACTGTGAGACTTATCCTTGGCCTCTAGCCCAGGGACATCATCTCTCCATCACTAAAATCTCTCCACTGGCTACCAGTTTCTGTGAGTTCAAGAGCATTTGCATCAACCACAAGGCTTTCTGCGTCCTGTGACCCTGCTACACTCAACTCTATCTCCCTAAATAACTTCCTGCTAGAGCCCTTGGGTCCTTTAGTTCTAACTCCCTGCAGATGAGATGCTTTTCCACAATTGCCTCCCTCTGGAATGACCTCCCTGCCCCTCTCAGACTTGTGCTGGAACGCTATTGGCCTGATTCACAGAAGTGTTTTATAATGGTGCAATCCCATAGGAAAATGCTCTGTTAATCAGGCCCTATATGTTCCTCAAGCTTCTCAAGACCCTCCTTTTCTATTCCTCCTTCCTTCTGCCCCCTCCCCTGCTAATGTCCCCCTCTGCCTCTTTTTGACTGGCTGTCTAGTGTCTTTTCAGATTCTCAAAGGGCACGAGGCCCTCCACAACCAGTCCACACCTGCACTTGTTCTCTCCTGACCTCCTTCGCCTACTTGCACTTGCCTTACTGGGCACCCACCCCCTGCACTAGCCTGGCTGGGCCTGCACCATTTGAACCCACCCAGCCCATTCAGCCCATTCCTCAGACTTAACTTGTGGACCTTCTTTTCCCTGCACTCTCTGCAGTTCCCTGGCACTTGGCCACCTGGCCCCCCCTTTTGCACTCACCTAACCCATGCCCCCATACCCCTGCTATTGCGCGCTCGCCACTCTGACCTGCACTTCCTTTCCCTCCTTAGCAATAGTGCATTCCGCTCTGTCTGGCACTTCCCCTTCTTCCCTCCCCCCACACTTCTTGTTACTGCACTTGCACGATCCAAATGACAGAAAGCCTAGTAGAACCGTTTTAGTTTTCTTCATATCTGTTCGCTCCTCCCTCTTTTCATGTTGTGCCTTGAAACACCATTTGTTGGATAGGTGCATTATGAATTTCCAATATCTAAGATAAATGAATCCAAAACGATGTGTCAGATGATGCTGTGTTTTGGTGGTGATTGCTGAATATTTATGCTCAAACACATAGGACACATGGAACATTTTGGGGAAAACAGAGAAGCAAGAGAACCCATCTGGCATGAGAGAAGCATATTTGGATTCCAACTGTAGCTGATGGGGAAACCTCTTTGAAAGGGTGTTAGCGAGACTGGATTGAATGCATCAGTTTACCCCTAAATCTGGACCAGATTAGCTGAGAGGGATTTTGGGAGCTGGTTCAAGGACTGGAGAGAAACCTTGCCTGACGGAGCCACCTGAGATGAGCCTTTGATATACAAACAAAAAGTGAGTACCTGTGACTCAATATCATTTAGACAATTTTCCCAAGAATTAATGAAATCCCAGATAGCATAAAAAAGTATTTTGGGAACCCTGTTTAAAGGGTATACCACTGAAAAAGGTAATATGTAAGATGTATCTGTTTTTTTTTTTTATTTATTTGCCTTTAGTTCATTTACAAGAATAATTTCAAGTAGAACCTTTGCAAAAGAACAAGTTAAAATCCATGTATAAAGAGAAGAAAATTTAGACATTTGATTTTTACATTATTTTACATTATCACATAATACTTTAAAATGCTTTAAAATACAGTTTAAAATACAAGTGAAAGAAAAAATATACCAATCAGTTTATCAGCTCAGCAATTCATTCTCCAGTCAAAATAAGTTCTTTTTCTATATGCTTACAAAAGCTTACTAGTTCATAGATTAAACGGTTGTGAGTTCCTTGCATCATACGAGACCATAAAAACTCAAGACAATCTTCAAACCCTATATCAACAAATTTCATAAATCTTGCTGTACGTATTTTGTTAAAATGGGGACAATAGAGAATGAGATGCTTCATTGTTTCATATGGTTCGTTACACTCATCAAATCGACATCCCACAGCAAATGTGGTGGTATTTGTTCGCCAATTCTTTATTCTATCTCTAGTATGAAAAAGATTAAATCTAAATCGAATATAGGTCTTCCTGATAATTTCACAGGGAAATAAAGTGATATGTGCATAGCGAGGGATGCGCTGTTTAACAAAGGCGCCATATTCTTCATAAGATTTATAAGTCATAATCCGATCAATAGTTACGCACCAGTCTAAATCAAAAAGTTTTTTTTTTGCATAGCACGGGCGAAGATGGATATCATTCACTGTAATATTCACTTCACTTAAAAGTTGTTGCATTTTCAATTGATAATTATAAAAGGAAGGAGAACAGTGGGTACCTAGCATCTTATGCAAATCCGCATATAGCGAGTTATTCGGTGGATAGTTCATTTTTGCAAAATGAGATAACTGTCTCCATTTCCATCTAGTCGATAGTGCCACCAATCCCAATTCATGGCGTATGATGGCATTTGGAATGGACATAGGCAAGAACATTGCTGCTTTTAAAAGTGAGCCTTGTACACAATCCAACATATTAGACATATCACACAGACATATATCTAGGGCATAAAGAATAATACTCTCCGTTTTCAGGGACATAAATTCAATTAGCGGAGTTAGTGAAAATTTGCAAAACCGGGTGTAAATCCTTTTCATTTGCGAAAGGAGTGTCCTGGTTTTGGATTTGATTAGGTCTGTCCATACTTTGATAGAATTCTGATCAGAGAGATAATACCCCAAATAAATGGCGTTGTTAATGCAAGATATCTGCGTATCCATAATATGCCATCTAAAACTGCCCTTTTTCTGTATCTGTTTTGTGATTATGATTAAAATGGAAACCATAGGTAGCATCTTCATAATACGACTTTTATCTTGCAATTTGCGGTCTCTGGAAGCTTTAGACAAATTGAATTGACATGCGGAATAACACGTCCTTTTATTTATGCCTGCCATTGTCATTGAAGTCATTGAAAGCTATTCCTTATTGAACACGTGGAACTGGGGTGTGGATTTACAATTATTTGCAAAAGAACCAACATCATATAACCTGAGATCAAATAGTGTTTGTGCCCAAGCTAGAAACCAGGAGCTTGTCATAGATAGAGTCTATCATTTTACATTTAAATCTGCCAGAGGACTGGTGTACCACATTGTGAAGTAATCCTATTTCTCTTAGAAAACTAAGTGAATTATTAATTTTAAACTTTCATTTGATAACTTCTTCATCTTATGATTTCAGGTGGAGGTGGGTTTAATTTAGACACATTATTCTATTGTTCATTGTGTGATGTTATTTTTGTGAAATCGTCAATATCGAGTTGCATGTCTGCATATAGTACAGTAATGTGAGACCATTGCCTTGAACAGTCCTTCATATTTGTTTCTTATGCATGGATGATATGACTACAATGAAAATTAATACATTGCAGCCTGCCTACGATCTCCTGTCTTCGGTTGCCAGACATTTGGTTGAAAAGAATTTGTCGACAGGACATTTGGTCGAAACCATTTGCATCTTCGTACTAAGTCTTTTGGTAGTGTTTTAAAGGTGACTTCCCCAGAATTGGAAGTTACGGCACAGCCTGCCATTCCTTGATTTATTATGTTTAATAAAACAAAATATGATGATTAAAACAGCCTGTTTCTTTTCCTAGATTATGGGGTGGGATTGTTGCAGTTTGGGTTATGACATCAGGACCATACGATAACATTAAGTATGCATTCCTTAGATGTATTGCATCACAACAGGGAGTCAGGACTTTCACTGTTTTGAACTGTTTAACTTTATTAGTTTACTCTCCTTCACCTCACTTATTGGTAGTGCATAGTAGACAATTGGTTTGTGTTCCTGCTTTTCACTGAAAGTCAGCATTGTCCAGCATAGTCTGATTGTGGCTGATTTCCATTTCTTGTGGGTCGTAGACTGATGTGCCATTGATTAGTTTTCCCATCCTTACTTGGTAAGATTGTTTTGTTCTGTGATACTCAACTTGTAATTTTGGAGAAAGCTCTCTTATTTGGTACACCTTTCGCCCTTGTAGTTCTTTTTATTTGATCTGCTGAGTTCTGGTACATTGGCTTCCTTGTCTCATGGGTATGACAATGCTACTCTTTGAGTGGCTGGGTGTTCAACTGGATGGTGGTAAGAAGCTCTGAATGGATCACTGCTTTAGATCTTTCTCTCTCTCTCTCATCCCACAATATGCGCTTACTTTGGGTTTCTGGTGGTTCTACAGGTTGTTACTTGCACTCTCTGAACCTCTGTTTGAGCTGATACAGCAATATTTGTCATGTGATGGGTGTTTGAGTAGATAGAAGTTATCGAATAGTGTCGCTCAGAGACTTACACCTGCTGCTCCTCATACAGGTTGGATTTTGATGAGGCATGTGAATGACTTGATAATGCGTTGACGCCCAACACTTCATTGCAATATGAGTGTTTCTTTGTGTCACTGTCCTGGTTTCTCTCCCTTTCATTTTGCCCTGTGGTCAAACTGGACTTCCATTTGGGAGATCAGGTGACTACGTTTTTGGTCCAGGGGGGGGGGGAGGGGCACTTGGTTTTGTCAAATATTATGGATTCTGTCAGTGGCTTGTTTCCTGGGCATTGACTTAACTCATCAATGTATCAAAGCATTGTCCAGATTCTATTTGCTACATCGAAGCCTGCCCATTGCATTGTGAACATTTGAGTGGATCAGTGTTTGTAGAAGACCCATCGAACTTCAGTCTGACGGATCAGTTAGGACTCGAGGTTGTCGCAATTTCAGGGGTTGTTTGTCTTCTGTTGATAGAACTGAGCCATTGTTGACACACAGACTGAGCTTAATGATTAGAAGGCATAATTATAATCAAATAATAATTTAGTACAAGTGCTAAATTTGCCATTTACTGTAAATACACTGTTCCAGTCTGGCTGAAGATGTAAATTGCTAATTTAATTGGTGTATTATGTCCTCACGCTAAATTAGTTGTTTCTATAGAGACCTCAGATGTCTGCCAAGCCAGAGCCCTAACATGAACGAGAGAGACTGTGCACAGTTAACAAATGTGCTTACAATAAAATGCAGTAAAAAATATGTGAAAATGAAATGGAAAACGATACGCACAAAGGGGACAAAAGTGTCCAAAACTTTCTGTTTAGGCAATCACGCAATGGGGAATTAATTAAATGATCCAGCAGGCTTTCTCCTGACTAGTTGCAAAGCGTGCATATGTCCAGTGCACACAAGATAAATCATGTCACTTTTTATGTACCCAGGCTGAAGTGAAAATACATCACCTCCCATGCTCAGAAAATCCCCCCATTGCTATTCATAAGCCGCCATCTGTCACTGGTCTCCTCGGGGCCGTGCTGTGCAAAGTGTACATAGCAGGCCAAAAGCAAACACTGCGAGCGCTCTGGCATGTTCATGTATTTATTCGTCTTTCTGTCTCGCTCCCATTCTCTTAGGGAAAGTCATTCAGTTCCAGTGATATATATATATATATATATATATATATATATATAAGAAACCTCACAGGAAAACAAATATTAAGAATTATAAAAAGATACAGCAATGGTGCATGAATGTATCCATTTAGGAAGAAAATATGCTTTATTTAGGACACTACTACAACCGAAATACAGGAGCATAAGGTTCCTCATTAAATTATGATTGCCGTATTAACCAAGGCATTTTCATGGAGACATTTTCCACTTTTAATATGAGTTTCCAGGCCAATAAGCATCTTGCTCGCATTACTGTGTTCATAGCAAGGGGAGGGCTGACACTGAAAGCTTAATTCAAGAAACAGCAAAGCAGACACTCGCATAGGTCCAAACAGCCATTGGCATCCTATGAAATACACCTTTGAAAAACTCCATCACTCCCTGATATAGGTATCAAATCACACATGGTCCCCGAAAAGAACACATGTACTTACCCCCCCTTCTAACCGATCCCCTCGCCTCTTTCCTTCGTCATTGCTCAGACGTAGTATGTGTGATCAACCAGTGCACCATAAGGGCCTCACTCTCTCTCCTTATCCCTCTTGCCCTCACTTTCTTCCTCCCATCCCTCTTTCTCATTAGCACTCATGGCAGGGGTATGTAGCAGGGGCTTTTTTAATCATCCTCATTTTGTTACAAGTGTAAATTGCATTTTTTCGTAAGCACTTAGGTGCTGTGGGGGCCCGTTATGGCGATTTTACTGGTCCACGAGGTAGACTGGACAGAGTAAAGTGAGGCAAACTCGCTTTTACACCTTCCATTTTCCACTATGTCTCGTGAAAAAGTAAACACTGCATGCAGGCACCCTTAGCAGGTAGCGTTTACCCTTGGAATCCTATGGAATCTGATTTGTCTTGACCAGGTGCAAAACCGAGGTGGATTCCATAGAAGTCCACTTGTTGTACTCCTGCATGAACATCTGGTGTATAACAGGGCACACTAACGTCACAGAGGAGGACTGCAGATATTGGGCCTCATTACACGGTAGGTGTGCCGGTAAAATACCAGCACCGCCTTGGTGGAAAGGGGAATTACTGCCCTATTCCAAGGTTGGTGGGGCGGTAATTCCCCCTTCCACCATTGCTCTTCCCCATTCCCATTTTTGCCCATAGGGCATAATGGGAATGGGGAAGGTGCTAATTACGGTAGCGCAAATTTGCGGTGCCGTAATTAGCAGCAAGGTCCCTTAGCGGGTTGGTTTTTAACGCCTGCTAAAAGCAGGCATTGAAGTACCAACCCGCTAAGGGACCTCGTAGTAAGGCGGTAAGGGTTAACGGTCACCGGTACCATTACCGGTGAGCGATAAAACCCTTGCCGCCTAACGTGTAATGGGGCCCATTTTCTCGGTTCTGTGCCCCTCTTCTTTCTCAGCACTCCTTCAAAATGGTGCAAAGCGGGAAATGGATGCCGAAAAACATTACATCTTCCCGCTGAATCGTGGTATTCAATAAACTAACAAAACTGCATAAACAGCACCCTGCCCTTTCCTGATTCATTGCATTTTCTCTCCTTCCCTCTTCCCATCCTCCCTTTTTTCCTTAGCACTTTGAAGAGGACAAGAGGGTGGAAACTAAAGGGTTGTCAGGGGGTCCTCAAAGGGAAGTGCAAATTGGAAATTGGAATATAACACATTAATACATTAAAAAATAACCATATTTATATATATATATATATATATATATATATATATATATATATATATATATATATATATATATATATATATATATATATATATTATTGGGCGGTGATAGCTGCCCTATAGTTAAGGTAAGTCGGAGACACATAGGAACCCCTCAAAATTCTATTGTTAATAACTTTTGATTTGAGTAACGGATTAGGCCGGAATTTCCAAAGTGATTAATAGTCTGCATCCCCCAGACTGCACCATTTTGTAACGATTTGTCAAAAAAAGAAAATGTTATTAAGCGTCAAAGTTTAGTTTTTCTTCTAAAAGTGTGCCCTACTTCCCATTCATTTTCCCATAGACAAAAAAGGTCAATTTATACCCAAGTGTACAGCCTAAACCACTGGATGGATTTCGACCAGGTCCGAAACATTTTGGGCACAAAGCCTTGACTTGCAATCCTTTTGTGGTTTGGGGTTATTCTGTGCAGTGGTTATTTTAAAAAATCTGAGAGAGAAGGGGATCCTCCTGTCCCCACAAAAATGATAGTTATATACCCCATGGTGCATTGCAGCATCATGGTTTTTAGAAATGAAACAACCTCCATCTTGTTTTTCTCTCGATGCGAGAGATATTCCCGGCTATAGCCGAGGTTATGGGAAAATGAAACGCAGTAAAAAGCTACTTGTAGGTCAGAAAAAATATATAAATGTCATCAGGGTAGAGGTGGGGAGATGGTCAGAGGGTACTGAGTGAAATTTGGGATTTGGAAGGGGTGTAGGGACCAGGTTTGCAGCACAAAGCTTTCCGTAGCCTCAGCTATAGCTGCAAATCGCTGACATCTCGATGCAAACTTCGTCACAGAAGCAGTGTGTGCTTTGGGGTGAAATGGAGAGGGCAGAGGAGGTGAGGAGGTCATCTGGGGGTGGGGGAGCTGGCACAGAGGAAGGGGGCAATCGGTGAAGGCCTGGGGGGTTTTGAGGCATTTTTTCTGCTGTTTTGACGAGTTTTGTGGCTATATTCGAGGCTAGAATGACTACAAATTAGAGCGGCTATGTGTAGTTCGGTATGACGCATGGCTATATAGTTTTGGGTGTCAGTGTTTTATATATTTTTGGAAAGTTCTTTGTTTAGGTATAGTTTCATCGGGGTGAAAAATGTGTAGTTTGGTATGATGCGTGGCTATATGGTTTTGGGTGTCAGTGTTTTATATTTTTTTGAAAGTTCTTTGTTTGGGTATAGTTTTGTCGGGGGTGAAAAATTCCTGGCCATGGCAAAGGCCATGGTTGGAGACTTGGTAGGTATTAGAGAGTCTTTTTTTATTTTGGATGTGTTTTCAGATGTTTGAGCATGTGAGACTTTGGAGAGAAATATAAGAAAATAGTTTAACAAATTGAATATGAAAAGGAGGAATTGTAGTGTAGTTTTAGATGTATAATAGAATGTATTTTAGGGTGTGTATTTTACAATTATGGTTTTATATTGTGTCACTGTGGCATGTTAACCTACCTAGTTTATTGTTACATATTTTATTATTTTTCAGTTATTTCATATATGTACATGAGCATTGTTGTTCTGTACTGATTATTTAAGTTGTATAGTATTATAAAAGTTAAAGTCAGTCCCCATCTCAACTAACTTTTTGTAACCGCGGCTATAATAAAAGTCAATGAACTGTAGCCGAAGGTTTAATAAGAATTTTTTCTTGCTATTTCTTTTGTATTTGTGTATTTATATATGATAATAGTCCTTAAAAGGACTATTCGGGGAACACTGAGTTTAGAACTTTAGCATATCAGGAGTTCTGTTTTGATGTTATCAAGGAATACTGTTTTTCCTTCATCGGTTAGGTGTACTCTGTCATGCCTATTGAAATTGGCCATGTAGAACTGTATGTTGTTGTTCAAAATCCATAATTGGTTGTGGTCTGTCATGAATGCTGAAACTGCTTTTTGAACATTTCTCTGGGATTTCTCAATGTTACCATTAAATCTGGTGGTCCATCTCCGTTTTTGCCTCTGAGTTGGTTGGAAAAGATGAAGATGGTGTGAGGACATAGTTCCATTCTTTTTTCCATGTCTTGTTTCATGATTTAAGAAAGAGACGCCCCTTGTGCATTCCCCCAAATCATTGCCTCCACAATGAATGAATAGGATGTCTGGGTTCCCTGTACTTATCAGACTTAACAATTTTGGCAGACTTTGAAACCGCTGCATAACTCGTATTCCAAACCATTTAATTGAGAAATTCGTCAAACCTAGGTCCATGGTAATATTTAGTTTCTCGCAAAAAGCCATCAACCAAAACAGTCAACTCTCTCCAATCAGTGAAACCGTTTTCATTGCAGCCATCATGATATCTGCAGGGTTTCTCTGTTTCCAGGAAAGTGATTCCTACTTTGGATTTCAAAGTGGTTTGTATGAGTGCGGTATGTATGATGTTTGTGTTGTAGTTTCTAATTGGTTGATGGTGTTGTTGATATTATTCACTGCATTGCTATTTGCTGGTAGACATCCACAGCACCCAACTGTAGCCACGGCTATATTAGTACAAATGACACGTCATGTGTTTGTGGACGTGTAGTGGCTGCGACTATATTTTTGGCTGCATCTATAAACATACATTTTGTGTGCAAAAATCATCTGTTCCTGTGGATTATACAGTACAGATTTTTCTTTATCTAGGTTATTGTATGTATGTAGTTGTTCACTTATTTCATTTTAAGGTTTGAAGTCCATTTTTTTTCGATTTTGGGTTTGCCGAAAAATGTTCTTGTAGCCGCGGGTACACACCAAAATCTTTAGCCGCGGCTATGAAAGAGGGTAGGTCGAGAGAAAATAGATTTCTGTCGGTTTCAATGTTTATTATTGGTTGTTGTTACTTTTGCATTTGTGTAGGGCTTAGTGATAGGTTGTGCTGAAAATGTGTCAACCATGTTAGTAGTTTTATTTGTTTATAGTCCTCTGTTTTTGGTGTTTCTTTTCGAAAGTATAAAAGCCACCATTTTCGGCATTTTTCTCCTTTTGATTGCTGAATTTTGACTGTGCACTTGGCAAGAGTGTGGCTGATGTGAAAGTAAGTGTTACTCTGTATTTACAGATTTGAAGGTTTATTTGTAGTGTTGTGTGTGTTAGTTGTAGTGACCATTGCTATCAGATAGTGTTCATTATTATTTTATTCATTTGCTGTGTTTGAAAAAAGTGGAAATCTAGCATTTGTATTTGTGATTAAGGCTGATGGTTTCTTTTATTTTACCTCATGTACATTTAATGTATTTTGAGCTATGCATTACTTGAAGGTGTTTCGATTGTTTTGTGAGGTAATTCAATTGGTGGTGTTGTGCAAGTTCATGCAAGTTCATTTTTGTAATGTACTTATTTTTGTATGTTCTTGTAGCTGCATTGTTATCATCATCCCAGTGGATTTGCTCTAGATGTTGTACAGTTAACTCCCATGAAAGGTCAATCTATGTTCAAAACATAGTAGTACTGTCGGAGATGGGAGCAGCACATCTGTAGACTGTTCATGAAAAGCCTCCTCTGTGTCCTTTCTATAATGTTGGATGATTCTTTAAATGCAGTGGTTCAGGTATTTTAAGACTCTGGCTGTTGGTGGCAGTACCTTCAATGTGTGGTGGTTGATTTTGTACAACCACTGCTCACAGTTCCAGTGATGAGGGAAGCCGGTAAAAGAGGAGTCTGTGTATTTGATACCAGTGTTGACTTTTGATTAGTGGATGGAGATGCTGCAGGTTGTGCTGCTCTACGTCTATGTAAAGAATGGGACCCATGTATTTTCTTTTATGATGGATTAATCATTATCAATGTTCCTAGACTTTGCGATCGAACATCAGAAGGTCCACGACACAGAGTTTTCTTGTAGAAGAGAGTGCCTCCTCTGCCTCTTGTGTTGCAGTGTTTCTTGACTTTGAAGAAGTGCCAACTGTCTGCTGTTTTTTCCTTTGATGTGTATTGTTGGTCCAAATGATGATGTTGTCAGTACCTGTGCTCCCATGAGTAGACATGTTGGAATGTTTTAGTAGGGAGCAACATTTAAAACAATGAAAATTACAACATGAAAAAGACAATGCTGGCAAAAATGAAATAGTTCAAAAAAAGTAGTTTGATAGACTATGAACCTCATTACAAGTTTGCCGGTTCGGAATGAACGGTGCTGGTAAAATCGTACCGCACCATTTACCAGAAAGGCAAACTATGAGTTCTGCTGGTGTGTGGAGTTACACCCGCCAGGTCTGACCTGGTGAGCATAATGCCACCTGGCCGCAGACGTTGCGGAAACACCAGCACCATTACCACATAGTGCCAGTGTTTCCGCACTCCCCATTCCCATCCATGGGAATGGGGATTAAAAGAATTGCTGGCGTCGGATTTACCGGACTACAAGGGTTGTAATGCCCAGTAAATCCAGCAAATCCAGCGCCAGTAATTCACTATGTAAGGACATGTATAGCATTTTGCCTGCATATAATAGTATTTTGCCAGCATATAAGAGCATTTTTCTTGCCTTTTTTTGCCAGTATAATATATAGTGTTATTGCTAGCATACAAAGCACACAGACATGCCCAATTTGAAACTACAGATATTCAGAGCACATTCTTTTACACTGATAGATAGAAAATGTAGGCAGACAAGCCACGCCAATAAAGGGATGGGTACAAGTTTTCTTAGGAAAAAGAAATGAAGGGAGCAGTTAGTTCTTGCTGGGCTGAGGAGACAGACAGACGGAGTTTCAAGGGGTTCAAGCGCTGGCTGAATATTATCAGTTGGTGCTGCCCCACACAAGTTTACACAGGAGTTTTGCGCTGATACTGGGGCTGCAAAAGATATTGAAGTTGTGCGGGAATCAGATCACTGGGCTTGGTAAGAGATTTGTGCCAAGTGAGGATATCTGTATGCTGTACGTGTGGCTAGGATTTTTGCAGTGCAGAGAAGTTAGAAATCATTGCAAGTTTATTTTTCTCTATAACCAAAATGTGGGAACATTAATCCATGTTTCCAAAATACCTGCTTGTTCTGTTTGTTCTTTTATATTGCAGATGATGCTGTAAAATAATAAATGGTTAGATCTGGTGACTTGTAAATGATATGCAATACAAAAAGCATATATAAAAACTATTGGGATTTTTGTGTCATTCATGCATCTATGAATTATTTACGTAAGTGAAGTACAAAGGGGAGGTTCATATCAGTGCAGTAGTGCATTACCAATTTACCACTGTAACTAAAATAGCAAACAAGAGAAGGTTAATAATAAACAGCTACAAAGTAGAAGGGTTGTGTGTGGTGTGATGAATGTTTCCTTCCTTGCATGCTGATGGGAAGGAGGTGTCTAATCTGACGCATAGGTTACTGGATGTACATAAAACAGTAGCACCAGCCGCCAACTGTAGGTGGCGCTATGAATAACCCCATTTGGTTCCATGAGATGTGCTAAGTCTAGGACTCTCTACAGGCAAATATAAAATATTCTAATGGGAATGAAAGGTTTGTTTTTATAATGGGGTTATAGTATTAAAAAAAAACATGCTCACCACCATACCACTAAAATTACCACCAATACAAGATAACAAGGTAAGGTCACTAAAATAGTATGGTACCAGACCCACTCTAAATGTAAGACTAATATACTGCCAAATTATCGCCCATATTTTTACAGTAAGAACATACTGTAAAATCCCGAAATTACCCCAATAAGACAAAATCTGCTACAAATATTGATGCATTGGCCGCGACCTGAACCCGGGTCAACTGCTTGTAAAGCAACATGAAATTCCAAAAGAACAAAGAGACAGATTTAAGAAAGACAACTCCTGCATAGGTAAAATAATTGATCAGGGAGAAAGTTTGGATATTAGAATGCCCTCCCTAGACAATCAAGATGCTAATAAAATACAGGTAGGAAGAATAGGTACTCAAAAGGAGGGTACAGATCAGTCACCTGAAGAGTTCTTTGAGCCACAGATTTTTGAGGAAGTTAAAAAGATTGGTACCATGCCAAATACTACAAAAGTCCAAAATTATAAAATGTCAAGTTATCAGGTGATTTTGTTTACACATATTCAGTTGGAGGATTGTACTGTAAACTCTGATGATCCCCGGATGGAAGGGCAAAATGTGGCCACACTGAAAAGGACCCCTGAATATGGGGAGATGAGTAAGGTTTCTGAAATGGAAATGGACAGAAAGGAGGGAAAAATGTCCTTTCATTTACCGATGTGCTTAGACAAAAGTGAGAAAGGTCTGAGAAAAGTGAATCCTGAAATCAGTAAGAATTCACACTTTTTGTGTGTGTTAGAGGAAGTTGAAGACAGATATTATGCTCCCATTACTGTGGAAGAGAAATGCAATACATTTGCAATGATTGACAAAGGCGCACAGGCCACAATTATGTCCAAATAATTGGTAAAAAGTATCAATGAAGGTAGATCTCCACAGAATCAGATCACAGTGAGGCAGAGTGAAGGCCCAGTACATAACTTTAACGGTGAGGAGAGGAGGTGCCTATTGTGGGTGTCACCGAGATTGACATAAAGATAGCAAAACACAGAATGAAGCCGGAAGTATTGATCACATCTATTTGTGAAATTCCATTTTTGAGGGGGACAGATTGCCTGAAAAGATTATCTCCTCTCATAGATGGGATAAATGTGGTACTGTGGTCCTTAACCAAAAAAACATTAAGACCTAAGAAAAGTAAGTCACAAAACAACAGTGTAAATGAATGCCATACTGTTGCCGAGTTGAATGATGCAGTGGAGGTGTACCTACAGAATAGCTGTGTGCCTAGTGTCACTGTTATTTTGATGTGTCAGGATAAAACTCAAAATGAACAGCAAAAACAATCTATGCACATTTTTTGGACACCAGGAAGAAATGGCAAACTGAAACAGATGAACACACATTGTGCTTCTATTTAAAAGAGAAGAAATGCAAACAGAACACTATTCCTAAAGCAGGCACAGAAAAACACATTACCACCCTTGCTGAAATACACATGGAAGATGAGCAGCCATGGATTCACATTGGTATAAATGTCCATTCTAAAATGATAAAAGCCACTTTGGCGCTTCAACAGGAAAGGAATTTTATTAATGAGAAATTACTGCAGAGAATAATGGAAAGGGAGGAGATCCCAAAATTTAGAATTAAGAACCAATATATCTCTGGTTTGGACAATCCAGAATCTGAAAATTGAATTGCACGAAGGTGCATGCTAAAGATTAATGTTGGACAAAAAGCCAACTACCACAATGTGTGGATAAAGAGTGGAACACAAAATGATTTTTATCTGGGCAATGATATCATGCACAGAATGTGCATGATGGTAGATTTCCTTAACCAAAAAATATGGTCCCGACTAGGTGGGCCTGCGCCCGAATTTGAAGACAAGTGAAAGGCGTATCATTGTACACAATTGGTCCCATATGCGATTGAATTACAGGTGGCAGAGATTATTAAGAACTTGGAATGTAGAGGAATTATCAGATCCTTTCATAGTACCTCCAACCCTCCTATTGTGGGTGTATTAAAGCCAAATGTTCAATGGCGTCTGTGTGCAGATCTGAGGGAATTAAATAAAAGAGTGCCAGTATCTAGATGGCCTCTACCATTCATTGATCAAGGCCTTGCTCAAGGGCATGGGTCAAACGTGTTTACCACATTAGATCTTACATCTGGATATTGGTGTGTGCCACTGGCAGAGGACATTCAGAATGTATTTTCATTTTCATTTGATAAAACACAATACAGATGGGCTAGAACACCATTCGGGTATGTCAAGAGTGGGAGCGAATTTGGCATATTTTTGAGAAAGGCTATGCCAGATGCAGTGGAAAGAGGAACCATAGTTTATGTAGATGATGTCCTGATAAAAAATGAAAACTTAAAAAGTAATTTTAATGAAATTAGACATGTACTCGACCAATTGCAAAAAGCGGGTGCCAAAGTATCTTTACAGAAGGCCAAATGGTACAAGAAAAAGGTGAACTTTTAGGCCATGAGGTAACTGAACATGGGCTAAATCCACAAAAGAAAAAGGTGGAGGCCATACAGAAATTGAAAGATCCTAGAAATGTGAAAGGTTTAAAAAGTTTATTAGGAATGACGGGATATAACAGGAAATGTATTAAACATTATGCGGGAATTACTCAACCATTGACTACACTATTGAAGCTGAATACACCCTGGAAATGGGAAAATGAGCAATCTGAGGCAGTTGATAAATTGAAGGAATGTCTCACAAAGGCACCATGCTTAGTGTATCCCATAAAAAACTGAGATTTCTTTATAAAAATAGGTTTCACTAAACATTGTATGTCAGCAGTGTTATCTCAAAAACATGATTTGAACCACAAAACTATTGCTTATGCAATTAAGGCATTTTCTCAAGTTGAAACTAAATTCAGTTAATGTGAAAAGGCTCTTCTGACCACTGTGTGGGCGTTGCAACATTTTCGCCCCATTGTCCAAGGGGAAAAGGTAATCATTGAGACAAATCATCAACCATTGCAGTTTTTACAGATTAAAAGAATTAGGTCAGGCAATCTAGCACAGTCCAGAATTACTTCATGGGCATTGGCATTGCAAGGCTTTCCTGCAGAAGTGCGGTATGGCCAGAATAAAAAGTGCCCAGTTGCTCAAGGATTAGCAGATTTACATAACTGTGCAGCTGAATGTGTATCAGACGAAGTAGAGGTGGAGTCTAGTTTGCAGGAGTTTGAACAGTCACCACACAAAGCATTTGATGAAAATACATGCAAGAATTTACCAACTGTATATGTTGATGGATGTGCCTTTCACATTGAAAATGACAGCAATAAACAGTTGGTATCAGGGATAGGAAATGTCTGGTTGAAATGTGAGGACATTCCTAGTATAGGAATGAGAATTGGGGCTAGGAGTAGCCAGGTAGCAGAGTTAGCAGCCATTTATAAAGCAATTACTACTGCAGTTGATAACAAATTCAGTGAAATTGTCCTGGTGACTGATTCTGATTATGCACGAAATAGCTTTATAGAAGATTTGCCTGGCTGGAAAGCAAGAGGCATGATCACATATAATAAAAAGCCCCTCAAGCATGGGAAAATGATACAGGCTATAGACAAATTAGTGTCAGAAAATGATTTAACAGTATACTGGAGGAAAATTTGTGGACATTTGAAAAGTCCAGGAGAAGATAAGGAGGGAAATGATAAAGCAGATCAATTGGCTCAGGTTGGGGTTGTTATGGGAGAGTTATTACCCATTGAACACTTAATTGGTGAAATACAAATAGATGCAGTTACACGCTCCAAAACTCCAAAGTGGGTAGAACAACCAGTAGTGCAATGGAGTTATGATACACCAGATCAAGAATTGATTAGGGCGCAAAAAGATGATCCTATATTGGGGATCTATTCTAATCATTTGATGGATCCCGAACAAAATCCTTTACCTGAAAATGATTGTACAGGAAAAGAAGAGTTGAGGGTGTTGTTAAAGAATAAAAAATGGATTAGACTACAGGATAGACTTATGATTAGGGAATCCTTAACAGGACAGATGCAGTGGGTGGTACCCCTTTCATTCAGAGGGCTAATGTTACACCATGCACATGATGCAATAACTACAGGACATAGAGGTTCACAAAAGACTTTAGATATACTGAAAGATTATGCCTACTGGCCACATATGTCCCAAGATGTGGAATTATACACCAGGGGGTGCCTGGTACGTGCCCAATTAAAACACGTGTCACCAATGCATAGAGCTCCATTGATGAAAAGAGGCTTAACCCTTCCATGGTCAGATTTGCAAATTGACTATGTAGGGCCTGTAAAAACGTCGAGTAGGGATAATCGTTATCTTTTGACCGTGGTTTGTTTGATGTCGAAATGGGTAGATTGTAACCCTGCACCAGATTGTAGTGTACAAACAGCAGCTACATTACTGGTAAATCATATATTTTCAAGATTTGAATTACCACAAAGAATAAAGTCAGACAGAGGAAGTCATTTCACAAGCACCTTAATGATAATGAGTAAGGTGTGGCAGATATTGGTAGTGAAATAAAAACTGCACATTGCATACCGGCCACCTCTTCTGGAAATGTTGAACGTTGCAACAAGTCTGTTGTGGAGATATTAAATAAGTTTGTAGTGGAGGCAGGTTCCAGTTGGGATTTACGATTACCTCTGGTATTGTTGGCAATCAGATCAACTCCTGCTAAAGCAACAGGTATCAGTCCTCATGAGGTGTTAACAGGAAGGAAAATAGTACTTCCGCAACATTTATAACACAGGAGACATGAGCAAAAACTTGTGAGTGCATCTACAGTTCACAAATATGTGGAAGAACTGAGAAAGCATTTACAACATGCATTTATGCAACGGAATTTGGAAAGAGCTGCTGAAAGTGCAAAGTCATATTATGATACAAAGGCATCTGTGAAAGTGCATAATGTAGGGGATTTCATTTTGGAAAAGGTAAACATGAAAATTCGAAATGTCTTGTGGTCTGGCAAGGGCCATTTCAAATAGTGGATAAGGTGTCCCAGTAGTTTACAAAATATTAAAGACAGAGGGTGAAATGGTAACAGGACAATTTGTTTATGTTAACCAAATTAAACCCTGTCACCCCAAACATGAAATCAGAAGGCTTGAGCAAGTAGAGACAGCTTAAGTGCCCTGAATACATGGAAAGACGCAGAGACTATATTCATAGTGTCCCACAAAAAAATAGGTATAATGTTTATTGTGGAGATAAATGCAGATGAAAATACCACATTTGAGAAAGGTGTGGTAATAAAAATTCATAGAAGGTACTGGATCAGGTTAACTTACTATCGTACAAATGAGATGTTCTACATAACATTTTTTGATGTATGATGATGTCATATGTATGTTATTGTTTCTCTTTAACATATGCTTAGTCACAGATATAGGAAGAGTCAATCGGAATGTTTTGGACTACATTTTGTTTTTGGCAGTATGGTAGAAAGGGTAAAATTGGTATTGTGCTATGTACTTAATATGTCCCTTTTCTATTTAATTTAGAATACTAACAAACATTGATTGGGGTCAGAGGTCACAGGACCGGAGGACGTGAGATATGATGGAGTCATGGAGTCCAGGGTATGAAGCTCTGGTAAAGCCTCAAGACCGAAGTATGGAGGTGAAGACAGAGCGACCGGGATGCCTAAAGAGATGATTTCTATGGAAAAGCACCCAAGAGCGTCAGGATGAAAGAGTTTCACCGAATGAACCAGATGATGAAAAGTTGATGATCAGGACATCTCAGAGGTGCGGTCATAAAGATATTGAACGTCATTAATGGAACAGTAGTGAATTGAACTTAATTCTGCAGTGTTGCAGGTGGAGTATAATATCATCCTATGTGACTGGAAGTGAGGGCGATGGAGTCTCACAACTTTATTATTTTATTTTATTGTTTGGATTAGTTATGTTAGTTATTTGTTTTATTTTATTATTGTGTTGTCATAACTAAAATGTTGATTTTACAACTATATAAAGAATAGGACTATAAAGACATTTGAACATACATGGACACTTCGGTTGGAAAGAAATGTGTACAATATTTTTATGAGGATTTATGAGCCCGTTTGGGATCTGTTTTACTTTTGTTATGATTAAGCAGTGGTTTATTATGAAATATGTCAATGTTCATTTTGCTGAGTTGCTATTATTTCAATTGTGATATGTGATGGAAAAAGAAAGAAGAAAAATTCAGGTTTCCTCCAATTGTGGGTTTGGTTAGCCAGAATTGTCGGAAAAAGGAGGGTATGTAAGGACATGTATAGCATTTTGCCAGCATGCAATAGCATTTCTTTTTGCCAGTATAATATATAATGTTATTGATAGCATACAAAGTACACAGACCGGCCCAATTTGAAACTGCAGATATTCAGAGCACATTCTTTTACACTGATTGGTAGAAAATGTAGGCAGACAAGCCAGGTCAATAAAGGGATGGGTAAAAGTCTTCTTAGGAAAATGAAATGAAGAGAGCAGTTAGTTCTTGCTGGGCTGAGGAGACAGACAGAGGTTCAAGGGGGTCGAGCGCTGGCTGAATATTATCAGTTGGTGCTCCCCCACACAAGTTTACGGAGGACTTTTGCGCTGACACTGGGGCTGCAAAAGACATTGAAGTCGTGCGGGAATCAGATTACTGGCCTTGGTAAGAGAGTTGTGCCAATTGAGGATAATTTGTATGTTGTGCGTGAGGCTAGGATTTTTGCAGTGCAGAGAAGTTAGAAATCATTGCATGTTTATTTTTCTCTATATCCAAAATGTGGGAACATTAATTCATGTTTCCAAAATACCTGCTTGTTCTGTTTGTTCTTTTATATTGCAGGTGATGCTATAAAATAATAAATGGTAAGATCTAGTGACTTGTAAATGATATGCAATACAACAAGCATATATAAAAACAATTGGGATTTTTGTGTCATTCATTCATTCATGCATCTATGAATTATTTACATAGGTGAAGTACAAAGGGGAGGTTCATACCAGTGCAGTAGTGCATTTACCAAATTACCACTGTAACTAAAATAGCAAACAAGAGATGGTTAGTAATAAACAGCTACAAAGTAGAGGGTTGTGTGCGTTGTGATGAATGTTTCCTTCCTTGCATACTGATGGGAAGGAGGTGTCTAATCTGACACATAGGTTACTGGATGTACATAAGCCAGTAGTGCCAGCCGCCAACTGTAGGTGGTGCTATGAATAAACCCATTGGGTTCCTTGAGATGTTCTAAATCTGGGACTCTCTACAGGCAAATAGAAAATATTCTAATGGAAAGGAAAGTTTTGATTTTATAATGGGGTTATAGTATAAAAAAAGAACCATGCTCACCACCATACCACAGGAATAAGATAATTCTGAAAATACTGCAAAGCAAGATACCACTAAAATTACCACCAATACAAGATAACAAGGTAAGGTCACTAAAATAGTATGATACCAGGCCCACTCTAAATGTAAGACTAATATACCGCCAACTTACTGCCCATATTTTTACAGTAAGAAAATACCGCCAAATCCCAAAATTACCCCAATAAGACAAAATCTCCTATAACTACTGGTCCAGCGGCAGCCTGTCAGTTTTACCGGCACGGCTACCGCCAGACTCGTAATGAGGGCCTATGTTTGTTTTATTATTGGTTCTCCAAGTTCATGTTTCCTAGCATAATGTCGCTTGTTCTCCAAGTTTACTTATCCCACCCTATTTTCTCTTGTTCTCCAAGTTTTCTTAACCTTCTCACAATTTGTTCTGCATGCTACCAGTATAATGTTCTTTGTTTGTTTTCACCAATTTATATATGAGGTTTTTTTTTGTAGTGGTGTTTTGTGTATTGGTGTATGTTTTTTTTAATCCAAGTTTTTTTTTTTTCCTATGACCAAATGATTACTATGTTGAAAGAGAATAACAGTGTCCTATAGTATTATCTTTCATATAGTGCATTTGATGGACTGCATATAAAATGTGAGGGTCATCAAAATGTGTGCATAAAATTGTGTTTATAAAAGTATGTGCGTCATTCAACTGATTCTGTTTTCATTTTTTTCAGACAGGAGCATACATTTTTAACATAGATGTGTAGCCGCGGCTACGGTTTAGCCGAATGGACCATTGGCATTTCGAGACGTGGATAACTGCAGCAATGACTGGGGGTGTCCTAGGCGTGAATTCTATTACATATACCTGCGGCTATTCGTGTAATGTGTGGCAAGTGCATTCTTTACATACTCATTTTTTGCAGTGTCGTTTGTTATTAATATTTACCAATATATTAATGAAAAGAAACAAAGGCAATAGAATAGAATGCTATAAGAATGGGGGGGGCATAACTGTTTTTTGGTATAGCTGCGGCGATACTTCATTTTTTTAAAAAATTACAAATTATTTTTTAACATGTATTCAGTGCAATATTCTTGAACAGTTTTTGTAAGAGTTACAATACATTTTAATCATTAATAATGCATATAAATGTACATAGTTCAAAAAGGTAAATACATATTGAAACACACTTTGTTGAAAACAAAATTGGTTTATTAAACAAAACAGGTTTATTAGGGGGATGTGGTTGCAGGTTTTAAATTTTGAATGTCCTTTTTCATTGATTCTATTTGTTGTTGAATATTACGTAATGCTTCTTTTAGTTCTGTCAATGAATCCATGATTACATTTGTGGTACTGTTTGTGTTGTTTCTTGCTTGATTCATCTTGATACTTTAATGTCTTCTACAACTGTTTGAAAATATGTGCAATATTTTTAAACAATTGAAGATATAATACACTTAAAAAATATTTGTGTTGGTTGCATAGACATTTAAAAATAGTTAAACTATATTTGTTTGGTGACTGATGTCTGTTCAATAACATTGGTGTTTCTCTAATTTTACATACAAATAAAGAATGTACTCACAGTATCCAGAATGTGATGCATTTTCTTCTGCTTCCCTTTCTTGAGTATCTTCTTTTTTTATTTCTTCCTCTGTTGGATAGCTTTCCTCAAGCCATTCCATGTAATTTTCCATTGTACTCTTATAGAGAAAAATACTGTTTGTCACCTTGGATATTAAATTTAGCAATGAAGGACGATTACATGAGCAGAGAAGGGTGAATTTCTTGTTTTCACTCTCTGATTGGTTGCTTTTCTTTGTGGTGTGGGTGCTTGCTAATAGGATGTCCAGTACCTTAGATACTGTTGAATGTTGAGCCTATCAGAGTATGTATTTCTTTGAGTGATGTTTATAAATGGCAATACAACTGTAGATTATATTGTATTATTATATTAATAGTTGTTCTACATAGTACATTTTCATTGTTTAAGGGTGAGGTGTAACTTCAGGAGATAGTGCTGTTTTTGGGGTATATTTATTGTTTTATTTGATATTTGAAAATGGAGCCAATTTCAGAAGCAGAGGGATCTGTTTCTTCAGAAGACTGTGGACATGTTTTTGAGAATGGGGTTCATGGTGATGTTGAGGACAATGGGTGATGGGTTGTCAAAGCATTGGCTTACAATGTTTTTTTGGTTTTACAATATTTTTTTAGATGGAGTGTTTGAAATGAGAGGTATATACTGACATTGTGGAGAACTTTTGTTGATATTGAGCACAGGATTTTTTTTTTCTCTTTGGGAAAAGGAAATTAATTAATCATCTAAAAAAGAGCATAGGGAAATTATTCGAAATTATTTACATCATCATGGACATGAAGAGTATTTTTCTGATTGAAAACAAATTTTTTCGTGATATGTCGGTAAAAGCATCCAAAGGCTCTTTTAAGAGCCACCTACATAACTTTTAATGTATTTTGGAAAAGGAAAATACCTTTGAAGTCTTTTTTAAATGATAGCCATGGCTTCTATAGCAGCCAATAAAACATTGTATCCTGTCAGGTGTTTTATAGCCACGGCTACCAATCGTATCATGAGGTATAGCCGTGGCTATGAGCAAGCCAATGGCACATCATGCAATTCTGCTGGGTGTAGCCACGTCTATGACTATCGCTGTAGCCGCGGGTATAGCAATTCTAATCACTGTGCTTTGATCATGTTGTTGCATTGATTTTACAGCAGACAATTTCACATGTGTTTATGATTCTATGTCCTTATTTGTACCTTTGTGTTGTTTAAATTAATACACTTTGGGAATATGTCTTGTTGAATGTGTCATAATGGTACATGGAGCCTCGACTACTGACTGTTTACTTGACCCATGGCTATGAACGTCGTACTTTGAGATGGGCTTTGTTAGCCACGGGCATAAACCCATTTGCTGTACCCATGGCTACACTAGTACGTATTTTGGTGCAGTGATCATATTATATTATGGATGTTTTTGTACAGATTTGTACATGTGCCTCTGTTTGGATGTTCTTACCTGAAGGGCAGTGTGAGATTATTTTCAATTCTTTGTAATATGTCTTTTTCAGTACATCTGATCAAATGTACGTGCAGCCGCGTCTATAGGTGGGTTTTCTTTGTGTAGCCGGGGTTATAGCCGTGGCTATGTAATTTGGAAAAAATTTGGGAAAAATAAAAGATGTTTTAATGTATTGTGTATATATTGTATAAAGTATTCTTTTGAGAATTGTGTTGGATTATTTATTGATATAGCTTCTAATAAAAATTGGTTTGCCATTTTAATTGTTTGCTTTCTACTGACCTCTTTTTATGGTATGGGATTGTGAAAGTTATGCAAGTGACAATTTTCTGAAGTTTTGACGGTGTGAGCTCAGAGTGTACACATGTTCTGTGTTTGTTTACAGTGAACTTCTATTCATAATTTGGAGCAGCTGAAGGTAAGTTTTGATAGTCTGTTTTTATATATTTTATGTACAGTTTGACTTATTGTATTTGTAAGATAAGTGAAGTATGTTCAGATGTCTCGTTTGTTCAAGTTTAGGGAGAGGTAAAATGAAAACAGAACACAAATGTTCTAAGTAAGTGCAGCAAGGGCAGCACAACTCTTGGTAGTGCACAGAGAACAAGTGACTTTTGAATTATAGTTGTGGTAGGCCCAGAAAACAGTGCAAGGCTGATTGATCAATAAAAAGCCTGACAACCAGTAAGAGTCTGAGAATAGCCAAACAACCAGTTGGTACAGCAGAATGTTAAGTCTGTTATCTCAACAGGGGAAGGAAAAAGACAAAGCACAAGAGAACATACATTTTTTGATCTGCTTCCAAAATTTCAAATGGTTCGGCTCAAGTGTGAGAGGCATACAGATGACATAGCAGAAACATGCTGTAGCAGAGAAAAAAGATAAACATAACTTACATGTTTGGTTCGTTGCTGTGCAAACTTTAAAATTCATGACATATACGACAGGTTTACTGGCACTTTTAACTCTTCTATGATCCACAGGCCAAAAATCAGGGGTCTAGTAGAGGGAAGGATCAGAGCAACCTACAGCCGGCACCTCTGTTTTCTCAGCATTAAGCTTCAGCCAGTTGTCGGCCATCCAACTCCCCACAGCATCAAGCCAGTCCCTCAGTCGTGCCGCCGTCTCAAAAGAAGAGTGATCAAGCCGCAAAATAATGTGTCATCACCGTAGTAATAGTACATGAAGCCGTGAGAGAGGATGAGTCAGACAAGTGGCTGAATATAAAACAAATGGGAGATAAAGCGGAGCCTTGAGGGACTCTACAAACTAAACACATAACTTTACAATAGACCCTCTTAAAACAGAGGATAACCACGCAACTACCTGTCCAGAGAGTCCAGCGCAGGACAGGTGGGTGATCAGGGTGGGGTGGTCAACAGTATCAAATGCAACCGACAGGTCTAATAAAATCAGTGACCCCACTCCACCCTGTTCAACAAAGCGTGTTCTTTTCTCCAGAAGAAGTAGACTGTCTTCCTCTACCTCATCTTCCTCAACCGCAAATACCACCACACAAGCTACTCCTATGGGGCTAAAGATCCCACAAGCTGCCTTGCAAGACATAAAAGAGACTGTTGATCCATATCTTTAGAAGACAACAGTACTCTGAATATACTGCAATACACCACTCTGCAGAGGGTAACAGTTGAAAGGTGCTTTCGAGGCTGTAATAAAAGAGCATGAGAAACACTGCCCCATACCTTAGATTTAAAGCACACCATACATCATCCCCTGTCCACCTGCCCCTCTGTATCTGTGGTTGACGCCCCTTCCCTCATTTCCCTCCACCACCTTACTTCATGGCCTCTCCTTCAAATAAAAACATAACAAAAAATACAAAATAAAAAACACCAAAAAAAGGTTCCTTTCAGAGCCACCTTTCACATTTAAAAAATAGAACTAAAACAATAATCTTAAAGATTCTATCTACTTTACATTTCTCAATAAAGTATTTAGACTCAATAAGATTCTCCAACATCTTCACTAGCATTTTCTACTATGCTAATGGAAGTAATGAATACTTGTATACTAGAGAAAAACACAAAAGGACAGAAACTATTTTCTGTCACAAATAATTTTCTCTAGCATACAATAAGGACCATAATCCATGGGCCATCATGACTATCTATGGTCTCTGTAGTTCCCCTTCCAGGCCAGACATAATTAAAAGACCAGAATGGCACGTGCACACCTTCGCACAGGACAGCCCTTCTACCCCTTTTACTTTTATGTTTGGGTTAGTGGTGTCAGCTAGGTATGGTGCGTGGAACCTGTGAGGTTCATGAGGAAGCGGGCCACCAGTCTCAGTGGCAGTGGTATGAATTGCAGGGAAGTGACAGAGCGAAAGAGGAAGAGTTTTGAGAAGGGCCGGAACTTAAAGCATCAAGGCGCTGTTACAGGAATATGTCTTAGTTGCATATTTATAACACGCTTATTAACCAGAGGTTTCTAAGCGCGAACCCGGGGATCAAACCTGTGTTGCTTAGTGTAATCTTGTTTCCAAGGCGAGCATGTTGCTGATGAGCTATCCTCCTGGGACTGTTTGGAGAACCGTTTGAGAGAATTGAAGTTAGAGGAGTGGAGGGCTCTAGCATGGGAGTATTTAAGGAGAGAAATAGCATTGTCCCAGGCCCCAGAAAGCCTTGTCGATGATACAGTTGGTCTTCAATTTCATCCTTGTGGCCACCAGGAGCCAGTGAAGAGATTTTAGGGCCCAGAGATATGATCCCTGGGCTTGAGGCCAAGGATAAGTCTTGCAGCCCTATTCTGGATTAGCTGCAGGTTGCATAGGGAACAAATGGGGAGGTTGAGGAAAAGACTATTGTAGTGATCCAGCCTAGACAGGGCCAGGGCTGGATAGGCATTGAGTTTCTGGGTGAAGGTGAGAAAAGGTAGAACGCCAGTAATGAGGTAAAGCTGAACGTGGGCATCCTTAGCAAGGTCCAAGGTGTATGAAGTGAAGGTGAGAGAGGAGTCAAAGATGACCCCAAAGTTTTTGGCCTCACAGGATGGTGAGGGTAGAGGGCCCAAGTAGAGTGGTCAGATTATAGAAGGGAAACAGAGGTCAGGTGTCCCAATAAGAAGGATCTCCATATTACTGGCATTGAGACAGAGGTAGGTGGCCGTACACAATGCCTGAATGGCGGTCAGACAATTGGGGAGAAAAGATGGGGAGCAGAAAGTAGCACTTCAATTAAGCATGTCATCAGCATGTTATCAGCATAACACTGGAAATGAGGAGAGAAGGAGGACATCAGATGAGCAAGAGGGACAAGATAGATATTGAAGAGCTCCGGCAATAGGATAGAACCCTGGGGGATGCTGCATGTAGAGAGTGAGGCGGTGGAGGAGAAATGGCCCAGTTGCAGCTGGAAAGGGCGTCTAGTTAGGAAACAAATCAGCCAGTACAGTGGCCAGCCCATGATGCCAAGGGTATAATGTAGCTGTTTAATGAGGATGGAATGGTTGACCGTGTCAAAGGCATAGGAGAGATCAAGGAGCACTAGCCCCAATTTTCCTACAATCATAAATACCATATACACTTCAGTTATATCATTCCACCGTATTACAAATATGGTATACTTCCCCCTATAGTACCTATAACAACTAAACACATATTACTATAGTGTATTTGGCCAGTGGCCAGATTCTTGGGAAGCATGGCCTATGACTGTGCTCCCAAGAATCTAACCACTGGCCACAACCACCAGAATAGAATTAAACCATATAACAAGTATGTATAATACACCTTCAAATAACAAGACTCACCCAGACCCCCCTCCTATCATCCAATCCCAATAACGTCTGTGGACAGAACAATTAATGACACACACGGCAGCGCCTGCACAGGTTTTTTTCACCTATACAAATAGTTCTATATCAAATTTTCTCCAGTCCCCGCCATTAACAAACCCTCTTTTGTCCACAAAATAACCCCAAATATATTTTCCAGACTTCATTTCCTCACTGCGCTGTCTGCAGACAAAAGACATGATTGACCCATCCAATATGGTGACCGTTTCTAAAATAATGACACACCTCACGTTTTTAAACATCCAATAAGCATGCACCTCTCTGCACCGTTTGATGGCCATTCATTGAACAGTGCCAAAGTTATAAGCCCAAAAAGTACTCTTTCTATAAATTAAACAACTTAACCAATAATATTATTACTATTCATTATATAAACATTTCTCATAAGCAAATATCACCATTTCTTATTTTGACAGAAATGGCAAACACACTTATGTGGCTAGAAGAAAACTTTCCCAAAGAAGAAATGAGTGAAAATGAATTCTCTAATTGTAAACAATACATCTTTCTATATAAACAAATAATGTAATTTATGGAGAGCTCATAGAAATAATAATTTCTTCTTTTCTTATAGTACACAGTTTACTCGAAGAAACTACACCGCAGATTAATTATGCAGAATCCCAACACTCAGAAATAAAATCCCAAACCCCAACTGTACAGAATGAAGTAATTATCTTGTCTTCAAAATTGGATGAATTTAGCAATGACTTTGAAGAACCCTCCATCAATCACCCCAAACAAATTCACAAAACTTAAATCAAAGACATTTTGATCAAACCTCTCTCCATCCCTCCCAAGATGATGACTTTATTGAAATTTCGAAGTCTCCCATTTATGTTTCCCATTTTAATACCCCATCCCTTTCATAGAAACATTTATTTTTTCTACTATAAATATCTTGTATATTATTGTGTAAAAACCCCAATTAAAAGTTCACAGACATCACGACTGTTCGGCGAGTCTGTTTAAGCAATGGGGCATCCACGGACATCACGTTCTGTCCGGTTTCCCATGATGCACTTTTGATTACTCTGCGGACAACGCCCCCATTTGCGGACATTTATGCTCATGCGGCCTGTGTCTCCCACCCGACAAGGTCTGCAAAAAGGCTGATCCTTTCTCAGGGAGAAGTAGGTTATCTTCCTCTACCCCATCTTCCTCAACCACTCTCCTGCCACCACACATGCTACTCCTATGGGGTAGGGGATCCCACCGGCTGCCTCACTGGCCATACAGAATGCTGTTGACCATTAGCTTTCAAGGCACACAATACTCTGTACTGTGACACACCGGTCTGCAGGGGAGAGCAGTTTCAGGGTGCTTTCAATGCTGTAGTTAAGGAGCATGAGAAACAATGCCACCAACCATAGATTTAAGACACACCCAAAATCTTTCCCTGTTCAACCTTCCCCTCCATTTCTGTGGATGGTGCCCCTTCCCTCTCCCAACTTACCTCCTCTGCTCTCTTACAAAAAAAACAGAGCAAAAGTCTGTAGACATCTGATAAATTCCAAGTGTGGGTTGGGGGAATTAAAATCAATTCACTTGTTTTTCATTAAAAAATGGTGACTCTTAAAAGAGCCTTTTTAAAAATGTTGGGGGGGTTTTATATACTGAACTAACAAAGGTTCTACTGAACTTAATTATTGTTTGTAACTTTTACAAACAATGCTTCTTATTTTTTTCAGTTTTTGTTTTTTATTTACTCCAACTCCTAAAAAAATACTTCACAACATATTTCAAGAGTTCACAAAAAAATGTTGGTACATTTTGGATATTGAAAAGAAAAATCTGATTTCTGACATCACTCAAATGCACTCCATATTCTCTAAAAATATTTACGCCATCCAACTTGATATTCTTGTTGTCAAAAGATGCCATTCCTAAAGCATATAAAATATACACATTTATTGACATGCTGTCTAGCTTCTTCCATTTGAGGACAACGTATTTTGTGGCTGATCCATATTTGTCTTTCATTGATTTCAGAAAAAATAATCTTTGCAGCTGGAAACAGTTGCATTAGGCTTCTGAACATATCCTTCATAGCAAACTGCAAAGATCCTGCAGTCACATAGCCCAAACTGTTGCCTCCACAATGCACAATAATAATATCTGGACTTTTTATAGTGAGCCATACTCTCACAGAATGGTAATAAAGTTGCCCAATTTAAGCCACAATCTGTATCCCACAAAACCTCCACTTCGCTCAATCCAACAATAGCAGAGATGCCACAAGATTCAGTATAAACCTTCAAATAATGGATCCAATAACCTCACACCATCCACACACTGCTTCTTCATAGCCATCTTTGCTACACACAACAAAGAACACACTTCCTACCCTAGACTCCTGTACACTTTAACTCCTCTTCTAGTCCTACAAAACGTGATTGGCCAGTCCCCCAATATCCTCTTTCCATTCCAGACTTCCTCAAAAGACCCAGACTGCACGTGCAGATCTGCGGACTACCGTGGTGTCCGCAGACCCGGCGGCACCAGCAACGCTTTTACACAAATATAAAAACTTTTTTCCCACTCCCCCACACTTTCCAAGCACTCTTTTGGCCACAAAATCACACCAAATGTAATTTCCACACCCTTTTCTCACTGCGCATCCGCGGCGATGTCCACAGATCCAACATGGTGACCGTTTCAAAAAACCTAACTTACCTCATGTTTTTCAAAATCAATCAGCGTGCGCATATGATGTCCACACATGTCACATTGCTCTTTGATTAGTCCATAGGTGTCTGCAGACTCCAAATCAGGAAATGAGTCTGTGTACAGAACCCAGATATCACTAATTATTTGTTCTTACTTTTGGCCAGTTTTTTTTAAAACTACTCGATTTACACAAAAGCACGTTTTTGGGACCAAGCCATTGCTCCTGGAGCAAATTTGGTGAAATTCTGTCCAGCGGTTTGGGATGTAGGCGTGAGCAAAATATTTTTTTCCATTGTGGCTATGAGGATTAAAAAAAATGTTGGGCCCCCAACTATAACTTTGCCCCCCCCCCCCGGCGAAACTGCACCAAACTTTGCAGAATTATTGCAATAACGCCATATACTTGTTTTGCAAAGATTGGTGAGGATTTGTCTAGGGGGAGCAAGGTTATAAGCCACCCAAAAAGGGTTCTTTCTATGAGTTAATGTTCAAACTAATGACTAATAAGTGGTAAACCTGTTCTCCACTTTCCTAATACACATGTAAAATATAACATAATTTTAGTAAAGGGAAACTAATCCCTACTTATTGTGTAATTAACACTTGGGATAGGCTCACTGCATCCATAGTGAATCATGTGACAGCAAATAAACCACTACTTAAGGCAGAAACAATCTACTACACATTGGGCCTCATTACGACCCAGGCGGACTTCGCGGTGCTAAATGCACCGCGAAGCATGGCGGAAAGCCGCCGATAGCGCCATGGGGGTTGGCGGATTTACCGCCCCATTCCGACCTCGGCGGAGCGGTAAATCCCCAATCCCCATTCTGCCCTTCCCCATTCCCATTTTTGCCCCATAGGGTATAATGGGAGTGGGGAAGGAGTTAATTACGCCACCGTAAAATACGGTGGCGTAATTAACAACGAGGTCCCGTAGCGCCATGGTTTTCTCCGGCTGGTAAAACCAGGCGGAGAAAACCTCCATGGCGCTACGGGAACTCGTAGTATGGCGGAGAGGTACGCCATGCACTACGCTGGCGTAATACCCTCTCCGCCAGGGTCCTAATGAGGCCCATTGTTGAGACGCCCCATGGATTCTATTTCACTGCGTCACACATTGGATCTTGTACCATTGAGACCCCCTTGGTTCCCTTTCATTGCGTCACATACTGTCCCTTTCCCTCTTTCGCATTTTGTATTTTCTCAACTATGAAGTGGCGACACCAATTGTGTGACGCAGGGAGCTGTGTGAAATATACACTGAAAGGGGATCACTGGGGGTACACTGAACAGATAACACAGGTCTTCCCAACAGTTTGCTGTAGACACAGCCAACTGGATTGCCTACTTAAAACTGGCGAATAACACATTTTCCAAATAATGACCCGCAGAGCCAGGAGTGATATATACGTTGCACAGTAATTGGGAACAAGTTGCTCATCACTAAACATGTGCCACCTGTCAGTTAGACAGGTTGTCGTTTATTATTTGTTCACACATTTATCTGTGAGATATGAATAATACATTAATTACTTATCTGAATACTCTTTCAGTGAGTCGTGGAAATGAATTTCCTCTCATGATTTTTAATTTACACTTTCATTAATAGCATGACCGCTTTCTTACCCTTCGAATTCCACCTTCCCTCGCTCCACCATGCTCCCCCCAGTACCACACCACCCTTACCTCTCTTCTCTTCTTCTCTCAAAGTACTTTGTAAGCTCTCTGCAAGCAGCCAATATAATGTGCCTAGCACAGAAGCATAGCTCATTTTCTTGTTATCTAATTTAATCTTTAATGAATCGTTGGCATTGCTATATTTCAATACGAATAGGCACCTTACGCTTGACCGTATAAATCCCCTTTCTTTTATACTACAGGCTCTAGTAGTTAAAAGCCTGGAAGAAGGCATTTTATTACCTTGGCCCATCTGTCTGTTAGCATATGCACCTTTGCTTAATAGGGTACTTGGTGTTTGTGGTTATCGATTTCCATGCTAGTTGCGTCTGCCTCATGCCGTAAATCTCCACATGCTCGGGTCCCCGGCAGCTCCTTTGTGTTACCGAGTCATGGCCAGGGTCTCCCAATAATCTGCCACCTCCTTTAAAAGCTGGCATTTTTTATGTATCCTTTTAAAAGCAATTCCTTTCAAAAGATGGCAGTTATCCCTTCAAAGTCGGGTCGCAGCGTCAGGCAACATGTAGCTTATTCCTTCCCGTTATTTTGAGAAACACGTGACAAAATCTGTCTAATCTACATTTTAAACTGTTTATTTGAGCACTATGTTTTGATCTGATCAGCATAGGATCTGTCTGTTTACTCTTTTTTGAAACCCAATAATATTCCAGCCATGTTAGTTATTAACCCCTTGTTATAAGGTTTTCTGAACACATTTTGTAATTCACTCTTCACGTAGGCTGCACAGTTTCAAAATAATAGGAAAGAAAAAAGAGTCACAAAATCAGCTTCAAGGAAAGGTGAACATGGACTACATTTTCTAGCACTGTTGAATCTGCAAAATGTCAAAAATGTTATGAGCTGGATGGACAAAGTCCATCTCGCATCTATGATTATGCTCAGAAGAGAACAGGTGCCGTGATTTGCTTCTGCTTCCTTATCTGATTCACTAAGCCTCAAACTGGAGCAAATCCTGAGAGGTCTGGAGCACCTCTGAGTAGCCCTGGAGCAAATTTCTCTGAATCCCAGTTGCCCAGAGATGCTCCAGGAAGGTCCAGGTTTCAGCAGTTTTAGGCTTCGTGAATCAGGCATTAAGTAGCAGGTGCAAATCAGAAACACTAACAAGAATCTCTTGATTTGCCCCAGTGCAAATCTTAGCGAATCTGCCACAGAGACTTATCTGTGGAGATGATGGATAACCATTGCAGACATAAAATATGGGAAACGGGATAATAGAGCCTTCATGAAACAAATCACACGACTATTTTGACTTTTCAGAGCGCTACGCCTAGCTGCTTTCAAGAGCTTCCGATAGCGATTTGCAAAAGCAAATCACACAGATACAAACCTAATATGTTGGAGGTCATTCCATTTTTTGAAAGTCAAAATAATGTCTCCAAATTTTGGGAGTAAGTTATTTGTGCGACAAAATAATGTAGGTCAATAGCTAGGCATGGCTATTTATAACACAGGTAGAATGCTCCTGCATTCTGTTTTTCAAGTCTGAGAAAGCAGCAGTAGACAAATGACTTGGAGGAATCCCAAATCTGATTACATGGAGAGCTGGCAGAGGCTTTCAAAGGAAAACAGAACTACTCTTATGGTCTGTGATTAAATTTCTAAAGGTTCACAACTAAGAGTTATAGCTTAAAAACAATGTGATATGTGGAAGGATGTGTCTTCCTGCCTCCTATTTTTGGACTCGTTCTGCAAAGATTTGCAGTGGAGTCAATATTGCCCCCAGCATCTCAGATTTGCCCATGCTACCATATACCTTTTTCATAAATCCGAAAAATTGAGAAAATGTGGAGCTCATGTCAAATGTTTATATTTATAAATAACAGCCCTTTTATATTACTGTCTGCACACCCACAGTACATGAGACATTAGAAAAGCCTCAGACTCTAGATTCTCGGTGCATTGAGGTAAAAGAAACAGGTGGATCAGTGTAAGCAATCTGTCCGAAATTAAAAGCAGGTGGTTTGACTACAAAGAAGACTGCCCGATGCAAACCCCTGCATCATGGACACTGCAAAGCGAAAATGGTTTCAAGCATTAGTACTGTATGGTGCAATAAAAGACATTGGCATTGGATGCTGAGACTATCTTATCAGAAACAGAAGCCAGAATGAGGCTTTGTCAATCCAACCTATGATACTGGAGGACACGTGCCTGCAAAAGAGGAGAAAGAAATAATAAGGCTAGCCGGGAGACATAATCCAGAGAGGGTAGGGCTGGCAAGTCTGGCAATAAGAATAGGTATTCCTATTAGGCGTGTGACATAGGTTCCCAGGGACCCTACTGGTTTAAAGTCTAAGACCAACACGTAAACACATATGACACAGATCTGGGCACAGGGTGAGAAAACACAAGATATATCTTGGCTTGTGGTGGGTTTACAAGAGATCAAGCCCAAAAGAGAAACTTGCAAGAATGAACTATACGAGTAACCAGATAAATCCGAGAGACATTGCCATGGGGCTATACTTTTGCCAGCCTGTAAATAGGCCCAGGGCAGAAGGGAAATAAATAGACAGTCAGGGGCATACAGGTGACCAAGACCCAGGAGGGCCAGCCTTTTATTTATCGTTTTGTACTGCGTCGTAGCCCGCAGGCATGAAAGCAAGGAGTAGACAGGAACAGACAAAATGGCTACTGGACTAGGCATGTGCTGCTTAAATATAAACAGTGGTGCTATCTTCTACTCACTCAAACAGGTGAGATTTCAGCTTTTTTCTAAAGCTGTTATGGTTCCTTTCCCGTTTTAGCTCAATTGGGAGTTTATTCCAAATTTGGGCTGCTCTGACTGGGAACGCTCTCCCCATACCATGTGAGCGTTTGAAAGGTGTACATTTTAGATGATTCAAAGCCTCTGATCTTAACGATCTTGTGGGTGTATACAAGGTGATCCTTTCTTTGAGGTATCTTGAAGTCTGTCCAAATAAGCACTTGTGTGCCAATGTCATACTTTTAAAAATGATTCTTTCTTCCACTGCGAGCCAGTGGAGATCAATCCTGTCCCTTTTAATTTGATCTCTCCATGGCCTCTTTTTTATTATTCTAGCCGCATTGTTTAGATTAGTTTGGCACTTGGTCAGGCAAATCTTGCTGACGCCTACCATCAGTGCGTTCCCGTAATCCAGCTGGGATAAAATAATAGCTCTTCCTATTGTTGCTGTCTTCTCTTCACTTAGGTAAGGTCGAATAGACCGTAGTAGGCGCGTATAATATTGACATTTTTTGTGCAGATACAAGACCTCTGCCTCGGCCCCCAGAGAGGCTTCCAGTGTCATACCTAGTGTTTTCACTTCCTCTGTGACGGGAATAACCACGTCTTTGATGGTAAAAATCTTGAACTGTGGGCTGAGTTTATTTCTGGCTTGAGTGGAGCCAGATATCATCAACTCCATCTTTTTCCCATTCAGGCACATCCAGCTCTTCAACATCCATGCCTCGATGATGTTATATATAGCCCCCACCTTGGCGCAGTCCTGGGTGTAACACCCGCTTAGTTCAACCACCACCTGAGTGTCATCTGCATAGTTGGTAAAATGTACTCCTATGCTCTTCAGCACAATACAGAGCAGGAGCCTCCAGCTCTCTTTCTAGCAATCCTAGGTATGTGCAAGGCTAGTGTGGTGGTGGAGCAGAGATTAAGCGTGTTGTGTTTCTTAGTGGTACGGTTCATGAGGTGGGGGCAGTGTTGTCTAAGCAGTGGTAGGTGATAGTGTAAGTGACTCCAATCTAGCAATCCAACTAAGTCAATGCCTGGTCTGGGATGCCCAATGGAAGCCCTTATTTATATATTTTTATGACAAGTTCATAAATCTGGATGATGACCCTTCTATAACGCCCCTCTCTTTGAATCCCCCTGACCTTACTTAGCCAAGAAGTTGGTTTGTTTAGCAAATTAAAAGATTTATTTGAAAAATTAAACAATATATATATCACACTTTTATGAATAAATTAATAATTGATAGCACTCTTATGAATATGACAGTGATCAACAATGGATAATATTATAGTAGCACAATTCTTTAATTACTTAGGAGTGGGTATAGAAGGGATAAGGTAGCAGAGAATACTTTGTATGGTTTCAATGAAAAGCAATGATGGAAAGAATGCAGCACAGAAATAAACTGATCTGGTTTCAACAATAGATAAGATGATAACTTTTTTCTTTATGACAACTCACTCCCCCCCCTATGCAATATGAAGAGATGGAAATGTGGGCACACAGGTTTTCAGGAATACAATGAAAAGCAGTTCAGTTCCCCCCTAGCAAGCTTAGAGCAACCGGTATGCTTTTAAACAGTCAAAAATACTTTTACATGTGATTTGCAATGAAGTGAAAAATATGCTAAAAATGATTTTAATTTCCTATAGGAGATTCACGGTAGGTGATAGCTACTTTGAATTAGTTCAGGTCAACACTAGCAATGATTCAGGAATGATGATCAGAGTGAAAACGAATTTCAGCAGTGGAAAGCCAGAAGCAGCTATTTTTACAAGTGGTGAAATTGAGCCAGTTTGCAATTCGCGGCACTTTTTCCGAGTGCGTCGATCGCGATTACGGAAAAACTATAAGGAGTTGGGATGTCGTTCTGGGTTTGTTGGAAAGCTTAGATTCTTAGCTTTAAGGTGACAGTTAAATTTTGCGGTTCAAAACATGCAGACATTTTTGTGGAGGTAGATTTTCAGAAATGAAGTAAAGATTCAGAATGACAAATGACACTTTCACAGCTTTGAAATCACAGAATGGACACACGTTTTCTATGCAGTTCTAAATAGGTTGAAATGGATGGGATGAGATTATTTAAGACTACGAGATGACTATGCACAGTTCTGGCTGGATACTCACTCCTAATTTTGGACCGGAATGGGCCTTGGACTGCACTCTTGCAACGGGACGTTCTCTGCCACTGGTTCTGCTCACAGCGTGGCCTCTGGTCTGGGTCTGGCACTGCACAGCGGTCCGGTCTGGTCTGCTATCGGCACTGCACAGCGGTCTGGTCTGGTCTGCTGTCGGTGCTGCACAGCGGTCTGGTGTGGGTCTGACAGGTTCTGGATACAGCTCTGCTTTCTGGGTCTGGTTCTGGCACAGAGTTCTAGCCTGAAGCAGAAACAGCAGAGCCCGGCTGTTTTATTCTGATGTGCCCCTTGGAAGTCTGGTGTAAAATCAGTTTGCAAGATTGGAAGGCCAGCTGAGAAGAGTTCAGCTTGCAGTAGGCCCTCTGCTTCAATGTTCTGGAATCAGGAGTCTGGTTTTCATGTGCAGAGCGTCCCACCAATGTTCAGGTGATGAGTCAATCTGGAAGTCCTCCACCAAGGCTTGCCATCCTTACTTATAGCAGAAATTGCATCACCAAAATGGGTGTGTGCGTGGGCATAACTAAGCCTGCCCCTTGTTAAACGAGTCTTCACGAGATCGCTGGTTACCTTTTCTTCCTGTAGACCGTGGAGTTGAGGTTGCCAGTATGTCGGTGTATCTATTGCCGATGAATGGGTAGCGCGAGAAATTAGCCCAATCCCCTCCTGACGATATATGACAGGATGGCACTGAACCAACTCCCAACGCCACGGGGGGCACTTCTCAGTATTTGCGTGACGTCGGGACAGTGTTTCCACTGGCTGAGAAGGCTTGATGAAGACACCGATGATAGCGGAAGCTGAACTCAGGAACATCCAAGAAGGCAGCAAGGCACAGGTACCGGCAGGGCACAAGACAGGCAAAGGAGAAAGGACTGCAAGGACAAGCAGGACAGACAGGGGAATCCCACTTTCCTAGTAGAAGAGAAGGAATCTAGGAACTCAGACAGGACCTCCCCTACCCTAAACCAGGAGGCAGGCAAGGACCCAGTAGAACAGGGAAGCAAGGGTTAGGAGGACCAAGGAGCAAGAAGAGGACAAGGAGAAGAGGCAGGGCTAGGCAGGATAAGGCAGAGCAGGGAACTGGAGGGCTGAGGCACGGGCGCCAGGACTCCAGCAGCACATACACAGTAACAACCGCGTTGAGACGCGTTGTCCCTGTGTATGCGGTGCTCTTTTAAGGCCCGGGATCAAAGCGAGGCTTGGAACGCATGTTCCGACACTGCGCATGCGCGGGACGTCGAATACTGACGATCCGCGCATGCGCAGATCCTCGCAGGATGGTGGCGTCCACGGAGCGCATCCGGACCGCGGGTCGGCGTGAGGAAAGACGCCACCGCGGGTACAGCCTCCATGAAGGAGGAGACCGCTGCGGCCGTGGACCCGGGACCCCAGGACAGGTAAGTGGCGCCTGCGAGCGAGAGCGCGGCGTGACACCCCTCACAATTTATCATTGGCCAAATTCTCCTCTCTCCCTTGATTGGGTGAAGGAAATGGAGTGTCATCGTGATGAGGTATGTTTATGGGTCAGAGAATCCTCCCCTTGTCACTTTGCACACAAATCTATTTTTGATTCAAATGCATATTTATCTATGTACAATTTTTCTAATATTAAATGTCCAGTTAACATATTTTCTGCACCGCCAAACCATCCGATCCCTGTCTTTGTAAGATGTTGTGTCCACTTCTGACCGAATTCTGCCCTTTTCATCCAGAACACAATATCTAAATGTTTCCAGAATTTACACAAATGTGAGCAAGGAATATGGGCATCAGATGATGAAGTGTCAGATCTTTAACATACAGACATTTGGAGTAATACCCTATTTTCCGCTACTACCCACCAGAACATACCACAGAGCCCTAACACCTCTTAAAATGTGCACAGAAAAATCACAGGAATAATGATATTATTTATATAATTTTGACAATTTTGTACTATGAATTATCCATCTTTTTAAAATTATACTTTGGCCCAGATGGGTGTGGTTAAGTCCAAAAGCACATGGGGGAATTTCTTGTTTTTCCCCGCCTCCAAGCTCAGCTGGCTCACAGGGGCAGTGCCCCTCACAATTCCTTCCAAGAGGAAGCCATTTACGACCTCCTGATTTAGCAATTGCTTTGAGCCAAGGGAAGTTCATTGTTCTGTTACCCTGCAGTCCCAGGTACCCCTCCCCTGATTCAATCAGAGAGGTGTAATCTCCTTTTGGTGGGGGCAGCAGAAGGCAGGCCAGGCCTGTGAATGCACTTGCTGGGCAAGTTTCAACTCATGTCGGGGGTAGTTGCCAGGCAGAATTCAATCCCTTTAAGGCAGGCTTCAGCCAAATGTCACTTTTGTTCCAATTTTTCTTCATTCAAATCAAACTTACAATTTTTACGCATGCAGCTAGAATGCTGATTCTAGGTTCAAAACTGTGACATTTAAACAGTTGCAACCTATGTGACACTCAAAAGTAGGTCACTCATTTATTTTAAACATTTCGATTTTAGAGGCTTTAAATCCAATTTCACTTAAGCTGCTGACATCCACAGCTCAGCCAGTTTTGTTATGAACATTATTTTAGGCTCTTCATCTTTCCAGATTTTTTATGCACACAAGACTTCATTCTACCAGACGTCTGCTGGTGTTCAGTAAGATTTTTGCATATCTTGCAATGTTTGAAATAGGCATTTTGAGCTTGCATTCATTGAAACAACGGTGATTTCAAATCGCTTTTTGAGCTAACAGGCACTGCTGTTTTTCCTTTGGCACCACGTTTCACTCATGGTGCTTCTGGCCCATCACGCTCGCACTTGTGGGTGGCAGGTCAGGCGACCATTTTGGTGTGCGCAAAAACTGCGCGGTTTGGATTCTGGCGCAAATGTGGGCTTTTCGCCCATCTTGGATTTTCTAAGCCCACATCACCAAATGTTGCAGTATAATAACTCGAATATGGGTCAATACACCCGACTGCGCTTTGATTTCGAGTCGAGGGGGAGTCGGGTGCAAAGGATGTTTTGATCCACGCGAAGAGGGTCATCTGCTTCTTCTCCTCGGTGCTGGATCATCTGGTTCTCCCAACCGGTTCTAACTGAGAGTATTGGGCGGTACCCCGGGCCCCTCATATCTTTGCTCCCGGTCCCTGGGTCGTCCTCCTTGGGCAGTCTCCATGGTTTATCTCTCTCTCTTCTCACCTAGGATGACAAGGCAAAAGCGGCAGAAACATATTCGTAGATATTTCCCCACCACTATTAATGTGGTGGGGTGAACATATACATTTTATCAATCAGGAGACATGTGCATTCTTATCATTGTATTTTAGAGACTATATGTGGGATATTTTAGGTTTGGAAATGTATTAATCTGGAGCGGCCCCCTCTGGGATTGCAGAGGACTGAGATCTTGTCTACAATTTCAAAAGGTCCCTTCCATATCCTTCCATATAGGCCGAAATTTCTGCTGTTTGGCCTGGTTCCTTTGGAAATTGTATAGATAGACCTGGTCTCCCACATTGTATTCTTTCCTAGTAGTCTTCAAATCATAGTGAGTCTTCATGCTATCGGCTGATCTTTCTAGGTTTCGCTGAGCATAGGCAAAAGCATGTTGAAGGTGTTTCCTTAAATTTTCAACATACTCATGAGTTGTGGAGGCATTGATCAATGTCTGCTCTTGGGTCCTGTAGAGCAAATGCTGGGGAAGCACCATCCTGCGTCCAGTCTTCAGCTCAAACGGTGACATTTTTGTTGCAGATGAAGGGGTAGATCTGATGGCCATTAGGACAAGAGGTAATCGAATGTCCCAACTTGGCCCCAAATCTGCCACAAACTTTTTTAAGATGCTCACAATGGTTCGGGTGTAACATTCTACTGCAACAGAAGAGGCTGGCCTTAACCCCAAGTATCTCCCACATCTTTGTCATTACTTCGCTGGTGAAATGGCTACCTCTGTCTGACTCAATCCTTTGGGGTAGACCAAAACGAGAAAAGATGTGGTTGATCATCAGGGCAGCTGCTGTTTCTGCCTTGCAGTTTGGGGCCGGGAGACATTCCACCCATTTAGTAAATAAGCATGTCACCGTCAACATGTACTTATTTCCCCTAGAGGAGCGAATAACAGGACCTATGAAGTCTACTTGCAAATCTGACCATGGCAGTGTCAACCCCCTCTTTTGGAGAGGCGCACGGTGTGTGAGGGATGTTGGCTGAAATTGTGCACACACAAGACACCCCTTCAAGTATTGGTCGAGGTGTTGCCCCATGTGTGGCCAGTATGCAATCTCTCTTAAGATCTCAAGTGTTGTATGAAACCCCCTATGACTGGCGGTGGCCGCATCATGGGTGTAACTTAACATCAGGCTTCGGAATGAGGTAGGGACCACCCACTGATCATGGCCAGCTTGGGATTTCCTTACCAACAAACCATCTTGGATTCGGAACATTTTTGGACATTTCATCAACACTCTGAGGTCCTCTTTCCCTATGTAATTGGTATCCGTCAGGGGAAAGTTCTCAGGGTCCTCAATGTGTTCGTAAAACTTACCAATTATTGGATCCCCCTTCTGAGCCGTAATCAAATCAGCATCGGGGGTCTCCTTACTCCATTGTTCAGTTGAAAGATCATTGTGAGCATTTGTCTGGGACCTAGTGATAGCAGTGACCTGGATTTCCCCCAACAGGGACTCAATCTCAATTAGATCCCCTTGGATGGCCCCGGTTTTGGCCAGCTGATCAGCTAAGTCATTTCCAGTTTTGTCTGGTCCCTCTACTTTGGAATGACCCTTGATCTTTTTCCAGTAGATGGTCATCCCGTTCGAGGTGACCAGATCATCAATATTTTGGATTAACTTCCCATGTTTCAAGGGTTTGTTATTAGCACATAACATGCCTCTGGTTTTCCAATTGGAGTTGATGTTGGACAGCAGTGAGGATGGGTTGATGTACAGCCATCAACTCTGCCACCTGACTACTTCGGGGACCAATCTTGTACCCAGCGGAGGGTTTTGAGGACTCATTCACCCTTGCATTCCCTACTTCGGCCACAAGTTCTTTTTCCCCGTTGTTGTCAACATGGTAAGAGCATCCGTCCACATAGACTGCGGGCATTCCCTCACACTTGTCTTCTTCAAAGACTTTGTGTGGGGAATTAAGGCATGCCTCCATGTTGTCCTTGATTTTTAGACTTTCGTCCCCGAGACAGTTTTCTCTGGCACAATCATGCAAGTCAGCCAGACCTTGCGCAAGGGGACTCTTCTTGTTTTGGCCATATCTGACCTCCACAGGAAAGCCTTGCATTGACAGAATCCAGGAAGTAATCTGGGAATTACTCACATTTCTGGCCCGGATTCTGTCACTTTGGAGATATTGCAGAGGCTGGTGTGGAGTCTCCACTATGATGTGTTCCCCCTGGATAAACGGGCAGTAATTCTTCAATGTCCACACTGTTGCCAGGAGTGCCTTCTCACAATCGTTGAATTTTTCCTCCACAGAGGATAAATTTTTGCTCGCATAGGAGATTACTTTATTGACCGTGTCATGCTTTTGATATAATACTGCAGTCAAGCATGTATTAAAGAACCCTGTCTCCAAGAAAAACTCCTTGTTTCTGACAGGGTAAACTAGGCAAGGCGCTTGTGAGAGGCTTCTTTTGAGCTGTCTTACTGCCTCGGATTGTTCTGGACCCCATTCCCACTTGACCCCCCCTTCAAGAGATGAATCAGAGGTCTGGTGATCCCTGCGTAGCCCTCAATGAACGTTCTGCTGTAATTAGTCAGTCCAAGGAGGCTCCTTAGTTCCCGCAGAGTTGTTGGGTCTTTCAGTTTCTGAAGTGCTTCCACTTTCTATTCCTGGGGACAGGGACCCTGAGGAGTAATCTCATGCCCCAAGAAATTAACACGGGTTCGACACCACTGTGCTTTCTGAAAGGAAAGTTTTGCTCAGGCGGCCCTCAACTGTGTCAGAACATAACGGATCTCCGCTATGTGTTCCTCCACAGATGAACTTTTGATGAGGACATCATCCACATAAGCCAGGTTACCCCTCGCACCCAGGCCGGGCATGGCCTTGTGTAGGAAAATATTGAATTCATTGCCGGAGTTCAGGTATCCGAAGGGAGTCCGGGTCCATGTGTACTGCTGGCCCCCAAAGGTAAAAGCCAATTTGTATTGGTCCTCCCTACTGACAGGCACGGTCCACTATCCATTAGTCAGGTCTATTGCAGTGAATACCTGTGACCAATGGATCTGGGCCAGCCCTTGGTCAATGTAGGGAAGAGGCCATCGGGAAGTATGGACCCGTTTGTTGAGCTCCCTAAGGTTGGCACAGAGTCTTCACTGCCCGTTTGGCTTCAATATTCCCAGCACCGGATTATTGAAGGTGCTGTGTACTGGACGGATTATTCCCCGGGACTCAAGGTTCTTAATTATTTCAGTAAGGGACTCCATGGATGCGAGAGGCAAGCGATATTGCTTCACAAACACTGGAGTCATGCCAGGGTCCGTGGGAATTGTTATGTGGATGTTGGTGCGACCACAGTCATATGAGTCTACCTCAAAGAGATCTTGAAAATCCAAGAAAACTTGTTTCAACTTTTGCTTCTGGTCCAGAGTCACACAGGCATCAGCTAGGTTGACTCTCTCTTCCACCATCTGCCTGAAGCCTGGAAAGACTTCTGGTTTTCGCTATCTCAGCGGCCTTCTCCCGCTGGGTGGAGAAGTCCTTGGTCAGGGTGCTGATTTGTACCGGTGGCTGTAGGTGGGAGAGGCAGCCCTCATGAACCTGGAAAATCACCTCATCCCCTCTGAAGTCACAAGTCACATCTTCCTTACCATAAGGGCAGGAAGTGTACACCAGGAAGTTCCCCCCATGTCGGGTAAAGATCATGTCTGGTGTTGTATTTTCCTCACTGTCACTGTCAAAACAGTCCTTGGGGATTGGTCCTAACAGTTCATTTCCTAAATCAATGGAATAATGTCGGTCATCAACCGCCATTCCAATAATGGTGCCTGCGGCTAGAGTAATACTCTTTAAGTTGCTGTTATCCACCTCTATTGGAATGGTGTCAGGTTCTATGTTGACTAATGGTGTTGGGTTTACCCCCAACTCTTGCTGTTGGAGAGAAGCATTTAGATGAATATAAGCATCAGGGTTTTTCAATTTTTGTCCTCTTTTAACTTTCACTTCCAGGGAGAATTGCAGGTCCTTTCTGGGATGGTGACTTCCTCTTTAATCTATATTTCAACTGCATAAGGTAGCAATTGAGCTGACCTAAATGCTTTTTCTGGATCATCAAAGCCCATGGGATTATCCGCTAATCGGGACCAAGCTTTGAAGTTTATTAGGTCCAAACTAATGGCAAAGCGATTGAGAATGTCGCTGCCTAAGTAAAAGGCAGCAGTGACGTCTCGCACTACCCAACAATTATGGACTATGCTCTGGTTGCCAATGGAGATTTTGAGCATACACCTGCTTGGCAGGAGATGTTTGGAATTGGGTGTTTCCAGATCCATTTCCCATTTGTCTATTAGTTTGAATGTGGGAATGGCTGGATCTTTTGGGAGTTGGCGGAACATGGCTTCGCTGATGAAGCTCTTACCGTTTTTCACACACACTCGGGTGAGAACAGAGTCCTTCCCATCATTTAACTGAACAGGGATGAACAACTGCTCTCCAATTTGCTGAATATCAGCCAGGCTCTGGGCTGATTTCACATCTTTCTGGACTATAGGAGTGGGAGTTTCTGATTGTGGATTGGTAAAGAATTTCAGAGTGTTTCCTTCCAGCGTGGAATACCACCTTAAACTGGAAGGAAGGTTGATTGTCAGAAATAGAGAGGACCCCCCATCACCAGTCGGTTGTCCTACTGCTATTACTGTCACGTCTGGAATTTGGTTGTTCTGAAAGTGAAATTCTACTTGGTCAGATTTATGTTCAACCATGTGGCATGTGCCGTTTAAACTAACATGGTTGACACTCTGTTTTAATTTTATTGGTCGGCTAGTCTGGGTCCAGAAGACCTTGTTTACGCAATCTATTAGGGGTGACAACCTTCTCAGGAGGTCATTCCCTAATAAACAAGGGGTGCCCTCTGGAGTCACTACTATGACCGGGTGTTACACCTTGTGTTGTCCAATTTTAATGTCCAGATCTGCAGTCCTCTCAACAGGAATTTCGTTCCCGTCAAAGTTCTGAAGTTGTCCAGGAAGTTAGGTGAGAGGAATACGGTAATTCTCCCCCTTCCTGCATTTAGTTCGTCAAAGGCCCTTCTGGACAGAAGGGTAGCTTGGGATCCAGTGTCCACCAGTGCCAAAATTGTACCCTGCCCCTGTACTTGTACCGGGGCATAGTATCTTCCCTACTTCTCCTCAAGGGGGCACAGATAATGCAAATTTTTAAACAACTTGTGGACAATTTTCTGGTTTTGGACAAGGAAAGAGAAGAGATTTGGGCGGAATTCTGTGAAGAGTCATGGGAATCTGCAAGAAAAAGTTGGCAACTGGAAATGGGAGACATTGTGGGTTCCCCTGGTTCTGGTTCTGGGCAGCCCCCCCCTCCATTCGGAGGCAGTCACCAGAATGGGTTTGAACCAGGGGATCTTCATGCTGTTGGTTCTGGGATGAGATGATGGGCGGCGCTAGCTCAGTCCCCACATCTACCCAGTCTGGATGTGAAGCCCTTGGGACCCATTTTTCTTTGGGAGGAGTTCCCCCATCTCTGAAGGAGAAAATCCTTTTCCCAGAATCCTCTGAGGATCCCTCTCCCTCAAATTGGAAGATCTGTACCTCCTCCACAAACTGGGTCTGTTTGGGTCCTTTGTTTCTCCTACCTCCTCTCTGCTCCTGGGGTGGCAGACTTTCAGGGGTAGGAGATTTTGTTTCCGGTTGCTGGGTTTCCAGTGGCTGTTTACAAGAGGGGAAGGAAGCTTCCTCCAAGGCTTTACACCCCCCTTCCCCTTGTGCCTCCTCCCTGGGAACCGGTGGGTTATCGGGGTGCTGCCCCGTCATTGTTCTGGAGCACCAGGCCCAGAGTTTGGGGCATTCTGCACCAGCATGCTCATCTGAGGGTTCTGTTGAGCCCTCAGCATGTGACCCAGATCCCGTGCCATATTTTGGACCTGGCGCTCTAACTGTGAAACCCGCTCAGGCTGATACGGGGTTCGGTTTTCTCCCCTGGGCTGATCCTGGGAAGGGTAGCTATCCCTTCTCTGGTAGTACCCCAGGTTGGGAAGATTTTGGTACCCCTCCACCCTTGGCCTCCCCTCTCCCGGATTAGGTGGTCTGGGCTCAGGGAAGTGGGGAAAGAAGGATGGATGATTTTGGGGTTGGGTGGATACCTGGGGAAAATGTTCTGCCCAGGGTTTGGTGAATTTCTGCCCTCCTGGGGGATGTTAGGAGGGAAGTTCCCCGGATCCCCAGGTTAGGCGCTTGGCTGGATCCCCCTCCCTTGGGCTGGAGGAGTCCACACATAACCCAGGATGGGTCGGTTTCCCTTGTAGCGGGGACTTACATAGTAAGGGGAGTGAGGGACCCCATTTGTGGGTCTACCTCCTCGACTCCCTGTCTGTGACTGGCCCGAGGGCCTTCTGGGCTTAGAATTATTCTGTGCAGGCAAGTTTTTAGGCCCTCCCATCTCCAAATCCAAAATGGGGGCAACCTTTACCTCTGCCACCTTGGCAGCAGCAGGGGTTTTTCTGTGCATTACTTTTATTTTCTATGGGCTCCTGCACCGCATAGATTCGGGTGGCCTGTTCAATGACCCAGTCTAGTGACCTTTTCTCATGAAAATCTCTCACTAGCTGGGTCATGATGTATTTGGGCAAGGCATGGAAAAAAGTGTTAACAAATTCTTTGTTGTCCGTGCGCACCCTTTTGGTAGTCTGTGCAAAGGCACGCTTCAACTCCTGCACAAATTATTGTGGGGCCTGATCCTCCCCACATTGCAAATTGTAGGCTGCCTTGCGAGTCTCTTGGGGGTTCCGGTGAACAGAAAAATGTTTCAAGATGGCCACCCTATATGTGGACCATCTTGAATGGTTTTGGTCCTCCAGCCCCGCAAAGAAACTGGAGTATTCTGGGGAGAATGTCCATTTGACGTACTGCATGCAGCTACTGCTGTCTTTCAAATGGAAAGTCTCCATCATTTGCTCAAAGAGCTCCAAGTGTTCCCACACAGAATACTTGGCGTTCTTGTGATAAGGCGTGATGAAACTCCTTATTGCCTTAGTTTGTTTTAAGGGGTCCTTAAGCAAGGCCCTTTTTGCCTTATTGGCCTTCGTGGTTCGGGTAACCCTGGTCCATTCATCCTCTGACTCAGAAGCACTGCTCCCAGAGGTGCCCTTCTGATCTTCCAGGTTTTCCCGAATTCTGCTAGCCTGGGAATGGCGGGCAGAATGTGGGGACCTAGACTCTTGTGTCCTGGGACGCGTGGAGGAGTCTTCAGATTCCTCCTTGCCGCCCGGATTTGATGGGTACCCCCCCACTGACCTAACTGGGCAGAGGTTTTCAGAATGCCCTTAGAGGGCCTACTCTCCCCGGTTCCCCACTAAATTGCGCTGTACTTGGGTGCCCATACTCAGATGCCCGCCCATCCATTCCTGGGAGGTACTGGCCTATGAGCCCCATACTTTTGGCTAGATAGTAATCTACCATCCCTGTGGCCCTGGGCTCATGTGCGCAATGGGACATGGGGTGGCAGAGTCCAAGGACTGGGAGAGATGAAGGCCTCTGGTACTAGCTCCCGAGGTTATGCTCAGGTGTTTCCCTTTCCCAGCGAACCTCATCTCTGTCAGCCCCTGCTCCCTGTTGCCACACCAGAGCCTGTGCTTTCAGTTCCTCAATCAAGACCTTACTAGACTCTATCAGTCTATCCTGCATGGCTACCTGTTGCTGGAGCCTATCATTGTGCTGGCAGAGAGCCTCATTCTCTCTCTGTGCTTCTTGGTTAGTCTTGGAGTACTGGGCCAGTCTTTGCTGCAGGAGGGTTACCTCCTGGGTACCGTCCCTATTGGCCTGCTCCTTTCTTGCCAGAGCATCTTCTACCCTCCTGGTGTGCTCTAACAAGTTCTGATGCTCTTTTTGGAGGTCACCCAGTCCCTGGAGGGCCAGGTGATTTTCTTCCATTTTCTTTTTGAAGTGGCAGACTTCCTGGCCTAAGGTATCCTTTTCCTGAGTAAGAGCCTGCATCTGTGCCGCCAGGTTGTCCCTCTGCCTTTGAAGGACACCAGCTGTCTGACGCTCCTCATCAAACTCTGCCTGGGTATCCAGGTCTTTCAAAATCAGTTTATTGCTCTCTGCCTTTTCCCTATCTAGGTGGCTTTGCAGGGTGACTACCTGCTCTGTGCATGCCCTGTTGAAGTCCAGTTGTTGCTTCTGCTTTTTCTGGCTCTGCAGTAGGGAGTCCAAACCTTCTTGGTACTCCTTCTGCAAGGCCAGAAATCTGGTATCCTGGTCTACCTTTTCCTGTTTCAGGATACCCATATCCTCTTTTATTTTAATGAGATACTGTCTACTATCATTTTCGGGCTCCTGGCTCCTGTGCAGCCTCTGCTCAGAAGAGTCCAGGTCAGTTTGGGCCTTCTCTAATGCCATCAGTTGCCTACTTGCCAGATTGTGGCCTTCAGCAGATTTGTCCTGTATGGCTCCCATATATAAATATAAATATGCTGCTATCCTGGCAATCTTGTCGTGCTCATCTTTGGCTTTAGGGGCCATGTATAGTTCACTCAGGGCCACATGTAAGGGATCCTGATCTCTCCATATATCTGGCCCTGTTGCAGTGATCTGGGGTGTGATTGCCTGCAACCACACCATCTGATCCTGTTCCTTCCATTCGCCTCTCACAAATAGCTTATGTAAGAGGTGCTCTCTGGCTATTTTGATGTCTACTAGTGTCGTCATTCTGGAGATTGATTTCCTTCCTGACTTACAGAAATTAGTATTTTATTTTTCAAAACAGACCGTTTCCTTAGAGCGTTCCTTTGAGGAGTGCTTTTACAGCATAACACAGCGTGGTGATCCAACAGGGTTTATCTATCCTATCAGTTAGCACACTGGATTAGCTGCACAAGTGGTAGATCTAATCCAGACATCCCGTTACGAGCCCCCACTCTGTAAGTGACTCCAATCTAGCAATCCAACTAAGTCAATGGCTGGTCTGGGATGCCCAATGGAAACCCTTATTTATATATTTTTATGACAAGTTCATAAATCTGGATGATGAACCCTTATATAACGCCCCTTTCTTTGAATCCCCCTGACCTCACTGTGCCAAGAAGTAGGTTTGTTTTGCAAATTAAAAAATGTATTTGAAAAATTAAACTATATATATATCACAGTTTTATGAATACATTAATATTTGATAGCACTCTTATGGATATGACAGTGATCAACAATGGATAACATTATAGTAGCACAATTATTGAATTACTTAGGAGTTGGTATAGAAAGAATAAGGTAGCAGAGAATACTTTGTATGGTTTCAATGAAAAGCAATGATGGAAAGAATGCAGCACAGAAATAAACTGATCTGGTTTCAAAAATAGATAAGATGATCACTTTTTTCTTTATGACAACTCACTCCCCCCCTATGCAATATGAAGAGATGGAAATGAGGGCACACAGGTTTTCAGGAATACAATGAAAAGCAGTTCAGTTCCCCCCTAGCAAGCTTAGAGCAACCGGTATGCTTTTAAACAGTCAAAAATACTTTTACATGTGATTTGCAGTGAAGTGAAAAATATGCTAAAAATGATTTTAATTTCCTATAGGAGATTCAGGGTAGGTGATAGCTACTTTGAATTAGTTCAGGTCAACACTAGCAATGATTCAGGAATGATGATCAGAGTGAAAACGAATTTCAGCAGTGGAAAGCAAGAAGCAGCTATTTTTACAAGTGGTGAAATTGAGCCAGTTTGCAATTCGCTGCACTTTTTCCGAGTGCGTCGATCGGGATTACGGAAAAACTATAAGGAGTTGGGATATCGTTCTGGGTTTGTTGGAAAGCTTAGATTCTTAGCTTTAAGGTGACAGTTAAATTTTGCGGTTCAAAAGATGCAGACGTTTTCGTGGAGGTAGATTTTCAGAAATGAAGTAAAGATTCAGAATGACAAATGACACTTTGACAGCTTTGAAATAACAGAATGGACACACAATTTTTCTGCAGTTCTAAATAGGTTGAAATGGATGGGATGAGATTATTTTAGACTAAGAGATGACTATGCACAGTTCTGGCTGGATACTCACTCCTATTTTTGGACCGGAATGGGCCTTGGACTGCACTCTCGCCACAGGACGGTCTCTGTCACTGGTTCTGCTCACAGCATGGCCTCTGGTCTGGGTCTGGCACTGCACAGCGGTCTGGTCTGCTATTGGCACTGCACAGCGGTCTGGTCTGGTCTGCTATCGGTGCTGCACAGCAGTCTGGTCTGGGTCTGATGGGTTCTGGATACAGCTCTGCTTTCTGGGTCTGGTTCTGGCACAGAGTTCTAGCCAGAAGCAGAAACAGCACAGCCCGGCTGTTTTATTCTGATGTGCCCCTTGGAAGTCTGGGGTAAAATCAGTTTGCAAGATTGGAAGGCCAGCTGAGAAGAGTTCAGCTTGCAGTAGGCCCTCTGCTTCAATGTTCTGAATCTGGAGTCTGGTTTTCTTGTGCAGAGCGACCCGCCAATGTTCAGGTGATGAGTGAATCTGGAAGTCCTCCACTAAGGCTTGCCATCCTTACTTAAAGCAGACATTGCATCACCAAAATGGGTGTGTGCGTGGGCATAACTAAGCCTGCCCCTCACAACTTATCATTGGCCAAATTCTCCTCTCTCCCTTGATTGGGAGAAGGAAATGGAGTCTTGAGGTATGTTTATGGGTCAGAGAATCCTCCCCTTGTCACTTTGCACACAAATCTATTTTTGATTCAAATGCATATTTATCTATGTACAGTTTTTCTAATATTATATGTCCAGTTAACATATTTTCTGTAGCGCCAAACCATCCGATCCCTGTCTTTGTAAGATGTTGTGTCCACTACTGACAGAATTTTGCCCTTTTCATCCAGAACACAATATCTAAATTTTTCCAGAATTTACACAAATGTGCGCAAGGAATATGGGCATCAGATGATGAAGTGTCAGATTTTTAACATACAGACATTTGGAGTAATACCCTATTTTCCGCTACTACCCCCCAGAACATACCACAGAGTCCTAACACCTCTTAAAATGTGCATAGAAAAATTACAGGAATAATGATATTATTTATATAATTTTGACAATTTTGTACTATGAATTATCCATCTTTTTAAAATTATGCTCTGGCCCAGATGGGTGTGGTTAAGTCCCAATGCACATGGGGGGATTTCTTGTTTTTCCCTGCCTCCAAGCTCAGCTGGCTCACAGGGGCAGTGCCCCTCCCAGTTCCTTCCAAGAGGAAGCCATTTACGACCTCCTGATTTAGCAATTGCTTTGAGCCAAGGGAAGTTCATTGTTCTGTTTCCCTGCAGTCCCAGGTACCCCTCCCCTGATTCAATCAGAGAGGTGTAATCTCTTTTTGGTGGGGGCGTCAGAAGGCAGGCCAGGCCTGTGAATGCCGTTGCTGGGCAAGTTTCAATCCCTTTCAGCCAGGCTTCAGCCAAATGTCACTTTTGTTCCAATTTTTCTTCATTCAAATCAAACTTACAATTTTTACACATGCAGCTAGTACACTGATTCTAGGTTCAAAACTATGACATTTAAACAGTTGCAACCTATGTGACACTCAAAAGTAGGTCACACATTTATTTTAAACATTTCAATTTTAGTGGCTTTAAATCAAATTTCACTTAAGCTGCTGACATCCACAGCTCAGCCAGTTTTGTTATGAACATTATTTTAGGCTCTTCATCTTTCCAGATTTTGTATGCACACAAGACTTAATTCTACCAGACGTCTGCTGGTGTTCAGTAAGATTTTTGCATATCTTGCAATGTTTGAAATAGGCATTTTGAGCTTGTATTCATAGAAACAACAGTGATTTCAAAGCAATTTTTGAGCTAACAGGCACTGCTGTTTTTCCTTTGGCACCACGTTTCACTCATGGCACTTCTGGCCCATCACGCTCGCACTAGTGGGTGGCAGGTCAGGCGACCATTTTGGTGTGCACAAAAACTGCGCGGTCTGGATTCTGGTGCAAATGTGGGCTTTTCGGCCATCTTGGATTTTCTAAGCCCACATCACCAAATGTTGCAGCATAATAACTCGAACATGGGTCAATACACCGGAAAATAGTGAGGAGTTTAAATTCAATACGAGCTTTGATGGGGAGCCAGTGAGCCTCCTGTTTGATTTCTGAGATGGGGTCAGAGCGTTGCATGCCCCAGACTGCTCTGAGATTGTTGTTTTTGAGCAATTGGAGTTTTCTGATGTTTTTTGAAGTTTTTGGTTGAGGTCCCTGCTAGGATGGCTTTGCAATAGTCCGGTTTGCTACCTATGATGGCTCTGGCTAGGTTGAGGCAGTTGTTGGGGGTAAGGAATCTTCTGGAGAGGTTTGAGTTTGGTGGAATAAGCTGCAGAAGAGGTATTAGCTTTGACATGTTTTTGCATGTTTAGTTCTGCGTCCAGGTAAATGCCTAGTGTTTTGACATGAGCAGAAACAGGGATGGTCTTTCCATTGATGCTGAAGGAGGAGACGGCAGGACTGAGGTGTTTGAGATGGTGTAGGGAGCCCACAATAATTTTGTTGGAGTCTACTTCGTGGGTATCTGTGATTTTGGGGAGGACCTGCTTGTCATCGGCAAAGTTGGTGTAGGGTATGTTTTGGCTGTCTAGGTGGTCAAAGACGGGTTTGGTGTACATGTTGTAGAGAGTGGGGAGGGGCAGGAACCTTGTGGGACACCGTAGACACAGGTATGGGGTCAGCTGATGCAGGCCCTGCAAAGACCCTGGTGGATCGGCCAGATAGGAAGTACTGGATCCATAGTGTGGCCTCTGGAGCAAGATGGAAAGTTGTGGTGAGGTGTTTGCAGAGGATTTCATGATCTAACAATTCCAAGGCTGCAGAGAGGTCTATTATGAGTAGGGTTGCAGGCTTGCCATTATCCCTGATGTGGTAAAGTTGGATTTTAAGGTCAAGGAGGGCAGATTCCGTACTGTGCCTGGACCTAAAGTCTGATTGATGGGTACCTAGTAAATTGTGGTTTTCAAGATGTGATTGAAGTGCAGTCTGTCAGTCTAGAAAAATGGATACCTCTACTTTGTGACCGCGAACGTATTTTGGTGTCCGTGGGCCAACCATCTCATGCACGTTATGACAGAATATAGGTTTTTGAGTTTGCCAATGAACGGCCATTTTGATGAAACAAGAATCGCCGTTTTGTTTTTTAACCATTGCTCATTGCTTTCTGTTCCTATTGCTTCGCATTATATTTTCCACTTACACTGCTCGACTGTAAAACATTGTTGTCTGGATGTAAAAAGGACAAGGCCGCAGGGCCAAGAGGATAACAAGAGTTTGTTGAAACACAAACGTAGGCAGCGCCAGGAAGAATGCCCGGCTCCCTCCCGAATGTAGCCTTGAAGCAGAGCTGCAGGGCATTTAATCATTTCGCATCTGCCAGCCAGTCTCGTTATATGGTAGAATATGTTAGAATAATACCGCTAAAGGCTTGAATTATGCTTTTCTTACGGCCCCCCTTTGCTGAGCCCGCTAGAGCGTGTCGGCTACCAGGACACGAATAGCACCTAATAGATAGCAAGGTCTGGAATGCAACTCTCCCCCCCCGTATGAAGCTCGCTTCCAAGAACAGAAGCGCTATGTTCTATTCAGCAACTGAAAGATGCATTCGCACTCACAAATTGCATATTGTTACTAGAATAGATGTTTGAAGGTGTCATAGTTGTCGGAGATGTCCATCATCACATCAAGTTCAATGAAGCCCAATAAAAGGGGCATGTTAAACATGTCATAGCTGATTGTTTGATATGCATTTTGTATATATGTAACTGATGTACGTAATTCACTCTCTTGCGTCCCTCGAGGTCTAGGGATACACGTCGCGGGGCGTGAGACCGAGTTGGCCAACTGAGACTTTTGCTTTGCAATAAACCCTAGCTTTGGGAATACAACCTCGTGTCTGGCGTATCTATCGTGTGTGGTGACTCGCCTTCTTTCCATAGACGTCAGGGTCCCCTAGGGGGAGATAGGGTACTGTGATGATAGGGCGATGGTTAGTGGGGATGGTGGGATATAAGGTGTTTTTTTTCAAGAGAGACGTGACCCATGCTTCTTTCATTGCAGAGGGCATTGAGTTGGATTTGAAGGGTGCATTAATGAAGCTGGCTATTTTAGGGGCCAGGCGTTCTGTGCACATTATGACAATGTGAGCAGGGCTTTGTCGCCAACACAGTTAGAAGCTTTCAGGTTTTGGATAATTTTCAGGAATTTGGGGGGGGGGGGCGGGTGGAAGAGAAATGGAACTGAGGAGGATAGGTTGCAGTCGTGGATATGCTGGCTGAGGGGGTTGATGGTAGGTGTGGTAGAAGAGATTTTTTGAGAATGGCCTTGTCTCCTAATTTCTGGGTTTTGGTGTCCAGGGCAAGTTGGAGAAGTGTGCACCATGCTTTGTTTTTATGAAGATTGTCGGGAAGGGGTCAGGGGTTTGAAAAGTTCTTAGTTGTTGGAACTTGCATCAGAGTTTCTGGTATTAAAGATGTTGGCTTTATATTCTGGAACATAGTCTATATAAGCGGGTTGGGCCAACGCAGGGTGTTTGGAGTTCATGCGTGCTGATGTTGGTGGTAAAGAATTTGATCTCTGAATGGGAGTAAGTAGTGAGGGGTTTGGAATGAGGCCTGACTAGTCTGGTTAGGTCAAGCCTGGGCGCATCAGAAGATGTTGAAGTGTCCATCTTCTTGCTGAAGGTGTTGGCTAATTTGTGTGGGTGATTAGCTAATAGTTTAATAATGGATAGGCAGGTATGCTGCCTGAGTCTTATGTTCCTTTCCTACAGACTTAAGGTGATAGTTAGTGGTGGATTGCATTCTGTGTGTGAGTGTGGATGTATGATTGCGAGTGTTGTTTTAATGGCAAGGGGGACAAAAGGCTATTCATGGTGTGTGAATTTGGATACTCTTGAGGTGCATGCAGACAAGATGGTCTCTAGGGTGAGTGGTACTGTTGCTTGTGTCTGAGGAGCGTGTCCCTTCGGGGAAGCTGAATGAGTGTGGCACTGTAAATAGGCACTGCGTGGTATGCTGAGAGGAGGCCTGAGAGATGCAAGCGTTTTGCTATGAATTGTCCTGTAGGCGCCTTGGCAGAATGGCTTTGTTAGGTGAAGAATGATGGGGATCTTGCAGTTATTGGAAGTCGCGTTTTGTCTTGTGCATGTGTGCGCATAAGTGGCTTTGGTGATGTAGTTGCTGGGTTGTATCATATTTGTCAAACAGAGGGAGACTTACTTTGTGATGCAAGCATGAAATTGTGTTTTTAATACCCAAAGGAGAAAGAATAGTGTTTTGTGTAGTGGTGTTGTCATAATAAACTGATGGCAATGCAGGCACATGATTAAGTATATCAGAGCTAGGCATAGGGCCTCATTACACGGAAGGCGGTAAGGGTTAACGGTCACCGGTAAGGGTACCGGTATACTCTTGAGGTGCATGCAGACAAGATGGTCTCTAGGGTGAGTGGTACTGTTGCTTGTGTCTGAGGAGCGTGTCCCTTGGGGGAAGCTGAATGAGTGTGGCACTGTAAATAGGCACTGCGTGGTATGCTGAGAGGAGGCCTGAGAGATGCAAGCGTTTTGCTATGAATTGTCCTGTAGGCGCCTTGGCAGAATGGCTTTGTTAGGTGAAGGATGATGGGGATCTTGCAGTTATTGGAAGTCGCGTTTTGTCTTGTGCATGTGTGCGCATAAGTGGCTTTGGTGATGTAGTTGCTGGGTTGTATCATATTTGTCAAACAGAGGGAGACTCACTTTGTGGTGCAAGCATGAAATTGTGTTTTTAATACCCAAAGGAGAAAGAATAGTGTTTTGTGTAGTGGTGTTGTCATAATAAACTGATGGCAATGCAGGCACATGATTTAGTATATCAGAGCTAGGCATAGGGCCTCATTACACGGAAGGCGGTAAGGGTTAACGGTCACCGGTAAGGGTACCGGTGACCGTTAACCCTTACCGCCTTACTACGAGGTCCCTTTGCGGGACCCGACCTTAATGCCTGGTGTAGACCAGCCGTTAAAGTTGGGACCCGCAAAGGGACCTTGGTGCTAATTACGGTACCGCATTTTGCGGTACCGTAATAACCCCCTTCCCATTCCCATTATGCCCTATGGGGCAAAAATGAGAATGGGGAAGGGCCATGGAGAAAGGGGGAATTACCACCCCGCCAACCTTGGAATGGGGTGGTAATTCACCTTTTCTCCATGGTGGTACCGGTATGGTACCGGCGGCAACCATGGTGCCAATAGCACCATGGTTTACCGCCTTCCGTGTAATGAGGCCCACAGTGTTGTTATCATGAGCAGCGACTGGGTTGGTGAGAGAGGCGTGTTGGAGGGCGGTCTGTGTAGTAAGCGAGCAGGCAGCCTGGTGTTGACAGCCTGATTGTGCTGAGAATGCGCAAGCATGTGAGCATGGGCTTGTGGGACATGTAGTTTAGGAGGCGGGGCAAGTGCACCAGGAGGGCAGTGGCTGTCCCAGAGGCTTACAGTGAGAACCTGCTTATCGGGTGCACTGGGCGGGGGCAAGGCATTGGCTGTGTGTAGGTTAAACAGTACCATTGACAGTGCGGTAGATGCAAACAGAGGGGAAGCTGTGTCATGTATAAATCTCCCGGTACGATGGATGAGCCTCCAAAGACTAGACCGCAGCGTTCTCAAACGGTGCTCGATGCTCGAATGAACTTTGATATACAAGAGTTTCAGTCGAGCCTAAAAGGCAAAGAAAAGGAATTTTCGTCCCCTGTGGTGCCTTTAGATACTTTAGAAGGGCCATCTCTATCTTCTGATTTTCGCGTTATAGCAAGAATTTTAGACCTATTAGATAACGCTCACATTGCGAGATAGGTCTACTAAGAAAAACAATTGAAGAACTGGTTAACAAAACAAATCAAATTGACGGTTTATTATTTACATGTGATGCTATAGCCACTTTAACGGGAAGCCGAGCATAAGAAGTACTAGGTTAGATAAAGCAACCCAATCTCAGAGTGAACTAGGCCTAATGGTCAGTGACAAGAGATCCTTCGCCGAGGTTATTACCCCGGGAACGAGTCAAACCTCAGGCTGTCAGACTGACCCTGCACACAATAATGAAATAGGCTATACTAACATGGCCACTTCAATTCAAAAAATTGAACATAAACTGGATGAACTAAAGGAGTTCTTTGGGTCTTTGAGACATATGGACTCTGAAGTTCCTCTTGTCCAGGTTTCGAACAATGTGACCCCTGATAGTCCATCCCCCTTAACCGATCTGATTGATCTCACTGATGCTTGTGATGTGGGAGAGAGTCCACAAACTCAGGAGATCAGTAAAATCTATATTCAAGAGAAACCAATAATTGTACTTACAAGAAGGGAAAAGAGACTTGCTGTGAGAGCTCAGAAAAAAAGGGCCAAGGCTAATTGCATAAAAAAAATATATAATAATAGCAAAGGACAGTGTTTCATCTAAACAAGATTGCCCCTTGCAGGAAGCACTTGGTCCTCAGTGCGATGAAGTGGTCATAGATCTATCTCAATTAAATGAAGAATCGAGGGTTCTTCTGGACCATAAACTTGAAGGTTTGGCTGGAACCCTAAAGGATTCTAATAGCCCCAGCATAATACCGAAACAGACGAGGAACCCAAATTTAAGAAATTCCACAAAAAACCCTATTAAGAAAGAACAGCAGTCGTCTGATGTGTTGCATCCCGTTTCCCAATCTGTACTTTCTCAATTTTATCCTGTGGTTCATAAAACCACTTCCATGAAGAAACAAAAAAAGACTCCTAATGATCATTCACCTAAACAGATGGTAGTAAAGCCACAAATAGACTTGGGAGAACCATGGATGATGGGGTTTTAGGTAAAGATGAACCATCTGTTGAACTGAGTACACACACAAACTTGCCCGACCTTATTAACAACGTGTTCTCAAACAAGGAAGTGATTAAAGAGAATGTAATTCTACCGTCAATTGTTAGGGAAACCTCTTTACAAACATCTTCAGATTTAGCACCGAAAGAAATGCCAGTTTATGATACGCAAAATGCTGATGCACAACAATTGAAAAATGGGGAAATTCCAATTACTCCTGATATGCCACTCATCATGGGATGGGAAAGTGATCCAAAAGTCAATGGTAAATTTCATCTAAATAGATCTTTCTTGTTAAAAAAATGTCAGTCTATTCCTGCATTGAGAACGCTTGATTCTGATGATATTGACTGGGTGAGATTAACTACAGTCCACAATAATAGAATGGTTTGTGGATTCCATTCTTTATTGATTATGAAACAAGTTTGGGAACAAAGGGAAAATTTTGAGTATGTTGGTTTATCTCCTCACTTGTTTAAAACTGAATTGGAAGATAAAACATTTCTTGAAATGTCTGACAAGATTACTAGTAAAGTGTTACCAAATGCAACAATGGGTGCGGTCGTACCTTCTAGTGATGATATGATGAAACAACTAATGGAACTGACAGATGCCTTGAAGGGTTTGCATGGTTTGAACAGTATTCTATCTAATGTTGCTTCTAAAATAACTATGCCATTACCCTAACCAACTCAGAAATGAGTCTTTTATTTTGTGTCGTTCATGGAATAGATGTGGACTGGCTAATTTCTTTAGATGGTGGGACTCAGCTAAGGATATATGTCATCTTGATATCATTTTATTACAGGAAACAATGCACATGTCACATTTTGATGTTGAAGGCTTTGTATGCTATTCTCAATCTGCTAAAAGGGGGGAACTTGGGAGGCCATTTGGTGGCTTAGCTATTCTTATTAATAACTCTTGTAAGTTAAATTCAACATTGGTCTTCAATAATGATGCTGTAATTGCTGTTGAGATATTGTCCCGTTTGAATCATGTGAGCCCTATTCTTATTCTATGTGTATATTGGAATAGGGTCCTAACTACTTATAATGTCTTAGAAAGCACAATTGATTCAATTCTGGAGGATGCCTTGGGTCAACATGCGAATATTGGTTTTTTGATTGGAGGTGACTTCAATTCAATCTGTTTATACAAAGGTTTTACAACTGGACTAAACAAACTGTCCTCACAGGCACTAACGGTTAGAAATGGCAAAAAATGGGACGAATGTTTTCTAAATTGGGACATTCAGGTTATCGAAGTGGATGACCAAACTCTCCAGTATACATGGTCAAGAGGAGTGTTATCTCCCATATTGATCATTTATTTTTTGTCAACCTCATTATATCAGTCTTGTTCACCAGTTATAATAGATGGCCTGGGTTTTAGTGATCATTGTGCTATTTCCCTTAAACTGGTAATGGGAGAATGGGGTTTTAATCCTTGTCCAGCTCGTACAACGGTTGATATGGATAGACCCAGACTGTCAGTTAGATGGTCAACATCCCTTTGCCAACACCTCATTTGGCGGTTGAAAAATGACTCTATAATGAGGGACAAATTGTCCAGGGAAAATATTGACCCTGTTTATATGGACGATCTTATAACTAAGCGAACTGATTTCCATCTAACAGACTTGGTTGGTTAGGAAAAGGGTTCTTGTTAGTCCTGAAAAAAATCATACATACCTTTAATATTGAGATATTTAAACTAAAGAAAGTAAAAAATGCAAATTTGAAATTGCTTGCAAGAACGGCTATGGACAGCTACTCTTCCCAGGTAATAAAATCTAGAATTTTGCAGACGTACAAAAATGCATTGAAGAGTCTTAAAATAACTCAACATGTAAAAGATAACCAAAATATGATGTATCATCTATTGAAAAGCGACACACGTAATATTTGGGCGATATTGAGATCTATAACACATGAAAATACAGGTACGAAGGAAAATGCAATTGCTGGTCATGAATGGGTTGAACATTTTAGGTTAAAATTCACCTTGCCTAATAGTTTTGCCAAAAGAATAATATCTCTACCTATAAATGTATGGCCTGCTAGTTCTCCTTGGTCTCTTAAAGATGTTGAAAGAGCAATTATGAAACTAAATGCTTCTAGAGCTGTGGGACCAGATGGAATTCCAGCATGTCTCTTAAAATCAGATATACTGTTTTGGGCCAAAATAATAAAATATAAAATCGATATGGTATTTGTCACACATTCACTTCCTCGTACATGGTGTGCCGCTATCCTTATTCCAATCTATAAAAAGGGTCTCATAAATGACCCTAACAACTTTAGACCAATAGCCCTTACTGATGCCTCATCAAAAGTATTTTGTCATCTTATCTTGGAGGGGCTTTAGAGTACATGAATGTTAATGCGATTCTATCAAAATATCAAACAGGCTTTCGTTGTTCAATTGGATGTTCCCTAAATGCTACAATAATATCTCATATTCAATGGAATACAAAACATAATCATACGGGTGCGGTATATATGGCCTCTCTTGATTTGAGTGCAGCTTTCGATGCAGTAATTAGAGAGGTCCTGTGGAAAAAAATGTTACAGATGGGTTTTCCGTCATATATGGTGTCACTTATTGCCCTCTTGTATACCTCGACCTCTTATAAGGTTAGATTAAATCGAGCAGGTGTGACTACCGATGCTATTCCAACTAATATGGGCCTTAAACAAGGATGCACTCTTGCAGCAATACTATTTAACCTGTATATATGTGATATATAGGATTGCTGGGCAGATGTTATCAATTTTCAAGAGAATCTAGGAGTACTGAAACTTAACTATATAGGTTTTGCTGATGATTTACTTTTATTTGATAAAACACCCTATGGTTTGCAAAATAAGTTGAATTCCTTCTCCTTATATGCAGTGAACCAGTCCAAATCTAATATATTCATTTTTTCTGATGGGAAAAAAACGCATATCGATTTAACTGGTCAATTGATGGCATTTCTATTGAGTCCGCAAAATCAATCAAATATCTTGGTTATACACTAACCGATATGTATTCATTGCAATGGTGGAAACTTAAATTGCACGAAATAGCCAGGCCTTTGATATCACAAATGAAAATTATCAAAAGGAAATATTGTTGCTTTTCGCTATTACCAGTTTTACAATTTTATCTACTAAAAGTGGAACCGTGCATACTATACGCACTTGACATATGCCTATATGAAATTGAGGAATTCCTTGATTCTTTACAAGTAGGTATATGGAAGCAAGTATTGGGCTTGGCGCCCTCCATCCCAAATGACATTATAAGACATGAAATAGGACTCCTTCCCTTATCCGTAAAATGGTATTGGCGGATGCTTAACAACTATGCTAAGTTTTTAAAACCATCTTCGAATAGTCTCTATGAAGATTTAAACAATCAGGCGTTCCTTGGGCACCCGTCTTCCATATTAACATTTGTTGGAAAAATGAAGGATATCATGGCTTCTGCGCTTATTCTAGAAGATCATTTAATTCATGGCCTACCTAGTTGTAAAAGGAAAATGCAACTATATTATTGGTGTTGTCAATCTGATAGAATAGGTCAATATGCCTCATATCAAGAATATGCTTGAATTAGAAGAAAATGGGGAACCTGTCCTAAATATCTTATTCAGTTTCCATCTGCTTCTGGTCAAAATCTGTATCTCCATTTTAGACTGAATCAATTTCACACGAATGAGAGGATAGCCCATTGGGGAAGATGTCACAACCCGCTTGAACCAGGTGTTTGTAGACTTTGTCAAAAGAGTACCATGGTTGAATCCTTACAACATTTGGTTATTTTCTGTGATTACTTTGAGATCTTGCGACTTAACACTCTTGGAGTTTATTTTGATCCTTCCTCCTTGTTGCCAAGAATTACTCTTTGGGCTAGGTGTATGACAGGCAATTACATTAAAATGATTATTAAATTGACTATGCTATTATGTGAAATAGATAAGAAATTAAAAGAGTTTAAGGTTGAATAGTATGTTATGACTTAATCAAGTCCATTTTATTATAATCTTACACTGGATCATTGTATAATAATGAAGGAAATTTGTCTTACTGAAGAAAATTTATTTTATTCCTATCTTATACTGGATTATTGTATAATAATGAAGGAAATCTGTCTTAATGAAGGAGAATATTTCTTATTGATGAATTGTGAAACAATGCTTTTTAAATGTGTAATTGTATTTATGTAATTTTATTGGTTCTTTTGTATATTGTAAAGGTTTGTAAACTAACCAAATACAATAAAAAAATAGATAGTTTAAATGTGTACAGATGCAAGTAACTGAAAGGGCCAAAGAAATCGTGAAGTTAGCTTATGCTTAATAGTCAATAAATTGCGGCAAGTGCCAACATTTACAAGTATATGCCTCAAGAAGCACTTTATGAATGAATGGAAGTCCACTACGCATATGAGCAGAATTGAACAAAGGTTACAAAAGGCTTCAAATGGAGTGTGTCACAGTAAGAAAATCGAGAATCGAGACAGAGCAAAACTCAGCTAAGAATGACCATGCCAAGAAGCCAAGGTCTTATCTGCCTGGAATGGGATGACATTGGATACAATTAAGGAGAAAAGAGAACAGAGGATCCTGTTCAGAAAGGTAAAGATAAGCCACAGGTGTCAGAGAACTGGTAGAAATAAATCAAATATACGAAAAGACACAGTGAAAAGCCGATTTCACAGTGTCCAGTCACGTGATAAAGATATGCTGGAAGAGTGAGACTTTCACACCTATGCATGGATCCACGCCATGCCCATACTCCTTAAAAGTTCTCAGAGCACAGAGCAGACTCAAGGCCAAACTACAAAGAAGTAATTGACACAAGATTACTGAGGTGATGATTGATTGTAGCATAATTGGTGGGAAGCGGGGTGCAGACGAGCTTCTCTACACCTGTTCTTTCTGCGTACTACTAGACGTAGGTGGAAAGGTATGAATTGGGTTGATGCCAACCCAACCATAGTGGACCATGTATTCTAGGATCCTATAGTGAGTAGAGCCAATGGGACGATGTACTTTTAGTGACATAGTGGCCATTTTGAAGGGAGGGCTTAGTTGCCCCACCTGACATTGATTATCCAATCCCCTCTTCCCGTTAGAATATACAGATATAGTACCTATATTAAGTTACATTTCCTATAACCAATCACGTTGCATGTTAGGTTTTTAAGGTTGCCACGTAGAATGTCGTTAATACGTGCACAGGGTGTGCGTCAGCAAGGATGCATTTTTGCTATAACTATTGTGTTTTTTCTGAAAGTAAAGAGAGCGAGAAGATCAAGCGATTGCTGATGTTCGATGTACTCCCTGTTTTATGAACTTGTCATTAAACAGACTCACTTTGCCAAACTATTGAGTTGTCGTGATTATTTGATGCATGAGTATGAATCTGCATCCCCATCTATCTCGAGGGTACTGCTACTCATCTTAAAGGGCTGTTTGGAGATCGTCCATTTCACTTGGTAGCAGAGGATGTTTAGGTTAGATAAAGATACACATCGACCATCGACATAAGTAACTTCGGGTCCTCGGAAATATCACACGTCCTTTGCCATCCGGCTGACAGAACGAGAAGCTCCCCGTAGTTAGTGGATAGATTAATTGAAAAACTCTGCAGGTTAGGTGTGACGGGTCCCTTGCTTTCTCCCAAAATCCCCTCCCACATCTACGAGTAGCGGATCGGACGAGCGGCACGGAGAGGCAGTAACGAAGGGGGTGATCCCGAGCGTCCGTAGATGAAAGACATGCGAACGGTGAGTAAAAGAGACTGAATGTTTTGGCAAAGCATGCATGCTTAAAAAACAAGTAAGGGAAGGTAACAGAGGGAGGCGGGATAAAATATAATGTCAGAATAAGAGTGTAATGTATATATAAAGGGAAAGATATTACACGGACGGCGGTGAGGGTTAACGGTCACCGTTAATGGCAACGGTGACCGTTAACCCTTACCGCCGTACTACGAGGTCCCTTTGCGGGTTGGAGGATTTAATGCCTGCTTCTTGCAGGCGTTAAAATCCAACCCGCTAAGGGACCTCTGAGCTAATTACGGCACCGCAAAATTGCGGTGGCGTAATTAGCGCCTTCCCCATTTCCATAGAGCCCTATGGGGCAGAAATGGGAATGGGGAAGGGCAATGGCGGAAAGGGGATTTACCGCCCCTCCAACCTTGGAATGGGGCGGTAAATCCCCTTTCCGCCAAGGCGGTGCCGGTATTTTACCGGCATGAGCCATGGCGCTAATAGCGCCATGGCTCACCGCCTTCCGTGTAATGAGGCAGTGTGGCCGAGCAATATAAAGAGTTATCGTGAGTGTGGCCGCGATAAGAGTATACGCCCAGTTCCTAGATTTTAAAGAATGCTAGCAGAAGGCCTTATCTAAAGTCCTGTAATTAGGATGACATAGGAGACCAGATTTATTAAAGACAATCCGAAAGAGATAGGCTTAAGTTCTGAGAGAGGCTTAAGTTCTGAGAGAGCAGACGGCATAAGATTTATGTGGCCGGCCAGAGTTTGTCTGTTTGTTTTATATGTTTGAGTAAAATTGTGATGTCATAGTTGAAAACAGTTTTTATGTGAAAAAAGGTATGAAAATTGCACGATTGTAGAAGGAAATTATGACATGGATTGATGGTTGTTTTTTAGCAAGATTAATGTAAAAAATATTGTTGAAAAAACGGGATTGGAGCTCGCGACGATTTTAATAAAGTGTGAAGTGAAAAAAGAAGCAAGTGTTATATGAATAAGGGGTAAACGAGTCAAGCATGGAAGACATCACTCTGTTAATACACCTGTGCAAACAGTTGCCGCAACACGCACCTAATCTTAAACAGTACAGTGCGGAATGGGTTAAAGGGGCCGCGGACAAAATGTTTATGCCGTGGTCCCAAGGCAGATCGCTATCCAAAATGGTCCTGCAGCACATGATGACATATTTACATGCCACGTACACTGGCAAAAAGTTAGACAAGCGTCTGGCTAGTTTAGAACTTTGGAAGATGTACCAGGAAAAAGGGAGGAGGAACCACCGTTTGATTGGATACTGAATATATGCAAAGAGGGGGGTGAAAAGCCTTTTGTGCCACCCTTCCCGTCTGAAATAAAAAATGAAGCTAGTAAAGACAAAGGATTGTACCCATTGAGGGAACTTAAAGCAGCAACGGGATATAGCAACCTGTCATATGAGTCACCTACGCAAAGTAGTGACAAAAGAACAGAGAAGGACAGGGAAAGAAATATTACCTCCAAAGTCCGGAGTGACAAGGAGAGATGCGAAAAGGAAAAAGGTGATCAAGCGCAAGCAAGTACATCTCTAGGTACAGGAACAGAGGTAAAGAGATGGAAAGGAGATGAGGATAGAGCTGATGAGATGGCACTCACACAGAATCAATGGATGGGAGGTCAGATTTTATTGAAACTCGATGGTAAAGGCATTGAGGACATGAGACAAAGGGGAGAACGAGACGAATTAGAAAGAAAAGATAAGGAAAAAGAAGAACGATTAAGAGAGGAAGGGGTGAGAAAAAAGGTTAGGCAGAAACGAGAGCAGTAACATCATAATGAACAGGTCAGAAAACAGGAAAAGGCGAAAGTCAAAGAAAACACGACAATAAGCAGAGAACAGCTGATAAACAGGAAAGAATAGAACAAAGGAGAATAGAAGAAGAAGAGCAAAATATACGAGAAAAGAGAATAAAAGACAGAGAGATGAGGAAATACGAAGGGCAAATGAATGAAGAGGTGTGAGAAAAAAGAGGAAGATAGGGTTAGAGAGGAAGCATAGAGGATTTGATGACATAGAATGCAAGCAAAGACAGAGAACATGTGGTCTCGAGTATCTGGAAAGGGAGGTTAGAAAACCCGATCCAGTGGTAGAATGGGAAGATATAGAAGAATTATTTCCCGAGTACGATTCAGTACCAGGCACATCTAGAGTAAATCTAAAAGATGACTTCGACACTAGAAGTATCGGAGAGACAATCGATAGAATATATGATGAGATGGAACTAGAAAAGGTACCCCAAGGAAAGGGAAAGGATGAGCGCCTTGAAAGCAGTCAGTTGTACAATACTGAGGACGCTTCACGCAGCAACAGACATAGAGAGCTGTTGTTAGATTGCTGACACTAAATAGGAATGAGGAAGATGAGAGAAACTGCACGAGGTGGGCACAGGCAATATCAGACAAAGAAAGGGAAGCCTGTGAAAGAGAAGAAAGAGACACAGAGCGAGGTCGGGAGAGACATCTCTCTATGGGTAAGGGAATAAGATGATCAGATTCAACCGTGTCCGCCTCTAAAGTACCAGAGTCAGTGACTCAGTCAGATCGGCATGAAGGACTGCCACGCGGTTAGAGGGGGTGTCTCCCCCGCCATATGTAAGCAGGTTAAGGACATTACCAGGCAGTCGGTGATGTGGGAATATTACCCCTGCAGTAGACAGACAAATGATGAGAGAAGAAAAGGAGTTTAGTGTGTCACAGTTTCCCTTATTAGAGAAGGGAGGGACAAGGCCACAGTATATACCATGGCCACAGATGGATAGAGAGAATCTAAAAAACAAGCTCCCAATGTTGGCACTGGAACTGGGAAATGGATACACGAGCTAGAAAAAATGACGGGAGGTAATACGTTGGCTATAGGCGATATCAAGGGTCTTTTGATCACCATACGTGGTGATAGAGCTGACGATGTTTGGACAAGTGCTGAAAGATCAAAGAAATATCGAGGCTTAGCAATACAAAATGAAATATGCCAAACACGGGTCGAAATTTACAAGTATCTTTATTTTCTGGACAGAATTCAAAGCAAAACAGATAACTATCTGGCTCCCAACACCTTACAGTGTGTACCAGCAGACACAGTGAAGGGTGAGAGTGCTGGACATCTTAATGCAAGCTATTTTATCAGTTTCTCAATCATTGTCCAGCCCCTCTCCAAACTAATAATATACATGCTAGGGTTTGTGCCCAGTTCACACGAAAAATATTACAATATTGTACAACGTATTTAACAAGTTTACATGTCCATGAAGTTACAATGGCAGTATTGGGTTCCCCGCTCATAGTAAGCCTAGTTTCAAGAATGAACACAATATATTACAACCAAAGCACACGGTTTGAGTTTGCTCTACATTGTCTCGTTGTTTAGATGAGGATGAGGCTTCTGAGCGCAGACAACACTTGGATTGCAGTTCACACGAGTCACAAGGTTTCTTTGCATAGAACAAACAATCTGCTCTCGGTCAGCCTAAATGTTGACATAACTCAAAGGACATTCGGCTCGGCTGCAGTTGAAAACAACACAGTCCACCATTTTAGGACACAAGCAAGAGTTAAAATCAAAATGGCGGATGATTCCTAAAATGGCAGCAAAGTTGATCAGAAATCGGAACATTTCAAACGTGGTTTTCTGTGGAACGTGAATGGGCTTAAGCCAATATTCATAACAAGGCGGTATTATATGAATACAGTTTAACAGTGCAGGTTACCCTGGTGTGACTACAGTCAACACTGCCCATGCCGGAGCGCTGTTTAACAATTGCAGAACTGTGGTATGGAAAGCACTTCGAGTGCTATTCCTGGACACTTCTGACTTGGGAGCTATAATGATATGTAAGATGAAAGAGGGAGATGATCCGTTGCTTTACATTCAGACGTAAAATGCATGGGTACTGGAAACTCGTGAATCTTGGGGAAATCTATACCCGTGTTTTACCATATATTATGTCAAGGGCTGCCAGAACAGGTGCAGAAGCAGCTCAAGAAGTTGGTAGGAATTGAAGCTAAGCCATGGTCAGAAATACAACTGACCATTGCGCATTATTGCAGGCTGCTGCAAGAGTAAAATTGCAAAAAGAATGATGCAAGGAAAGGCGAAGAGGCCAAATTAGTGCAGAATAAATTGTCAAAGTATGCCATTGAAGGGGCAATGTTATCTAGCACAGATGGATCCAATGTGCAGCAGGTCAATAACCAAAGACAGTTCAATCAAAGCAATAATGGGTTTAGCCCAAGAGGAAGAGGCTCCAGAGGAAGGGGATGGCAAAATAATCAGGGAGGCTTTCAGAATATGCAAGGCTGAAATCAGATAATGAAATATGGTCAAATGATCATACCGCTGCCAACGTGTTGGACGTGTGGGATGACAGGGCATCTAGCACGTATGTGCAGGATTCAAGGGATGGTGCAAAATGACCAATTTACAAGCAGTGAATGATGAATCCACCTGCGTTTTCGCAGCAGGTTGGAGATGGATTTGTGCAGAATCAAACTGTACAGCAGCAAGCACCGAGAGTGAAGCAAAGCTTACAGCCACAGCAGACTATGACCAATTTCCCGCAAGGGCAGTCTCAACAGTCCCCGATGCAACTTCAACAGACTACAAGCACAGGACAGGTATTGAACTCTAGAGCAGGAAATGCTACTAGTGATGGAGGGAATCCATTCACTAACTGTGGGACAAGATTATATATGAACTAGGACAGCTCACTGGGAGACCTGATGTGTTCCATTCTATCAGTGACACCAAACCCTCATGAGGAACCAAGGGTATATGTCACTATAGGGCGTAAGGATATTTGTTTTTAGTTGACACTGGTGCGACGCATTCGTGTGTACGTGAAGGCAAGTTTTCCTTGTCCGGTTATGCCAAGGGTTTACGGGAGCTACAAGTCGTGTTCCTTTTACAAAAGAACTTCCAGTTTCTATAAGAGAATGTGACATGAAGGTGCCACTGCTGTATTCGAGAGAGACGCCTTTCAATATATTGGGACGAGATTTGATGACAAAGTTAAATATAAAAATCTTGTTCACTGAGGAAGGAATAGTGTGTTCAACTCCAGGAATGCACTATTTAAACTTTTGCAAAATTATTAGAGCATACGTTGGACGAATGGCTATAAGAGCTATTCCATTAGAACCTGAGATATTTGCATATGGCGTGCACATATTAATATCGTTGCTATCAGGCCTGGCAGACAGAACAATGAGAACCCCAGATGAGTTTCTGTTCAGAAGAAGAATACCTATGCATGAGGAAAAGGGATGAGTGTTTCCCTTGCCAATACAAGCAGCCATAGTGTGAGGAGAGATGGCTTTGCTTAATGGTTGTTATGATGAAGGCAGACAATGGTGCTCAGTAATCGCCATTGGGGAATGTTACAGATTGACTGACGTCACTGATGACGATCTGTTAAAGAACGACTAGGTGAGGATGAGATGACATTTGAGGTAAACCTTATTTGTTGGGTAAAAATTATTACAAGAGAAGTGCCCCAGAAAATGATGCTGGCACAAAAACGTCCCGAATATTTTTATGACGACATGACAAAGCAGCCTGTCTTAGTATGGACTACAGGCCCTTATGACATAGGCTTACTGAAAGGAGTCGGAGAAGTGAAGATTAGATTGAAACCAGGAGCCATTTTACAGAGAGCACAACAATATCCCTGATAACAAAAAGACAATATCAAACTTGCTCACAGTTATCACAGAACAGTTCTTATTATTGCCAGAATACAGCGAGGACAAGACAAATGTCCCAATCAGAAGAAGCAGCGAATAGGCTTGTCAGCGTGCTATTCTTTCGTTTAATTGAAGACTGTCCAGATCTTGTTGGGAGACCTACCAATGTCCTGACTTTTCTTCGAGATCCAGCGAACACAGAACGTTTCAGCATGATCCTGAACAGTATCATTATTCAGGTTGCACTTCAAGCTCATCAAAATCACAGAAGCGTGTAGAGACTTTCTTGTCAACACTTCCTTGAATTGTCCCTCGAATAAAATACACTTTTTATGCTGACAGCGAAGCAACATGTCATCTCGAGTGAAGCAGATGTGTGGTATAGACTGGGAACTATTCTATATGTAACACGTATTATAGACTTGCAGAGGTCATTGTTGATTGTTGGAACATTACATTGCAAAACAGAACTGTTTCCAGAGACAAGAGGCAGTCCATTATCCAGATTCAGAGGACTACTGGTCCAGAACTATTGATCCGTGAAGCAGAGACAGCAAAACCCAGAAGGAAGTGATAATAATGAAAATGTATTAAAGAACCAGTTTTTGCTTCCTTAGATGATCAAAATGGGCACTCAAAGCAGTAGCATTGTTATCCTTCAGCAGGAGAGACAGCCATATTGCCCAAGAAGAACAATGCTGTAAAATGACATATATATGTATTATCTATGCATGCATTATATTTATAATCATATTGCTGTCATTGACGATTAGAACCGCATTTTTTTATAGGTGAACAAAGTGCTATTCCCGTGCACCCACCTGAGGATGTACGCCTGATACCTACAAGAGCACCCAGACCTTATATAGTCATTTCTGTTCTGAGAACGAATGATAGAGTGACTGAGCTTGAAATGGACTTGGTAAGCAAAGACACACATACAACACTTGTTTTAGCAAATTAGTTGAAATGCCGGAGACAGGGTCGGCAAAGTAAACCTGATAAGGGATTGATGAAAGTTACACCTACAGAGATAATGAGTACAAATACACCTGGTCTAGTATCAATGATTTCAGAATCACATTCCAGAGAATTGGGGAAGTTTGGACAAGTAACAATGAGAAGTTTTACGCTAAAAGAAGTTGAGAGACAAATGGAGAAAGTTGAACTGTTAATGAGACAAAAGACTTTAGAGAATAAACAAACAGAGGCAACACCTGCAAGCACACCTGATCCTATGAGACATGATATCAGGGTAGTGCCTGGAAGGAAGACACGGACAGAAATTTTGAGAGACATTTTCATGCCTAGTTGGTATGTTGAAAGAATGAAGCTTATTGCAATTTCTCCTACACGAACGGTGTGCAGTCATTTTTTCGAAAACATAATGTCGAAAGACAATAATGTCGAAAAAAAAATATCAAAAAAAAAAGTCGAATTCTTTTTTTAAAATTATATATTTATGTTGGGGACCGGGAATAAAAAAAAGGAGTAAAATAAAAAAAAATAGAAAAAAAGGGGGGTTGGGGGGGAACCCCCCATTTCGAAAAAAGACCTATTGAAAAAGAAATTCGACTTTTTTTTTTGACATTTTTTTTGTTGGAAAAACCCCGGGAACGAGTCAAACCTCAGGCTGTCAGACTGACCCTGCACACAATAATGAAATAGGCTATACTAACATGGCCACTTCAATTCAAAAAATTGAACATAAACTGGATGAACTAAAGGAGTTCTTTGGGTCTTTGAGACATATGGACTCTGAAGTTCCTCTTGTCCAGGTTTCGAACAATGTGACCCCTGATAGTCCATCCCCCTTAACCGATCTGATTGATCTCACTGATGCTTGTGATGTGGGAGAGAGTCCACAAACTCAGGAGATCAGTAAAATCTATATTCAAGAGAAACCAATAATTGTACTTACAAGAAGGGAAAAGAGACTTGCTGTGAGAGCTCAGAAAAAAAGGGCCAAGGCTAATTGCATAAAAAAAATATATAATAATAGCAAAGGACAGTGTTTCATCTAAACAAGATTGCCCCTTGCAGGAAGCACTTGGTCCTCAGTGCGATGAAGTGGTCATAGATCTATCTCAATTAAATGAAGAATCGAGGGTTCTTCTGGACCATAAACTTGAAGGTTTGGCTGGAACCCTAAAGGATTCTAATAGCCCCAGCATAATACCGAAACAGACGAGGAACCCAAATTTAAGAAATTCCACAAAAAACCCTATTAAGAAAGAACAGCAGTCGTCTGATGTGTTGCATCCCGTTTCCCAATCTGTACTTTCTCAATTTTATCCTGTGGTTCATAAAACCACTTCCATGAAGAAACAAAAAAAGACTCCTAATGATCATTCACCTAAACAGATGGTAGTAAAGCCACAAATAGACTTGGGAGAACCATGGATGATGGGGTTTTAGGTAAAGATGAACCATCTGTTGAACTGAGTACACACACAAACTTGCCCGACCTTATTAACAACGTGTTCTCAAACAAGGAAGTGATTAAAGAGAATGTAATTCTACCGTCAATTGTTAGGGAAACCTCTTTACAAACATCTTCAGATTTAGCACCGAAAGAAATGCCAGTTTATGATACGCAAAATGCTGATGCACAACAATTGAAAAATGGGGAAATTCCAATTACTCCTGATATGCCACTCATCATGGGATGGGAAAGTGATCCAAAAGTCAATGGTAAATTTCATCTAAATAGATCTTTCTTGTTAAAAAAATGTCAGTCTATTCCTGCATTGAGAACGCTTGATTCTGATGATATTGACTGGGTGAGATTAACTACAGTCCACAATAATAGAATGGTTTGTGGATTCCATTCTTTATTGATTATGAAACAAGTTTGGGAACAAAGGGAAAATTTTGAGTATGTTGGTTTATCTCCTCACTTGTTTAAAACTGAATTGGAAGATAAAACATTTCTTGAAATGTCTGACAAGATTACTAGTAAAGTGTTACCAAATGCAACAATGGGTGCGGTCGTACCTTCTAGTGATGATATGATGAAACAACTAATGGAACTGACAGATGCCTTGAAGGGTTTGCATGGTTTGAACAGTATTCTATCTAATGTTGCTTCTAAAATAACTATGCCATTACCCTAACCAACTCAGAAATGAGTCTTTTATTTTGTGTCGTTCATGGAATAGATGTGGACTGGCTAATTTCTTTAGATGGTGGGACTCAGCTAAGGATATATGTCATCTTGATATCATTTTATTACAGGAAACAATGCACATGTCACATTTTGATGTTGAAGGCTTTGTATGCTATTCTCAATCTGCTAAAAGGGGGGAACTTGGGAGGCCATTTGGTGGCTTAGCTATTCTTATTAATAACTCTTGTAAGTTAAATTCAACATTGGTCTTCAATAATGATGCTGTAATTGCTGTTGAGATATTGTCCCGTTTGAATCATGTGAGCCCTATTCTTATTCTATGTGTATATTGGAATAGGGTCCTAACTACTTATAATGTCTTAGAAAGCACAATTGATTCAATTCTGGAGGATGCCTTGGGTCAACATGCGAATATTGGTTTTTTGATTGGAGGTGACTTCAATTCAATCTGTTTATACAAAGGTTTTACAACTGGACTAAACAAACTGTCCTCACAGGCACTAACGGTTAGAAATGGCAAAAAATGGGACGAATGTTTTCTAAATTGGGACATTCAGGTTATCGAAGTGGATGACCAAACTCTCCAGTATACATGGTCAAGAGGAGTGTTATCTCCCATATTGATCATTTATTTTTTGTCAACCTCATTATATCAGTCTTGTTCACCAGTTATAATAGATGGCCTGGGTTTTAGTGATCATTGTGCTATTTCCCTTAAACTGGTAATGGGAGAATGGGGTTTTAATCCTTGTCCAGCTCGTACAACGGTTGATATGGATAGACCCAGACTGTCAGTTAGATGGTCAACATCCCTTTGCCAACACCTCATTTGGCGGTTGAAAAATGACTCTATAATGAGGGACAAATTGTCCAGGGAAAATATTGACCCTGTTTATATGGACGATCTTATAACTAAGCGAACTGATTTCCATCTAACAGACTTGGTTGGTTAGGAAAAGGGTTCTTGTTAGTCCTGAAAAAAATCATACATACCTTTAATATTGAGATATTTAAACTAAAGAAAGTAAAAAATGCAAATTTGAAATTGCTTGCAAGAACGGCTATGGACAGCTACTCTTCCCAGGTAATAAAATCTAGAATTTTGCAGACGTACAAAAATGCATTGAAGAGTCTTAAAATAACTCAACATGTAAAAGATAACCAAAATATGATGTATCATCTATTGAAAAGCGACACACGTAATATTTGGGCGATATTGAGATCTATAACACATGAAAATACAGGTACGAAGGAAAATGCAATTGCTGGTCATGAATGGGTTGAACATTTTAGGTTAAAATTCACCTTGCCTAATAATTTTGCCAAAAGAATAATATCTCTACCTATAAATGTATGGCCTGCTAGTTCTCCTTGGTCTCTTAAAGATGTTGAAAGAGCAATTATGAAACTAAATGCTTCTAGAGCTGTGGGACCAGATGGAATTCCAGCATGTCTCTTAAAATCAGATATACTGTTTTGGGCCAAAATAATAAAATATAAAATCGATATGGTATTTGTCACACATTCACTTCCTCGTACATGGTGTGCCGCTATCCTTATTCCAATCTATAAAAAGGGTCTCATAAATGACCCTAACAACTTTAGACCAATAGCCCTTACTGATGCCTCATCAAAAGTATTTTGTCATCTTATCTTGGAGGGGCTTTAGAGTACATGAATGTTAATGCGATTCTATCAAAATATCAAACAGGCTTTCGTTGTTCAATTGGATGTTCCCTAAATGCTACAATAATATCTCATATTCAATGGAATACAAAACATAATCATACGGGTGCGGTATATATGGCCTCTCTTGATTTGAGTGCAGCTTTCGATGCAGTAATTAGAGAGGTCCTGTGGAAAAAAATGTTACAGATGGGTTTTCCGTCATATATGGTGTCACTTATTGCCCTCTTGTATACCTCGACCTCTTATAAGGTTAGATTAAATCGAGCAGGTGTGACTACCGATGCTATTCCAACTAATATGGGCCTTAAACAAGGATGCACTCTTGCAGCAATACTATTTAACCTGTATATATGTGATATATAGGATTGCTGGGCAGATGTTATCAATTTTCAAGTGAATCTAGGAGTACTGAAACTTAACTATATAGGTTTTGCTGATGATTTACTTTTATTTGATAAAACACCCTATGGTTTGCAAAATAAGTTGAATTCCTTCTCCTTATATGCAGCGAAGCATAATCTAAAAGTGAACCAGTCCAAATCTAATATATTCATTTTTTCTGATGGGAAAAAAACGCATATCGATTTAACTGGTCAATTGATGGCATTTCTATTGAGTCCGCAAAATCAATCAAATATCTTGGTTATACACTAACCGATATGTATTCATTGCAATGGTGGAAACTTAAATTGCACGAAATAGCCAGGCCTTTGATATCACAAATGAAAATTATCAAAAGGAAATATTGTTGCTTTTCGCTATTACCAGTTTTACAATTTTATCTACTAAAAGTGGAACCGTGCATACTATACGCACTTGACATATGCCTATATGAAATTGAGGAATTCCTTGATTCTTTACAAGTAGGTATATGGAAGCAAGTATTGGGCTTGGCGCCCTCCATCCCAAATGACATTATAAGACATGAAATAGGACTCCTTCCCTTATCCGTAAAATGGTATTGGCGGATGCTTAACAACTATGCTAAGTTTTTAAAACCATCTTCGAATAGTCTCTATGAAGATTTAAACAATCAGGCGTTCCTTGGGCACCCGTCTTCCATATTAACATTTGTTGGAAAAATGAAGGATATCATGGCTTCTGCGCTTATTCTAGAAGATCATTTAATTCATGGCCTACCTAGTTGTAAAAGGAAAATGCAACTATATTATTGGTGTTGTCAATCTGATAGAATAGGTCAATATGCCTCATATCAAGAATATGCTTGAATTAGAAGAAAATGGGGAACCTGTCCTAAATATCTTATTCAGTTTCCATCTGCTTCTGGTCAAAATCTGTATCTCCATTTTAGACTGAATCAATTTCACACGAATGAGAGGATAGCCCATTGGGGAAGATGTCACAACCCGCTTGAACCAGGTGTTTGTAGACTTTGTCAAAAGAGTACCATGGTTGAATCCTTACAACATTTGGTTATTTTCTGTGATTACTTTGAGATCTTGCGACTTAACACTCTTGGAGTTTATTTTGATCCTTCCTCCTTGTTGCCAAGAATTACTCTTTGGGCTAGGTGTATGACAGGCAATTACATTAAAATGATTATTAAATTGACTATGCTATTATGTGAAATAGATAAGAAATTAAAAGAGTTTAAGGTTGAATAGTATGTTATGACTTAATCAAGTCCATTTTATTATAATCTTACACTGGATCATTGTATAATAATGAAGGAAATTTGTCTTACTGAAGAAAATTTATTTTATTCCTATCTTATACTGGATTATTGTATAATAATGAAGGAAATCTGTCTTAATGAAGGAGAATATTTCTTATTGATGAATTGTGAAACAATGCTTTTTAAATGTGTAATTGTATTTATGTAATTTTATTGGTTCTTTTGTATATTGTAAAGGTTTGTAAACTAACCAAATACAATAAAAAAATAGATAGTTTAAATGTGTACAGATGCAAGTAACTGAAAGGGCCAAAGAAATCGTGAAGTTAGCTTATGCTTAATAGTCAATAAATTGCGACAAGTGCCAACATTTACAAGTATATGCCTCAAGAAGCACTTTATGAATGAATGGAAGTCCACTACGCATATGAGCAGAATTGAACAAAGGTTACAAAAGGCTTCAAATGGAGTGTGTCACAGTAAGAAAATCGAGAATCGAGACAGAGCAAAACTCAGCTAAGAATGACCATGCCAAGAAGCCAAGGTCTTATCTGCCTGGAATGGGATGACATTGGATACAATTAAGGAGAAAAGAGAACAGAGGATCCTGTTCAGAAAGGTAAAGATAAGCCACAGGTGTCAGAGAACTGGTAGAAATAAATCAAATATACGAAAAGACACAGTGAAAAGCCGATTTCACAGTGTCCAGTCACGTGATAAAGATATGCTGGAAGAGTGAGACTTTCACACCTATGCATGGATCCACGCCATGCCCATACTCCTTAAAAGTTCTCAGAGCACAGAGCAGACTCAAGGCCAAACTACAAAGAAGTAATTGACACAAGATTACTGAGGTGATGATTGATTGTAGCATAATTGGTGGGAAGCGGGGTGCAGACGAGCTTCTCTACACCTGTTCTTTCTGCGTACTACTAGACGTAGGTGGAAAGGTATGAATTGGGTTGATGCCAACCCAACCATAGTGGACCATGTATTCTAGGATCCTATAGTGAGTAGAGCCAATGGGACGATGTACTTTTAGTGACATAGTGGCCATTTTGAAGGGAGGGCTTAGTTGCCCCACCTGACATTGATTATCCAATCCCCTCTTCCCGTTAGAATATACAGATATAGTACCTATATTAAGTTACATTTCCTATAACCAATCACGTTGCATGTTAGGTTTTTAAGGTTGCCACGTAGAATGTCGTTAATACGTGCACAGGGTGTGCGTCAGCAAGGATGCATTTTTGCTATAACTATTGTGTTTTTTCTGAAAGTAAAGAGAGCGAGAAGATCAAGCGATTGCTGATGTTCGATGTACTCCCTGTTTTATGAACTTGTCATTAAACAGACTCACTTTGCCAAACTATTGAGTTGTCGTGATTATTTGATGCATGAGTATGAATCTGCATCCCCATCTATCTCGAGGGTACTGCTACTCATCTTAAAGGGCTGTTTGGAGATCGTCCATTTCACTTGGTAGCAGAGGATGTTTAGGTTAGATAAAGATACACATCGACCATCGACATAAGTAACTTCGGGTCCTCGGAAATATCACACGTCCTTTGCCATCCGGCTGACAGAACGAGAAGCTCCCCGTAGTTAGTGGATAGATTAATTGAAAAACTCTGCAGGTTAGGTGTGACGGGTCCCTTGCTTTCTCCCAAAATCCCCTCCCACATCTACGAGTAGCGGATCGGACGAGCGGCACGGAGAGGCAGTAACGAAGGGGGTGATCCCGAGCGTCCGTAGATGAAAGACATGCGAACGGTGAGTAAAAGAGACTGAATGTTTTGGCAAAGCATGCATGCTTAAAAAACAAGTAAGGGAAGGTAACAGAGGGAGGCGGGATAAAATATAATGTCAGAATAAGAGTGTAATGTATATATAAAGGGAAAGATATTACACGGACGGCGGTGAGGGTTAACGGTCACCGTTAATGGCAACGGTGACCGTTAACCCTTACCGCCGTACTACGAGGTCCCTTTGCGGGTTGGAGGATTTAATGCCTGCTTCTTGCAGGCGTTAAAATCCAACCCGCTAAGGGACCTCTGAGCTAATTACGGCACCGCAAAATTGCGGTGGCGTAATTAGCGCCTTCCCCATTTCCATAGAGCCCTATGGGGCAGAAATGGGAATGGGGAAGGGCAATGGCGGAAAGGGGATTTACCGCCCCTCCAACCTTGGAATGGGGCGGTAAATCCCCTTTCCGCCAAGGCGGTGCCGGTATTTTACCGGCATGAGCCATGGCGCTAATAGCGCCATGGCTCACCGCCTTCCGTGTAATGAGGCAGTGTGGCCGAGCAATATAAAGAGTTATCGTGAGTGTGGCCGCGATAAGAGTATACGCCCAGTTCCTAGATTTTAAAGAATGCTAGCAGAAGGCCTTATCTAAAGTCCTGTAATTAGGATGACATAGGAGACCAGATTTATTAAAGACAATCCGAAAGAGATAGGCTTAAGTTCTGAGAGAGGCTTAAGTTCTGAGAGAGCAGACGGCATAAGATTTATGTGGCCGGCCAGAGTTTGTCTGTTTGTTTTATATGTTTGAGTAAAATTGTGATGTCATAGTTGAAAACAGTTTTTATGTGAAAAAAGGTATGAAAATTGCACGATTGTAGAAGGAAATTATGACATGGATTGATGGTTGTTTTTTAGCAAGATTAATGTAAAAAATATTGTTGAAAAAACGGGATTGGAGCTCGCGACGATTTTAATAAAGTGTGAAGTGAAAAAAGAAGCAAGTGTTATATGAATAAGGGGTAAACGAGTCAAGCATGGAAGACATCACTCTGTTAATACACCTGTGCAAACAGTTGCCGCAACACGCACCTAATCTTAAACAGTACAGTGCGGAATGGGTTAAAGGGGCCGCGGACAAAATGTTTATGCCGTGGTCCCAAGGCAGATCGCTATCCAAAATGGTCCTGCAGCACATGATGACATATTTACATGCCACGTACACTGGCAAAAAGTTAGACAAGCGTCTGGCTAGTTTAGAACTTTGGAAGATGTACCAGGAAAAAGGGAGGAGGAACCACCGTTTGATTGGATACTGAATATATGCAAAGAGGGGGGTGAAAAGCCTTTTGTGCCACCCTTCCCGTCTGAAATAAAAAATGAAGCTAGTAAAGACAAAGGATTGTACCCATTGAGGGAACTTAAAGCAGCAACGGGATATAGCAACCTGTCATATGAGTCACCTACGCAAAGTAGTGACAAAAGAACAGAGAAGGACAGGGAAAGAAATATTACCTCCAAAGTCCGGAGTGACAAGGAGAGATGCGAAAAGGAAAAAGGTGATCAAGCGCAAGCAAGTACATCTCTAGGTACAGGAACAGAGGTAAAGAGATGGAAAGGAGATGAGGATAGAGCTGATGAGATGGCACTCACACAGAATCAATGGATGGGAGGTCAGATTTTATTGAAACTCGATGGTAAAGGCATTGAGGACATGAGACAAAGGGGAGAACGAGACGAATTAGAAAGAAAAGATAAGGAAAAAGAAGAACGATTAAGAGAGGAAGGGGTGAGAAAAAAGGTTAGGCAGAAACGAGAGCAGTAACATCATAATGAACAGGTCAGAAAACAGGAAAAGGCGAAAGTCAAAGAAAACACGACAATAAGCAGAGAACAGCTGATAAACAGGAAAGAATAGAACAAAGGAGAATAGAAGAAGAAGAGCAAAATATACGAGAAAAGAGAATAAAAGACAGAGAGATGAGGAAATACGAAGGGCAAATGAATGAAGAGGTGTGAGAAAAAAGAGGAAGATAGGGTTAGAGAGGAAGCATAGAGGATTTGATGACATAGAATGCAAGCAAAGACAGAGAACATGTGGTCTCGAGTATCTGGAAAGGGAGGTTAGAAAACCCGATCCAGTGGTAGAATGGGAAGATATAGAAGAATTATTTCCCGAGTACGATTCAGTACCAGGCACATCTAGAGTAAATCTAAAAGATGACTTCGACACTAGAAGTATCGGAGAGACAATCGATAGAATATATGATGAGATGGAACTAGAAAAGGTACCCCAAGGAAAGGGAAAGGATGAGCGCCTTGAAAGCAGTCAGTTGTACAATACTGAGGACGCTTCACGCAGCAACAGACATAGAGAGCTGTTGTTAGATTGCTGACACTAAATAGGAATGAGGAAGATGAGAGAAACTGCACGAGGTGGGCACAGGCAATATCAGACAAAGAAAGGGAAGCCTGTGAAAGAGAAGAAAGAGACACAGAGCGAGGTCGGGAGAGACATCTCTCTATGGGTAAGGGAATAAGATGATCAGATTCAACCGTGTCCGCCTCTAAAGTACCAGAGTCAGTGACTCAGTCAGATCGGCATGAAGGACTGCCACGCGGTTAGAGGGGGTGTCTCCCCCGCCATATGTAAGCAGGTTAAGGACATTACCAGGCAGTCGGTGATGTGGGAATATTACCCCTGCAGTAGACAGACAAATGATGAGAGAAGAAAAGGAGTTTAGTGTGTCACAGTTTCCCTTATTAGAGAAGGGAGGGACAAGGCCACAGTATATACCATGGCCACAGATGGATAGAGAGAATCTAAAAAACAAGCTCCCAATGTTGGCACTGGAACTGGGAAATGGATACACGAGCTAGAAAAAATGACGGGAGGTAATACGTTGGCTATAGGCGATATCAAGGGTCTTTTGATCACCATACGTGGTGATAGAGCTGACGATGTTTGGACAAGTGCTGAAAGATCAAAGAAATATCGAGGCTTAGCAATACAAAATGAAATATGCCAAACACGGGTCGAAATTTACAAGTATCTTTATTTTCTGGACAGAATTCAAAGCAAAACAGATAACTATCTGGCTCCCAACACCTTACAGTGTGTACCAGCAGACACAGTGAAGGGTGAGAGTGCTGGACATCTTAATGCAAGCTATTTTATCAGTTTCTCAATCATTGTCCAGCCCCTCTCCAAACTAATAATATACATGCTAGGGTTTGTGCCCAGTTCACACGAAAAATATTACAATATTGTACAACGTATTTAACAAGTTTACATGTCCATGAAGTTACAATGGCAGTATTGGGTTCCCCGCTCATAGTAAGCCTAGTTTCAAGAATGAACACAATATATTACAACCAAAGCACACGGTTTGAGTTTGCTCTACATTGTCTCGTTGTTTAGATGAGGATGAGGCTTCTGAGCGCAGACAACACTTGGATTGCAGTTCACACGAGTCACAAGGTTTCTTTGCATAGAACAAACAATCTGCTCTCGGTCAGCCTAAATGTTGACATAACTCAAAGGACATTCGGCTCGGCTGCAGTTGAAAACAACACAGTCCACCATTTTAGGACACAAGCAAGAGTTAAAATCAAAATGGCGGATGATTCCTAAAATGGCAGCAAAGTTGATCAGAAATCGGAACATTTCAAACGTGGTTTTCTGTGGAACGTGAATGGGCTTAAGCCAATATTCATAACAAGGCGGTATTATATGAATACAGTTTAACAGTGCAGGTTACCCTGGTGTGACTACAGTCAACACTGCCCATGCCGGAGCGCTGTTTAACAATTGCAGAACTGTGGTATGGAAAGCACTTCGAGTGCTATTCCTGGACACTTCTGACTTGGGAGCTATAATGATATGTAAGATGAAAGAGGGAGATGATCCGTTGCTTTACATTCAGACGTAAAATGCATGGGTACTGGAAACTCGTGAATCTTGGGGAAATCTATACCCGTGTTTTACCATATATTATGTCAAGGGCTGCCAGAACAGGTGCAGAAGCAGCTCAAGAAGTTGGTAGGAATTGAAGCTAAGCCATGGTCAGAAATACAACTGACCATTGCGCATTATTGCAGGCTGCTGCAAGAGTAAAATTGCAAAAAGAATGATGCAAGGAAAGGCGAAGAGGCCAAATTAGTGCAGAATAAATTGTCAAAGTATGCCATTGAAGGGGCAATGTTATCTAGCACAGATGGATCCAATGTGCAGCAGGTCAATAACCAAAGACAGTTCAATCAAAGCAATAATGGGTTTAGCCCAAGAGGAAGAGGCTCCAGAGGAAGGGGATGGCAAAATAATCAGGGAGGCTTTCAGAATATGCAAGGCTGAAATCAGATAATGAAATATGGTCAAATGATCATACCGCTGCCAACGTGTTGGACGTGTGGGATGACAGGGCATCTAGCACGTATGTGCAGGATTCAAGGGATGGTGCAAAATGACCAATTTACAAGCAGTGAATGATGAATCCACCTGCGTTTTCGCAGCAGGTTGGAGATGGATTTGTGCAGAATCAAACTGTACAGCAGCAAGCACCGAGAGTGAAGCAAAGCTTACAGCCACAGCAGACTATGACCAATTTCCCGCAAGGGCAGTCTCAACAGTCCCCGATGCAACTTCAACAGACTACAAGCACAGGACAGGTATTGAACTCTAGAGCAGGAAATGCTACTAGTGATGGAGGGAATCCATTCACTAACTGTGGGACAAGATTATATATGAACTAGGACAGCTCACTGGGAGACCTGATGTGTTCCATTCTATCAGTGACACCAAACCCTCATGAGGAACCAAGGGTATATGTCACTATAGGGCGTAAGGATATTTGTTTTTAGTTGACACTGGTGCGACGCATTCGTGTGTACGTGAAGGCAAGTTTTCCTTGTCCGGTTATGCCAAGGGTTTACGGGAGCTACAAGTCGTGTTCCTTTTACAAAAGAACTTCCAGTTTCTATAAGAGAATGTGACATGAAGGTGCCACTGCTGTATTCGAGAGAGACGCCTTTCAATATATTGGGACGAGATTTGATGACAAAGTTAAATATAAAAATCTTGTTCACTGAGGAAGGAATAGTGTGTTCAACTCCAGGAATGCACTATTTAAACTTTTGCAAAATTATTAGAGCATACGTTGGACGAATGGCTATAAGAGCTATTCCATTAGAACCTGAGATATTTGCATATGGCGTGCACATATTAATATCGTTGCTATCAGGCCTGGCAGACAGAACAATGAGAACCCCAGATGAGTTTCTGTTCAGAAGAAGAATACCTATGCATGAGGAAAAGGGATGAGTGTTTCCCTTGCCAATACAAGCAGCCATAGTGTGAGGAGAGATGGCTTTGCTTAATGGTTGTTATGATGAAGGCAGACAATGGTGCTCAGTAATCGCCATTGGGGAATGTTACAGATTGACTGACGTCACTGATGATGATCTGTTAAAGAACGACTAGGTGAGGATGAGATGACATTTGAGGTAAACCTTATTTGTTGGGTAAAAATTATTACAAGAGAAGTGCCCCAGAAAATGATGCTGGCACAAAAACGTCCCGAATATTTTTATGACGACATGACAAAGCAGCCTGTCTTAGTATGGACTACAGGCCCTTATGACATAGGCTTACTGAAAGGAGTCGGAGAAGTGAAGATTAGATTGAAACCAGGAGCCATTTTACAGAGAGCACAACAATATCCCTGATAACAAAAAGACAATATCAAACTTGCTCACAGTTATCACAGAACAGTTCTTATTATTGCCAGAATACAGCGAGGACAAGACAAATGTCCCAATCAGAAGAAGCAGCGAATAGGCTTGTCAGCGTGCTATTCTTTCGTTTAATTGAAGACTGTCCAGATCTTGTTGGGAGACCTACCAATGTCCTGACTTTTCTTCGAGATCCAGCGAACACAGAACGTTTCAGCATGATCCTGAACAGTATCATTATTCAGGTTGCACTTCAAGCTCATCAAAATCACAGAAGCGTGTAGAGACTTTCTTGTCAACACTTCCTTGAATTGTCCCTCGAATAAAATACACTTTTTATGCTGACAGCGAAGCAACATGTCATCTCGAGTGAAGCAGATGTGTGGTATAGACTGGGAACTATTCTATATGTAACACGTATTATAGACTTGCAGAGGTCATTGTTGATTGTTGGAACATTACATTGCAAAACAGAACTGTTTCCAGAGACAAGAGGCAGTCCATTATCCAGATTCAGAGGACTACTGGTCCAGAACTATTGATCCGTGAAGCAGAGACAGCAAAACCCAGAAGGAAGTGATAATAATGAAAATGTATTAAAGAACCAGTTTTTGCTTCCTTAGATGATCAAAATGGGCACTCAAAGCAGTAGCATTGTTATCCTTCAGCAGGAGAGACAGCCATATTGCCCAAGAAGAACAATGCTGTAAAATGACATATATATGTATTATCTATGCATGCATTATATTTATAATCATATTGCTGTCATTGACGATTAGAACCGCATTTTTTTATAGGTGAACAAAGTGCTATTCCCGTGCACCCACCTGAGGATGTACGCCTGATACCTACAAGAGCACCCAGACCTTATATAGTCATTTCTGTTCTGAGAACGAATGATAGAGTGACTGAGCTTGAAATGGACTTGGTAAGCAAAGACACACATACAACACTTGTTTTAGCAAATTAGTTGAAATGCCGGAGACAGGGTCGGCAAAGTAAACCTGATAAGGGATTGATGAAAGTTACACCTACAGAGATAATGAGTACAAATACACCTGGTCTAGTATCAATGATTTCAGAATCACATTCCAGAGAATTGGGGAAGTTTGGACAAGTAACAATGAGAAGTTTTACGCTAAAAGAAGTTGAGAGACAAATGGAGAAAGTTGAACTGTTAATGAGACAAAAGACTTTAGAGAATAAACAAACAGAGGCAACACCTGCAAGCACACCTGATCCTATGAGACATGATATCAGGGTAGTGCCTGGAAGGAAGACACGGACAGAAATTTTGAGAGACATTTTCATGCCTAGTTGGTATGTTGAAAGAATGAAGCTTATTGCAATTTCTCCTACACGAACGGTGTGCAGTCATTTTTTCGAAAACATAATGTCGAAAGACAATAATGTCGAAAAAAAAATATCAAAAAAAAAAGTCGAATTCTTTTTTTAAAATTATATATTTATGTTGGGGACCGGGAATAAAAAAAAGGAGTAAAATAAAAAAAAATAGAAAAAAAGGGGGGTTGGGGGGGAACCCCCCATTTCGAAAAAAGACCTATTGAAAAAGAAATTCGACTTTTTTTTTTGACATTTTTTTTGTTGAAAAAATGACTTTCGACATTTTTGTTTTCGAAAAAATGACTATGAACCTACTCGAACAGTAAAAATGGAAACAACCGGATCATCTATGGAGATGCCTGAGAATCCTCCAGCAAGAAGGAGCTATACAGAAGTACTGCGTGATATGCTTGTGGGAGCTCGTATCAAAAGAATAAGAGCCAGAAGAAGCACACAAGAAGACAATAACGAATTGAATGATTACCTTGATAGCACAGCACATTTGGGAAACAACATATGGTACCAACATATGAAGGAAGTTGGAAGGCGAGCTTCGGATGTGGAATCCTTTGTATGTGCACTTTTGCCCTACAGCATGGGAAAGTCAAAAAACTTTGTAGCTATCAAGATAGATGTTCAGACAGCACACTGTCTGTCACACATAGCAATGTGCAAGACCAGCGGTCAGTTCATGGGAAATTATGCTTCTCCTAAATGGACAACTGAAGAAACAGATCCACAGTTGACAAGACATAAAGACAAGAAAGAATGCCAAAACAAAGAAGATTGTGATCAGATACGAGATAGCTGGAGAAAAAGGAGCAGAGATCAGAAGAGAAGTGAACAAGAAATTGGAGCCTGCAGGAAAAACTTCAGAAGAATCTCGCAGATGGAAGAACAGAGGTCAAATGCAAATCTAGGGAACAGTGCTTTCACCAGACGGATGGGAGAAAGGATTAGTGATCTGCCGAGCATGGGTAGTCATCGGTTGTTACCAGGCTACCATTGACATAGTGCAGAATGGATGCAAGCCATTATGGCCGAAGCTTGCTAAACTACTGACATGGGTCGAGGACAGAGGAGGAAACTTGCAGATAGTACCATTGGAGAGCCCTACATTCTTTTTCAGAAATAATGGCACAAGAAAAATGGGAGAGAATTAGCAATTGTGGCTGAGTGTTTGATGCTCCAGGAATGATGCATGGTACTGCAGTAATCATGGATCACTATTGGGCTTGTGGATCCCACGCATACATGAGATTGCCGAAAAATTGGGGAGGTATATGTACATTGGTGAATGTCCATGTTCCAGCGTTGGTGATTCCAAAAAGTGATGTGAACATTGACAGTTTCCCGAAAGCAGATGCTCACCTGAGGAAGAAGAGATCTTTGGAGCTTATGAAGAGAATGAAGAGGGAAACTTATTCTCTGCAAAATCCATAGAAGCTTTTGATGCTATCCCATATGAACACAGACTGTTCAGTCTGACTTCTTCAGTATTCACCTTGATCCTAATGCCAAGAATTGAGGTTGGAGCAAACACTAAATGGTTGCTTATAACAAGATGGGAGTTACTGCAAATCATCAACACTACCATAAAAGGATTCAATGCAATCAGAGAAGAGTTGAGAGCAATCAGACTGATGACACACCAGAAGAGATATGTCTTGGACATGATCACAGCTATGGATGGAGGTGTTTGTGCAAAAATCGGAGAATCAAGTTGCACATTTATACCTTCACACGACGACACGAATGGGACCTTAACAGAGGCCATAGATATGCTGAACAAATGACAGAATCAGATAATGAATGAAGTTGACAAAGTTGATGATGACAGTTGGTTTGGAGCACTGTTTTCATGGGTTCCGCAATGGATGGCAGATGCATTCAAGTTCATAGGAGCCCTGTCGGTGATGATATTACTTGGATTATGTGTGATCAAATTAATAATCTCTCAATGCCAGAAGACTGCAAAGAAAGCCATAGGGATGAAGATCATGATTGGTGTTGAGTTAGGACGGAAGCCCAAAGACCTGACTGATGAAGAAATAAGAGACTTTGTGAAGGCCAGCATTTATGCACTAGAGGGAACAAAGTTCCTGTATCCAAGAGATCACAGGAAATATGTGGGAAGATGGATCTATTGCAGTCTAAGTGGAGAATGCCAACTGATGACATGGAACAAGGATGAGCACGTAAGAACAGTAGGATGCTTGAAGGGAGTCATAAAGATATGGACCCCAAGGAAGCATTACTTCAGACCAGAATGTCTGGATCCAGAGGATGAAATAAAAGTGAAGGATGAGGAAAAAGTGGATGCAAAGAAAGAAGTGAGAGCGGTTGATTAATCGCCCAGAGGGGGGACTGAAGGGGAAGTGTTGAGTATCGCCCCCACTCCACTTGCCCCCTCCCATTGCCTATTGAGTTCACACCAAAGTATGTGACGTATGAAGAACTGTTAAATCAGCAGAGAGCAGCACATGGGCTCTGCCCAGTGCCTATCAGTGTAACAGCACCTATTACTATACCGACACCTAAGAAAACCTGGACAGTAAGGTATCCATTGAGAAAGCCATATCTACATCCTAGACAATATGATGGTTGTTTGAATGAAATACCCGAAGAAGTAAAGATGATAATGAAGGAAGATGAATGGTGACGTCATAAGAAATCAGACTGACGCACATATAGAAGATATAATGACCTAAGAATACTGAAAAGAGACAAAATATAAAGGAGATACCATGGATAAGTGACAGGTTGGGCTCATACATGATGAAGTTATTTAGATAGTTTAAACGTGTACAGATGCAAGTAACTGCAAGGGGCAAATAAATCGTGAAGCTGGCTTATGCTTAATGGTCAATAAATTGCGGCAAGCGCCAACGTTTACAAGCATTTACCTCAAGAAGCACTTTATGTATGGATGAAAGTCCACTAGGCATATGAACAGAATTGAACAAAGGTTACAAAAGGCCTCAAATGGAGTGTGTCACAGCAAGAAAATCAAGAATCGAGACAGAGCAAAACTCAGCTAAGGATGACCATGCCAAGAAGCCAAGGTCTTATCTGGCTGGAATGGGCTGACATTGGATACAATTAAGGAGAAAAGAGAACAGAGGATAATATTCAGAAAGGTAAAGATAAGCCACAGACATCAGAGAACTGGTAGAATTAAATCAAATATACAAAAAAACACAGAGAAAAGCCGATTTCATGGTGTCCAGTCACGTGATAAAGACAGGCTGTAAGAGTGAGACTTTCACAACTACGCATGGATCCCCGCCATGCCCATACTCCTTATAAAATCTCAGAGCACAGAGCAGACTCATGGCCAAACTACAAAGAAGTAATTTACACATGACTACTGAGGTCATGATTGATTGTGGCATAATTGATAGGAAGCTGGGGTGCAGACGAGCTTCTCTGCACCTGGATGTTCTTTCTACGTGCTGCTAGACGTAGGTGGAAAAGTATGAGTGGGGTTGATGCCAACCCAATCTTAGTGGATCATGTAATCTAGGGTCCTATAGTGAGTAGAGCCAATGGGGCGTTGTACTTTTAGTGACTTTTATACTGGCCATTTTGAAGGAAGTGCTTAGTTTCCCCACCTGACATTGATTATCCAATCCTCTCTCCCTGTTACCATATACAGATATAGTGCCTTTATTAAGTTACATTCCTATAACCAATCACATTGCATGTTAGGTATTTCAGGTTGCCACGTAGAATTATGTTAGTACATGCACAGGTTGTACGTCAGCAATTACGAGTTTTTGCTATAAATATTGTATTTTTTCTGAAAGTAAAGAGAGCGAGATGATCGAGCGATTGCTGATGTCCATTGTACTGCCCGTTTTATGTACTTGTTATTAAACGGCCTCACTTTGCCAAACTATTGAGTTGTCTTGATTATTTGATGCATGAGTATGAATCTGCATCCCCATCTATCTCGAGGGTACTGCTACTCATCTTAAAGGGCTGTTTGGAGATCATGCAGTTCAACCGATTCCTCACAGCTGCCAGTACAGAGCCCTGCTGGCCTCAGAGATATGATCTCATCTGCATAAGCCCTCCACAGCCTGTACCACATTATTTTGCACTATCCGTAACCGGGCAAATTCTCTTTTGCCCATACCTTGCAGAAGGCTGGAGCAATAGTCCAGTTTTGCTCCAATTATAGCCCAGGAAATAGTGGCACAATTATGGTAGTTAAGGAAAGGTCTTAACTGAACTAACAATTTGAGATAGTAAGAGGAAGAAAAGACAAGGCTATTCACATGTGCTTTCATGTTTAGTTCTTGATTCAGGAATATACCCAGAGTCTTCACTTTGGGGAGTGTGGCCATAGCGCAACCTGCTATCTGAAATTCATGAAAGTTGAGACTCAACTTTCTCAACTGAGCTGCCGTATCAGTTATCATCAGTTCCCTTTTTGCATCATTTAGGGCTAAACCATTATCCGCCATCCAAGTCTGTATGAGAGAATAGACTGAGTTGATGGTTTCAGTGTCTCTGGTGAAATCACCCGAAAGAGGTAAAAGACACTGGATTTCATATGCATTATTTGGGTAAATCATGCCATTAGCATCAGGTAGTTCAAATAGAGGCTTGGCGAAGATATTGTACAATGTGGGTGACAGGCAGGAGTTCTGAGGGACCCTGCATGTCACCACAAGTCATCGGCCTTGGCGTCACCATGAAAAACCCTAGCTGAGCGGTTTGACAGAAAAGATTTGACCCAGTTGGCCACTGCTGGAGAAAAAGAGGCAGAATGTAAGAGCCTAGTAACCAGCAAAGCATGGTCAACCAGGTCAAAGGTATCGTGCAGATGTAAGAGCATAAGGATAGCTGTACCACCCTTCTCAAAGACTTTAAGAATCTAGCCTTCAAGTCAAGCAGGGAAGATTCTGTGCTTTGCGCAGTCCGGAAACCCGATTTTCACTGGCCCGAGATGTTATATTTAGGCACTATGTCCTGTACTTGAATATATGCAGCCCGATCCAGGATGTTAAGTAGGAACGGGACATTCATAATAGGCCAATAATTCAGGCGGCATGTTTAATTAAGGAACGGGTATTAAGTAACAAGCAGTTGACGGTCCTAACCAGGCCATGAACACCAGAAAGTCCATCTTGAGTATCGAGTGTTGTGCACAGATTCATTTTTGGTGCACACATATCCTTAGCTCTATTAGTATCTGAAACAGAGATCACCAAAGTGCAAGAAGAGGTGTCATCCTATGGTATAATACAAAGGCTGGTAGAAGAATGCCCTTCATTAGGTAGCTCAGAAGAGATGGAAAGACCAGAAACACAGCTAGGATCACTATTAAAAACAATGTTTGAAACAGCACACTGTTTGAAACAGGCTATCTGCATTTAGGGAATTGCACAGCAAGGTGACTTTAGTAATGGCCCAAGTGGAGTTCTGTAGCACATTGGCACATCGTATAGAGGAAGCATCAGGGTCATTAGCAATCTTGCTTTGCAAAGTCAGCAGAGAAGTAATGACCATAATTAAATCTGCATCATCCATATTTTTTTATCGAAAGCAGAGAGCTAATCACACATCTGGAGTCAAAACACAAAGGTCCTCGGGCCATGGCACGTAAACGGTCGAAAATCGCAGCTGACCCGCTGGCTCCCCAAACAGAGTCTATACCTGATGGTGATATAAGGAGCAGTGAGAGGCCACAGTACGCAAGTGTGTAATGGAGGTCAAATGTGTAGCAAATAACAAGGGCCAATATAGAGAATTTACTAAGTGCTCGCTCAGAGTTGTCCGGTGCCCCCGTAGTGACTTGGATGCAAATTGGCACAAACAGTCTTAGACGCGCTGACGCGCCTGATATATAGATATAAATACTCCTCATTTCTTTAATAAAGGTTCCTAGCAATAAACATACCACCATTGTGTCGATCTGTTGCTTTTGCATCCTTATAGAGAGGCAAAGGAATTAATATCGATTTATGACAGTGATTTCATTCAACTCACAATAGTCTAAGGAAGGACAGAGTTCTACACATTTATTTTTGATGTAGATCAGCACCCCAGAGGTGAAGCAGATAATGTTATGAATCCTTTTCTAATGGAACTCATCCAAATATTTCTAAGACTGTGTTCTGACTGCATGGGTAGATTTGGCTGTGTAGGATCTGTGGACATGGTATTAAATTAACACAGTATTAGTGTGGCCCATGCAGATAACATTTCTCGGCATCCTTCAGTGAAAAGTTGGGGACCTCAGTTTGAGAAGCCGCCATCTGGCTTACTCATTGACAACAGTCGGAATGTAAGGCAACATACCTGCATGGCCAGCATGAACAAGGATTGTCGCAGCAGAGCCAGACAATTTCCCAAATAGCCTTGAGATTTCCTGCATTGATGAGCTCTAATTCAATGTACTCTATGTGCTGCCGCTAGTGCATAGGTGATAAAAGAGTGACATAAATAATATGCTAGAAGTGAGAGGAGACAAGTACAAGGAATGCAGGGTTCCAGAATGGACTATAAAAACAAAGGAATAGCATTAATTTGTGATGTCAGGTGCCCCTGAAGACTGTGGATTCTGGACCAGGTTGCTTGGCAGTGCTTGCTTTGATGTGTGCATGCATAACTGGTTGGTTGTGGTTCTCAGAAAGGTCATGTTTCCTAGATTTTCATCATTTGTGATTTTCTGTTGTTGATTCATTGAGTAATCAGAAACGTTACCTCAATCAGATCTGATTATCAGGCACAGGAAGCACATGATACAAGGCATTTTGTAATTCATCCCAAACAGCATGTTTTAATAGCTTAATTAGCTGAACATCACTGATTGTGTGAAATGTAGGCCAGAGTTCCTTGAGTGCCTCGAGTACCTTCCTTGTCTCGATGTTAACATCTCAACTGCCTTGGACTGGGAAGAAGAATGTTGAGCAAACATTTTACTAAAGAGGCTTATGAACCGGGGCAGTCCCTGAGGCTAAGATCATCAGAACTTGGCAGGGGATTCACCGATTTCAATGCATCACCGCCCAAAAGAGAGAAAATGAAGGAAACGTTTGGACTCATCATTTTGAAGTGTGAGTGGGGTTTCATCAGGAAGTGCAAAACAATTAGTTTGAAATGTCTTGTGCTTGTTGGAATCACTGTAAACGTGGTTGTGTGTTTGCAGAGTCCATAATGCAAATTTGCTCATGGTTTTAGGCCTGCTCCCTGTGCGGAGAGGCTGGTTGGTTGGGTGAGAGTTGGGAGGTCTGGGTTTTAGCCTTCTCTACCCCCTCTCTATCTGATTCTGCAGATTTTTGGCACTCATGCATTGTGGCCTTTTCCATATGGCTAGATGCAACATCCATCCAGATCTGATTTAACTGATTGGTTGGTTCAGCACATACATCTTCAGGAGTGAGTGGTAGAGGCCTTACAGTTTTCACGGTCAAAATCAACATACTCACACAAGAATTCACAGAACAGAACCTGTAACCTTCCCTGACCATCCAGTAATGGCATAACTGGTGCATCAGGAAAATTAATAGACTGGATACATCTGTGCTTGAGACAGGAGCAGGCATCTAAGACAGCCGTTGGTCAGAAGAGGCGGAACTTTGAAGCTGTTCAAGAGTCATGGAAAAGTTACATCCAGTGGGGCGGAGAGATAAAGATAGACGGAGGATGAGTAACATGATAAAGCACCTGCCTGTATTCTCATACTCCAAAGATGGTCCCAGGCGCACTAAGGTGGACTGTCCAATCAGCAGGATGTTGATAGCCTGTTGAAAGAAAAGAAGCCACATATGAATGCTTGCATGATACATATATGATACATATAATTTAATTTCACACTATTGTCATGCTAACATGTGTTTCATACATCAGTTGGGCTTTCTCAAGGCATTTAGCAAATTGAACCATTAGATATTGAAAACCATAGTATGAGCCCAGTGATGCAGGCACTCCAGATTTTACCTAGAATGGTAAATCATGAATATTCAACACCACTGCTAAGATGACAAAGAGGAGGAAATGTCCTTAGCTGGAGCCAGAGGCTGTGGCTTGATATGGGTGGGGATGGGATATGAAATGAGAAATCAAAGCAGTGGTTTCAGTGGTTTAGACTTGTCAGAAGGTCATATCAAATTAACAGAAGAAGAGAGATAATGGGGTCACATGTTACAGACTGGGATGGGACAAACATTGGTGGTTGCGGACTGTGAGTTCAGCTTCAAGGAGAGGGGGCACATGCACAGAAGAATGTTTCATTCTTGGATGTCGGCTTGCTAATACTATTCCGCCTCCTCTCTGTCCTTATTTTATTTCATTTCCTCCTTCCCAGCTGCCAATTTCTTCCACAGCCCACAACTTGGGACTTTATTTAGACTCTGAGCTATGCTTTCAGCACCACATTTCCTTATCCTCACGTGCCTGTCGTTTTCACCTGCATAACGTTTGGAAAGCTTGTTCCTTCCTGAATTTTGAGGCCACTAAAGTCTTTACATCTTCACTGATCTTTTGTCGTCTCTTCTACTGCTCTTCTGTGCTCTTTGGTCTTCCTCTTATTCGTCTTGGCCCCGTGAAATCTGTTTGTAATGCTTCCATTTGTCTACTTTTTCTTTTGGCTTCTCATGATTTTATTTCTTCTTCTCTTTCTAATCTTAGCTGGCTCTCTTTCCTGTCCCACCTCAAAATCAACTTTTTATGTCTGGTATTTAAATCTCTCTATGGTCTTGCTCCTGAATATCTTTCTTCTATAGTTTCATTCTACACCCCATCTTGTTCACTCCACTCTTGCTCCCAATTCCTTCTTGTTGTTCCTCGTACTCCATGTGCTCAGTCTCGCTTTCGTTAATTCTCGTTGCTCGTTCCTCTGCATTGGAATGCTCTTCCTCTCTCCTTTCGCTCTATCTCTGTTTATTCCCTGTTTTGTAATTCTCTGAGACCTCACTTAATTCAATCTGGTTAACATTGCAGATTGCGTTTTTTAATCCTCATTTGTTTTGTACTGTTTGTTGAATGTATGTACAGCACTTTGGTGTAAAGCGCTATATAAAATCCAAATAAAATACAAATACAAAAATACATATAGCTCGTCTTTTATCAGCACAGCCGATGTTCATTCAAATATTCGCCTGGCTCACCTGGCTCATGCTGTGGATTCAGTCAAGAGATTACCTCCTGAAGTGCCTCTGTGGAGCACAGTTACGCTCTGTGGCCCTCATTACGACCCTGGCGGAAAGTAACTGACATGACCGCCATAGCGTAAATAGCGTTTCCGCCATTGCACGATGGAGCAAAGTGCGGCCAATTCCGACCCATCGGGCACGAGCACTACGCCATGGCGGAAGTGCAAAGTCTGCGATGGTGGAAATGACCCCAAAACGGCCCATACCGCCGTCGTACGGCGCCCTAGTTGCAATTGCGCCACCCATCTTAGCGGTCACCGTAATGAGCGGTCAGCGCAAATTACGGTCACCGTAAATATACGGAAACGGAAGTAAAAACATGGGGCCGGAACGGGAAACAGGACGCCGTACACCTATAAAATCAGAATCCCAACACAACCATTAAAAACCGACCCTGAGACACATCCCAACCCGTTAGCCACCCCATAATAAAAAAGAAAAATGGGAAAAGTTGCTAAAAAAGCGTGCGATCGGAAGCGGCAGATCCACTTCTCCCATGAGGAACTCACCGTTCTCACAGAGACCCTCCAGGAGAACGCTGCCGTCGTCTTCTCCACGCAAATGACCAGGACGGCACTTGCGAACAAGAAGGCCATATGGGCCCTGGTGGCACAGCGGGTAAGTGCGGTGGGGACCGCACCCCGCAACCCACAGCAATGCAGGAAGCGATGGGACGACTTGCGGATACGCGTCCGGAGCATACTTTCAGCCAACCGCAACATTGCCACAGCTACCGGGGGAGGATCTGATTCACCCATCAAGTTGACCCCCTGAGAAGAAATCTGTGCCTCCACCATTGGAATGGAGAGCATAGAGGGAGTCGGAGGGATGGAGAAAGGAGTGCAGATATCCGAAGAATCAGGTAGGTGGGCCAAATTAAACAATGCTAAATCCACAAAGTCCAATCATGTGAAGCACCATGTGTCCCCATAGTGCAATAGAAACACATGTCCAGGAGAACGTCCACATACATTGCCATGATAGCGCCCTGTAAAAGTCAGATTAAATACATAAATAAGTAAAAATCCTAAAAACACCCTCTGCATGTGCAGCATGCACACCCTAACTGCAGGCTGCAAAATAACTGCACCCTCAATCCACACGAAAATGAGACCTCCCCCAAGGCCCTGACCCAAATCACCCTCAGGTACCACCCCAATGCATTTGATACATTGCCATTCCAATTACAACAGACCCATAAATAACGCTTGCCCTCCTTTACTCCACCACAGGGTCCGAATCAAACGACGAGCTTCAGGACAGCCCTACCAGCACACCTGCAAAGAGGGCCAAGACCAACGGCCAAAGACCCTCCACCTCAGCTGCACGGATCAAGACACGTCAGCAGCACGAATCGAGTGGCAGCACACTGGAGGGGACATCAACAGGCACCCCAGCAGCCAGCATGTCCACAACAGCAGCACCACAGGTCCCCCCAATGGATGCCACAGAAGGCACTGCTTCCGGTGGCAGCAGCACCATAGGTGACACTGCTTTCATGCCAGCATGCTCCGACACAGAAAACGGTGCTGTAGATGTAGGATCCATCCATGACCTGTCCCAATCCCCCTGTATGTTTCATCCCGTACACCATGAGGAAACCACGCAGGGGCACCCACAAGACGACGACTGGCCAACCCCCACAAGGCCTGTGGCAAGGCAACATGAGGTGATCAGCCCCTCTGTGACACCACCGGAAATGGGCATGGCCCAGCAGAGGCAACAGTCCCTCGAGCAGATGATAGTGCAACAGCAGCAACTGGCCACGCTCCTCAAGGAGCATGCTGATGAATGTGGGGGTTCTAAGGCAGCCATTGAAACATCTACTGAGACACTTAGGGCAGAAATGGAGCGAAGCACAGAGACACTAAGGGCACAAATTGAGGGAAGCACCGAGAGCCTGAGGGGACAAATGGAGAGAAGCACCGAGAGCCTGAGGGGGGAACTGCATGCAACGTCCAAAGATGTGTGTGGTGAACTTGCCGCTGTGCGCCGTGTGCTCACTGAGCTCTCACAAACCCTTAGGGACATGCATGGACGTGAGCAGGCAGAGACATCATCCGTTGCAAGTTCCGTCCAGGGCAGCCCCCAACGCAGATCTGGGAGGAACCTGCGCTCCACAGGCAGGGGTGCCCCTGATACCCGGAGAGGGGGCTTGCAATAGTGTCTGACCAATGACAATGAGCATCTCTGGACACTGGTGTTCTGGGGGGAGGTAGGAGGTGGAGGGGGTGTGTAGGGTTCTTCCGGGTGGCGGGTCGATTGGGTGTGTAATACCATTTCATATTTGCAATACACATATACACATTAATCCAATGAGATGTGTGGACATTGATCTTTGTGTACGAGGCCTTTCTTGGCGTACAGGCCACATTGTGCATGTTCCCGACACACACAGTGCCACAAGTCCCGTGTCCATGTAACAGCCACCAGGCGTGAGTGCTAGAAGCATGCATCTATGATATTCTGACGAATCTCATGGGCCTCCTGTGCCTCGCGGACTCCTTGAGGTGCTGCCACATCCCCACCCTCATCATGACCATCTTCAGGTGCTTGCAGTTCTGCGTCAGGGGGCATGGCCACATTTCTACGTGCGCACATGTTGTGTAGCATTACACATGCCATGACCATCTTTGCAACCTTCTCATGGCGGTACAGGAGTGCCCCGCCAGACCTGCTGAGGCAGCGGAAACAAGCCTTCAGTAGGCCGAATGCCTGTTCTATGACTACACGGGTACGTGAGTGGGCATGGTTGTAGTCCTCCTCATGCTGGTTCTGTGGGTTCCGGATTGGTGTAAGGAGCCATCTCTTCAGTGGATACCCGGCATCACCTGTATGTGGACAAAGAAGGATGTTTGTGGAATAACATTGCTACGTACGCATCCCCCCCCTTCCTGCCACGTCATTGACGCATCACCTACCCCACATTCACATGCATTAAATGAGACTCACCGAGTAGCCAGGATCGGTGCCCTGCGTGTCGCTCCATGTAGCGTGGTACTGTAGAGTTCCTCAAGACCATAGAGTCATGGGTTGACCTGGAAATCGGGCACAACAATGTGTAAAGATCCTGTTGGAGTCACACACCATTTGTACATTGATAGAATGATATTGTTTCCGGTTGCGGTACTGGACCTCCATGGCATGTGGGACTACCAATTCCACATGGGTGCAGTCGATGGCACCAATGCAACCCGGTATGCCGCCAAGTGCATGGAATCCCACTTTTGCGTTTGTGAGCTCCTGCTCCGAGCGTGGTAAACAGATGTAGTCGTCTGCGTGCTTCAGGAGGGCATCAAGCACTTGGAATAGTGACAATAGTGGCTGTGAAATGCCATGCAACTGTCCGACTGTGTGCTGGTAGGTGCCTGTGGCCAGGAAGTGGAGTACAGACACCACCTTCAGTAGGGGTGGGATGGCGGTTGGGCTATCTATCATGCTGACAAGGTCAGCGTGTGTCATGTCGACAATGGCGGTTATGGTGTCCCGGTCCAAAAGGTAGAGGGTGTGGATCTGCTCAGCAGTGAGGTTGAACGGATTGGCACGGAGGCGTGGGATTGCGGGCTGCCTGCGTGGTGGTAGTGGCTGTGCTGGTGGGCCTTGCTGCCCCTGCCTTGCCCTCCTCCTCCTCCTCCTCCTGCGTCTCCTCTGTGCGGCCGGTTGTTGCAGTCGTTAGTGTTCGTCTTCTTCTTGAAGTTGGAGTACTTGCAGTGCTATCAGGTCCCCCAGGCCCAACATCGCTAGTCCTGTCGGTAGCATTTGGGAGTGGGTGTGGTTGTGGGAGGGGTTTGGGTGTGCAATTTATGTGTTTTCAGGCTGTATAGCCTCCACCTGTGGTGATTCATTTCACCTGTGCCAGCTGCAATTACTTTTGGGCGAGCACGTCCCGCACACAACGATGCTATTTGACGCATGGCATCTTGCAATTACAATCATGTATATGATCCCGATGGCAGTGAAATATTGGTTAATATGTTGATTCTGCTATGGTCCCATTGTTTCACATACTATTTTTGCAGTCGCGGACAAACTTGTGAAGGGTCAGTGGAATGTAGTACTCGATCAACGGTGGACCCTCATGCAGCACTGTACCGACGTTCACCGACGGGCGGGGAGTCCCATTAGTGATTGAAGCCAGTTACCATTTTCACACACAGCCGCACTACATAGATGTATTTGTGAATCCAAGCGTTCACAGATGCCTTTTCGACGTGATGTTGCAAATGAGGAATTCGAAGGACAGCGCTTTTGCTTTTCAACTAGCGGCGAGGAGACGCCCACAGGTCTGACTGGAAATGTAACGTTCTATTGTTGAATGTCCTTGGGACAGGGCCCATGACGAGAATGCAATGATTGATGTGAATTGAATGGGATGCGCAATAGCGTAGTGGACGATGAGGCAGGACGTCCCCAAATACATGTTACTTCACTACACTAGTGAACCGGGCAGGAGCACAGTGGATTTTGCAGACTGCATTACGCACAGACTCAATGGAAATTTCTAATGTAATGTGAGTAAATATTCAGGCGTTTCTATTCCGGGATGAGGGAATGATGAATGGATGCATGGACAGATGATTTAATTGAGAGTTTGTCATGTGCATGGCTTTTTGATATCTATCCCCTTCCCCTGCGCTATGTGATGCAAAGCTGCCATAGTGGGTCCATCATCTGTCTGCCCTTGTTGAACCCTCCCTGTCTCGACGCGCCTTCAAACACTTGTGTCTGTGCACGTTACTAATCACATCTAATGGATTCTGTTTTGACAGACGCATGCACACATACACTCGTTAGTAATAGTGTATTGAGCTCGATTTATGTCGTTATGATTCGCAAGTGATTTTTTGGTGACATTAATCCTTTTGAGTGGGCTAGCATGCATATGGTTGTATATTTAGTGTGTTGAATGAACTGAGTAATTCATATGAAGTTCGGATGCCCATGCTATTATTTTTTTCTTTTGGGTGACAGGTATCTCCTCCCCTTTTGCCGCTGCCATCTGTACGCCACTCCTGCAGATGGGTTTTTCACTCGACACCTGCAGCTTCGAGTTAATCAGTGGAGCACCATTACGATCTTATGGGACGATCGCCAATGGGTCACATGCCCTTACGCAGTACTAGTGGCTAGGAGCAACATATGTACCTTTCAGCTGGACTAGTGCCTACTTCATGGGACTGCCCTGCGGTTCTAGGCGCTTCCGTGTTGCCTTTTTGGTCGTAAATGTAGGCCCTGTGTACCATGAAGGAACAGGGCGTCACACAAGTAGAAGCTGGTCATTCATTGCGGATGCAGCCCACAGTGATGGAAATCATTTGGGAGTTAGTTTGCGAATAGCTGTATGGGCTTGGTGATTTGGATGTGCATTAAAATTATGTTCAGATATTGACCGTGTAGCCTTATTCTTTACTAGTGATGTAGCATATTCCGATGTGTGGCGCGATGTATTGTGAGATGATCTGCATTGGGTTCCGGCTTCTGAGTGGAGTTGTGTGGTACTGTACTGGCCGCGTTTGCCTACGAGGAGTTGTGCAATGTGGGCAGGGAGTGGAGTACAGGCACTCAGTAGGGCCATGTACGGTTGGTTCGCGATGCCGTAATTCTCACCATGGCGGAAAGGTACTTTCCGCCATGCTTGATGGCGTTGAGTACATGTCCGCTAGGGTCAGAATTCGCGTACCGTTGCGCCATGGCGGAAATTACGGTTTTGCAAGGCGCGCGTGCGCGTGCTTGGTGCAGTTAGCGTTGGCGTTCACTACGGTGTCGCTAATGGCATCGTACTTTACGGTGACGGGTCATGATCGCAACGAGCGGTATTCGATGGCGGTATTTCATTTCCGCCTTCGTTTTTGGAATTCCGCCAGGGTCGTAATGAGGGCCTGTGTCTTAGCACGCTGGGATTGCCTGAGAATCCTGACACCTGACAGATACAAAACAACCTTTTTGGGAGAATTCTCCACCACAAATATGGACAACTACTAACAACTACTAACAACTTCATATGATGGTGCCGTAATATGGTCCCTATCAGGGATCAAGTCGAGAGTACATCCACCCACTTTTTTCAAAGGGTGGACTCAGTCCCCTCCAGCTAAAATGAGAAACATTGAATGTCCTCTTTCAATTTATGAATTAAAGCCGACCTCACGGATCGAACCGTAGTCGTCAGGTTTGCAGGCCGACCCTTCAACACTGCACTATATAACCTGATGAAAAATAGAAAAACAAGTCAAGATTAAATGTTCCATTTCAGTACTACAGGTTCAAGGGAAAACATTTGTATAGGTTATTGTAGTTTAAAACATGCACACCTTTTAGCGTTTTCAAAAACACTATTAGAAGAAAATATCCTCTCTTGGTTTGGTATGTGTGTTGATTTCATGAAAGGAAAATGCCATTTGTCCTGTGCAATTTGGGTGGTTATGCAAAGCCAATTTAATGAAATGTGCATATTTAACCTTGTATGCCAATTTCTGGTGACATCACATCCCATTGCGTTTGTTGATGAGTCAACCCACTTTAATTTGTAGGACTTGCCCCCTGGACCTTATCTCATCCAGTGCAATTTCAATGGGCAGGTTTATAAGCAGGTCAAAGGTAAATCAATGTGTACAACGGGGGCCTAATGTAGACCATCTTTATATTGGGAGTTTGAACTAACCTACATAAAGACATGGGAATGTATAAAACAAAAACATCTTTTTGGGGGTTTATTGGTGATTTCTGATTGTTTCAAGCAGAATATCTAAAATGTGCATATAAATTAGTCGAATGCCAGCCTCAATTCAACATGCATCAAGTACAGCAATTCAATCAATGTTGTTTTGCCTACACTATTTCCTGTAGGTGATCAACTTTGTTTCAAACAGTATAGTAAAATAATTCCCAAAATCTAATTCCTCTTGACTCATACCACAAATAAATGGTGCGTGAGAGCCTTCCATATTAATATTAAAAGATAAGGATGCTACAAGATAGAAGTAAAATTATGTGGCGAGAAGCTGAAGGTGAAAACAAACTAAAACAAACTGATATTAAAATCCCAAAAGATAGCTGGTAGCAATAGCAACGTTCTAAACTGGGAAATCAAAAGTGCAGACAACAAATTAAGCTGATACGCACAAGTACACCTAGAACTACAACCAAATCAAACACATCATTTGAAAAATGACAGACTATTTAAACAGTGTTTTATGTGATTTGGTCATTGATGGTGTAGCATTAGGTGGTGGCCAGGTAACTGAATGATTGTTGAAGATGCTCCACTCAAACAATTGTTACAAGAATTTGTCCAGGATCCAAGAGTGCATGCTTTCCTCTTTTTATAGGATGATGTTCTAGCAAGGCGTCTTGCAGACTATTGCTTGATATATAAGCGGACATAATGGGAGAGTGTGAACATGTGATTCAGATCAGCATCACAGGATAGAATATCCCAGTTATGATGTATAGTTTGGTGCACACGTCCTCCAAAAGCTTGCACTCAAATTCAAAAAGCCACCTCCAGTTGATGATATGCTGATGAATCTATGCATACACATCTTTGTTTCTATGAAGATCAAGGGCATTGCTGTTGAAGATTAGGAAACCTCATCCATTCTACAATGGCAAATGTAACTGTGTGGTCAATGCAATGGCTGATTGTACCCACACACGTTTCGTCTTGAAGATGTGAAGTAACAGTTGATTTTGTTTGATGGGTTATTATAGGGTATATAGGTTAAACAATAGCAGATGTGGGCTTCTGTACAGGATCTGGTAAATACATGTGATGTTTCAATAGTGCGTTATATTAATCGTAATTCTTGGTTAGCATTAATTTACTATCTATTGAGCAAGTGAAAGACCCCTTTATTGCAGTGACATTATGGGCCTGTAACGAATCCATTGTCGGAAACATAAGGGATGCACAATCAGAAACTGGCTCTGACAATACCAGAATACGCACGGCAACAAAGGGTTAAGAATAACTATCAGCTGGAAGGGGATAATTGACAGCTATAACTACCAATCACTGGCAAGGATTTGATTGTTGACCTTATTATGTTTTTCCTGTCATTGCTAGGAGACGGGTGTGGTGGAGAACGAGGACGACGGTTACATCTGGGCATATTGAGAAGCCTGAAGAGACAAAGCTCTTGAGTTATAGAAGTTGTGAAGTTACGCGTAGCCAAGTTGTTATTTGTTTAACTAAAGTTGAAGCGAACGTTGTCGCTAGCACGGAGGGCCGATCCTCCTTTGATGTGGGCGGAGATGAGGGAGAGCGGCATCGCTCCCACTTGACGACTTCCAGCCGCGGTTGAAGACCGTGAATTGCAGAAAGACTGCGAAGTGGAGCGAACACAGAGTAACGGACCCCTGGGAAAACCTGTGAGTAGCAGCCGAATGGTGCCGCAGAGGAATCCCCGTTAAATACTGTGACGGATGGAAGCGTATGAAGTGAACGCGTGAAGAACGTGTCTGGTCCCACTGTGTAGATGCTCGCCTGGAGGCCAAAGTGAACAGATCGTTCAAGAAGTAAAGGGACCAATAGCTGAGTTAAACATATATGACTGTGGAGGATGCTAGAGCGTCACAGCTTGTGTGTTTCTCCTTACTGCTGAAGATACGAGCGAAGAGGCAAACAAAGGGGAGGGGCCACGGAGCAAAGTGAGACCCGACTTGCCTAAAAATAACAATTACAGAACTTTGGGAGGTGAGGAGGTCACGAGAATTATATATATAAAAGGTGGTAGTACAAGAACAGTGAGTGGTTAGGAGAGGAGGACATGTTACGCGAAGGAAGATATTTCAGCCCATAATACAGACTGTTTGAACTGTATCCCTACTAGCCTGAAAGGACTATCATTCTAGGAGAAAAGTCATTGGGAATCAGATCCCACTTAAAGGAAGTGAACAGAAGCACATGAAGATACTTTGTGAAGGGGGAAAAACAAACAGAGTGAGTCGAACTGAATAAACAAAGCAAAAACCTTAAAGAGGCAAAGACTTACTTAGAGAGCAAGAAAAGTGGAAAGAGAAGGACTAAAGAAATTCACAAGTGGACTATAGAGGAGAAGTGTAGAAACACAGAAAGGAGCAAAACTGTATGAATATTAACGAAAGTAATAACTTACCTCGAACATTCCAGAGTGAACTTCCAGAATCAACATTCCCAGAGACACAGCTTGAAGACGTATCCTTTATCTGGAATTTAAGATAGAAAAGAAAGCCGTTAATAAAAAATTGGGTACTACTTTTATCCCCAAACAAAAAAATACTTTCTGTCTCAGACTTTTATTTAATCTAAAAGTGCATTTCCGCTACAATTTGGTGTCAGAAGTGGGATAAAGTGAACACCATGGAAGAACTCATTAAGACACTGAGTGAGGGACAGCAATTCCTCCAACAAGCCTTACAGTTACAAAATCAACAAGCACAAGCTGATAGACAAGCGTTTCAGCAAGCGAGTCAAGTCCAACAGGCCCAGTTATTGAAGGCGACGGCCCTACGCAGACATGCTCCCCAAACAAAAAAATACTTTCTGTCTCAGACTTTTATTTAATCTAAAAGTGCATTTCCGCTACAATTTGGTGTCAGAAGTGGGATAAAGTGAACACCATGGAAGAACTCATTAAGACACTGAGTGAGGGACAGCAATTCCTCCAACAAGCCTTACAGTTACAAAATCAACAAGCACAAGCTGATAGACAAGCGTTTCAGCAAGCGAGTCAAGTCCAACAGGCCCAGTTATTGAAGGCGACGGCCCTACGCAGACATGCTCAAGTCCCCGTATCAGTTCTTCAAAAATACTCCGTCGGAGAGGACCCAGCTCATTTTTTCGTTAATTTTGAACGAGTAGCGAGGAATGCGCAATGGCCTAATGAAAGCTGGAGCCAATACATTGCGCCACTCATGACAGGCAATATGCAAAGTGCCTACCAGGCAGCTAACCCAATGGGAAAGACGACCTATATGGAACGTTTGGGACATGATGAGGAGGCCTATAGGCTAAAGTTTGGTGAGATCAAGTTGCAACCAGAAGAGACACCCCGACAGCTGTTTTATCGGGTTAAAGAATTGGGAGATAAGTGGTTGCAGACCCCGAATACCACAGTACCGAAATGAATTAAAAAATTGTCATGGAACAGTTCATTGAAGCCCTACCCATCCCTATGCAACGCTGGGTCCGTCAACATCATCGACCCAGCCTTATGGAGGCAGTTAACATTGCCTCGGCTTATCAGAAAGCCGGACAGGCACGCTCCATGAATTATGTGTCCGCCAATAAGCCAAATATTACCTTAAATAATTCCTCTGCCAAAAACTTAGGCCCATCGAGATGGCCCAACTCAATGCTCAGGAAAACCGAGTGGGAACCCACCAGAGTACGACCAAGTAGTGAAAGTCCCGCCAGAATACGAGCACCAAGTGGGGTTCCAAAAGGAATACAGTGCTTTGAGTGTGGGGAATGGGGGCACTTGGCAAGAATGTGCCCAAAAAGAGTCAAAACAGAACCTATGGACGTGGGAAATATGGAAGTAATCAAGGAAGGAGAAGCATCTGACCCAGCCATCGGGACAATATCCCACTATTCCTATACATGTGAAGTGGAGGTCGATGGGAAACCAACGAGAGCTATGATAGATACTGGCAGCTTACAAACAGTAGTAAGCACTGAACTGGTAGGTGATAGGCAGCTCTTAGAAAAGAAGATTCCTATTCGCTGTGTTCATGGGGATGTGAGGTCTTATCCTACCAAAGAAATAAATGTAAAGGTGGCGGGAGAACAGATGGAGGTCAGGGCCGCTGTAATGCCAATATTGCCAGAGCCACTTCTGATTGGGTCCAATGTACCGAACTTTACCAAGATACTGAAGAAAGTCGAGGAAAGTTGGTTACAAGATGCGCCTTTTGCTCACCAGGAAATTACACCAACCTTTACAAAAGAAAAGAAAACCAGAGCCACTATACGGAGGATGAAGAAAGACTGGGGGGCAAGAAATGTTTGTCCGATGGTGGTCGATTGGAAAATTGATGAAGGTGGGGATAGTTTTCGCATGGCCCAGGAACTGGATACATTATTGGCAAATGCTAGGGCAAGTGTTCGGGACGAAATATCTGTAAGGGGACCTTTGTTTATTAAAGAGAAGGGTCTGTACTATCGATACAGTAAAGATGCGAATGACGCTGTTACCAAACAATTATTAGTACCTAGCAAATACTATCAAACCGTCATGGAAGTTGCACATGTACAGGTGGGCGAAGGACATTTGGGAATGGAGAAAACTGTCCAGAAAATCCTAGGGAGGTTTTACTGGCCAGGAATATATGCACAAGTAACGCGTTTCTGCCAGGCTTGCCCCGAGTGTCAGAAACAAAATCGGGCAAATGTAAAAAAAGCTCCGCTCCAACCCATGCTAATCGTGTGTGAGCCCTTCAGTAGAATCGGGATGGATATTGTTGGGCCTTTAGAACCATCTTCCAGAGGACATAAATACATCCTATTGGTCGTGGATTATGCAACTAGATATCCGGAGGCTTTTCCTCTTAAATCTACCAGCGCACAAAACATTTGTGATGTATTGATACCTTTCATCGGTCGAGTCGGGATACCAAAAGAGATCGTCACCGATCGTGGGACTAATTTTATGTCCGCTGTCATGGAACAAGTGTGTGGAATCTTAAAGATACAACATTTAAAAACGGCTGCATATCACCCACAGACCGATGGTCTTGTGGAGAGATATAATCAGACCATTAAACAAATGTTACATAAATCAATGGAACCAGGGGAAAGAAATTGGGACCGAATTTTACCCTGGCTACTGCTCACACTTTGTAACACCCCCCAATCCTCCACGGGATTTTCTCCATTTGAACTGTTGTTTGGGAGACCAGTGAGGACATTGCTCGATGTTTTAAAGGAAGGATGGAGGAAAACCCAGGCCAAGAGATTTCTAACTGAGTATGCCTGTCAGCTTAAAGAAAGGGTGGAGAACTTGCAGAAAATTGCACGAGAAAATTTGCTGAAAAACTAAATCAAGCAAGAGTATTATTACAACCGAAACTCTCAATTAAGAACCTTCAACAAAGGAGAAAAAGTGTTGGTATTGCTTCCCACCTCCAAAAATAAGATGTTGGCTACTTGGAGGGGGCCATATGTAATCGACGAAGTCCTGGGACCTTTAACATATAAAGTGAGGCAAACCTATCGAAGATTCCCGACACAAACGTATCATGTTAATCTGTTAAAAAAATGGTCTGATCCCGTGACAGCTATAGCAATGATTAACACTAAGGAAATACCCATGGAACAATTCCCACGGCTAAAAGAAAAGTTGGGAATGGAGGCATTAAATATAAATGAGAAATTGTCCGAGGAACAAAAGATGGAACTCTGGGAGCTTAACCGGAAATATTCAGAGATTTTTTCCAGTTTACCAGGAAGAACAGAACTGGCATACCATCGCATTGAGACCCAGCATGGAGAGGTAGTCAGGATCAGACCTTATAGGATACCCGAGTCGAAATTGGAATCAATTAATAAAGAGATCCAAGAAATGTTGGAATTGGGGGTGATAGAACCCTCCAATAGTGAGTGGTCGTCACCTATAGTTTTGGTCCCCAAAGCCGATGGAACAACTCGTTTTTGCTTAGATTTCAGGAAACTGAATGAGATCTCAAAATTCGTCGCCTATCCTATGCCTCGGATCGAGGATTTACTTGATAAACTTGGAAAGGCCAGGTTTCTAACGACCATCGATCTAACGAAAGGGTATTGGCAGATACCGCTTCATCCAAAGGACAAAGAAAAAACTGCCTTTGCCTCTCCCTCGGGATTGTTTCAATTTACAGTCTTACCTTTTGGGCTACATGGGGCACCTGCAACGTTCCAAAGGCTGATGAACACAATTATTAGAGGGCATGAAGGTTATGTTGGAGCTTATCTGGACGATATTATTGTTTTTAGTCAAACATGGAGTGATCACCTTTTTACATCTGGAGGCTGTACTACGACTACTACAAAACTCAGGACTACATGTAAATCCTAAAACGTCTTTCATGGCGAATTTTCATACAAAATATTTGGGGTATTGTGTTGGCCAGGGCATCATAAAACCTCAAGAAGAAAAATTGGTGGCTATAAAGAACTTACAATTTCCAGTAACACCCAGACAAGTGAGGGCTTTCCTGGGGTTTATCGGTTATTACAGACGGTTCATACCTCACTTTTTCACGTTGGCTACACCTCTGATGAATCTTTTAAAGTCTTCTGCACCCCCCAGGAAAGAATGGTGTACACTGGAAACAGAAAGGGCTTTTAACGACTTGAAAAATGCTCTTTCAGAAAAAGCAATTCTTCATTGCCCAGATTTCCGCACCATTCTATTTACATACAGATGCATCGGGTACGGGCCTTGGAGCGGTGCTGTTCCAGAACCAGGGGGAAGATGAAAGACCTGTGGTATTTATAAGTAGGAAGCTACTTCCCCACGAGATACATTATGCCACAATCGAAAAGGAATGCCTGGCTGTGAAGTGGGCTATAGAGGCTTTACGATATTATCTGTTAGGTTGAGAGTTCACATTAGTGACCGACCATGCTCCTTTGGTATGGTTGGCTCGCAATAAGGACACCAATCCCAGGGTGCTTAGATGGTTTCTAGAACCTCAACCTTTTACCTTCAAGACCATCCATCGGCCTGGGAATCTGTTAGCTCAAGCAGATTTTCTATCACGCAACACCGCCCTTCCCGAGTGTAAGGGCCTAGAAGAGAGGGTGTGTAATGAATCCATTGTCAGAAACACAAGGGATGCACAATCAGAAACTGGCTCTGACAATACCAGAATATGCACGCCAACAAAGGGTTAAGAATAGCTATCAGCTGGAAGGGGATAATTGACAGCTATAACTACCAATCACTGGCAAGGATTCGATTGTTGACTTTATTATGTTTTTCCTGTCGTTGCTAGGAGACAGGTGTGGTGGAGAACGAGGACGACGGTTACATCTGGGCATATTGAGAAGCCTTAAGAGACGAAGCTCTTGAGTTATAGAAGTTCCGAAGTTACGCATAGCCAAGTTGTTATTTGTTTAACTAAAGTTGAAGCAAAATTTGTCGCTAGCCCGGAGAGCCGATCCTCCTTTGATGTGGGCGGAGATGAGGGAGAGCAGCATCGCTCCCGCTTGACGACTTCCAGACGCGGTTGAAAACCGTGAATTGCAGGAAGACTGCGAAGCGGAGCGAACACGGAGTAACGGACCCCTGGGAAAACCTGTGAATAGCAGCTGAATGGTGCCGCAGAGGAATCCCCGTTAAATACTGTGACGGATGGAAGCGTATGAAGTGAACGCGTGAAGAACGTGTCCGGTCCCACTGTGTAGATGCTCGCCTGGAGGCCAAAGCAAACAGCTCGCTCAAGAAGTAAAGGGACCAACACCTGAGGTAAACATATATGACTGTGGAGGACAGAGCGTCACGGCCAGAGCGTCACGGCTTGTGTGTTTCTCCTTACCGCTGAAGATACGAGCGAAGAGTCAAACGAAGGGGTGGGGCCAAAGAGCAAAGTGAGACCTGACTTGCCTAAAAATAACAATTACAGAACTTTGGGAGGTGAGGAGGTCACGAGAATTATATATATAAAAGGTGGTAGTTCAAGAACAGTGAGTGGTTAGGAGAGGAGGACATGTTACGCGAAGGAAGATATTTCAGCCTATAATACAGACTGTTTGAACTGTATCCCTACTAGCCTGAAAGGACTATCACTCTAGGAGAAAAGTCGTTGGGAATCAGATCCCACTTAAAGGAAGTGAACAGAAGCACATGAAGATACTTTGTGAAGGGAGAAAAACAAACAGAGTGAGTCGAACTGAATAAACAAAGCAAAAACCTTAAAGAGGCAAAGACTTACTTAGAGAGCAAGAAAAGTGGAAAGAGAAGGATTAAAGAAATTCACAAGTGGACTATAGAGGAGAAGTGTAGAAACACAGAAAGGAGCAAAACTGTATGAATATTAAAGAAAGTAATAACTTACCTCGAACATTCCAGAGTGAACTTCCAGAATCAACAGAGGCGCAGCTTGAAGACGTATCCTTTATCTGAGAATATAAGATAGAAAAGAAAGCCGTTAATAAAGAATTGGGTACTACTTTTATCCCCAAACAAAAAAATACTTTCTGTCTCAGACTTTTATTTAATCTAAAAGTGCATTTCCGCTACAGGGCCTTATTTACAGAACGTTTTCCAATGGGATTGTGCCATTATAAAACCCTTCTGTGAATCAGGCCCTATATGTCTTCTGTTCTCTACAATGTTTATCAAACCAATCATAGAGTTTTCTTGGTGTGATTTTAGTCATGTAGGAAGTCGACATGTGATATTTCATGGCTTCCAAAATATCACTGCATTTAATTTCGTCACATATTTAGTGCCTTTCCCCATGGGTATGGGCCCAACGTGCTGACGGTTGAAGCCCTCAGAAGGATCAAAATCCAGAGTATGGAAAAACAGTAGGGGGTGTTAGTATGCATGTGTGCAAATATCCATTAAAGGTTTGGAGAGAAGGCCAAGTCCCGTCTATCCACCCATGTCTATTGTCACGTGGTTTGGTGGAGACAGATATACTAAAAAGCAGGAGGGGGTGCAAGAGGATAAACATTATGGGTCTAATTCCTGGACTATTTTGCACGTTGCAAAGTACTTTTCATTGGTGCAAAGTCACTTTGCACTGCCAACAAACACACAGATTCATGTGACTTTGCAAAGCAAAAAGACACTTTACAGTGCTCCATGAATCAGGGTGTTTGTTGGCAGTGCAAAGTCACGGTACTTTGCACCATGCAAAATATTCCATGAATCAAGCCCTAAGTGTGTAGATACACTTTGATAATTTTGTTGTGAAAGGTGGCTGCATTCTTATGGCAGAGATGTTGTGCAGAGTGTTATTTGAATTATGTGTGAGAGCTGATGTGTGCAGAAATGTGGCTGTGCGTTTTGCTAAGATCCAAGGGTGCAGAGTGCGATGGGAAAATTGATGTAAAATGGAGTCTAGGGGATGGGCAATGTTGTTGTATGTCTAAGTGGAAAACACTTCCCACTCTTAGTATTACTCCAAGTGCAATGCATTGCTCACCGTTAGTGTTCATCCAAGTGTGATGTGCTGCCAACTCACAAGTCCATCCTAATGCAATAGATTATCCCCATCAAACAGTTCAGGTGCAGATAGAAAACCCACCCTCAAAATGCATTAAAAAGAAATACATTGCCCACCCCTAAACAATCCAAATACAACACATAGTCCACACCACAAATCAATCCAGGTCCAGCACATTGCCTGCCCTCAAATCCATGCATGTGCAATACCGAGCCGACTTTCAGAGTTCTTCCAATGGGGTGGGTGCTAGGACAGAGAAAGAGGAGCCCCCTAGCCTGGAGATATCGAAAGGGAGACCACCAGGAGGTGTGCAGAACCTGATTTCGTTGGTAGCTAGAGTGTATGTTTTTGTTTTGGAGGAATTCAAGGCCTTTCTTGTGTAGGGCACGATGGGTAATCCATGTGGATTTAAAAGAGGCCAGGCTGGTGATAGGCAGCCAGTGGAGCACCCTAAGAGCAGGGGAGATGTGTTATGTGGGGGACAGCACAAGGAGGAGTCTTGCTGCAGACTTTTGGATCTGTTGGAGCTTTCTGAATTGAATGGCAGGGGTGCGTAGATAGAGGGAATTGGCATGGTCTAGGCAGGGTAGGATGATTGCCATGTGGCATGATTTGGAGATGACATTAATGTGGCAGGATGGGTTGGGGTCTGAGCTGAGGGTGCAGCCCAGATTTTTGACTGAGGATGATGCAGCAGGTGGGGGCCCTAAGGAGGGCAGCCAAGGGGTGGGCTGGGGAAGGAGAGCAGTTTTGCCACAGAGAAGGATTTCGGTTTTACCATGAGTGAGGAGGAGGTGGTTGTTCGTCATCCAGCAGTCTATGTCTGTGAGACAGTATGCAAGATCTGGGTGGGGAGAAGACGGGGAGTTGGGGATTTTAAAAATGATCTGTGTGTTGTCAGCATAGTTGTAGAAGGTGAGGTTGTGTGAGCAGATGAGTCCAGGGAGTAGGGATTGGTAGATCTTGAAAAGGAGGGGAGAGAGGGAAACTCCCTGGGGGACTCAATGAGGGGCCAGCCGGGGGGCAGAGGAGAAAGGTTAGAGGGTGGTGATGTGTTAGTGGTCAGAAAGGAAAGAGGAGATCCATTTTAGGGCAGAGTCCCTGATCCCTAGGGTGATGAGTCTGTTTGTGAAAGTGGCGTGGTTGATCATGTAAAAAGCTACCAAGATGTGGAGGATCAGCGTGGCGCAGCCTTCTGAATCTGCTGTTCTTTATTGGTCATCCCAGATTGAGACAAGGGAGGATTCGGTTCCATGGAGGGGTGTGAAACCTGATTGGGCATGGTCAAGAAGGCCCTGAGATTCTGAAAAGAGGCTCAGCTGGGAACATGCTGTGAGATCCAGGAGTTTGGCAATGAAGCGATTGTTAGAGATGGGGAGGTAATTGGAGTTGAGGAGGGGGTCAAGAGAGGGATTTATTAGTAAAGGTTTGGTGTGAGAGGTTTTGCATGCTTCTGGGAAAAAGCCTGATGTCAGTAAGTGGTTGATGATAGATCTGGTGAGGCATGCCTGCACATGTGGAAGAGAGAATTTTCTTTAGGAAAGCGAGGAAGAGCAGGGGTCTCCAAGGATGGCTGAGGGGCAGCTATTTGAGAGAAGTCTTTGGAATTTGGGGTGGGAGTGGCAGAGAAGGAGCAGAACAGTGAGCATGTTGGCGGCAGGGTCATGCAGCGGTAGGGGCAGGGGGAGAGCGAGAGTGGGGGGAAGTCTGCTAGTTTATTGAGGATGGAGAGGTGCTCTCACATCTACCTCTGAGGGATCTTCTGCTCAAGTGGCCAGGGAAGTGCCCTTGCTTTTGGATCCCAACCCTCAAATTGGAATAGCGAGGGAGGATCACCTGGATGGAGGGTCCGTGGGGTTTGGAGAAGGAGTGCCTGAAGGTGAGACACAGTATTCCCTGCAACAGGGCGACGACTTATCCCACCTTCCCTCTGAATGTATGGGTTACTGCCAACCCTGTGAAATTCTCCCCTCTTCAGATTTACAAGATGTTAGGGTCGAAATAAAACAGAAGAGAGCAAGATCCACTACATATACCAGACATTATTCTGGCAGCAGGAAAAGGGGAAATAATTACAGCAGATACATACTTCCCATGGTAGATCTCATATCTGTTCCCAGAAAATTCCAAAAAGAAGAAAAAAACATCTAAGAAAAAAACATTCAAAAGTTGATTTACCCTACCCTCCCTCAGCCTTTATAGGATATTGCTGTTCATATCCTAAAATTTCCCTCAAAACTACACAAAGTACTGAGATGAGGAAGAGAGTAATGCAGACAACCTATGGGAAACACCACTATAATACTGGGACGAAGAAGAGGGAGTCTAAACTAAACAGAGCTGAAGGTCAGGTATATCCCAATAATTAGTGTATTTGCAGCCAGGCACAACAGGCAAGAGAAGCACACCTGAACACCCTTAATGGGATACAGGTGTATGAAAGGGTGCCGTGGCAGCAGCAGAGAGGAGGAAGAGAGAAGCAGAGAATCCCAGGTGGACCGATGGGAACTGGATGAGAGAAGAACATGAGAATGCTGGAAAGTTGCAGAAAAGGGCTTTCCTCTGAAGCCTGGCGGGGGAGCCATGTCTCCAGGGAGCCAGTGAGATTGGAGGAAGCAAGCTCTGTACGGTGTCAGCCTTTCCCGTTTGGTTCTGCAAGTGCGTGTTCCCCTGGGTGGAGGAATTGGCCTAGGAGTGCTTAGGGGCAGGTGGTGAGAACCTGACCTCACTTTGTGAGAAGCCATGAGAGCGGTGGAGCCACATCATCAAGTAAATTGACCAGTGGGTTTCTGTGTGTAAAGAAAACCGGTGCACGAGTGAGAGGAAAAGAAGATACGTTGTGGCAGAACAGGTGCAAGCCACTGAAAAACTTGTGTGTGCTTCTGAACTGTATGAACAATTGAATGCTATGCTAACAAGGCAGTACGAGGATAATGTGCATCAGAGTGATTGTGCATAGCAGATTTGCAAGGTTTTGAAATCCTTTTGAGTAGCAGAACTTTTGAGGGCTTCTGAACTGTATGAACTATCGAATACTATGCTAACGAGGCAGTACGGAGTTACTGTGTATCAAAGTGATGGTGCATATTGAAAGCCTTTCGAGTAATGGAGAAAGACTGACGTGTTGGCAAGGGAATGTCTTGAAACAGGATATCAGAGTGGTCAGGTGCAGACAATAGGCACAGTTTCGAAGGTCTCTGGATATCTGAGGAGGAATAAAGAATATTGAAAGTACTTTGAGGGAATAGAAAGGGACTAAAAGGGGTTAAAAGCCATCAGGTGAACAGCAGAATAGGATCAGTGAAGTGGGAGAAAAATGGAACATAATGGCTGCAAAAATCCAGTGAAGCAAGAGACAAACTGAATATAAAGTTAAGCAATTAAAGTACAAAGATCCAAGTAATGCCAAGGAGGACGCTTGGACACAGGTAAAACCGATTCCAAAATTGGTGCACTCCTAATGTGATGAACTTTTGAAGATAGTGAATAGTGTTCTCAATTTAATTTAAGGTGCGGGGGAGGAACTGAGATCCTGGCACAAGACCTCCACAAATAACAAACAAAGAAGGAGAAGATTCAAACTTTGAACCCTCCCGTCCCCTTCACACTATTGTGTGCTGGCTGAACCAACTACTATGACCTAAAGGTAGTAATTACTGTAAGTGAATAATGATATTCAAGCATAACAAGTTTTGTAAAACACATAAGTGTATATATTTTGTTTTAAATTACAAATTTAGATGCAAAGACAAAAACAATCATAATATTATTACAAAGAAGAAATAATTGAAGAAATGTTGCCAGAAGTCTGCTTTCAAATGGCGACGTGTTTCGAGGATGGACACCTCTTCTTCTTAGGCCTAAACAGACTATAAACAAATGTATATATTACAAAAAAGGATTTGTCAAAGTATGTTGTACAATATTACCCTAAAAGTTGAAAAAATATCTAACCTGGAAAATCAAGTGAGTCACTATTTCTGAGGTTTCAACATTAACAGTGCTAATGTATTGTCATCCACATCAGTTTGCATTGCATAACGTTTAAATAATAACAGTTTTTCTGAAACATCAATAGGATTCATTCATAGTACATAAATTATAGACCCTCGAGAGGGGCATCAAGCTTGAGTGGGGAGAGATCCAGTACAACCCACTGTCCGCCAACCCGAATAAACAATTGAGAGGTAAAATAGAAAACGATGGTCAAGGTTACCTGATAGTGTAAGGTTGAATGATGTAAGTACAATATCTATCGCCCCAAAGAGAAGAAGGGGTAGTGCATATAACAGATGCAGAAGGCTGCTTCAAAGTATGGGTGCTGGTGATCACTCGAGTAATGCCCAGAATGGGCAAATCTATAGGAGCTAGCTCAATCTGTAAAACATCGAGGTAGATAGGACACTGGTATCAAGAATGATGTCAGATATAGTAATAGCGTAGAAAATATGCCATACGGTATCAAATGATAGCTAATAAGATAATGTAAATCCACATAGCCAAATAGCCCCAAAAAAAGGGGGGGAATGAATGGCATAGCCGAAACGTGTTTTTCAGTGCCCTACAGCTCCACGGAGGAACATATCTTCTAAACATCCTCCTTAGCAGCACTGGCTATTCTTCCTTATAAGATTCTTCATCTTCACACGTTGGCATTTAAGGCAATTCATCAATCCATAGACTTGTCTAAATACCAAGCAGGTCTACAGTTTTGAAAGGACTACAGCCTAATAGGATCCATATGCAACAATATCCTGACTTGCTTTCGAGCAGGAACTGTTTAATTTTCTGCAAATGAGTTAAATCCTGTTAGATTGTTGTGATTTCCTTTCTTTTCTCTCTCTTCTTGATTATTTTTTTGATTTTTTCAATTTAACTATTCCTTTTTACTTGTGATCTACATTCAGTTTTGTAAATATACATGTAGCTTTTGTTTGTATATACCTTCAACAAAATATTGTGCATGAGTTTGAATAATGTCATATGTTTTAATGGTTTTTCTTTTTTCAAATCTAAATATATTAAAACTTCAAGTTAACCTGAGTATACTTTCACTTTGTTGCTCCCCCTAGTGACTCTTACGGCACAGTCTCCAACCCCTCTCTCCAAGCTCATCATTTTTCATAAACTAATGACAATGAAATGAATATTGCTTTGTTTGTGGATCTCCTTTTTGTTTGTTGAATAGTATTTAAAAACCCCTGATCCACAGTAGCATTTGGGGTATCCCTATTGTTTGTATTCCAGAGTTTATGTTGAACACTATTTGAGTTAGAATAACCCTACACTACCTTTATGTATTAGATGTGAGGGCAATCATTTTTTTACACAGACAAGCTTTTGATTTGGACTAACGGACATAGACTTTCCTTAGATTCATTGGGTAGGGAAATTCCCACCATAGTTATAGGGCAAGTTAGGCATTACATCTATCCTGATAATTAATAAAAGTCATATTGTTGAATTCGCATTCTGTTGTCCATGTCATGTCTTGATACCATTCCTTTCTCACACAGTGCATCGGCGAGGGTTGGGGGGCAGGGGGATTGTGCAGAGAGGGGTCTTGAACTCTTGAACTCTGTGATAATCTTATGGATTTCCTCACCGGGGTTATTGGCGTTGGAGGTGCAGGTGCTATAGAATGATTTTTTGTCTTTCCTTATTTCCATCCTGTAGGCCATGATCTGTCTAGCAATGGTGACTTTGTTCTGGGGGGACGACCTGGCCCATCATTGGCATTCTAGGTGGTGGTTGAGGGTTTTGAGGGATTTGATGGGGGGGTGTACCACCTGGGAGAAGGGCCTGTATGGTGGGAGGCGGATCTGGTGGGAATGAGGGGGGTAGGGTATCGGAAAGCCATTGGTCAGATTGGTTGGGAGAGAGAGTTCCTCCTTGGAGGGGGAGTGAGGGAAGGGAGGAATGTAGGGGGTTGGACAGGTACAGGAAGATAATGGGGAGTCTAAGAACACTGATAGATTCAAAAGGTGCACAGAGCCTAAAATGCAGCACCAGTAAAATATGAGCAATGCTTGATAACACAGTTAGATTCAAAAGGTGCACAGCGCCTAAAACACAGCAACAATCTAATACAATGCCTACATTCAGAACATGAACAGTGCCTAGAAAAATGTTTAGGTGCAACACATAAGGAGTACAAGACATGGAGGTTTGCCTAGGAAGCAGGAAAGGAGCATAACAAGGCACAGTATGATTTAAGTTCCAATATATGCAGGAACACAGAGGTAAATTACACATTGGGGATATAAAGCAGTGGCTGTGTTTTTTGTCAAGCACAGTAATAGCTGTGCTCACCAACCATGCCACCTTACCCCAACTGCCCAAGAGGAGCCGCCACAAATGAGTGTTCCGGACGCGTGATGATTGGATGGAGGACCAATGCCAGTAGCACACCATGAGAAATTACCCAAATTCAACCAAACAAGTCCATATGGGATACAAGGATACTAACAGGGCGAGTGCACTGGTGAAATTGACACAAACTGATTTTAAAAGCACTTAAAACCACTCCAATTCTGAATGAGTTTTCTGGATACATGATCCAGGGGTGGAGGACCAATGGGAAGCCAGGGAGGGGGCGATCAGGGCTGGAAACACAAAGGCCACATGCAGGAATTACATCATACTTGGGTAGCTGATAAATCTAAAATGAGTGTCAAGGGCAGAATAACATATATTAGAGAGGGTAAGATTCTTGGAGATTAAAGTGTGCCTCTTGATACCTCTAGAATTAGAAGTTTGTGTTAAAGTGCCCTCATCCCAGGATTGATCTTCATAAAAAGACAAAGAGCAAACTCTTAGGAATACAGTCAAAATGTGATGGTCACTTTCCATTCGATCCACTACTGAAAGATCTACCATGGATTCTGAAATTAAAAATTATTTGTGATATAATCAAATTATGTAGGTTATGCTGTGCTATAAAAGTAAAGGATTTAAGGATATTTAAAGGACCGTAGATGCAGCAGACGATTTTAGTGCACAAAATAACCTCGATAGTAAGTGTAAGCTGTCCACTGCGGATTCCCCATTTGCCTGTAGTTTGTGATGCCCAGGAAAGGAGGGGGGGTTTATAACATACAGTTTTCTAGTATTTAGGAGGCCATTTGTTCCCTTCAGTCAACACATACAATCTAGCAGTTGAATTCCCACCTTGAGGATCTCAGCCTGGTAAGCAACACACACATTAATAGGCTGTCCTACTATTTATGGAAACATCAGTGCTAAGGCACAATCATGAGGAACATTTTCATGGTGTGGTTATTCCCGAACTACTCACCTTCCCATTAATAGGTCATATAGTTTAACAAACGACATCCATGAGTACAGTTTAACTAGAGATGTGCCATGTTCATTAGACAGTAAGTTGCTCATATGGTCACTATAAGCAGTAAGATCAAGCAAGGCCATTAATTTATTAGGAAAGACATCTGTGAGGAATTCAACCATCCACACGGGGAGTGTGCACTCACTGGGCTTTTTTGATTTTTTTAATAATGAAAACGAATGATGGGAGATCAACCTCTGAAAATGTGTGAGGCCATTCCGCGCACATTTTCTTTGCTCACTGCATGAAATGCATAGTTACGTGTACTCCAGAAGGACACAGCATTCAGGCGCTGTCCTCCCCTGTCATGTTCACCTGGAATGTGACAGCCACAGGTACATCAAAGCATCTCTGAAAGAGACCCCTAGGGGACCCTGACGTCTATGGAAACAAGGCGGGTCACCACACACAATAGAGATGCCAGACACGAGGTTGTATTCCCAAATCTAGGGTTTTATTGCAAAGCAAAAGTCTCAGTTGGCCAACTCGGTCTCACGCCCCGCAACGTGTATCTCTAGACCTCGAGGGACGCAAGAGAGTGAATTACGTACATCAGTTACATATATACAAAATGCATATCAAACAATCAGCTATGACATGTATAACACCCCTCTTCATTGGGTTTCTTTGAACTTGGTGTGATGATGGACATCTCCGACCACTATGACACCTTCAAAAATCTATTCTAGTAACAATTTGCAATTTGTGAGCGCGTAGGCATCTTTCGGTTATTGAATAGAACATGGCGCTTCTGTTCTTGGAAGCGAACTACATACAGAGGGAGTTGCCTTCCAGACCTTGCTATCTATCAGGTGCTATTCGTGTCCTGGGAGCCGACATGCTCTTAGCAGGCTCAGAAAAAGGGGGGCCGTTAGAAAAGCATAATTCAAGCCTTTAGCTGTATTATTCTAACATATTCTACCATATAACGAGACAGGCTGGCAGCTGTGAAATGATTAAATGCCCTGCGGCTCTGCTTCAAGGCTACATTAAGGAGGGAGCTGGGCATTCTTCCTGGCGCTGCCTACGTTTGTGTTTCAGCGAAACTCTTGTTATCCTCTCGGCCCTGTGGCCTTTTCCTTTTCATATACAGACAACAATGTTCCACAGTCGAGCAGTGTAAGCGGAAAATATACTGCAAAGCAATAGGAACAGAAAGCAATGAGCAATGGTTAGAAAACAAAATGGCGATTCTTGTTACATCAAAATGGTCGTTCATTAAAAAACTCGAAAACCTATATTCTGTCGTATCGTGCATGAGACGGTTGGCCCACGGCCACCAAAATGCGTTTGCGGTCTCAAATTAGATTTCTAGACTGACAAACCCTCCTTCGGCCGTATGCCAAACGTCTCATCTATTTATTGAAACCTCCTCTAGTGATGATGAATCTGAAGTACTTATGTCTGAGTCTCGCATGCTATCGTGGTCATCATTGTCTTCATTAATATCTATTGCCATCAACTCTTTCATTACTCTCATCTCATTTGGGTCTGGGCTAGTTCGATCATGAGTTTTTTTTTCTTTGTTATCATTTGCATGCATCCTTCCGTACATCCCTCAGTTACCTCTGCACAAACTATGGGTAAACAATGTATACAACAACAACCCGTTAGGAATATTCCGAACACCACTACTAATATTGAGATCAGCTTCCATCTCCAAGATCGTAGTATAACCCAAAACCAAGATCCTATTTCCCAGCTCCCTTCTCCCGTGGGGAGTTCAGAGCTTAGAACGTGCATTTTCTTTATTGCTTCAAAGATCGTGGGGGAATAGTCATCGACATAAACGCTGATCCTACTATTTTGCAAATTCCCACACGATCAACCAGGATTACATCGAGAGCCATTCTATTTTGCAGCGTCATTAACCTGATTCCTCTTTCTTCCAACGTCATATTAAATAATATATCTGTTGTTGTGTTTATTGTATTCTTTAGGATTCTGGACAGTTGCCTTATATTATAGGAGTTCACTATCTGTCCTAAAAATGGAATTAATGATTTCCCTACATCAGTTGCTATTAAAACACCTTCGTCAGTTCTTTTGACTCTAGTTCTGGATAATTTGGCCATGGCTGCTGTTTCCAAGAGGAATACTCCTGGGAACAATAGCCCGAGCCCGAGATAACATGTACCTCCCCAGTTTCTGGGCAACCAAGGGTATGCTTTCTCTCCACATATAAAATAAACTGGATCACCTATGTATACTGGTTCTATTTCCCATTTTAGTACCACTGTATTCATACAACCAGTATATGTTCCGACTGAAAATGATCCTTTCTTTTTTAGGCAAAAAGGGACAGTTCTTGGGATATAATTCACTGTGTAAGATGGGGGAATCGCATCTTTGTTCCCTTCTGTTCTTACACGAAACGTCATTACAGATGTTTTTTCTGGCGGGGACAATCTATCTCGTCTATTTTGTCATGTTATCTTTCATGTGCTTTTCCTCGTGGGCTCTGGGGCTATTACTTGTGCTTTATGGAAAATGGAGCAACCCACAGGCTTCATTATTATCTCCTCAAACTCATTCATGTTGGTTCTGTCTAATTGACCCGTATTACTCTTATTCCACTTCCCATAGAACATTGCACCTAAAGATGCACTACATGCAGAACTTAATGGTAATGGCTGCACATACCACCCTATTCCTTTCCCAGCATGCTGTGGTAAATGGGCACATACCCACCAGTTTGTTTTCTTCAGGATTACATGTGTCATGTTCATTATCAGTAGTAAGGTGTTATTCGTAAAACCTTCCCTCTGTTTTTCTTCCATTGGGGGTAAGGTATAAGTGATCACCTGAACCGGGCTTTCAGTAGTGGATATATTCATTATTGACATAAACATTTCTAATGGGTGTATTGTTTCTACCCACCATAATATTAGGGCTGTCGATATTGGTGCTACCACACTCATAAAACACATTATTATCGTTAGTGTCAGCATACAATTTGTTTTACCATGCGTTTTTCTTACACTTATAGTCTTTATGACTGACTCATTTTCAGCAGTGGTGGTGCAGGAGGAGGCTGGAACCGGTCCCGGCATGTTTCTCGGCGTCCTTCTTCTTCCTTATCACAGTTCATTGTGGATTTCTCTCTTTGTCGCATTTGCTCTGATGTCTATAAGTTCGATGGATTTCTCACAATTCAGTTTTGCCTGTCCTTTTTTTTTAGCCTGCATTGGATTATTCGTTTTTAGGCGAGATCACTTGTCCCTTCTTATACTGCTCAGAGGACCTTTGATCCGTTTTGGCCTCAGTATCATGTGCGCCCAGCTTGTCCGCTCTGGTTCCGGACACATGTACTGTTAATCAATTATCTCACTTGTCATAGTACCATGTGCGCCCAGCTTGTCCGCTCTGGTTCCGGACACATGTACTTTTATGATCACACCGAGGAGCCGCGAGTCTTGAATTGTCCAACTTGCACAATTCTCACACTTCTCTCCTCTACACCCCTGGTTCCTTCTCCGTCCATGAGCTGAACCAGAAGTTGACATGAACACCAAAAGAAAAAGAATGTAGATCACTTTGTCTTCCGAGGCCGCAGGTTGCATCGCCTTGCTCCTGGTATCGTATGATCCGTGAACAGTGCCGGTGCACTTTCAGATTCAGGCTTGAAGTCAGCCTGCGGCGCTCCTGCAGGTGCTGGTGTGCGCCGTGCCAATGATGCAGATCCGTTTTTTGGTGTGCTGGCAAGTGCTGGTGGGTGCCAAAGGGGTACACAATTTGGTTTTGCTGGTATCTGCAAGGCAGATTTCACGTCAGTCAGCAGTGATGTCGATTCTGCTGGGCAATGTTGGGGCACTCTTTGCCCTTCCCCCTCTTTGGCAATCGTCTCAGGCTTTGTTTCGAGTTTCACTTCACATTTTGGCAGATCAGGTGGCTGCACACTGGTAACAGTTTCTTTCGTTTCTGCGACCGCTGTCTCTTTCCGGTCATCAGTGTCAGGCAAGACTTTCAGTGCAGTTGGAATCTTTTTGGCATGGGTGGCATGGATCCACGACTTCCTTCCATCCACCCGTATTGCTGTCTGCGTCGCCAACAGTACTTGATGGGGCCCGCGCCACCTGGGTGCTAATGATGACTTTCTTTTGAAGTTTTTTAGCAGCACTCAGTCTCCTGGCTCCAGCGCGTGCCCCGGACCGGTATACAGCACGGGTAATGCCTCCTGCACCTGCTGATGAATCAAATGCAATTTCTGCATTAAAAGGCCACAATGAGTACTAAGCACAGGATGTTCTATCTCACTGAGTCGTTTTGGCTGAGGTGCGCACCATACATTTGCCGGCCTCCCCATTATGATCTCGTATGGGGAGAGCCCAGTTTTAGCCTGTACAGACGTACGCATGCATAATAGTGCTATCGGTAATGCATCCACCCAACTCAACTTGCTTCCCGCACAAATCTTGCTATTCTTTGATTTAAGAATCCCGTTGTGCCTCTCCACAAGACCGGCAGAACTCGGATGCCTTGAACTATGGAATCTCTTATCAATCTGGAGACCTGCACATATCTGTAACACCACTGCACCTACAAAATGTGGTCCATTATCGGACCATAGGACACGGGGCAAGCCAAATCTGGAAAAATACTCCTTCAACATTACTTTTGCCGTAGTCATCGCTGTGCAGTCTTTTAAAGGATATGTCTCCACCCACTTACTCAAAGCACAGATTACTACCAAGACATATTTCAAGTTTTGGCACCTTTCCATCTCTATGAAATCAAAATGAACTACCTCAAACGGCATGGAGGGCGGGCCAAAGCTGCCTGTTGGTGTCACTGTTCCCTTCCCTACATTGTGTTGTAAACACGTGATACAGTTCTGCACCAACCTCTCTGCATTCTTTTTTATGTTTGCATTCATCCATACTGTAGAAAGGTGCTGTATCATTTTCTTGGCACAGATGTGCGTAGGGCTGTGGGCCATTGTGACCATTGCAGTCACATATGAATTTGGCAACATCCAGTTTCTAGTTTCCTTGTCCACCCAACAACACTCCAAATCCAACTCAGCAGATCCCTCTGCCCATCCCTGTATTTCATCGGCCGTAGCCTCGGCCTGCATTTCTTTGACAGTCGCAACTCCATCTTCTATCATACAGGGTACTTCCTCTGTCTGAACCGTCATCATCTTGGTATTCAAATCAGTGGCAGTTTGTTTCACAATCCTGTCTGCAAACGCGTTTCCCTCTACCATTTTGCATGTTACTTTTTTATGTCCCTCGCATTTCACTATTGCTAGGCGCTTTGGAAACGTGAGTGCAGACAGCAATCGTACAATCAAAGGGCCATGTTGAATTCTGGCACCATGTGATGTCAGAAACCCTCTCTCAGCCCAGAGTCATACAAAGTTATGAACCACTCCAAACGTGTACTGACTATCAGTATATATATTCACATTCAATTTTTCAGAAATCTTGCAGGCTCTGGTTACTGCTATTATTCCTGCAGCTTGTGCTTAATTATAGGGGATTCTTTTACTTTCTACAACACTCTCTAGGGTAGTGATAGCGTATGCGGCAGTTGTCGTGCCATCTGGTAATTTAAAACATGAGCCGTCACAAAATAACTCTCCATCCAGCTCTTTCGGTGGAATATCACTTAAATCAACTCTCCCCTTCGTTTCTTCCTCAGTGACCATTAAGCAATCGTGGGGGGGTGATTCATTCTTCCCAATTTCTTTTATGGTTAATGGCATTAATTCTGCAGGATTCAAAGCGCTACACCTCATAATTTGGATATGGGGCGCGAACAAGATAATCTCATATCTTGTCAATCTAGTAGAGGTGAGGTGTTGCGGCTGTGTCCTATTTAATTGAACGTCTATGGCATGTGGCACCATCAGAAATTAAGTGTGCCCCAATACCAGCCCTTCTGTTCGTTTCACTGACGCAGCAGCCGCTGCGACAGATCGCAAACATCGTGGTAGTGCGCGCACTACAGGGTCCAGCGCAGAAGAAAAATAGCCGCACAGCCTATTTCTTCCATCTTGTTCCTATGTCAAAACCGCCAATGCACATCCTTCACTTTCACACACAAATAGTCTGAAAATGTTCTTATAGTTCGGTGTACCCAAAACTGGAGCAGAGCATAATGCAGTTTTCAATCCATCAAATGCTCTCTGACATTCCTCATCCCACTGCAAAGGCATAATCGCATCTTTTCTAGTCAAATACACTAATGGTTTCACAATCAACGCAAAATTACCAATCCATTGTCGGCAATATGAAGCCATGCCTATTATGGCTCTGACTCCTTTTTGTGTCTTTGGAATAGGCATACAAGAAATACTTTCTATGCGTTCTGGCGTTTGTCTTCTCCCTCCTTTCGAAAGTAGGTAGCCCAAATAAACAACCTCCTTTCGATTATACTGAAATTTCTTCAAACTAGCTTTATGGCCATGTGCCGCTAGGTGTGATAGTAGTAATACAGTGCTTTCTTTACAAATCTCCTCTGTGTCTGCAGCTAGCAATACATCGTCTATGTATTGTAAAAGTACACATCCCATGGGTAATTCCAGCATGTCTAGTTGTTCTTTTAATGCTCTACTGTAAATACTTGGACTTTCTGTATAACCTTGCGGAATCCGTGTAAATGTAAATGATCGTCCTCCTAATGTGAACGCCAACAAGTATCCACTGTCTTTGTCCACTGGAATACTAAAGAATGCATTCTTCAAATCTATTACACTAAAATATTCTGCTGAAACAGGTATCATTGTCAATATTGTAGTGACGTCTGGCACTAGAGGGAATTGCGGATGTACTACTTTATGCAAGGCGCTTAGATCAATTATGAAATGGTATGGTACCTCATTACCTCCTTTTTTATAAACCGGAAGGATCGGGCTGTTACATGTACTGCCTGTGATTTCCTCTATTACACCTAATTTCACCAAATCAGTAACAATACTCTTCAACCCTTTCTCACCTTCAACCGAAATTTTTTATTGGGGTATTCGCGGTAGGGTAACACCTTCTTTTAAAATAATCTTTACTGGCTCTATCTTTAAACATCCCACATCGTTGTCATGCATTGCCCATATACAGGTTAGTACTTTATTTAGTTCCCCTGGTAACGCTTCGGACATGAATTCTGACACAAGGGCATCGTGTGGCCATATCGTTAGAAACACTCCGTCTGCCGTGCAATGTATAACAGAACCTAGTTTTTTCAACAAATTTAATCCCAACAAATTTTCTCCACAATTTTCTGTTAGAAGGAAAGGACAATGTTCGGTAAATGGTCCTATGGTAACTGGGACTGGTTTGGACACTGGGTTTATGACTGGTGTACCTGCGAACCCTACGGAAATATTCTTTTGCCCTGACAGTGGTATATTAGGAACCAAGTGATGGTCTATTGAACACTTCTGTGCTCCTGTATTTACAAGAAAGCGGTGTTCCACATTCCCGACTCTCATTTCTACGTAGGGTCCTCTCTGATTCACGAGAATAGACACTGGTTCTGACCCTTGTCCTGGGCTGTCCTATTGGGGAAATAACACATTGTCCAATGTGTAATCATTACTATTACTGTAATACGTGTTTGGCTGTGTGTCGAAAACATTTCCACTCTTCCCTCTATTTCCCCCACTCTGATTTCCATATTGTTGATTTTGCTGTCCCTGACTCTGGTTTGGGGCATTTTGGTTTTGGCCTTGGTTTTGATTACCTCCATTATTATGATGCTGCTGCATACTATTCCTATTTGGTACATTCGCTCCTGGGTGCCCTCTATGCTCTCTCCTCTGACCAGACCCATTTCTATTCTGTAGATGCGGGCATTGCGCTCGCCAATGTCCTTCCTCTTTACAATATGCACACTGATAAAGCCCCACTGTTCCCCCATGCATATTCAAACTACGCCTTCCTTCTGCGTTCCCTCGCCCTATATTATGTCCTGTTACTTGCTGCAATAGTACCTGTGTTCTAATTAGACATTCCTTCAAGTCTGCCCCCACCTGTTTTAGCAACGATAATTTGTTCACCATCTCCTTCTGCCCCGGCGATGGTAACTGCTGCCGTTTATTATGCGACCCCTTTTCCCTTTCTCCAGGTCTCCCGATATCCCTCCTCCTGTATGTAGGTGTAGTAAACATTTTGGCAGATGCAGTAAACATTTCGACATAATCATTATCTAATTCATCTCCAAACTCAAAAAGCCTATACACATGTTCTCTCACTTCTTCATCCCTCTCCCTACAGCGTGCTAATGCATTCAAATCTAATAATCGCTGCGGTGGTAATTTCCCAATTAGCTGTTTCCATCTCTCCACCAAATATTCACCCATGCATTCCACTCTACCTGTCTTTCGTTGCTTCTACGAAAGTCATATATCGAAGCCAATGTTGCCGTCCCATCATTCCTGTCTATATACATCTCTGCCTGTTAATGCAATTCCACCTTCCTTTCCTTGCTGATTGCGCTGCGGGTTACCCTCGTGCACTGCCGTTAGTCAGTCCCGCCTCTTGCCCCTGCGGTTTCAACTTCAACCCCGGGAGGAACAGACGGTACCGAGTCTGTGTCTAAGGCGGAAGGTGCGGATGGGACAATGGGAACAGCGAGTGTCTGTTGTGGGCCTGGTTGGCGAGTAGGAAGTGTTACGTGCGCGGTCTGTGGCTGTGGGAGGGTTTGAGCTACCGGAGGGGGAGCTTGAGCTACGGGCAGGGTCTGGGCAATAGCTACTGACGTATCTGGTCTTACGTCTGATCTTGGGCCTTGTTTTGTATGGGTCAATATATTTTCCATCAATTCATCTGTCATGTGTAATTCTTGTTGTGGGTATATCTTTTCTATATTCAACTGGTCACGCCTGCCTTCCCTTCTTAGACTCTCAGTCCACTCCTCCTCTTCTTTTTCTTCCGCTACCTCACCTTTTGATTTATGCCTGTGCGCATGCTTTGCTCTGCTTTTAAATCGGAGCATTGCTTCCTTCCTCCAGTCTTTAATAGTTTCAAATGCTGCAGGACGCGCTTTCTTTCTTATCAACACCCTTTCCAATTTATCTGTCCTCGCCATCTCAAAACTACCATTATTCGGCCACTGATGGTCTTGTTGCTTTCTGGTGTGCCTATGCCAAGTCTCACAGAATATTATCGCACCCACTCCATACTTCACATACATCTCATACGCCGGCGTTCTCCCAGGAGGTACAATTTGGCCATTTTCCAAAGATTGTCTACCACAGCGGAAAAACCCCGCTAAGGTGGACAATACCCCAGGCATGTTTCAACCTTCCCCTTGGTTAATCAACCTTACCTTGGGCGTTTGATTTTGCAAAGTCAACTCTCAACCAATATCAGGATGCTTTGAATCGGGGAATGACTCACCTGATAAATCAAGTCGTCTGTATACTGACGCACCAAAGGACGTCGTGTCTGCGTTTCTTGGCTTCCGCCTTGTTTCAGGACCCTCGACTCCTTGTTCTCTCACCAGGCACGTCGATCAGGGATCAGATGTGTGCAGATCTGCAAAGGAGTCTCTCATCACTTTTACAGGGCGCCCCGAACACCTCTTGATCCCGGCTCGATCGTCCCGTCCTCGCCGTTCTCTGCCTTTCTCAATTACAACGTTATGCGAAGGAACAAGTGGGGGAGGGTCCCTTTTCGGGCGCCATTTTGAAAGGGGCCCCTAGGGGGCCTTGACGTCTATGGAAACAAGGCGGGTCACCACACACGATAGAGACGCCAGACACGAGGTTGTATTCCCAAAGCTAGGGTTTTATTGCAAAGCAAAAGTCTCAGTTGGCCAACTCGGTCTCACGCCCCGCGACGTGTATCTCTAGACCTCGAGGGACGCAAGAGAGTGAATTACGTACATCAGTTACATATATACAAAATGCATATCAAACAATCAGCTATGACATGTATAACACTCTCTTCATTGGGTTTCTTTGAACTTGGTGTGATGATGGACATCTCCGACCACTATGACACCTTCAAACATCTATTCTAGTAACAATTTGCAAATTGTGAGCACGTAGGCATCTTTTGGTTATTGAATAGAACATGGCGCTTCTGTTCTTGGAAGCGAACTACATAAAGAGGGAGTTGCATTCCAGACCTTACTATCTATCAGGTGCTATTCGTGTCCTGGGAGCTGACATGCTCTTAGCGGGCTCAGAAAAAGGCGGGCCGTTAGAAAAGCATAATTCAAGCTTTTAGCAGTATTATTCTAACATATTCTACCATATAACGAGACTGGCTGGCAGCTGTGAAATGATTAAATGCCCTGCGGCTCTGCTTTAAGGCTACATTAAGGAGGGAGCCGGGCATTCTTCCTGGCGCTGCCTACGTTTGTGTTTCAGCGAAACTCTTGTTATCCTCTCGGCCCTGTGGCCTTGTCCTTTTCATATACAAACAACAATGTTCCACAGTCGAGCAGTGTAAGCGGAAAATATACTGCAAAGCAATAGGAACAGAAAGCAATGAGCAATGGTTAGAAAACAAAATGGTGATTCTTGTTACATCAAAATGGTTGTTCATTAAAAAACTCGAAAACCTATATTCTGTCGTATCGTGCAGGAGACGGTTGGCCCACGGCCACCAAAATGCGTTTGCGGTCTCAAATTAGATTTCTAGACTGACATCTCAAGAAGGCAGAAGGCACACCTTCCTCCGGGCCATGGGCAGCCTAATTAAAATATGAAAGGCTCCATGGAAATGCTTTCCTTTTGTTTACTTCAGCTGTTGGCAGTGCATACTAATGAGAGATAATTTAGGCAAGACTATTTAAGGGGCTTGGTCACTGAACATGACAACAGGAAGGCGTGGCTAACATTCCTTTTGGTATGCAATGTGTCAACGTGAAGCTAGTTTCCACCACTCTGTATAAAAAGGCAGTTAATGGTGTGTCTGGGTCCATTATTTACCATAGGTATCCCTGCAGAGTGGACTTCTTTCAGAGGGGAGAAGTATGTGATTTAAGGGAGACAGGAAGTCTGCTCTCATCAAAAACTTCACGGGAGACCTGCGCTTTAATCAAGAGTCAGTTAAGGGATAGATTACATATTGCGGGTAACCCTAAACTGACAGAGTACCATCTATATTTCTTTCATTGTACGTTGATCTAATACCGATATTGCACATGCAGAACGTCAATGAGGAAGATGCTGTGCGTTTCCCTGGCCACAGGGAAAAAATATGAGGGAACGTGATGAATTCTCCCAATTCCAAGGTATGGATAGATACTCTTACTCAAATAGGAATGTGGTTAGATAGTTTAGAATGATCACTGTTATTAAAACATACAATTATTTACAGTTACTCCAGATATAATTTGAGCCACAAATCTACTGGCTGAATATAAGAAGTAGCCCTTTCAGTGTTCAGCAGGAAACCTGTCAGGTGAGTGCATTTCAACTTTACAAATAATGCACGTCAGAAATATTTGAACGTATGGGTCTCACGGTGGGACACAGCGCCTAACTAGCACTTTGTCCCACTTGAGACCCAATTAACCGACAACAGCAATGCAGTAACAGCATGTCCTTTCACCTACAGTAGTGGCACCTGAACGTGTCTGAAATAATGAGATGAGGCTTCAAACCCGGCTCCCAATTATTTCTAAGTTTAGTGCCTTGAGTTTAAAAGAACTGATCAAAGTGTTACTGATATCAAACAGGATAACTAAGTAGCAGTTACTGGTAACTATCACTAAATGTAACCATCTATTTATTTCTAGAAAATAGTCAAAAATCCCATTATCTTCACCTGAAGAAGGACCAAGAAGGCCCGAAACGCGTACTCAAATGATAGGCTATGTGAATTGTATTGCTCTAACATGATGAACACCTTAAGAATGTTGAGTTTATTGAATATCATTTGTTTTAAGAATTGCGTATTGAGATAACATTGAACATTGAAATATACCTTGTTGTATTTCTGTACATACATTTATTGTGGAAAATGTATATAAAGAAAAATGCTGTTTTATGAAAAACTATTCTGTTCTCTAAACATCTTTCGATATTGAACAATTGTATTGTAAAAGGTGTGGCCTTGTTTGTCCCTTGTTGTTCTTTGAGGGATTCTCCACCCTTTATAAGACCTGTTATATGCCAGGAGCTGCGATAGAAAAGTGTGAGTGATTTAGAAAGGAGACGAAGCTCTTGAGGGAGTTCTTGGCAGACACTGAAGAAAGAGGAGGTGGAGAAGGATAGATGGGGCTGTGGAGAAGTGGCCAGGGACGGGACGGGTAGGAGTTATGATATGATATGATGATATTTTATTTGTATTGCACTCGTACACAAGTGTTTCAGAGCACGACAAGGCAAGGGAGGGGAACAGGGGAGAAAAAACAATGATCTTACTATTCCCAGTGACATTGAGAACGTGCAAGTGCATGGGAAAGGGAAAGGGGAAAAAGTGCATTGAAGGGGGCAAGTGGAAAGTGCAGAGCAGAGGAGAAACAGATAAATAATAATAAATAAAATAGATAATGGAGCAATAAACAGGGGTAGTGCAGCCAGCAAGTGGCAAGTGCTGTGATTACGGCAGCAGAACTGGGTAAGTCTGATAAGTGTATAAAAAGAAGAAAATGGGAGAGGGGCGGGGGACTGTATGGGTACAGATACAGTCCTCAATGCAAGGGGTTAGCCGGGAGTCAGTGCAGAAGGGTGGCAGGGTGAGCAGGTACCTGGGCTCAGGGGACAGAGGGTGGCCAGGTGCACAGTGCCAAGAGAGAGCAAATCAGCAAGGGAAAGGGGGAGCAAAGGAAGATGCAAAGAGGAAGGTCTTGAGGTGCTTCCAGAACCACAGATGGTTCTCCTCAAGTTTTAGAGTTGCAAGGAGGCTGTTCCAGAGGGAGGCCCTAGCCGAAGACAGAGATCTACCCCTAGCTCGTTACTTTGAAAAACGACTGACCCTGAGGGAGTTAGAGGAGCGAAGAGTGAGGGCACTTAGGAGTGAGGTGGAGAATAAGCAGGAGGAGGTAAATAGGAGTCTAGACCGGAGGTTGGTAGAAGAACCATAGGAGGAGATGAAGAGTATGTCAGAGAAGTGGAAGACGAAGCTCCAGCTATATCAAGAGCTCACTGGTTTGAGCCTTGTGATGATGTAAAGGAATTATTTACAGAGGAAGAGAGCGAAGAAACCCAAAAATGATAACTGACATTGGGTTGATGTTTTATGAGACAGTGAGGCATGGTGGTAATCCGGTTTTCACTTAATAAATATAAGTGTGAAGTCTTGATAACAGAGATGAAAAAAAGATCAGCTAAGACTTTTTGGTGAATTGAAGATAAAAACAGCAAAAAATAAGTGTTGAAAAGGACTAGGCACAGCAAAACTGTGTATTGAAGTGAATGTCTACAATCACAAGATGGTGACCTATTCTAAGGGCACTTTCCATGCGATGAAAGGGCTGTCATCAAAGACCAAGAATTGTGGTATCATGCAGAGCCCCGCAAGGGACATGGAAGGCCTAAAGATGCACCTTCTTTCAACCTTCAAGAACCTTGAATATTGGGAGGTTGTTTTCACTGAAACAAGCAATTGCGTTCATTTAACTTTATTGCACATGATCAATATGCATACAACAGTTCCAAAGTCCTCCCAGGATCTCACACTGATGGGAGATTTCAAAGTACAACTTCTTCTATATGCCAAAGAAAAACGTGCTGTAAACAGCGCAAGGGTCCCAGAGAAAGCTTCACTCGAGACGTGAAAAGTTTCATAGCAGCTCCATAGTAGAATTGCACAGGAGTATCGTGTGAAACACCCAAATTAAGAACAATCACATTTATTTAAGACACGATTTACAAAAAATTTCAAGAAAAATAGATTGTTTTATCTTTAGAAAATGTGCCTTGAGTGAAATACATGTTGGCATCAGAAGATTAATTAAAAATTGGCAAAATATCTCAACTGTGGGCTTTTATTTTCAAATACAAACACCACAAGATAAGCGTGATTAATCATCTCGGGGCAATATCAGCACTGAATAACTTTATTTGAGTGATTCTGTACTCGGATAATTCCCTCAGGCTTGCAAGCTTGCCTGGACGAAGCAATTGGTCACACTGCAAAAGTATTGTGAGTAGGTTATGATCATGTATACGTGACAAATAGGATGTGATGGTCTCCCTCAGGGGTAATCAAAATTGCTTCTAGGTATGAATAGAGTGAACTAGGACCGCAGATGAATTAACATTTCTTTAGTAATTGTGAATCAATGTTCCTGGCTATCACAGGCAAATTAAGCTATTGAGAAAGCAACACCTTCTCTATAGAAACAACTTTGCATCACACGTTGACGCCATGTTCATATCTCCAGCCATCATGGTCCTTGCTTAGGGGGCAGAGCTGCAGGGCACACATGAAGGGACACTTTCACTGAGATGCATTTTACAGGAAACTAAGGAAGAAATGTACCTCTTTTGCTTCTAGGGGTATTCCCAACAGTGCTTTGGAATTTGACATCAGCCTCGAACCTTTAACGGGTGTCTAGAACAGGCCTCCCTGGACTAGAAAAGTGATTAAGTGACAAAATGCATCACCTTGTGCGCGACTGGTTAGAATACACCTAGGCCCGACCGCTGGAAACATGTTTGAAGATCTGATAGGACAAAACACATATCTGTCCACTAAATAGGACAATGCAACTTGTAAGAGAATGGACAGACTTTGCTACAGAGGAGGCGAGGGACATAAAACTGATATAAAACCTGATAAAAAATTAGAAGAATATCTGCATTTGCTCCCTGTGACCTCAAACCTTCCTGGTAACACTGTCAAATTCAGAGGGAAATAGGTGCTGTGCACTTGCAAGTGGTGATGGCATTGCTTCTGCAAAAAAGAAATAAAACGAAACATTCCAAACTCTACTCGAAATCCTCAAGGTAGATTGAAGACCCCCCACATATATTTCTTGTATGCCCAAAGTTTCCCTCCTGAGAAGGCACAGAATCAGAGACTTTAGCGCTGTGATTGATCCACTTCTAGTAGACTTGCATTCCAGCACCAATGGGCTGAGGGAATCATCTGTGATATCCATGTCTGATGACACCCTGGCGGAGTCACAATGTGCCACTTCTCGGACAAGGCCAGGTGCCGTAAAACCACTACAGTGCTGATGGTGCAGTGTTATAATGATTAACACAACATATCCCATGAAAGAAAAGTAAACATGCTGTCTGAGCATCTTGGCAGAAAAGCATGTGACTCATGTGCACTGGATCCTTATGCATATTATTATTATTATTAATATTATTACCTGTAGTAGTAGTTTATATGCCGATTTCATTACGTGCTTGTTCTTATTGAGGACTTATTTTTATTTTCTTGTTTTTACATTGTCTTGGAGAGCCGTGCATTTGGTTGATGAAATCATGGAAAGGCAGTGGTTATTCCAGCCATGCCCCGAATGTCTTCATATAGCCCCCTCTTGCATCACTTTTCTTTAGGGAAGGGTTTTGTCCTTACCTGTACCTGGTGCTTAATTTGTAAAAGAATAAGTTCCGGGGCCCAAATATTTTCGAGCACTCCCGTTACAGTGTGGGTGGGCAGTTCCCCACCACTGCTGCCACCACCCACAGTGTCGGCATATTTGTGGTTACACTACAGCTTGCACCTGCTCATTGTGGTTGATGGATGCACTGGCTATCACCACTTCATAAATAAAGTGAGTCTGAGACAATAAGTGCCGGGGCTAAAAAAAGAAGTGCCAGGGCTGAACCCCGGCGAACACCCCCACAAATTAAGCACTGCCAGGCTGTAGCATGAAATGCTGAGTGCATTTAGGTCCAATGCGCCTTCCTTTACGAGTACAACACACTAGTCAGAGGCAAACATTTTGAAAACAAAAATCGTTCCAATTCCTAAAGTGTGATGTTTCCTGCCTGGGGGTGCCTGGGCTACTGTCTCCCCCTCACTCTTCTGCTGAGAGGTCTGTAAATTATGGTGACCCCACACATCCTGCTCGACCCCTGAAGGGAAATGTAACCTTTGAGAAGTAGGGGGTTCGAAAGAGCAGATGTTGGCGACTGCGGTGGCTGTGGGTGACCTCGGGCTGTAATCCCGAAGCACAAAGCTCTGGTCATCGCGAGGGGATGGTGCAGGTCACGCTGGTCGCCGGCCTGACCTCTTAAGGGCTTCCAGGGAAGTCCATGCGGAACAATGCAATGACTGTGCGACTGGCCCTGTGGGCATTGGCGTGTAGGCTCGGTACTACCACTGGCCACTCACTGTTAAAAACAAAACAAAAAACATTGCACTCTCGTTTAGACCTCCACGGAATTACACGTATGTATCACTGGTCTCCAGTGGAGTAGGTTAGATTGAGATTTCATTAGTCAACTGTGTCAGCAATTTCATAATTTATAATTTCAGAGGGTAATGCCATAACGCGAGACACGGGAACAAGAGGCACGCGCTATTAAACCCCCCTTTTTAACCCTCCCTCACCACTTGGCAATGTACCCTGGGTTTACATGGACGTCATCTCAGGGTGCAAATAGATGTGTTGTTTTACAGTTAAGGGTAAATCCAGGGAGGCCTTTAACACATAACCCCTCTCTAGTTCTTTGACAATAAATAAGTGCGTTTGTTTCAGTGGCAAACTGCTGAAGAGGGAAGGTATGATTAATGCGTACACATTACTTTTTCCCAGTACTTTTGTAGTATAATGAGGTGAGAGAAATTGGGGACATGTGTTAATGGTTCGCTGAAAAAACCGCTGGTCTGGGTAAAGTCTTTGACAAGCATAATGTGACTATGTGTTAATATGTATATATACTTATTTTTTTTATCCTTTCAAAGACGACCCGATTATCATTCTCTTCAGCCAATAGGAAACATGCACCGGAAACTCAAAATGCACTCTACTGCTCTGTTCAATAATGCATTTTCTTTTGTTTCCCATTATTTGAAAAGTGAACTTGACAAAAACAGAATTCTTAATGGATCTCGTTGTCAACATGCATTTCTTTCTCTCGGTGCTCAACTGGAGTAAGTGCGTTCATGGCTCCCCGGTATGTCTTTATGTGACGAGACACAATAACAAGAGACGAATACACGTGGAACTGCAAAGTGGGCCACAGTCTGCACCCGATGCCGCTGGTGCGCGCCTTATGTATCGGGCTTGCTCAGTCCGTCCTCGGGCACATAATGGAAGTCAGACAACGTTGACGTGCCTATTTTAAGCAGGTTCATTTGGCTTATGCACACAGTTCAGTGCAAGCTAATAAAGAAGACACTGTGGACAGGGGCGGACTGGCCTATCTCCCATCCTGCCACCGGCCAAATCAAAATGGACTTTGGATGGCCCTGGGGCAGATTTTATAAGCCACTCTGGGCCGCTTTTATGAGCCACATTAATATCCATGGAGCTGGGCTGGATTTTTGTAACTGAAGTTGTATTTGTTACGGTGCCTCACACAGCCTGCCGCCAGCTCACCGCACAGCGGCAAACGGATGTATTATTGATTAGAATGCACACAGTGTCAGTCAGAGAACATCATCAAAGAAAAGGTAACACTTAGTAAGTGTTAACTTTGCTTTGATGATGCACCAATAGCATGAGTCGTGGGGCTGCCAGTGCCCCAGCCATCCACTGGCTTGGCGCCAGGCAGGCAGCTTCACGTTCTCTTCGAGAACACCAACAATTCCTGTCGTGGGGGGTGGGCTCTACATCAAGTTTGCTTTTGCCTGCCTGGGGTGGGGGCAGGGTGGGGCTGACTCTGGGAGGACTCTTGAGCCGCGCCCTCTCAGGGCAGGGTCAGTGGGCCTGTTGATATGTAGCAGGATGGCAGTGGCAGCCAATCATGCTCGAGACGCATGGGACATCATGTGCATTGGTGTGTTGCTAGGTGCCACATCCAGCACAATGCGCAGATAATTAAAAGGAAGTGTTTATGACAGAGGAGGGAGCAGGCCTCAAGCAAAGCACACCCCACAATGACAAGGGGCCTATCTGAGCTGCCTGGCCCAGCTGTAAATTGCATTGGAGAGTCTCTGGAGACAGATGTGTGCACGTGGGTTACACACAGTAAGTAATACAAACATAAAATTGAATGGGCCAGCGGGGGCCTGGAGTCGGATAAGAAGCAGTCACTCTGAACGAGAACAGTCAAGTGAAGTGTTTTTAATTAATTGTTACTATCTCTGTTAGTCAAGAAAGGGGCAGAGTACTGCCACTCAGTCAGTGTGTGTCACGGCCGTGCAAGCATCGTGTCAGCATGACTAACAACACATGCAACTCAAACCACAAGGGGATGTTTGAGCACAGACAAAAAAAAATATGGAAAAAAAATCACATTTCCAATCAGACTAAATGAGTACCTTTTGAATGAAGATCAGGTTTTCTCAAACACCGGTTGCAGGCAGCAGCATCACTGCCATCCATGGCATATGGTGGTGGGAGCATGAGACGACTTAAACTTGATGCTGTTCCTGGCACTTTATCCAGAGCTGGTGTAGAAGGGAGCTGTGTCGTGGTCTGCGTGGGTCATTGCTTGCAACACCTAGCTCAGTGTGGGCTAGACAGCATTGGAAGGCCGGCCTTTGTAGTAGACCTAGTCCTTACAAAAGTGTACCATGGGAGAGGGGAACACTGAATCCTAAAATGACCCGTTTGTGTGTACATAAGTGTGTGCATGCAGGATTGCCAATTTTAATGAATGCCAGAACAACACGCTTAAAGTAGTGTGGACTCGGCCCACATGGAAGAGCTTCCCTGGACAGACTGGGTGCAGGGAAAGGTGAAAGGTCCTGTCCTGGTGGCGCATGCAGGGCCTAGGTATCCTCGTTGATGTGAGGTTTTCAGAAACAGTGTCATTGTTCAGTCTTTCATTCTACTAATTGAAGCGTCGACCTGCTCCAAATTTCCATTCCCCTTTTCCTTTTACCTTCCTGTCTCCACCTTCCATATTCTATCAAGCCTGGCCACAAGTATTTAATTCAATCTGATTTCTCATTATGTAGGCCCAGGGGGTGTTAGGGACCTGGCTGTCCATGTTGCTCATCTGTGCAGCTCAGTTGGTTTGTTGGTTTGTTGGCGGCTGTCCCACTGATGCTTGCTAGTGGGTACTGGGTTTCTGGTTTCAAGTCTGAGTGTGCTTGTCATCCCAGGCCCTCACTTATTTGGGGTGCTACTCAGTGGGAGGGTTCCACAAATGGAGGAGGTCCAAATACAGTTGAGGCAAATCAGGCGGGACTGGTTCTGAAGTGGTTATCTGCTGCGGCAAAGTCAGGACATAGTTACCAAATGTTCAGCCTAATGTATAAAATATTAATGCTGCTCTGCATGTGATGCTAATCAGCGAAAGAAATGTTTACGCTGCTGTCAAAGGTGCTACGCTCCTGTCAGTGCTGCTTTGTGTTAAAGGCATGTGAATGTGATGGTATTCTGTGTTGAAAACACTCAGCGATGCTCAGTGGTAAAGGCATTTGATGCTATTCAGTGTGTCAGTGTTACAAAAGCATGGTGAAGGCAGAAAATTGTAAAGGTTTAAATTGGGTGGGCCTGGGAGGGAGTGGTGGTGATGGAGTGGTGGTGATATAGTATTTAGGTTGCTCCAGTCTCACAATAAATATGTGCAGGAAGGTCTATGTTTTGACCTGGGGTGCCCTGGGTCTATATTATCGTACCTGTTGACTCCTTCATGCAGTGAGATTGTATGTATATATGTCACACTTATCAGGTCCTTGATCAACCCTCTCTGAAAGCTCTCCAAGACTGAAAATCTACTGCATCCACACCACGTGTCTCTTTTTAACCCATGAGCAAAATCTTTTATCTTCTAAAAATGTCTGAAATTTGACATGGACAAACCGCTGCAGGCCAGGACAAATCTTCATAATTCTATTTTCAGAAATGGAAATTTCCCTTAACCTGTAGTAAATATTGCTTCGTGGATGTGTATTTTGTGCATGCTCGTTGACTGGGAGTGTCCAATGTACAGTGCTTCTTGTAAGAGCTGATTTCCTAGGTTCCAGTGTACAATTATAGGACACAGTCAATTGTACATTTGCATTAGGTATAAAGTGTGGCAAGCACAAGTTTGCACTATAATTTGTCATAATGTGGCCCTTTCACCCTCAGTCCAAACTGCTGACTTTGGAGCCTAGTGTTTGACCTTGCTTCCAAACTTTGCAGCATACGGCTGTCGCGTTCTGTAAGCCCTACGATTGCATTTGAGAATGTACTATATATCCAGAATATGGGGATTAAGGCAATCAGCAAACTCATTTAATTTTAAAAAACAATTTCACAGAATCCCTTGCAAACTGCATCCTCCTTACCTTTACAGGTCAAGGGTGGGTGAAATAAAAAGAATATTTGTGCTGGCATACAGTTGCATTTGCCGATACCTGAGGAGTATTATCATTATTCTCGCTTACAGCTCAGTTTTGTTTATTCCAACGTTAGTCACGGTCTCTGGCATCTAAACGCTGGCCCTTATTCCAAACAGTGTGCTTTAAAATATATTGGGTGTATGGTTGAATGTACAGATCCTATCTTTTTTGTGCCTGTGCACTTGCACAGCTGAACTACAATACACAAAATAATATTAAACAATGTTTCCTCTCTGTTCTCTCTGCTTCCCTGTGCATTGAGAGTTTTGCTACAGGCCCCTCAGTATGGGACTTCTCAGAGGCTATGTATGGTTCAGGTTCAGTGGCTGCATTGAGGACCCTTTCTGAAGTTGCATCAAGGCCTGTTTTGTTAGGCCATTTGTGTGCATGGGAGGGCGCCCGAGGGACATAAGGTTTATTGCACCATGTTTTACTTTGAATATATGTTTTCTGGTGTAGGGCATGTTTGCTCAGGGTTTTGAACAGAAAACCGGAAGTTGTGGAAAGTGAGAGCTTCTCACTTCACTAAAGTCTAAATATAGCGATCTAAAGCCAGGTTATTGCTAGTGCCAGTTCTGCAGCATGCTGTGTCATACTGGTATCATGTGGTCCACTAAGGACAGGTTTTCCTAATTTTCCAGCCAGCATTTGCACCCGAGTAGTTTAGATGCATTACCCTTGTCTAACAAGGGATGGTTCTCACAATGTAGAATTGGGGAGGTGATAACTGTAGTGTGGCATTGCTTTAGATTGGGGATTGTCTGAGCTGCATGAGGTGTGTGGATGCACCATGGTTGTGGTGAATTGTGGCTTTAAGTCGTAGCTGAAACTGCATGCTTGCAGACATCACCCTTTCCTGGCACCTTACCTGCAGGACTAGACAACACATACAAGCATTGTAAATGCTGGCCCCTAATCCTGTGATAGATCTATACCTAGACAAACCAGATGTGGGGTTCATGCATGCCTGGATAGAATGCTCTTGTCTGAACGTGGATTCATCACACTCCTATGCTGTCTCGACTAAGGGCTTGGTGATGCAGCTGCCCTTTGGTATCAGCTGTGATTCCAGAATGCTGCACAGCCCATCATTGCACTAGACTCGAGTGCATCCTAACCTGTTGACCCATGCACAATAATGTATCTTTAACCGCTATTTTCCAACATAACAATGGGGTAGGAATTACAGAGAGTGAGGAAGGAATGAAATCAGGAGGAATCTTAGGAGAGACAAAAACAAGGAGGGTAGAAGGATGGGGGAAAGTAAAGAGGAAAGATGATAAGGAGACAGGAAGGAACAGTGTGAGAGAGGAAGGAAAGGAGGAGAGTAAAGCATAGTTTACAGCTATGACATCTGCTAGTTTGATACGCAATAAAGAAAGCCTCATGTAATACATTCAAACTTTCCTTACCCAATGCATATCAACAAACTGGAAGTTTGTGTGAAAGGATATCAGATACACTGCTTTACAAGGTGTGTGCTCCTTGGCACATCATTTAATCTCACTGGGCTTTGTTTTCAAACACCAGGGTGTGCTGTGATGAATCCTGTGGCGTCATCACTAATTCTCTGGTGATGATCTCCTCCCACATGGCCAGGGGTCAGCAGTCGCTAACTGATCCTACCCCTGGGAGTGGTATTATGAGGGAGGATCATGTGGGAGGCAACCACTATTGGGAGGAAGTGATGACTCCTCTAGAAAAGACACAATTGTTTTCCTCTCCTTCTGAAACTATAGCCTCTAACATACTGATGGCAGAATGCCAATCTGATGCCATTCATACTTCATATGTGCAAAACACCAACATAACATCTGCTATCTCTATTGTTTCTGATTTAAGCACAAATGTAAAACAATGTCACATTAAAAGGTTTGCCACTTTTGCGGACTCCAACTCCCATAAAGCCTCAAGTACTGAGACAAGGAAAAGGAGAAAGGAGTCAATGTGGAATGAAAGGAACATCAAAATCAACATACAGACTAGTTGTCATACTAGCAATCAGCTGTGCGAGGCATTTAAACCTAAATCAGATCTTCAATGGGAGAAAGGAGAGGAGAGCTGCAGAGCAGGCAGAGTGGAAAGCGTGACCCACAGCAGAAGGAGAGACATGGGGGTAAGCCGTGTTGAGAGAGGAAGGCGCTTTTCACTGGTGAAATGGGAGTCTGTTGAAAGAACAGCGGGAGGACCGCTGGAAGGGAGACAAGTGGTGTGAGGCTGTAGAGCACACAGTCTTGTGAGACTTCCTCGGTTGCATCGGCGAGTAGCGGTAAAGTCAACGCTGGAACTGGACGAAGGTCTACATGACCAGGGAAGCCATCCCTGAGACAGAGCTTCCCTGCAGCTATACGTTGCACCAGTGAGTCGGCCCAGGGAAGTCGGGGGTCACAGTACATGTCAGAAAGTGTACAAACAGTGCATTGTCATTTTGAATAGCAACCAGATGGACTGGAAAGGCAATGATTGTTCATGTCCCCTTATACGGAACCTCAATTTGTGGAAAATTGGAACAAGCATTGCCACAAGCCAAGAGATTCTAGTGAAGAGGTTGACAAAAAGAACTTGAACAAATCTCCATATATGAGATGTCAATATGGGGGATGTTGGGACAAGTAGTACTTGAAGTAAAAAGGTATTAATAGTGAAGGAGTAGACCTGTATTATACTGTGAAAGAGAGTGAACATTGTAGAAAGACCTGGTGAACAAAACACACCAGAAAGCGAACCCTTTTTGGCGAAACATACCTCGCAGGAGAGTACACCAGGGGATCTTCAAGATCCAGAAGGGGCGGAGGATTCCTGGTAGGGGATTACACCAGGTAATCCATACAGCCTATGAAAGAAAGAGACACAGTGAAAGATACCTGGCATGAGAGTATACCAGGAGATCTAATGAGTCAATTGAAGAATTCCTGGCAAGGGAGTATACCAGAATACCATTCTTTGAACAGTTATGTGAAAGTGATATGTTGTCATCCTGTCATTTGTGAAGTAGTTGTGAAAAATAGAAATGTTTCCATCATTGAAAGCCAAAGAGACTTTGTTTGCTACTTTCCAAACAGTGATGTGGGAAAAGACATTTCTAATATTTCTGCAGAATCGTTGTTTGGAAAAAAAGACACTTGTTGTCATTCTTAAAAGAGTGCTTTGTGAAGAGACATTTCATCTACTCTTAAAAACCTAGACTTTACGTAAGACATGGTGGTTATCCTACCTGAAATAATCCAGGGGAAGAGAACCCCTCTGGATTCAAGGATTATTTGTTGAACTTTTATACTTGTTTTCTATACACTTTTCATTAAGTTAAATTCACAACATATACCTTGCATCTTTGATTGTTTGTTTAAGTGTGAGGATTAGATATAGTTTGGGCACAAGCACTGTTTCCATAATTTTGATGGCAAGACTCAGACTGTTCTTTAGCTTTAGTTTCCTGGGTATGGAAATTCTCTTTAGGTTATGACAGAAAGGTGTTTATCCAACCGTTTGAGTTAATAAAATGTCTGATGTTGAAAACATTACAAACTTGTGTCTGCCTTTCATTTCTGGATGATTTGAATGTAATATGCACCTTAATCAGTAGATGCATATATATATATATATTTGGATGTACCTCTTTTAGATACTGTTGTGGTATGTATGTAAGGCGCAGGGCCTATGGGTAAAAGTGAGTATGTGCTACCTCGAAGATGACATCACTGCTAGTTGAACTAATTTCAACACGAGGGAGATGCCGTGTTTGTAATGTATGTCAATATAGAATGCAACCTAAACCGATAGGCTAACAGGCCTATCACTATCATTCCAGTGGGAATGGGATGCTTTAACCATATGTCATGAATAGCTAACATATGTATAACCCAGGACTATGCATCACATTTGGCGTATGAAATACCAAACAGCCAGATAAACCTATAGCTGTCTGCGTTTGCACCCTAAATTAATAAAACATTGTCAGAAATGCCACATGTTGATAAGTGGTTATATCGAGTTAGTAGTTAGATGGCCAGCGAGCATAGTAGACATTATGTGGTTTAAATACAGATAGGATTTAACAAGTTATGTATTCGAGATAAGCAAATACTTTACCAGCTTTGGGCTCATTAATGCAGGGAACACTATTCTCCCAAAAAATGATCGTAATTTAGTAATATGTCTGATAAGGAAAATTAAAAGGTTGCATATCTACAATTAGGTATATGATACAAGGTACTTTAAAGTACAGTATAGACATCAGTGCAAGTGGCATCTACTTTAAACAGTGAATCCAGTATTAAATGCATAGGGATGTGCTTAATATTTATCCACGCGCATATCTGTATAAAATGGCGGTAATACAACGTGTGACACCAAGCGCTTTGCATGTGACGTCACAATGTCAATATAAATAAATGCAGTTATCAAAATGGCATCCGCAGCAATTAATGCACATCAAACGCTGCCAGGACATATAATGTAATGAAGATTAATGAGGTGAGGACAAAGGTCCTGTTACACTTTAAATCAGTTAACTATATATATATATATATATATATAACAATTATTTCACACTTACTTCAGTTAAAACAACAACCACAAGTGATCTCAAACAGAAATAAAACAATCTGAGGCTCTACTCACTTTACATAGCATTGAGATTTCTTAGATGACAATTGATTTTTCATTAAATCTCTTAACAATAAATTCTAAGAAAGATGTTAAAGTGATCGTTAGTTTTCTTTTTGAGTCTTCAAAACATAGAGCCCTCAAGTCGTCGGCACTCAATGTTTGATGATCTCCCAGAACCCTGCCCAAGTAAATAGTTTTCGCTTTTCGCAATGCAAAACAATAGAGTCAAGTGCTTCATGGACTCTGGTTCGATATTACATAGACGACATTTGGTATCTTTTGGTGAGCCCTTGTCTCAAAGTGCCAAAACTTCCTTAGGTTTAAATGCATTCAAACAAAATTTCAGAAATAGGTCTCTCCGGTGTTTATCCAGAAATTTTACTTGATATTTCTGGATTTCATTATGTTTTTTTGCTTCTGGTGGAGACAAAAGCATCTGTTTTTGTTTGCGTCTAAGCTCGCCAGTTTCATACCAGTTCTTGTTGAAAAAGTTTTTCCTTTACTTTATTTGGGTTTGTGTGAAGCGTTTCCATCTCTATGTGAGAGTGTTCCATTACTTGCTCACATCGTGTCATCCACTGTGCAAGCATATTGGATTTGTCTAGGCCATCTGAAAACTGCAGTATCTCAAATTGGGGTAGGGTTGGCTTGATGGTTATTTTGCGATAGGGAGCCAACATGTTCCAAGGGACTCTCAAACTAAGGGATACTTTAGGGATGTCAAGTTTAGTTTGTGTCTTATGCAGACCAATGGAATCCCTTTAGGCTACCACAGAACCTTCGTCCCAAACATGGTTTCCAGTGTGTTCCTAATTGTGTCAGGACATCCCAGGGCACAATCCGCACCATGCATCATCGCAGGTACTGCTTTTTGTTTGTAAAATCGTATGGCTGGCAGCAGAGAGAACTTCCCATATTACGTAGGGCTGCTGCCTGAAGGGCTAGTTGGCAACATTTGGCTTTAATGGCTTTAATGGAGTTAACCCAGATCATATCATTACGGCTGGCACTGATTTGCATACCTACGTATCTAGTATTTGAGACCGACCTCACCTGTTTTTTCCCAAATACCATTTATATATTTTTCCTTACAGTGAATTTGTGCGTTAGCAGATTTGCAGTTTCAGGATTTCAAATTTTTGGTGTTAATAGTTAGGCCATTTTTAGCTACGTATTTTTCAATTAAATTTAGTTTTCGCTGTAAACCTATTGGCGTAGAGTCCAGCCAAACAAAATCATCCGCATAGAGGATCCAGCTTATTTCTTTAGTGCCAATTTTTGGATGGAAGTCAGCAATGGTATCAAACTCATCCCCTTTGTGAGATATAAAGAGGTTACATACGATGGCGGCCAAAGGGCATCCTTGCTTAACCACACTGTAGGTTTTAATTAGATTAGATTGGGTGACTCTCTGATCCAGCCTAATTTTTATGTTGCTATTGGCAGGCTACTCGGACAGTTCCACTTGCGCATCTTCTCCCATAAGAGCTTGCGGTTGATGCTGTCGAACGCATGGGAGAGATCAATGAATGCTAGATAGACACATAAGCCCACAGCCTACCCCTTTCACAAAACTGGTTTGTCTAACGTTAAACCTCCCGGTAGATTTAATCCAGGCCAACAATTTCTGTTGTAGCAATGTGGCATAGACCTTGCCCAAAATGTCCTTTTTGAATATTGGGAAAATTGTAGCGGACTTCCATGATGCTGGAGTTAATTTTTCTCTCAAAATCCTTGCATTTATTAGACCACACAGTTCAACCCATTTTTCTGGATGTTATTTAAGGGTAAAGTTTGTCCAACCATCGGGGCCTAGGGCTCTTGATGAACTTGCCCTGTTGATGATACCTAAAATATCGTGTTCATCAAATGATAGATCCCATTTGTCAGTTGTTAAATCAGCACAGTCAGCTAGATGGCCCTTCTTGGCATAGAGCTCAGTGTAGTGTTGTTCCCAGTCACTTGCAGTTACCATGTTAAGTTGCACCGCAGAGTCAGGACAGGACTCTTCTGTTATGATTCTCCAAAATTTGCGAGCGTCTTTGTTTGCAAGTCTCGTCAGCATGGCTTCGGTTAACTTTTGCTGCCCATCACTCAGAAATTATATAGTGAATACATATAGATAATGAAAATGGAACATGACATATATCATTTACAATAAGTAGAAAATTAATTGTGATATTTGAAGGTTCAGCAGGGAATGTCCCTTATGAGCTTATGTCCCTTAGGAACGTTGTAATGCGTATGCAAATTCAGGCTAAAATAACATGACGCCGGTGGGCAGCCATATTGGACATTCAGCTTCCATCACTGTAATAAAGCCTATGTTTTTCGTGAGTTCAGCAAGCTCAGCAGAGTAGACATGCATGTAGGAAGGAGGAACTGAAAAGGGAGTCGGAGCACTTTGCAGGTGCAGTGATAAGGGGTCCTGGGAATGAATGTGAGGAGAGAGAAGCTGGGGTTTTCCATTTCTGGCTGTTTGTTTCCACTCTTTGCCCTTTCCACTCGTGATTTGCTCTTCGGCCGAGGGCAGCCATAACTGAAAGAGGTGGGGTATACCCCCATAAAAGAGAAGTGGCTTGTTCACCAAAATGTCATTCAGAACTGGATCCCCGGGTGATGTAGTCTCACTGGTTGTGGGGACGCTCCGATCCAGACCCCGTTATTGCGTCTGATCTCTTTGCCTACCTGCTCTGGGGCTAAGCAGTGTCATAGAGGCCAAGATGAAGGTGTCTGCTGGGGCTGCATTAATGGTGTTGTTGTTTTCTTTCCATGTTATTGTATAACTAATTATATGTTTAGTCAGTGTTTTTTAAAATATATATAGATATACTTATGTTGAGTAGATAAAAAGCCTATAACAAGTCTTTTATACGTTTTACCACATCAATAGGTTGTTATATGTCCTATTTTTGCCTGTCTGAGTACAACAGCTTATTGTGCGAGTGGGGCCGGGGACAGGTAAGTCTAAGGTATTCCCCTAGATTGCCCAGCAAAAGCACAACATTTTGGTGCTGTGAGCAGGGTTCTTGTGCTGATCTTGATGCCAAGGAATCCTGCTGATTTGATTATAGTTGTTGTTTTGAACTTGGAACGGAAAAAAATGCAAAAAAGAAGGAAGGGTGTGTGTGTGTGTGTGTTGAGGTATTGTTCATGAGGGAAGTGAAACATCCATTTGATACAATGAGTTCCCTATTTAGGAAAAAGGGAAGTTCCGCAGGTGGAGACTGTCCAAAGTTAACTATTCCAGGGTGGACTAAGAGTCCATACGATAAAGTTGCACAAAAGTTGGCATGTGGTGCAGGGTTGAGTGAGACCTGGGATACCAGTATAGGAGAGGCGAGTCTGGACGAGGTGGTAAAATGCCTATTAGAGGTGCTGGTGGAAAAGGGGAACAAGTGCTCAGCACTAGGAATAAGGGGTTGGATCTGTTGCAAGCCTGTCTGAATATTCACCAGCAGAATGTAGACCTACAAGCCAAGGCTGAAAGATTAGAAAAGGAGGTGGCAGCTGAAAAACAGATTGCGCTGATGCGGCAACTCCAAATGACGGGGAAGGGTGAACTTGTGAAAAGTGGCTATGGTGATTTCCTCTGCAGGAATGGATTGGGTCCCCAATAGATGGGATGGAGATGTACTTTATAGCACCAGTACCGACAGTGGTTCCGAGTCAGAGGCTGTTCGCAAACCAGATCCTGGCCGGTAAGAGGTAACGGTTAAACCAGTAGTGTGTAGAAGGATGGGTCGTCATCCAATGGTTCCGGGAGGAGGTGTGGTAGATCTGACCACGCTTGAAGATTATTCACAAGAGGTTGGGGAGATTATCACTCGATTAAAACAGAAATCTGATGAATCTGTTAGTATGGATGGTCTGATTGTTTGATGGAGGGGCAGCGGGAATTCTAGTAGATGCGACCGATTCTCTGAGGTTTCTACCATTAACACAGGAGGTCCAGTTACAGGAAATCCTGTGTGTAGGCCCTGCCCATGAGGCCAATGGAGATGAGGGGCAAATGTCCCTCCTGCAATTAGCAGTCCAGGGTTGTAATCACAAGTACCCGATTATGTCAGATTGACCGACCGAGGATAGAAAGTGTTATACGTTGAAGATGGCCATTCAAAGGGTAAGGCAACATGCTATGAAAGACGCAATTCATGGAGAGACTCCTGAATATATGGGGTTAGTAAACCTATCAGTTTCTGCTAGAAATACCCTTATCCGAACTACTCCCCAGCATATAAAAATATTATGATGACTTTCTTAGTAGGAATGACAGGCAAAATAACGAATGAGGTGGTGGATGCTATTAGGCAATTGGCAGACCTAGGCAAATGGGAAAAATCAGAGGAATGACCAAACGAGCGAGAAAGTGTGAAAGGCGCACTTCTGGCAAATGTTTTGATAGCTGAAACTCTCGCGTATCCAGAAAGGTTTTGTTTTTAACCTTATTGAAAGATGGAGTACCGCAGGGGTATATCGATGGGATTGAAACACGGGAAATGTACCAGCTGTATAAAAAACGGGGCCTGGATGGAAAGGAACGTTACAAACAAGTGAAACGACAGGAAATACTCATTCTGAAGAAGGAGGAGGATCCGTTTGGACCACCTCCAGAGGGGGAGACAAGGAGTGTACCAATGAATCTGCCCCCCCTCAGCCAGTTTATGCAGACTTAAGAAAGATGGGGAGTGCAATGGTGGAAAGAGAATCCAAATACTTGTACTCGAAGTACAAATAGGAAGGGGGTCAAACTCTGGTAACAACGGCCCCTATTAACGTGGACAGACGACCTCTCATGAAAATTAAATTATTTTGGCAATCGGGAAAGACTCGATTTGAGCCGTAATTGATACCGAGGCGGAGGCCTCCTTGATACACGGGAATCCCTCTAGGTTCAAAGGAAGACATTTTATGATTACAGGATTGGGGGGCAAGGCGACCCCTGCAGTCCAAACCAAGGTTGATATGAAAATAGGTCATTTGAAAAAGGATACTTATCAAGTATTGATTGTTCCCCTTCCTGAATACTTTATTGGATTCAATATTTTTGAATGATATATGATATGGCATTTATAACACGCCTATACACAAGTGTTTCAAGGTGTAACGAGGCATGGGAGGGGGAACAGAGGGAAGAAAGACAGCGATCCTACTATCCAGGTGTCACTCAGATCGCGCAAGTGCACGGGAAGGGGAAGGGGACAGTGCAGTACATGAGATAAAAGAATAAATAAACAATAAGTAAAAGTGCGACCAGCAGGTGTCATGATGCATGTCCCCAGTCTTCAGGGCCAAACCAGCCTTTCCAAGTTGCAGGCTTCCATTTGGGCTTTAAAGACCACAACACGTTATCAGAGGCTCTCCTGGAGCCAGTCCTGGCCCCTTTGGCACCAGGCTCATACTATTTGACCACATGGAATGTGGTTCCAGTGAACATGGAGGCACACACAGCCCAGTCCTGAAGAACTCAGTTATGCAGTCTAGTTTCTAGGGTGTGGCTGGGCCTGGCACTACTTTACCTGGGACTACTTTACCTGGGCTATATAAACCACACCCAAAGAGCAGAACACGCTTCGCATTATTCTGCACTACTGCAGCATAACGCTCACCGTGCCAGCTCTGCTCCTGCTTACCTGGACTTCAGCCACACCCTGTTATCTTCATCAGGAACCACGGACCATCAGCACCTGTCGAAATGGGAAAAACAAGAATAAGAACATTAGTTAAGTTCTTACTTGAGAGAAGTAGTATTTCCAGTTCCATCCGAATGGCTCTCTCTCCTGCTACTCCTGAGGACCACTGCACCAGCAGAAAGGAGACAAGACGGGAGAATGAAAACTTACACGGAAGCATCAGTCATCTCAGGATTCCATCGAAGCCGTCCACATGGTTGCTACTCTGGAGCATCACCGCAGCTGCAGAGGAAGGAAAAAGAGACACCACATTAGCCGCGCAATAGAAAAATATCCATTTTAAAATACATCTTGATGCCGCGCTCACGCGCTAACTCCCACCTGCATAAATATTGCTCAGCACCACATTTAGGAGTCCATTGCTTAACCTGGCATCTCCGAGACCGCTCCTGCAAAGGAAATAAGGACAATAGTGAAACTTTGGAAACACATTAAACAAAAACAGTTACCAAGAACCAATTGGTACCAAGACTTACTTACGGAGCGACAGCTGGTCTGGATTCAATTTACAAGCCGTAGGATTAGTGAAGGAACTAGAACCAGTGAAAGTGCCTAAGAACATTAAAGCGCCCATGCATTCAGATGCAGGATGGAGAGCCAATCGTTAAAATACCTAAGGTGAGACATAAGCACAGAGGGAAGCGTTTGGAGGTTTTAGGGAGGTGGGAGTCTTGCCCACCCTACGCAGCAAGTTAACTTCTCCATTCATCATTTTAGGATAGCGGCCAAGCGTGAGTGAAGCAGTGGGATAGGAAGAGACGTGCAATGCCCCCGTCGAGACCAGGTGAGCGTAACAGAATGCAAAGCCTCCATAAAATTCTCTACCTGGGCGTCATGGAAACATCTGAGACTGACCAATTAACCCAGTTTTTGGGACAACTCAGGGCCGAGGTGCACTTAGCTCGACAGGAAACAAGTGCCCTAAAAAGAGAGCTTATTGTGACTAAAGACCGCACGGATGAACTAACCAGACAATTACTTCAGTCGCAGGTTGGTCAAACACCATTGCCTGGAATTGGGTCATCAGTTCCAGCTCTGTCAAGCAACCCGTACATGTGGTTCTTCCAGGGGCTGTTCCTTTGGCTCCACCTGAACGTTTCACTGGAGACCCAAAAAGATATGCGGTTTTCAAGAACCAGTGCCGCCTTCATTTCCTACGTAGACCTGGAGCTTTTCCAAATGATCAATCGAGGGTTGCTTTTGTGCTTTCCTATCTGAGTGGCAGCACTGCAGACTGGTCGGTACCACTTGTTAATCAGGATGACCCTCTTCTGTGGGACTTCCAGAGGTTTCAACAAGAAATGGAGAAGCTGTTTGCTCGCCACACCCAAGGTAAAGCATTAGACAATGAACTTCTGTCTTTACATCAAGGGAACCAAGATCTGTTAAAATATATCGCAACCTTCAACAGATTGGTAGTTGAAACTGGTTGGCCTGAAAACAAAAGAACAATATTCCATTGTGGATTGAGAGAGAGGTGAACTAAAAGATGTTTTAGCTCAAGTGGTAAATCCTCCAAGAGACTGTGCGGAATATATTAAGCTGGTGGTGCAATTAGAACACAGACTGCAGGATTGAAAAGCTGATCGAGCTAAAATGGAAAATCAGGTTTATGTGCGCCCTAGGGAAAATGTTTCAAATCCAACCGACATGTCCGAACCTTAGCAGATTGGAGGAGTTCGATGACATTATCCAAGACCGAAAGAGACAAAAGAAGACAACAACAATTGTGTTTATATTGCGGGAATGCTGTCCACTTCCTCCGAGAATGTCCAGTAAAACCACCCAAGAAGGCAGTTGGTGTCGCTGATAAGGTTGAAGTAGAACTGGAGACGGGAAACTTCCACACCCGGCAAGCGTAGAGGTCCGTTTGTCGAGCGTAAAGAAGGATTCTCAGACCTCACACCTAGCATTGCCAATAATTCTAATCAGTCGCCAACTACCATCTAGCATGCATGCAGTCAGAGCATACATTGACAGCAGAGCAATTGGTAACTATATGGATCAAGAATTAGCATCAAGGATGGATCTTCCTCTTTGCAAGAAGGCAACAACTGAAATGGTCACCACTGTCGCTGTAACAGAGATATCCTCAGGCTATTTAATGCACTCAACAGCAGAGATTACACTTTTGTGCCAAGACGAGCATGGGGAAGCCATTGTGTTCGATCTAATCAAGGCTCCACAATTTCAGATAATTCTAGGAATGCCGTGGTTGGAAACACATAATCCTCACGTTGACTGGCATGCTAAGAGGTTGACCTTCTCTGATGAATGTGCTCATACATGTTATAAAGTAGAAGAATCCTTGACTGAAAAGAAAAAACCTACCTCAGAAGTAGCAACGGTCATCATGGTATAATAAACACACTACCCCAGGAATACCAAGATTATCAGGATATCTTCCAGTCGGACCAAGCCAATACCCTGCCGCCCCATAGGCCATATGACTGCCAAATCGAACTTGTAGCTGGCGCACATTCCAGCGGTCGAATTTATGCAATCACTGCACCTGAAAATCTCCATTTAAAAACGTATCTGGAGCAATATCTGGCAAACGCTTTTATCCATCCATCCAAATCCCCGGTGGCCTCGCCCTTATTCTTCGTACCTAAGAAGGAGGGAGATTTAAGGACTTGTGTAGAATACCGCGCATTGAATCAAGTGACTGTAAAAAATTGTTACCCCCTACCTCTTATCCCTGAACTGTTGGATCAGGTGAAAGATGCCCAGATTTATACTCAGCTGGACTTCAGAGGGGCGTATCATCTTGTATGAGTTAAAAAAAGAGATGAATAGAAAACTGCCTTTTGCAATAAAAATGGGCTATTTGAATACCAGCTAATGCCCTTTGTGCTTTGTAATGCTCCGGCGGCTGTTCAGTACTTCATGAATGACGTTTTACAAGAACTGATTGATGTTCGCGTCTTACTGTACATTGACGACATTTTGGTGTACTCCCCTTCCAAGCAAGACCATGTGAAGCATGTTTGCGTTGTCCTTGAAAAACTCTGGCAACATAAATGATACGATAAACTAGAAAAATGCTCCTTCCATGTCACCGAAGTCGAGTTTCTTGGATTTGTTCTAACTCCCCGTGGTGTTTGTATGGACTCACGTAAGGTGGATGCCATCTTCAATTGGCCCTCTCCAACATCAATCAAAGGAGTCTACAATATGCTCGGCTTTGCAAACTTTTATCGCCGGTTCATTCCAAATTTTTCTCAAATTCTGCATCAATCACATCCTTACTGCGAAAGAATAAATGCTTTCAATGGTCGGATGAAGTGGAAAAGGCCTTCCAGGAATTGAAAGAATGATTTACCTCAGCCCTGATCCTGAAACACCCTCACCCAGAACTCCCATATGTGGTTGAAACCAATGCTTCCAGTCTCGCAATGGGGGCAGTTCTCTCCCAAAAAGATCCTGGGATGGGTCATCTTCATCCAGTGGCATTTTGGTTGCGAAAATTCTCAGCACCTGAACTAAATTACGCCGTGACAGACAAAGAACTCTTGGCCATTAAAGCAGCTTTTAAAGCTTGGCGGCATTACCTCTTAGGAGCAAGACACACCGTCACAGTGATCACTGATCATTGCAATCTGCAGTACCTAGAGACAGCAAAAGCCCAGTCATCTTGCCAGCTCCGATGTGCCCTATTCTTTGCCGAATATGATTTCATGATTACATATCGACCCGGGTGTTGGAACGGAAAAGCTGACGCTCTTTACCGTATCAGCATAGATGAAAATGCATACTCAACCCTGGATCCAGTAGCCATAATCCAAGGGGGAAGAATCTTGGGAATTACTACATCTCTGACCTTGGACGACATCCAAAAGGAAATTTTGCATCTAATAGATGCAAAGACTTTGCAAGATTGGTCTACCCAAAGTGAACACCATACAGTTGCGAATCAACTGCCATACTTTCAAGGGCGCCATTATTTACCCAGTAAAGAACTACAGGAACAAGTCATCTCAAATTACCATGAATCTCTAATGGAAGGTCATCCTGGGATTGCAAAAATTTTAGCTAAAATTAAAAGGAACTATTGGTGGCCAACTTGGCGTGAAGACATCACACAATTTGTGCTATCATGCGGTATTTGTGAACAGAACAAAGCTCAAAAGAAAAGATCATTAGGTCTTTTACAACTTTTAGACATTCCACCTACACCCTGGCATACACTTTCTCTTGATTTTATCCCCAACCTTCCTCCTTGTAATGAGTTCAACAGCATTTTAGTGGTAGTGGACCTGTTTTCCAAAATGGTCCACTTCATTCCACTAAAAAGCCTACCCACGGCTTCCAACCTGGCAAAGAATTCCTAGAACAGATTGTTCGAATACATGGATTCCCTTCCATCCTGATTTCAGATCGTGGCAGTTAATTTATCTCACATCTTTGGAAGAAATGTTGTGAGTTAGCCCAAATCGAGTTAAGACTCTCCACTAGCCATCACCCTCAAAACGATGGTCAGACCGAGAGGACCAACCAAACTCTGGAACAATACTTAAGATGCATGCTACACCAAACAGAAGGAATTTGGAAAGATGTTCTATGGATAGCCGAGTATGCCTATAACAATTCCTTACACTCTAGCACTGGGCAAAGTCCGTTCTATACAATTTATGGAATACATCCACGAACCTCCAACCTAGACCCTCCTCTACTCTTGGAAATGCCTGCCGTAAAGAATCTACACGCTACCATCACACAATCCTTCGAAAAGGCGGTGAAGCATCTGAAGCAAGCTAAAGAAAAACACAAAAGATTTGCAGACCAACATCGGAGTGAATCTCCTAAATATCAAATTGGGGATGAAGTCTGGTTGGCTTTCAAACATATTCCAGTAAGAGGAACTCATACTTTTAATCCCAGATATTTAGGACCATATACCATTAAGGCCATTATCAATCCTATGGCAGTGCAATTGGAGTTACCACCACATATGTAAGTCCATCCAGTGTTTCACCTCTCACTTTTGAAACCAGTGCAACCAGGTACGTGAGTTAAAAAACCACCAAAGCCAATCATGGTCGAGGGTGAACCCGAATTTGAGGTTAAGGATATTCTGGATTCCAAAATTGTCAAGTCTAAATTATTCTACCTAGTTGACTGGAAAGGCTATGGACCACAGGAAAGAACATGGTAACCTAGCAACCATATTCATGTACCACGCCTGGTGAAAAAGTTCCATCGTAATCATCCAAACAACCCTGGACCAGATAGAGAACCCGCCATGAGAGGGGCCTTAGGGGGGAGTGCTGTCATGATGCATGTCCCCAGTTTTCAAGGCCAAACCAGTCTTTCCAAGTAGCAGGCTTTCATTGGGGCTTTAAAGACCACAACACGTTATCAGAGGCTCTCCTGGAGCCTTTGGCACCAGGCTCATACTATTCATGAGGTTCCAGTGAACATGGAGGCACACATAGCCCAGTCCTGAAGAACTCAGCTATGCAGTCTAGTTTCTAGGGTGTCGCTGGGCCTGGAACTACTTTACCCGGGACTACTTTACCTGGGCTATATAAACCACACCCGAAGAGCAGAACACGCTTTGCGTTATTCTGCACTCCTGCAGTGTAACGCTCACCGTGCCAGCTCTGCTCCTGCTTACCTGGACTTCAGCCACACCCTGTTATCTTCATTGGGAACCACAGACCATTGGCACCTGTCGAAAAAGGGAAACACAAGAAGAACATTAAGTTCTTACCTGAGCGAAGTAGTCTTTCCAATTCCATCGGAACGGCTCTCTCTCCCGCCGTTCCTGAGGACCACTGCACCGGCAGAAAGGAGACAAGAAGGGAGAATGAAAACTTACCCGGAGGCATCAGTCATCACTGGATTCCATCGAAGCCGTCCACACGGTCGCTGCTCCAGATCATAACAGCGCCTGCAGCGGAAGGAAAAAGAGACACCACGTTAGCCGTGCAATAGAAAAATATCCATTTTAAAATACATCTCGACGCAGCGCTCACGCGCTAACACCCACCTGCATAAATATTGCTCAGCGCCGCATTTAGTCCATTGCTTAACCTGCCATCTCCAAGACCGCTCCAGCAAAAAAATAAGGACAATAGTGAAACTTTAGCAACAAGAAGAAACACATTAAGCAAAAACAGTTAGCAAGAACCAATTGGTACCAAGACTTACTTACGGAGTCACAGCTGCTCTGGATTCCACTTACAGGCGGTAGGATCAGTGAAGGAATTAGATCCAGTGAAAGTGCCTAAGAACATTAAAGCGCCCCTGCATTCAGATGCAGAACGGATAACCCATTGTTAAAATACCTAAGGTGAAACATAAGCACAGAGGGAAGCGGTTGGAGGTTTGAGGGAGGTGGGAGTCTTGCCCACTTTCTTCTCTGTTCATCATTTTAGGATAGCACCCATGTGTGAGTGAAGCAGTGGGACAGGAAGAGTTGCGCACAGACGTTCATCGCTCAGCTTTGTGCAATGCCTCCGTGGAGGCCAGGTGAGTGTAACAGCAGGTGGCAAGTGCAAGGGTAAGTGCAGACAACAGGTGTCAAGTGCTGGTAGTGGGACTATAGGGATACAGAAAACAGTCCCGAAGTGCAGGGGTTGCCCTGAAGGCAGTGAAGGCGTGCGACTGGCAGGGGAGGATGACATGGGCCCGAGATCAGAGGGTGGACAGGTAACCAGTGCAGTTTCAGTTACAGCCAGGAAGTCAGCAGGGGAGAGGGGGAGAAAAAGCAGAAGCAAAGAGAAAGGTTTTGAGGTACTTCCAGAAATGGAGATCATTCTCCTCAATTTTCAGGGATGCTGTTCCAGAGGGAGGACCCAGCCGAAGAAAGATATCTACCACCAATTTGTTTCTTGGAGAAGAGACTGACCCTGATGGAGTTGGAGGTGGATGAGCGAAGAGCTCAAGAAGGAAGATATTTAGGAAGAGAGAGTTGAAGGTATTGAGGCCCCAGTAGGCCTTGTGGACAATGCAGAGGGTTTTGAACTTCGCAGCCACTGGGAGCCAGTGCAGAGATTTCAGTCCTGGAGAGAAACGATTCCCGGGCTTGACTGAGGACAAGTCTCGCAGTCCTGTTATGGATAAGTTGCAGAGGGCAGACAGTAGAAGCAGGCAGATTTAGAAAGAGGCTGTTGCAATAGTCTAGCCTAGCGAGAACCAGAGCTCTGGAGACAGTGAGCTTCTGGGGGAAGGAAAGGAAAGGAAGAATACCTCTGAGGAGGTGCAGCTGGTAGTGTGACTTCTTAGAGACGTCAGAAATTTGAGGAGAGAAGGAGAGTGTGGAGTCAAAGTCAAAGCCTCACAGGTAGGAGCAGGAAGAGGTCAAAAAGAGGCCAGCCAGAGAGTGACAGGAAAGGAGGGATCAGGTGTGCCGATGAGGAGAATCTCGGTTTTACTGGCATTAAGGCAGAGATCATTGACAGAACACCACTCATGGATGGCGGACAGACAGTCAGATATGAGAGAGGGAGAAGAAGTGGCTAAGGGTAGCCTGAAAATAAGCTGAGTGTCATCCGCATACCACTGGAAGTTGGGGCACAGCGCATCAATATGGTGGGCAAGAAGTGACAGGTTGGAAGGGTTGACTTTTGGATTAGGAGGTAAGATATACCAATTTTGGGTAAGTGCTTTCACTTGCACACCCTTAATATTTGGACAGTTAAAAATGCCCACGGCGCAGGTCCCGGTAGCCACCAAAAGAGTGTCCATGAAACAATATCGAATTCCTGGGGGCCAGAAGGAAATCTCTGAAACCATTAAAGGATATGTGGAAGCCGGTGTGTTACATCCAGTAACCACTGCTTGGATTAATCCTATTTGGCCAGTCAAAAAAACAGACAATAGCTACAGAATGACAGTTGATTAGCGCAAATTGAATAAACATACGCCTCCACTAGTACCGGCGGTACCAGATACTGTGACTCTGCTAGAAAATGTGCAAAAATGTGAAGGCACTTGGTATGCAGTGTTGGATTTAGCTAATGCTTTCTTCACCATATCCATTGCGGACGAATGCCATGAACAGTTTGCATTTTCATGGAATGGGAGGCAGTATACGTTTAAACGTTTACCAATGGGCTACATACATAGTCCTACGATCTATCACCGGCTGGTGGCAGAGCATTTAGATCAAATTCCATGTAAACAGATGTACAGATCATGCATTAAATTGATGATATTTTGGTTGCAGGTAAAGATGAGAACAGTGTGCGAGTACACTTGTAACGTATCCGGGATGGTTTACGTAAGGAAGTGTGGGAAATTAATGACACCAAAAAACAAGGTCCGGCAGAGACAGTGATTTTTCTGGGAATACAGTGGCAAAATTGACATAGGGAAATGGTGCCGAAATCCAAACAAAGGATTGTCGAGTTTTCAACTTTCGAGAACGAAAAAACAGACTCAACAGTTTCTTGGACTGTTTGGATTCTAGAGACAACATATCCCACATTTGGGACAGATCTTGGCGCCCCTTTACAAAGTTGCACGCCAAAAATTGAATGTTGAATGGGGTGAGGAGCAAGAAAGGGCGTTCCAGCTGCCCAAAGATACCATTCAAAAAGTACTTGATCTATGTCCTTTGAGGGATGGAGAAGTGGAGTTGAATGTATTTGTACAGGATACTTATGCCAATTGGAGCTTACGTCAAAAACAGGATAAAAAACAGGTGCCCATAGGATTTTGGAGTCGGAAGTTGGTGATGCTGGTGACAGATATGCTCCCTTTGAGAAACAACTGTTAGCATGCTACTGGGCACTAATAGATACGGAACAGACGATGGTGTGTCATGATGTATTGATCCGACCTGAAAAACCAATCAAGCAATGGTATTAATTTCCCCTAAAACACATTGAATAGGTCATGCCCAAGAGGCTAGTATCATAAAATGGAAATGGTACAGACAAGATCGTGCCAAGACCGGGAAGAGAGGTGTGGTAAAATTTAATGAGCAAGTGGTGGGAGTCCCGCTGGTAGACCTTGAGCCAGAGGGAGAGTTGACTATTGACGAATCTCAGATTAAATGGGGGATCCCATATGGAGAATTAACAAATGGACAAGTTGAAAATGTGTGGTTTACTGATGGTTTGGCTACATATGTGAGAGTACAGCAAAATTGGAAAGCAGTAGCGTACAATTCCAAATTTAAAAAAGTACTAAAAACTTCTGGCAAAGGGAAGAGTAGCCAGTTCACAGGTCTCTATTCTGTATATCAGGCTTTAAAGCAAGAGGCGCCTGGTAGATGTTACATTTACATGGATTCATGGTCTGTTGCGAATGGGTTAGTGGTGTGGCTGCCCACTTGGTAAAAGAATGGATGGAAAATGCATGTCAAAGAAGTGTGGGCAAAAGAATTGTGGCAAGATATTTCTGGGATGCTAAGGCATACTACAGTAATTGTATATCACTTAGAAGCACATTGTGCAACAGATCAATTACAATGATGGTTCAATTCTGTTGCAGATGAACGTTCAAAAATTGCTATCATGGACGCGAGGGCTGAGGAGGATGATTCGGAAGGGATTGCGAAATGGGCCCACCAGTGGACATAGTGGAGAAAAGGCTACTATCAGGTGGGCACAAGATGGGGGGAATCAGTATTCCGTTATAAATTGTGAAAACGATTATCCTACACTGTCCTATGTGTCAACATCAAAAACAAAGTGCTATTCCACACATAATTCATGGCACATTGAAGAGAGGGAAATTACCTGGACAGATTTGGCAAATTGATTATATTGGTACCATGCCCATTAGCAGAGGATGTCAATATGCGTGCACCATTCTAGATACCTATTCTGGCTGCTAAACGGTATTACCATCTAAAAGAGCTAACCAATTGAACACAATTAAATTATTGGATCAAGTGGCTATATATTACGGTATCCCCCTGCAAATTCAAAGCGACAATGGATCACACTTTAAGGGGAAAGTGGTGCTGGGCTCTTATCAGGAAAAAGGAATTGAATCGAGTTTTCATCTCCACTTCCACCCTGACGCTTCGGGGTTGATTGAAAGAATGACTGGATTGTTGAAAGCACAGTTACGCAAAACAGGCAATGGTATTTTAAAGGGATGGCGAGAACATGTGCCAGAAGCTGTGCAAATCCCGAATAACCGTCCCATTGCGAACAGTGAAACTCTACTGATGCGAATCTTAACGCCAGCCATGCAAATTAGACAAAATAGAGCAATGGAAATGTTGTTATACTGGGAAAGATCTACTGGTGCATTAACGTCTTACCGTGCCACTCCTGAGTCCGCTGGCATGGATTTGCATGCAAGGAAAGACATGTGTTTTGAACCAAGAGGCATTACTGTGATTGATACAGGCATTGCGGTACAAATTCCATCTAAACATATGGGATTAATTGCCCCTTGTTCTGGATTGGCCTTAAAAGGCATTCAAGTATTAGGAGGGTTTTGGATGCAGACTACCAGAGTGTGGTTAAGGTCATTCTCATTAACAGTGGTGAAAATATGCTGCCTATACATAAAGGGGATCGAGTGACTCCATTAATATTGGTACCTGGCAAGTTACCCACTGTACAGAAAGGAGAGCCACACACAATATTATATTTTCGTGGGGACAAGGGTTTTGGCTCATCAGATGCAATGATCCCAGGTGCTAAAGTATGGGTTGAAAAGCCTAATGGCCCGAACGCTCCGGTGTATTTGTATTTGTATTTATTTATTTGTATTGCGCACCTTGCCCGGAGGCTTGCGGGCGCATGTTTAGTAGGCAGTTACAAGTTGCAGAGGAGAAGTTACAGGTTCCAGGAGAAGAGGTTAACAGTTACATAGGTAGTGATACAGTATAACATGAACGGTGAAAATGACAATGATACAGTATAACATAACGGGTGAAAATGACATAGATGATAACAACAAAGTAGCAGTACCCAAGGTTACAGTAGAAGGGTACGCGCTGTGAGCAGTTACAAATTTACAGGATGTCTTGTTCTCGTAACCAAAGTTTAGCTTTGGTTTTGAATACGTGGCAAAGCGGAATGTTCCTTAGTGCATTGGGGAGTGAGTTCCAGAGCTTGGCAGCAAGGACCGGAAAACTTGACCCTCCTGCCGAGCGTAATTTGAAGCTGGGGATGTCCAAAGTGTGCGCCTGGGCAGCTCTCAAGGGTCTGGTGGCTGTGTGATGCGAGAAACGTGATATTAAGTAGGCTGGAGCTGCATTGTTCTGTGCCTTGTGTGTGAGCACAAGTGATTTGAGTGATATGCGGTGCAAGATAGGTGACCACTGGATGTTGCGTCTGATAGTGGCTATATGATTCCGTCTAGGTATGTTGAATGCTGCCCTAATGGCGTTGTTTTGTGTGACCTGTAGTTTGTCCAGATTTCTTTGGCTTGTCCCAAGGTATAGGGCATTGCAATAGTCTATTTTGGATAAGATGAGGGTTCTCGCGAGGGTCAGACAATTGTCTGGAGTCAGGAATGGCCTGCAGGCTGTAATCAATTTGCAGGTGTAGGACGATGCAGAGACAACTGCATTGGTTTGTCGTGTGAGGGACAGGGTAGAATCAAGGTAGATTCCTAGAGTTTTGGTGACATTGGCCACTTTGATGTCAATCCCGTCAATAGTGAAGGAATTGTAGTTGGCGTCAAGTTTCGCGAGTTTAGTTTGGGAGCCCAGGATGATTAACTCTGTTTTTTCGTCGTTAAGGCAGAGCCCATGATTGGCCATCCAGGCCTGGATGACGGAGTAGACCGTATTAAGAGATTTTGAATCGGTTACAAAATCACCAGTGATAGGGATGAGTATCTGGGTGTCATCCGCATAATTAGTGTAGGAGACACCCAGATAATCAAGGATATCAAAGAGTGGTTTAGTAAACACATTGTAAAGGGTGGGAGATACACAGGATCCTTGTGGGACTCCACAGGGGACGTGGGAGGGGTCAGCCGCTGCTAGTGGAGAGAAGACCCTCATGGTTCTGTTGGCAAGGAATGAACTGATCCAAGAAGTGGCTGCTTCCGAGAAGTGGGCGGCGATTTTGAGATGATGACAGAGAATTTGGTGGTCAACCAGGTCGAAGGCAGCTGAGAGATCAAGGAGGAGCAGGAGTGCCAATTTGCCCTTGTCTTTCAGGTCCTCGATTTGGGTTTTCAGGTCCAGTAAAGCTGTCTCAGTGCCATGCCTGGGACGGAAATCAGATTGTCTCAGCCCTAGTAGATTGTTGCGTTCGAGATACTCCTGGATTTGGAGATAGGCTGCGCGGTCAAGGATTTTAAGCAGGAAAGGCACAGTGGTGATGGGCCTGTAGTTTGAAGGGTTGCTGGGGTCAAGATTGGCTTTTTTAATTAATGGTATGACCCAGGCATCCTTAAGGTTGTCAGGTACGGTGCTTGATTCAAAGGAGGCATTTATGAAGGAGGTAATAAATGGGGCGAGCTTGGGTGCGGCTTCCTTAATGATGACAGCGGGGCATGCATCACCTTGGCAATTGGAAGGTTTTAGTTTAGGTATGATGATTTCTACTTCCTTGATGGAGAGGGGAGAGAAGCTGAATGGTTTGAAGTTGTGATTGAGTGCTTGTATTTTATAATTCAGGGTGGTGCTCGTTGAACTTGAGAGGTAGTTTTTTTTTGCTTTGATTTTAGTTTGGAGAGTGGTGATTTTGTCTAGTAAAGCATTTTGGATGTTTGTACACCAATCAGTGTCAGGGGTACACTTATTGAGAGGAGCGATAGGGGACTCCAGTTCCTTAAGTATCTTAAACAGTTCCTTAGTGTTAGAGCGGGCTTGGGTGATTCTTTTATTATAAGCTTCCTTTTTGGCAGCAAGGATGGCTTCTTTATAGGCCAGGGTGGCTAGCGTAAGATTATTTTTGTTGGCCAGGGAGGGGATACTTTTCCATGAGGCCTCTGCTTTTCTTTTTTCTTTGCGTAGGTCACGTAGTTGCGGAGTGAACCAAGAGTTCAAGTGGGTCCGTGGTTTTTGTTTACGCAGTTTGATAGGGGCGATAGTATTAAGGGCTTTTAGCATAACACGATTATAAGTGTCTACTAATGCTGTGGGGTCAGTGCAGGACTCTGAAGCTGCGTGCAATAATGGGAGGATGAGTGGTAAGAGTTTCTCAACAGTGATGTCTTTTTTATTCCGTGTGCGCGAGGGCGGTGCGAGGTTTTGTGTGTCCTCAGGAGGGCTAGTGTTAATAGAGAACGAAATAAGATGGTGGTCAGACCAAGCGCAGGGGGAAACAGTAATATCATTAAGGGCACAGTTCAAGTCGGCAATCCAGTCAAGAGTACGACCTTTGATGTGGGTGGGCTCTGTGACATGTTGTGTGAAGCCGAAATCAGTCAGGACATTTGCAAGATCTGAGGCTTTGGTGTCATTCTTGTCCAAGTAACCCAGGTTGAAGTCACCCAGGATGATGATTTGGGAACTCATTGGATGTTATTGCAGCAGGAGAAGATCGGGTAACATTTTGTTAATGAAACCGGGGAAAAGAAAATGGTCTCATATGCCTACTGACAAATGTTATCTGCCTGAATAATGAACCCTGCTGATACTTTTGAATTCTGATGTTCTAGATAGTGAGTATGCTGAGTACCTGTGTGAGGCACAGTGGAGTATCTTTGTGAGAGTCCGGGGACATGTTGAAGGATGTGGCAGATGTCTCTATTCTCCAGCTGGATTTGTGTATATGGATGAAGACTGATATACTGGTTACTAGTTTTGCACCGAATTATGCATCTGTTGCAGCTTATCGTGGCGAATTGAGAAAACGGCAGGGGCAGCAACACAGTACCCTACTTTTGCTCCCTTCTTGAATTTCTATGTCCTTTTCACATCATGGCTATTCTGCCCTTGTTAGGCAACCAAAAAACGTTTGGGTATATTTGGCCCGGCATGTTTTGAACATCTCACATTTCTGTCAGTCAGACGTGCATAATTCTGCAAACTTGATTACCACATGTCAAGTAGCCATTCCGACACCCGCCCCAGTCTTGCAGATGTTATTCAGGGTCTTACATAATGATTCTTTGGTCGAGCATTCGGATGGCAGAAATCTTTTTTTCTGTTTATGAATACCGTAAATTCTGTGTGGACACAACCCACAAATGGAAAAACATGGCTGGTATTATTAAACATGACATTGCTCCTGTGGTTGTTTGTTATCAAATGACTTGTGATCTGGTTCATATTGGCAAATGCCAACGACGAAATCTGGCCAATAATGAAAAAATAACACTGCTTATGTACAAGATACATGAGTGTTTTTTTCCATGTATCCAATGATATGTTGTGTAATTTTACTGTGTTAACTGCTAGTCACCTGAATCATGTAAAGCTTATTCCAGGTTGGTTATTTTCCTGTGGTAACTTTACTTACTCATATATTCCTGCTAACATTTCGGTAGGCCCCTGTGCTTTGGCCCGTCTCGGTTTAATGATGTGCCCTTTGCAACCTATGGTTAAGCGACCTGCACATGCTGCCTCCTATACTGCTCTTTTGCCCATCTGTAATTCGGATGTGCATTTGTTTTCTGAGGCTGAAGTTTTAGCAGTAGCACTTTCTATAATTGGGATCTGAGGATTAGCTACTGGAGGTTATAAAACCCTGATTAAGTTAATCTTGTAGTTAAGGTTCTTAATGAGACTTCACAGTCTTTAACTGAATGTTATTAGATAATAGAAATGTTCGGAAGGCTATTTTGCAAAATAGAGCGGCACTAGATTATTTATTATTGAAACATAATTTGTGTTTTGTGAAACAATGGACAGCATGTGTTGTTTTGATTTGGTAGTCCATTCTCGGTCCATTGAAAAGCATATTAAAACATTGCAAGAATTGGTGGCCCGAGTTACAAAAAGTATGGCTAGAAGCTGGCGGGAAGAATTGTTTGCATGGGATACTAAGGCCCTGCAGGTGGCAATTGCTTGGATTTTTGGTGCTACTGCATTGATAGCTGGTCTTTGCTGTTTCGCTTCTTGTATTCCGCATTTGTGGAGTATGGTTCGAAGGTTATGGGTGCCTTCTACTCCTCCGTCGGGCTATTGTAGTCAATTGTCCAAGGGGTGGAGTGAAATGCTTATGCGAGATTCAAGCTAAAATAACATGGTGCCGGTGTGCAGCCATCTTGGACATTCACCTTTCATCACTTTAATAAAGCCTATGTTTTTCATGAGTTCAGTGTCATGACCACTGTGAGGGGGCACAAGTTGTGCCACAAGCAGGCTCCCACCAGAACCCTGAGGGCCTTAACGCCACTGCAAAAGGGCTCCTGGAGCCAGTCCTGGCGCCTTTGGCACAAGGCTCATATGTAGGAAGGAAGGGCTGTTCAAACTAGGTCCCATTTATCTACATGGGCCTTTAAATCCAACATGGAAGCACCCACACAGTCTAGTTCTAAGAACCAAGCCATGCGGTCTAGTGTTTTTGGTGTTGCAGGCTTGGAACTACTTTCCCTGGTACTACTTTACCTGGGCTATATAAACCACACCCTGACTTCAGAACACGCTTTGTGTTATTCTGCAACCAGCAGCGTGACACTCACCATGTCCAGCTCCTGGTCTTCAGCATCTTGCTGTAATCCTGCAATTTTTGTCTTACCTGAGAAAACACCATCCAGCACTCAGCATCTCAACAGGGCTGCAATCTGTGGAAACCGAGAGAAGAAGAAACATCACTCACCTGTGAGTACTAGCTTAAGGACTTCCGGTGAACCGCTACCACAGCTGCTGTTCGAACATTGTGACCTGCAATAACGAGAAAGGGAAAACAATATTTGCGCGCTTACAAAACATCGAATTCCAACAGTCTTACCTGAATTCCATCGCGCTACACCACGTTTCAACCCGAAGCACCACAGCAACATCTGCAAAGGAAAATAGACATATTCAGGTTTGCTTTCAATATTAAACAACTGCACAGCGCTGTACTTACCTTAATGGATTCCGGGGGCCTGTTTTTCATCGCGCTCTCATCCACTCGCAGCAACACAGCGGCCTGTGAGGAGAAGAAGAAGAAAACACAGGTTAGCTTTTAAAGACAATAAAAGCGCTGCGCTTTGCACTTTCTCTTAAAAAAGAAAACATGCCTCTCCATCTGGCACGCCAGCATCAAGACCTTCACACCTGAAAAGAAGGAGATAAAGACATTAACGAATTCCCACCATAAACAGAACAAAGACTTACAATTAACAAACCTACCTGCCTACCAGCATATTCGGGGTCACAGCTGGCCTAGGCCCAAGGAAGGCGTACTGCACCAGTGAAGTACCTCGGGCAGCTCGCCAACAAACATCAAGCGCCCCAGCACAAGAAATGCAGGATGGATAGCTCACCCTACAAATAATTAAGGTGAGCAAAGAACCCAGTGGGAAGGGAATCGGTCAGAAGGAGGTGGGAGATTCGCCCATTAGAGACAGTTATCACAAATCCTCCATTCTGTAATTACAGATTCATTAATCAGCACTGGGCAACTATGCATCCAGGGTTCCAGATCTCAGAGCCTCCAGACGCCCCCGGGGATATCAGGTGAGCATAACAGAACACAAAGCCATCAAACCTTATCCACCTGGGCGTCATGGAGACATCTGAAACTGATCAGTTAGCCCAGCTTTTGGGACAATTACGCACTGAGGTACACGCAGCCCGGCAGGAAGCCAATGCCTTAAGACGAGAGTTAATAGTCACAAAAGACCGTACTGATGAACTAAGCAAACAGCTACTAGAAACACAGGCGGGGCAGGCTCCATTGCCCAGATTTGCCCCATCCGTCACTACACCATCATCAGTCAATCCAGTACAGATAACGTTGCCGGGAACAGTACCCCTGGCACCACCAGAACAGTTTAATGGAGACCCCAGAAGGTATGCAACATTCATGAACCAGTGCCGCCTCCATTTTCTTTGAAGAATAGGGGATTTCCCAAACGACCAAGCAAGGGTGGCCTTTGTGTTATCATATTTGAGTGGAAGTGCCGCAGACTGGTTGGTACCTTTAGTGAGCTGGGGTGACCCTTTACTGCAGAACTTCAGGGGTTTTCAACAGGAGATGGAAAAGTGATTTGCTCAACACTTGCATGGACAAGCTCTTGATAACGAACTCCTGTCCCTCCACCAAGGGAATCAAGATTTGCTGAATTATATTGCCACCTTTAATAGACTTGTTGTAGAAGTGGGGTGGCCAGAAGATTAAAGAACCACGTTGTTTCATCAGGCTTATGAGGAGACCTGAAGGATGTCCTTGCTCAAGTGGTAGACCCACCTAAAGATAAGATAAGATAAGATAAGAGGAGACAGCTACTGTTATGCCTATACTGTGGTAAATCGGGTCACTACCTCAAAGAATGCCCAGTGAAACCTCCAAGGAAGGTCGTAGGCGCTACAGAGAAAGAAGATGATGGAAAGGAATTGAAAAACTACCAGGCTCGGCAAGTGTAGAGGTCCACTTGCTGAGCGAGAAGGATGAGTCAAAGACCTCACATTTCACCCTAGCAGTAACCTTATTCAATCACCAACGACTGTCACGGATGCATGCCATAGAGGCATATATAGACAGCGGAGAAGTTGGTAATTACATAGATCGAGATCTGGAAACAGAAATGGGACTTCCCTTATGCACAAAACCAACAACTGAAAAGGTAACTACTGTTGATGGTACAGAAATTGCTATCGGACCAGTAACCCAATGCACAACAGAATGAACCCTTCTGTGTCAGGATGGACATCAAGAAGCAATCACGTTTGACCTCATCAAAGCTCCTCAGTTCTGGTTGATTTTAGGGATGCCATGGTTAGTAACTCATAATCCCCACATAGACTGGCATGCAAAGAGACTGACCTTTTACGACGAATGCGCCCATGCTTGCTACCCAAAATCTATACCACAGCCAAACCTGAAATCTGTTCAAGGAATAGCATCAGGAATCGCGGAACCAATGAACACCTTACCAAAAGAATATCAGGATTATCAAGATGATTTTCAGAAGGAACAGGCTACCACATTAGCACCACATAGACCCTATGACTGTCAGATCGACCTGATACCTGGCGCACAGGTTCCTTGTGGTCAAATTTATGCACTTATGGAAACCGAAAATCTCCACTTGAAGTCCTATCTGGATCAATACCTGGCTAATGGGTTTATCTGCCCGCCAAAGTCACCGGCAGCCTCTCTCTTATTCTTCGTACCCAAGAAGGAAGGAGATTTGAGGACTTGCATCAATGACTGTGCACTTAATGAAATCACAGTGAAAAACCGCTACCCTTTGCCCCTTATCCCGGAACTGTTGGACCAAGTTAAGGATGCCCAAATCTACACCAAACTAGACCTCAGAGGAGCATACCACCTTGTACGTGTTAAGAAAGGGGATAAATGGAAAACTGCGTATGGCCTGTACGAATATCAGGTAATGCCTTTCGGGCTGTGCAACGCTCCCACAGTGTTCCAATACTTCATGAATGATGTATTACTGGAATTAATCGATGTCTGTGCCCTGGTCTATATTGACGACATCCTGGTGTCTTCCCCCTCTGAAAGAGATCATGTGGAACAAGTTCGCTCAGTCCTTACAAAACTTCGCCAGCACAAACTGTACGCTAAATTCGAGAAATGCTCCTTCCATGTCACTGAAGTTGAGTTCCTCAGCTTTGTTCTCTCGCCAAAGGGAGTCAAGATGGATTTACACAAAGTAGATGCCATCCTTAATTGGCCGTCACCTTCTTCACTTAAAGGAACCCAAAGCATGCTCGACTTTGCAAATTTTTATCGCTGATTTATTCCAGATTTGTCATGGATAGTCCACCCAATCACATTGTTACTGAGAAAAAACAACAAAAAATTCCAATGGACTGAAGAGGTGGAACAGGCCTTTCAAGAAAAGATTCACCTCTGTGCCAATTTTACGACATCCTCGCCTGATCTCCCCTATGTAGTGGAAACTGATGCTTCCAGCGTAGCTATGGGATCAGTTCTCTCTCAAAGAAATCCAGGGACAGGCCAATTACACTATTTGGCCTTTTGGTCACGTAAATTCTCACCGCCAGAACTTAACTATGCAATTACAGACAAAGAATTGATGGAAATAAAATCAGCCTTCAAAGCCTGGCGGCAGTATCTATTAGGTGCCAGACATACCATCACAGTAATCACAGCTCACCGAAACCTTCAATACCTAAAGTCAGCAAAAGCCCAATCATCATGACAGTTGCCGTGGGCTCTATTCTTTGCAGAATACGATTACATAATAACATACCAAACGGGAGTTCGGAATGGGAAGGCCGATGCCTTGTCTCGTAAGGGTGTTGAAGAGAAAACAAACAGTACCTTTGACCCTGTTGCCATCATCCCAAGTGAGAAACTACTGGGACTCACCACCAAATTTACTCTGAGTGAACTTCAAGGTAAGATTCGAACCTTAATGAACCCTGAGATCTTGCAGAAATGGAATTCCCAAAATGAACATCATACAGTTCTGGCTTGATTGCCCTACTTCAGGGAAAGACTATATCTACCAAGTAAAGATCTGCAAGAATTGGTCATGTCTGGTTATCACGATTCCCTGATCGACGGCCATCCTGGAATTGCTAAGACTCTAGCCAAGGTTAAACAGAATTATTGGTGGCCAACCTGGCGTAAGGACATTGCTCGATTTGTTCTATCCTGTGTGATATATGCACAGAATAAATCACAAAAACAGAAACCAGCTGGCCTCCTACAACTACTGGATATTCCACCAGCTCCCTGGTATACTCTTTCTCTTGATTTTATTACAGACTTACCTCCTGTCAAGGTTTTAATACCATTCTGGTGGTTGTAGACCTATTCTCTAAAATGGCACATTTCATTCCATTCATTCGATTCAAAGGACTTCCTGATGCTACCGGTCTGGCAAAAGCATTTCTTGAACAGATTATAAAACTGCATGGTTTCCCCTCAGTCCTAATCTCAGATCATGGAAGCCAATTTGTATCCAACTTCTGGAGGAAATGTTGTACCATAGCACAGATCGATGCTCCATTATCCACTAGCCATCACCCCCAAATGGATGGACAAACAGAAAGAACAAACCAGACATTAGAACAGTATCTACATCGCATGCTGCATCAAGTGGAAGAGAATTGGAAAGACTTCTTATGGATAGCGGAAAAGGCATACAATAACTCCATACACACCAGCACGGGACAAAGCCCATTCTACACAATATATAGAAGACATTCACGTACCTCTGGACTAGACACCCCCACAACCTTGGAAATGCCAGCGGTAAAGACTCTACACACAAGCATAACCCAAGCCTTCAAAAGGGCAAATGACCATTTACTGCAAACCAAACACAGACAAAAATAATTCTCGGACCGGCATCGAAAGAAAGCTCCCGATTACCAAGTTAGAGACGAAGTTTGGTTGGCATCAAAACATGCGCCCATAAAATGTACCCGGACCTTTTGTCCAAGATATCTAGGACCCTATACCATCGAATCGGTGATAAATCCGGTGGCCATCAAGTTAGCCTTACCACCAAGCATGCAAATTCATCCGGTGTTCCATGTGCACTTGTAAAACCTGTACAACCAGGAACCCAAGTCTTAACACCACCAAAACCTGTGCTAGTTGATGGAGAGCCTGAATTTGAAGTTAAAAACATCCTGCATTCAAAACGTACCAGATCTAAGCTGTACTATTTAGTGGACTGGAAAGGGTAGGGGCCTCAAGAAAGAACTTGGGAACCAAGTGAACATATTCACGCACCAAGTCTGCTTAAGAGGTTTCACTTGGATAAACCCACCAAACCCGGACTGGACAGGAGGGATACCATGAGAGGGGCCTTGGCGGGGAGTGCTTTCATGACCACTGTGAGGGGGCACAAGTTGTGCCACAAGCAGGATCCCACCAGAACCCTGAGGGCCTTAACACCACTGCAAAGGGCTCCTGGAGCCAGTCCTGGCGCCTTTGGCACCAGGCTCATATGTAGGAAGGAAGGGCTGTTCAAACTAGGTCCCATTTATGTACATAGGCCTTTAAATCCAACATGGAAGCACCCACACAGTCTAATTCTAAGAACCAATATAAAAACCACACCCTGACTGCCGAACACGCTTCATGTTATTCTGCAACCAGCAGCGTGACGCTCACCGTGTCCAGCTCCAGGACTTCAGCATCTTCCTGTAATCCTGCAAGAACAAGAACAGGATTATTCTGTCTTACATGAGAAAACACCATCCAGCACTCAGCATCTCAACTGGGCTGCAATCTGTGGAAACCGAGAGAAGAAGAAACATCACTCACCTGTGAGTACTAGCTTAAGGACTTCCGGCGAACCACTACAACAGCTGCTGTTCGAACATTGCGACCTGCAATAACAAGAAAGGGAAAAACAACATTAGAACGCGCGCTTCCAAAACATCGAATTCCATCGGTCTTACCTGAATTCCATCGTGCTACGCCACGCTTCCATCCGGAGCACCACAGCAACATCTGCAAAGGTAAAGAGACATATTCAGGTTAGTTATCAATATTACACAATTGCACAGCGCTGTACTTACCTTAACAGATTCCGGGGGCCTGTTTTTCATCACGCTCTCCTCCATCGCAGCAACACAGAGGCCTGTGTGGAGAAGAAGAAAAAAACACAGGTTACCTTTAAAAGACAATAAAGGCGCTACGCTTCGCGCTTTCTCTTACCTAGAAAATGTGCTTCCCCATCCGGCATGCCAGCATCAAGACCTTTGCACCTGAAAAGAAGGAGATAAAGACATTAACGAATTCCCACCATAAACAGAACAAAGACTTACAATAAACAAACCTACCTGCCAACCAGCAGATTCAGGGTCACAGCTGGCCTGGGCCCAAGGAAGGTGTACTGCACCAGTGAAGCAACTCGGGCAGCTCGCCAACAAACGTCAAGCGCCCCTGCACAAGATACGCAGGAAAGATAGCTCACCCTACAAATAACTAAGGTGAGAAAAGAACCCAAGGGGAGGTGGTAGATTCACCCATTAGAGACAGTTATCACAAATCCTCCCTTCTGTAATTGCAGATTCATTATTTAGCACTGGGCAACTACGCATCCAGGGTTCCAGATCTCAGAGCCTCCAGACGCCCCCGGGGATATCAGTTGAGCGTAACATTCAGCGAGCTCAGCAGAATAGACCTGCATCTCAGCTGCAAAGGCAAAACAAGGTCACATAAATATTGTTGCCGAATCGACCTACTGTAGAGAATAGTTATGGTATTGTCCGCTGTAGGACAAACTGAAAAGGGAGTCGGAGCGCTCTGCAGGTGCAGTGATAAGTGGTCCTGGGAATGAATGCGAGGAGAGGGAAGCTTGGTTTTTCCACTTCTGGTTGTTTTCTTCCACTCTTTGCCCCTTCCACTTGTGATCTGTTCTTCGGCCGAGGGCAGCCATAACTGAAAGAGGCGGGGAAATGCCCCCATAAAAGAGAAGAGGCTTGTACACCAAGAAGTCAGTCAGAACTTGGATCCACGGGTGATGTAGTCTTGATGGTTGAGAGGACGCTCCGCTCCAGACCCCAATATTGCGCGTGATCTCTTTTCCTACCTGCTCTGGGACTAAACAGTGTCGTAGTGGCCACGATGAATGGTGTCTTCTGCAGCTGCATTAACAGTGATGTTGTTTTCTTTCCATGTTCTTGTATAACTAACTATATGTTTATTTGGTGTGTTGTATTCATATGTGTATACCTATGTCGAGTAACTAAACGTCCTATAACAAGCTTTTTATCATTTTTACCACAGCTATTGGTTGTTATGTGTCTTATTTGTGCCTTTCTGAGTTCAACAGCTTATTGTTCGAGTGGGGCAGGGGATAGGTAAGTTTAAGGCAGGGTTGTACAACTGATTTTGACAGAGGTCCGAAAGTACCTTACATGAGGGCTATAGTGGGCTGAAAAGTAAATGTGGGCGGGGCGGTAGGCGGGGCGTGGCAGGAGGCTTTTTCAACCCCCAATTTGTATTAAACACATGGAAAAAGAATGTTTTTGAGGGGTAACAAATTTTATTTTCATTTCAAACTTACATTTTGTACTGCACATTTTCTATTGTTATAATTTATTTCTATTTAGTTATTGTATATTGTCTGTTTAATTAAATTATATATATTTTATTGACCCTTGATTGGACATTCTGTTATTTTGGACTGCTATACGTTGCTGTTTGGGTTGCCCAAAAGGAGTTTGGCGTTTGTTGAGTCAGTTTTCCTCAAAAAGCAAAGGATGTACATTTCCTAACTGTTCCTGTTTTAGCTTTATTATTGGGTTCACTCTTGGAGTGCAATACTATGCCCTATGGCTCCCTCAACCCCCAACCAAACACTATGCCCCATGGCTCCCACCCCCAACCAAACACTATGCCCTATGGCTCCCACCCCCAACCAAACACTATGCCCCATTGGCCCCTCACCACCCCCAACAAAACACTATGCCCCATGGCTCCCTCAACGCCCAACCAAACACTATGCCCCATGGCCCCCACCCATCAAGCAAACACTATGCCCCATGGCTCCCTCAACCCCCAACCAAACTCTATGCCCCATGGCTCCCACAACCCCCAACCAAACACTATGCCCCATGTCCCTCACCCCAACCAAACACTATGCCCCATGCTCCCTCAACCCCCAACCAAACACTATGCCCAATTGCCCTCTCACCCCCAACCAAACACTATGCCCCATGCTCCCTCAACCCCCAACCAAACACTATGCCCCATGGCCCTCTCACCCCCAACCAAACACTATGCCCCATGGCTCCCTCAACCCCCAACCAAACACTATGCCCCAAGGCCCCCTCACCCCAACCAAACACTATGCCCCATGGTTCCCTCAACCCCCAACTAAACACTATGCCCCATGGCCCTCTCACACCCAACCAAACACTATGCCCCATGGCTCCCACCCCCAACCAAACACTATGCTCATGTCTCTCAGCCCAACCAAACACTATGCCCCATGGCCCCCTGACCCCCAACCAAACACTATGCCCCATGGCTCCCTCAACCCCCAACCAAACACTTTGCCCCATGGCCCCCACACCCCCAACCAAACACTATGCCCCTTGGCTCCCTCAACCCCCAACCAAACACTATGCCCCATGGCTCCCTCAACCCCCAACTAAACACTATGCCCCATGTCCCTCACCCCAACCAAACACTATGCCCCATGGCTCGCACCCCAAACAAACACTATGCCCCATGGCTCCCTCAACCCCCAACCAAACACTATGCCCCATGGCTCCCTCAACCCCCAACCAAACACTAGGCCCCATGTCCCTCACCCCAACCAAACACTATGCTCCATGCTCCCTCAACCCCCAACCAAACACTATGCCCCATGGCCCTCTCACCCCCAACCAAACACTATGCCCCATGGCGCCCTCAACCCCCAACCAAACACTATGCCCCATGGCTCCCTCAACCCCCAACCAAACATTATGCCCCAAGGCCACCTTACCCCCAACCAAACACTATGCCCCATGGTTCCCTCAACCCCCAACCAAACACTAAGCCCCATGGCCCCCTCACCCCCAACCAAACACTATGCCCCATGGCTCCCTCAACCCCCAACCAAACACTATGCCCCATTGCCCCCTCAACCCCCACCCAAACACTATGCCCCATGTCCCTCACCCCAACCAAACACTATGGCCAATGGCTCCCACCCACAACCAAACACTATGCCCCATGGCCCCCACACCCCCAACCAAACACTATTCCCCATGGCTCCCTCAACCCCCAACCAAACACTATGCCCCATGGACCTCTCACCCCCAACCAAACACTATGCCCCATGGCCCCCACCCCTCAAGCAAACACTATGCCCCATGTCCCTCACCCCCCAACCAAACACTATGCCCCAAGGCCCCTTACCCCCAACCAAACACTATGCCCAATGGCTCCCTCAACCCCCAACCAAACACTATGCCCCATGGCCCCCTCACCCCCAACCAAACACTATGCCCCATGGCTCCCTCAACCCCCAACCAAACACTATGCCCCATTGCCCCCTCAATCCCCAACCAAACACTATGCCCCATGTCCCTCACCCCAACCAAACACTATGCCCAATGGCTCCCACCCCCAACCAAACACTATTCCCCATGGCTCCCTCAACCCCCAACCAAACACTATTCCCCATGGCTCCCTCAACCCCCAACCAAACACTATGCCCCAAGGCCCCCTGACCCCAACCAAACACTATGCCCCATGGCTCCCTCAACCCCCAACTAAACACTATGCCCCATGGCCCTCTCACCCCCAACCAAACACTATGCCCCATGGCTCCCACCCCCAACCAAACACTATGCCCCATGTCCCTCACCCCAACCAAACACTATGCCCCATGGCCCCCTGACCACCATCCAAACACTATGCCCCATGGCTCCCTCGACCCCCAACCAAACACTTTGCCCCATGACCCCCTCACCCCCAACCAAACACTATGTCCCTTGGCTCCCTCAACCCCCAACCAAACACTATGCCCCATGGCTCCCTCAACCCCCAACTAAACACTATGCCCCATGTCCCTCACCCCAACCAAACACTATGCCCCATGGCTCGCACCCCAAACAAACACTATGCCCCATGGCTCCCTCAACCCCCAACCAAACACTATGCCCCATGGCTCCCTCAACCCCCAACCAAACACTATGCCCCATGTCCCTCACCCCAACCAAACACTATGCCCCATGCTCCCTCAACCCCCAACCAAACACTATGCCCCATGACCCTCTCACCCCCAACCAAACACTATGCCCCATGGCGCCCTCATCCCCCAACCAAACACTATGCCCCATGGCTCCCTCAACCCCCAACCAAACACTATGCCCCAAGTCCCCTTTGCCCCCAACCAAACACTATGCCCCATGGCTCCCTCAACCCCCAACCAAACACTATGCCCCATGGCCCCCTCACCCCCAACCAAAAACTATGCCCCATGGCTCCCTCAACCCCCAACCAAACACTATGCCCCATTGCCCCCTAAACCCCCAACCAAACACTATGCCCCATGTCCCTCACCCCAACCAAACACTATGCACAATGTCTCCCACCCCCAACCAAACACTATGCCCCATGGCCCCCACACCCCCAACCAAACACTATTCCCCATGGCTCCCTCAACCCCCAACCAAACACTATGCCCCATGGACCTCTCACCCCCAACCAAACACTATGCCCCATGGCCCCCACCCCTCAAGCAAACACTATGTCCCATGTCCCTCACCCCAACCAAACACTATGCCCCATGGCCCCCTCACCCCCAACCAAATACTATGCCCCATGGCTCCCTCAACCCCCAACCAAACACTATGCCCCATGGCCTCCTCACCCCCAACCAAACACTATGCCCCATGGCTCCATCAACCCCCAACCAAACACTATGCCCCATGGCCCCCTCACCCCCAACCAAACACTAGGCCCCTTGTCTCCCTCAACCCCCAACCAAACTCTATGCCCCATGGCCCCTCACCCCCAACCAAACACTATGCCCCATGGCTCCCACCCCCAACCAAACATCATGCCCCATGGCCCCCACCCCTCAAGCAACACACACAAACATGCACCCATACAGACCCAAACCCCCCACCCCACAACTCCGAACTCCCCATCCCCCAACTCAGCACACACACTCAAACATGCACCCATACAGACCCGAACCCCCACCCCCCAACTCCGAACCCCCCACCCCCAACTCAGCACACACTCAAACATGCACCCATGCAGACCCGAACCCCCCAACCCCCAACTCAGCACACAAACTCTCAAACATGCAGCAAATACATAGCCGAACCCCCTAACCCCCAACTCAGCACACACACTCAAACATGCACCCATACAGACCCAAACCCCCCAACCCCCAACTCAGCACACAGACTCTCAAGCATGCACCCATACAGACCCGAACCCCCCAGCCCCCAAATCAGCACACTCTCAGACATGCACCCATATAGACCTGAACCCCCACCCCTCAACTCAGCACACACACTCAAACATGCGCCCATACGGACCCGAACCCCCCACCCCCCAAATCAGCACACTCTCAAACATGCACCCATACAGACCCGAACCCCCCACCCCTCAACTCAGCACACACACTCAAACATGCACCCATACAGACCCGAACCCCCCACCACCCAACTCAGCACACAAACTCTCAAGCATGCACCCATACAGACCCAAACCCCCCACCCCCCAACTCAGTACACACACTCTCAAGCATGCACCCATACAGACCCAAACCCCACCACCCCCCAACTCAGCACACACACTCTCAAGCATGCACCCATACAGACCAGAACCCCCCACCTCCAAAATCAGCATACAAACTAGCAAGCATGCACACATACAGACCCTGCATCTCAACATACACCGCACTTACACTCCAAAACAAACATTCATGCACACCCGACACCCCCCATCCCCGCATCTCAACATACACAACACAAACATTCAAAAACAAACATTCATGCACATCCGACACCCCCCGCGCATCTCAACATACACAACACAAACATTCAAAAACAAACATTCAAGCAAACCTGACACCCCCCACCCCGCATCTCAACATAAACAACACAAACATTCAAAAACAAACATTCATGCACATCTGACACCCCCCACCCCCGCATCTCAACATACACAACACAAACATTCAAAAACAAACATTCATGCACATCCGACACCCCCCACCCCCGCATCTCAACATACACAACACAAACATTCAAAACCAAACATTCATGCACATCCGACACCTCCCCACCCCCTCATCTCAACATACACAACACAAACATACAAAAACAAACATTCATGCACACCTGACATCCCCCCCCATCTCAACATACACAACACAAACATACAGCAAAACAGACCCGACACACAAACACAAACAGACCACTTACCGGAGACGTGCTGGAAGGCAGGTAAGCTGGAACGATGGCGAGGTAACTGGAATCATACTACAGCTGGCGTGGTCCAAGACTGAAATGCCTTCTGTCATCAAGCCTTATGAACCACGCCAGCCCTAGTACTGGCACTCCATTGGTGCAGCACACGCGCACTACGTGGCTCATAGGAGCGACATGGTGCGTGTGCACTGAACCAATGAGGGCCAGTGTTTTGTCCAACCCGGAAGACAACAAAGACTTTCTTAATGGAGGGTGGCTGATGCTGCTTGCGGGCCGCCCTCCATTAGGAAAGTCTTTGTGCCTCGTGGGCTGGACAAAAAGGCATGGCAGGCCGCAACTGGCCCGCAGGCCGTATGTTGTGCACCCATGGTCTAAGGTATTCCCCTACATGGCCTGGCAAAAGCACAACAAACATGAATTATGTGCATTATGTCTCTGTGTATTATTGCTCTTGTCTTGTTGGCTTAATTGTTAATAAAAAGAGGTTGAAAAAAAGAAAGAATCGATGGAATCACACCATAGTCATTCTGAGTCCAAATAACGAACCATCAAAGCAAGATGGCAAAGTACTGTTTTATTATCTAAAACAGGCAGGGTACAATGAACATCAACAGATGAACGTTCAATCTGTCAATGATCTCCACAAAAAATACGACTTTTATACAAAGAATGCGTCAGAGTGATGTCATACTACATGGCAATAGTAAAAAACCTATCAAGAGTCAGGCTTGGTTAAGGGAGACATCTAAGTAGACTTTTATATAAGAGTTAGGATTGTTATTTGCTGTCTGTTATCAGGTGGACAACTTATGCATACCTCTAAAAAACATGTAATTTCTGAAACATTAGATACACAGTTTCTCATTGGTTTTCAAACTATAAGGTCCTTCATAATATGGACTGATATAATTGGTTGGAATGTTTGAGCCATGTCTGGAATATTTGGTTCAGTTAGCAGCATGTAAGCCCAGATCCAGGTGAAAGGAGATAGGGCATGTAACTACCTCAACACCCAATTAGCCCAGCATCTCTCATCACCCATGCCTTCTGCCATGAAATTGTCTTTGTACTTGGCCTTACAGAACATTCTTGTCATTGAGAATGTTTGGGTGTGCAGGCACTCGTTATTGTGTCTGGAACTCCAAGTTCAAACTTGCGGGGTCTCCTGCAGATTTACACAGCTGCTCCTCTACATTTCCCCCTCTGGTTGAGTCCTCAACCACCTCCTCAATTCTCTTGGTATCCTTGTATTTGATAGTGAAGAAGTGTTTCTTGATTGTTCATATTTTCATCACTCCCCTCAAGGTGCCTGCCTACTTAATGTATTCATCCACACTCCATCAAGTAATTGCATTGTCCATTCATAGTAGAATAGACCCAGCGTCCCACATTTTTTATATGATCCTTTGAGTACCAACACTTTTGTTCCATCAGGTGCTACAATGCTGGCCTATATGTAATCTCTGATGGCATCATCAGTTAGCTCCTTGGCTTCTGGTTTGCGCTTGGCATCAATAATGATCTTCATTCCTACTGCCTTATTTGCAATTTTCTGATACTGTGCAATATCAATTATCTTGATCACACAGAATCCAAACATGCTCAACACCAGTATTGATCCAAGAAATTTGAACAAGTTTTGCCATCGAATAAGGAATCCATGAGAACAGGAAGGGAAACCAGCTGTCATCTTTAATGCCATCCGATTTTTCCTCCATCTTTGTGTGCAATTCCCTTGGCATTGCAATGGCCTTTGCAAGTTCCCATTTGCGCCATTATGAAAAGGTATAAATGTGCAACATGATGGCCCCATTTTGGTGCAAACACCTCCTTCTGTTGTTGTAATCATGTCAAGGACATACCTTTTCTGGAGGGCCATCAGTTGTATGGCCCTCCACTCTTCTTTTATGGTGTTAATCCTTTAATAGTAGCATTAAATGTCTGGAGAAGCTCCCCCTGGCGATCCGTAACCATTTGGCATTCACCGCTGTTTGAAGCCAGGCATAAATATAGATGCCATTATCATGGCAGTCTTGCTGAACAATTTGTGTTCATCAGGAATAGCTTCATAGGCCTTTATCGATTTAGATGAGAAATAATGTTCATTAATTTGATTTAATTGTGTTACAATTTTTACAAAATGATCCATATTCCATGTATCATTGCTAACTTTTCCACATGTCTCCATTTGACTTTAACAAGAGGATGAAGAGATAAGAAGGAGAAAGAAAAAGATAATCACAGTGAGAGAGGGTACAGAGGGAAAACAGAGAAGAGTAAGAAAAGGAGTAGTGAGGAAGTTTATTTCCGTTACTGTCAGGGTCTAAATGTCCTTGTGACCTGTTTTTATGTTATTTTGTGTCTGTGTCTCTCTGTTCCAAACCAATATTTTCAATGAATAGGGCCAAGGCAACTGTCCAATGAGTTTTTTTGCCGGTCATTAGGAGTGTCCACCATGCCTCCTCATCATTTATCGTTGCCGATTTCAAAAATGTTGCCAAGGTAGATGGCTCTTGCTGCCTGCGTGCCTGTGCACATCAAAAGTAGATGACAAACTGTCTCCATCTGCTCCTTTGTGCTACAGAATCTGCATTCGTTGGTAGCAGATTCTCCTCTTAACAACCTTATCTTGTTTGTTCTCATGAGATTTAGGTGGATTCTCAGGAAGGGGTGTCCAAGGTTTTTGTTTGGAAATTTGCTCAGGTGACCTCCTACTTCATTGACTTTCATTGGATGGTTTGGGATTTTTTTTGTTAGTTTATAGTTTCCCACTGCTTCCAAGGTTCGGATCCAATCCATTTCTATCAGTTTCCTTGCCACTTTATCTGGGTTAGTTATGAGGGTGGCTTCAGTGGAAACGTATTCTTCTGGAAGGTTGGTGTTGTCCGAGACCCATGTTGTCAACATTTTATTCTTTCTGCTGTTGATTTCCTTTTTTATGATTTTGAAGATTCTTGTTCTTGGTTCCAGGATGATTTTCCTGTATAGCATCATGGTGTTTCTAGCAATCGTGCCTCTTAAAAATGATAGACAAAGTTCACGCCTAATGAGGGGTATCAGGGTTGTTTGCGGAAGGCCAAGGACCTGCCACCAAAAATATCCCTCGAGTTTGTCCCAGATATGTTTTGGGATTTGGGGCATTGCTTCTGTGCTGTAAGTTAGACTTGGCACCACTTTTGACTTGAAAAAAGCCATTACTGGAATGAATGAAAACCGCCCATACTTTCTATCCACTACTTTTGCTTGGAATGTCAGTGTTTTCATTTTTTCTATCAATGTTTCCTTCATGGGGACTTCTGAGGGATTGCTGCTCAAGATGACACCTAGGTACTTAAAGCTTTTTACTTTTTCCAGCTTCTCCTCTGCTACGTACCATTTTCCTCTTTCCACCTTCCTTGACGATTTTTCAAACAGCATGATCTTGGTTTTTGCTTTATTCAATTCCAAGTTGTTTGCCTTCAAGTATTCCAATAGGTTGTTGAACTGTCTTTGCAGACCGACTTTGGTTTGCTCTAATAAAATAATATAATCTGCATAGAGAAGTGTGGACACCTTAGCTTTGCATATCGTCGGTGGGAAGCTTCTGATGTTGTTTCCCCAATCTTCGAAATCCACCATGTAGGCGTTATATGAGGCTGGAGCCATTGGACATCCCTGCTTCATGCCAGGCACAGTGGGGATTTCTTTTGATAGATCTCCTGCTCTGTTTAATCTGACTCTCATAGATGTTTCCTGGTAGAGCGCTTTGATAGGGGCCAGGAGTTTTTCCGGACAGCTCTTTGTTGCTAACTCCTCCCAAAGACGGTCCCTGTTAATTCGATCAAAGGCTTGTACCAGATTTTCAAAAGCCATAAAAACTCTAGGTCTGCCCTGTTGGACGTTGGCTTTCAGGCTGCTCAACAGTAATATGTTTGCTGTGTTGCCTGTTTTCTTTACAAAGCCTGTCTGATAATGATCAATGAAGTCCACTTCTTCCAGCCAGAGATGAAGTGCGTCCAGAGCACATGACCCAAATGCCTTGCCGATGACATTGAGGAGTGCTATTGGATGATAATGTCACAGGTCTTCCTTTGCTCCTCGTTTAAAGATGGGAACACCATTAGCTGTCTTCCAAGGAGGAGGAATTTATTTATTTACGTTGCAGTTGTGGAATATTTTGCTAATGAGAAGTGCCGAGGCACCGACGTTGCTCTTTAAATGAATTTTTTATATCCCTTCAAGGCCCGGGTCTCTAGAATTTTTCAGTTTTTATATTTCGTTCATTATGGTCTCAATGTCGCAAGGAATCTCCCAAGATGTTGTACTTTGTTGCTCAGGGGTTTTGATTAAGGTCGTCAGAGCTTTGTACAAGTCTTCAAAAAACTTAACCCACGTTGTTTCACTCACTTTGCTTTGGAGTGAGTCATTGTTACTGTTCTTCATTGCCCTAATAAAGGACCAGAATTCCTTTGTTTTTTGCACACACAATGTGCGAAGCATCTGCTCCGCATCTTGCTGGTAGAGATTTGCTCATTTTTGCCGGACCCAATTTTTGTAAGATTGTTCCGACACTTTGAGTTTTCTTTGAATTTCCGGGGAGTTTGACTTCTTTGACAATCGTTTTATTTTCCTCAGGGTCATTCGTTGGGTGACCAGCTATTGGTTATGTATATGATGGAAGGTTGTCTGTGTTTGGTTGTTTGAGCTCTTTTTCACACGATGCACTGTAAGTAAGGGCACGTAGTCAACTTCGACACTTGAACTGGAATTTTCAGTGTCCTTGTCTGTGTGTTTTTTTTCTTGTAGGCTTCTGTAATCTCTCTGATTATTTTGTCTGACTGTTTTAGCCGATGTCCTCTAGAGGAGTCTTCTATCTTCCGAGGCATTCGCTTTTTCACCATTTGAGGGGCTTGCCAAGATGTCACTTATATTTTATGGTCACTGTTTTTTGTATTTTCTACCTTAAATCAGGTGGTCAGGACAAGCAATTTCTTTGATACATAGGTGCGGTCTATAGTACCACGTTGCTCTGCCCTTTCCCACATTGGTACGGGCAGATTATTGCTTGTTCTCATCCAGTGTAGGATGTATAAGTCCCATTTGACCATCAGCCTCTCCCATCTTCTTCCTCGTTCCAGGGCTAAATGGGCTTGTGGGTAAGGTTAAGTCTGTGCCTCTGGTTCCAAAAATATGGCATTTAGGTCACCATTTATGATGATGTGATTTGACTGGTCAGACTCAGTGGCTTCTTCAAGTAAATTGTCCACCGCCAAATTATATTGGTCATTTGAGATGTCTTTTGGGTACCAGTAAGTGTTTACAATGTGTATGGTATCCTTTGTTCCCTCAGTCCTCGTTATATTGTAACATTGCCAAGTGACCATTGATGCCTGCAACATGGTTGAATGCTGAATTTGGGCTGAGAGTTCTAGCCGTTTCCTGAACGAATTGCTGTCAGGCGACCAGCCTTTGGACGGCCCATCAACCCCTTCTGTGCAGGTGTGAATGTAGTCATGTAGCCGTCTAGATATGTTTTTGATATCAGCCACGTCTCCTGGAGGCATAAAATGTCAATCTTTCCCAAGTTGACATCGCTTTTTGCTGTTAAATGCCTGAAGCTCTAGTGTTCCATGACCCCATTACAATTTGTTGCCTAGCGTCCAGTTTAGGTTCTTCCATGATTTTTATTTGGACGTTGTTAACTTTTTGTATGTTTAATTGCTGGATCTGAGATTTTTTTGTGAGAGCCTATGGAATCCATGCCCACTTTTTTGCACTTCTGAAACAGAATCTTTTCCAGTCCTGATCGTTGTGCATGTTGACCTCAGCGGTCGTGAACTTTGTTCAAATGTTATCTTCAGTTTTTCAGGCGGCCCTCGCAGAACCTTTCCGGGTCTCTTGGATCTTCTATCTGCTCCCCCATGCTACTTATGTTTTCTCTTGTGTTGTCTTGCAGGCCGCCAAGATGAGTGTTTCGGTTCTGGTAAAGATGTTGGTCATTCCTGATTTCCTTATAATTGATTCTGTAGTTGACTTCTTGTCTCAGTTTTTTAATGACTGGGTTGTAGTCTCTAGATGTCCTGGAGTTATTTTCGTATACAGGGTGCCCCTTTCTGTACCAATTGCTCTTCTTGTGTGTGGGAGGATTTGAGTCCTCGTACTCTCTTAACTCCCTATCCTGCTTAAGTTCTGTCAAATCAAAGCCTAAAATTAGTAGGTTTTCTGCCTCCTTAACTAGGAGGTTTCGCACTATTGGAGAGACTATGTGTAGATATGATCTGTTTGGGCGGCCACTCTCACAAGGTTCATTATCTTTAAATCGTCCGACTTAAGTTGTCTTAGATTTGGAACATGGTTAAAGAGGCTAAGTATGGTATTCCTGCTGAAAGTCAAATTGTCCCTGGAAGCCAACACACGTTCTAGCCGAAAGATGCAACTGCTTTCGACTCTCTATTTGATTTTGTTCTCCGACCTTGTCCTACTTCTGTTGTTTCTGTCTCTATCAACACTCGAGTGGCAGCCCCTGCATCTTGGGCTCTGCCTTGTTTTTGTTCCTTGGTTTTCTCTATGCAGTTCATCCCTTGAGGAAACCGTAGATGGATGGAGGGATCTACTATTTTTCTCCACCGGTGAAGTTGAAGAAAGCTTCAATTTCAATTGAGACCTTTTCGGGGACAGTACCTTTTCCCATGCAATCTTGTCTCTTGTTGAGTCCTGTTCAAGACTTTTATTGAGGGTTTGAGTAGAGTTTTGGAAGTATTTGGTTTGCTTTTCTTCCATAGTTATGAAGGGCGGTGAAGCTGGGTCTATTATCCTGACTTTCTTTACAGGCTCTTCTGCAGTCTCTCTGGCCCCTCTTCTTCCGCCTTTCTTTTCATCCCGTTATCTACTGAGTAATCTATTTCCGAGTCCTCCACTGTTTAGGTGCAAAGGTCCATTAAATCAATGGATGGTTCCTTGTCTTCTTCTGCCCTTGAGCACGGCCTTTGTTTTTCTTCCCCATTTGTTTGGGTCTTTGTGGCCGTTTCCTTCACTGGGCTTTTTCCTTAAAGTTCCTTTTAGCCACAACCCTTCATCTAGGTAGGTCATCTGGTTCTGGGACCTTAAGGCCACATCCTTTTTTCAGTTGCAGCTTTTGATTCTGGGTTTCCGACATGCTTTGTCCCTGCTCGGGAGTTTCGGTTGAGTAAATATCCCAAACCTTTGTAGTTGTTTTGGGCTTTGCCGTTGCTGGTTTCTCGTAGACGGTTCTGTAGTTGTCAGATGTGATTTTATTATCAATGAGTGGAGGGTTTTATAGCCATTTCCTAATGATCTGTCAGTCTTTTCCTGATGGTTTGGGTCCAGAGTTCCAATTTTAATTGGAAGTTTCTCTGCTGCTCCCTGTCTGGCTCTTGGTGCCCGTTTGTTGTTGATACAAGGCTGCATTTGTTTGTGCCTGGGTTCGTTGTTGTTTTTTAAGTTACCCCCCATATGGGTGGTTGTTGGCACTTCTTCTGATGTCAGGTGGCCATTTGGGACTCCTGGAGATGATGCTCTGTCTGCTCTCATTATTTCTGGTGCTCTACCAGGTTCTGCCTCGGCCAGATAAGTAGTGCCTTGGTCTCTGGTATTTACTTTTCCTGCTTTGTTGGTCATTAGGTAGCTCTCCAGATAAATTAGCTTTGTGTGCATTAGAGCTATTATTGTGGTGTGATCTTTAAGGGTCTCATTCAGGGCTTCGTACAGCTTACTGAATGGGGCCAGAGCAATAGTCGCCGTAGACATTATAGCCAACAAGTGTGGCTTTTTTGTGTGGAGTGTCCTTTATTAAGGTATGTGAGATTTCACTTAGTCGTTTTGAACGTGGTGGAGTATGGGGAACTAAGAAAGGTTTAGTTGGTAGCTCTTGTTCAGGCATGTTTATTGAGTCTGGCGGAGTTAGTCTCTTTGCACACTTCTTGGTTTCTTTACAAGGAGGCCCTTTTTTTGCTCTCGGTTCAGTGGGGCTAATAGCCTTAGCTGGTTGTGGAGCTAAGGCCCCTTTGGCTCACCGCCCTCCAAGGATCTCTCGGCGTTGACCAAACTCAATGGGGTATCCATTGAATTAAGGAGAGGGGCATTCAATGCTCCCTCCCTAGCTGAGAGCTTGACAACTCTTGTTCTGGCCTTAAAACCGGATTTCTTTGAGAGGGAGTTTTGATAGGTGGAGTAGGTGGAGGTTTACCAAAATGCCATCTTATCAGTGTCCATGTTTCTCAGGTGCTGTCATGGCCACTAGTCAAGGGGCCAGTCATTCCTCATCCCCAGGGTCCCATTGGACCAAGTCCTGGCACCTCTGGCACCAGGCTCATGTAAAAGTGTGCTTTGCACACTCTATGCCAACGGCGTGTGCAGCTGGACCGGGCGTGGCCATAGAAGAGAACTGAAAGGCACGTGCCACAGTCCCAAAGAAGGGCAAGGTTGAGTCAGTAGGCAGGGCTAAAGGGAGGGGCCTGAGCCAGGCTATATAAGGCCAGCCCATCCAAGTGCCTTTGCTTCGCGTTATTCTGCTTTCAGCAGCGTAACACTCTCTGCTATGCTTACCTGCGCATCACTGGATTCCTACAGCCCCATCCTGAAGATATTCCTGAGAGCGCTCCTTACCTGCAGTCTACCTCTACATCGGTGAGCGTGCGCCTTACCTGTCCCCAGCTGCTACATCGCTGAGCACGCTCCTTACCTGCTGCCAGCCGCTACATCGCTGAGCATGCTCCTTACTTGCTGCCAGCCGCTACTTCACTGGGCATGCATCTTACCTGCTGCCAGCTGCTAGATCGCTGAGGGCGCATCTTAGCCGCTACCAGACGCTACATCGCTGAGAGCGCTTCTTACCTGCAACTCATCACGGCCGGAGCCGGATTCTTCCTCTTACCTGCATTCCATCATGGTCAGAGCCGAAGTCTTCTTTCTCACCGGCATTCCATCACGGTCAGAGTCGGAGTCTTCATCCTGCAAATGCGAATCTTCATCGAGAATCCAGACACCATTCTTCAGTCGGCCTGCACCTACGAGGAAATAAGAACACAACAGGTTAGAACTCATATGCATATCGAACACACGGTCGCATCATACAAGAGGCTAGAGTTTCCTTATAAAGACCAACTTAACTGTCACTGTTGAAACTCCATCAGCCGCTAAAGTCTTCCGGACTCTCTTCAGTCCTGATTTCCTTCTCCGTACCTATGGAAATGGAATGAGACTTTACAAGAATTATTATTAGACGAAATACAGACAGTCTAATCGAACAATAGTCATAACAAAAGACTTACCTTCTAAGTGGATTGGTCGCAGCTGGTCTGGATCAACACTCCCACAGACCAGTGAAGCAACTCGGTCCATTCTACGCGCCCCTGCTAGGATAAGCAGGACAGATAGCTCAACATTACAAAACTACAGGTGAGTTTATATGGGAAAGCGCTTGCACACAGTACTTTGGCACGAAAGGGTTGGGGGAAGTCACGATATCCCCACTCCATTTTCATTGCCTCTCCTCTCCACGGCAACACCCATCTCCCGAGCCGCAGGTCCAACCACTATCTGGAGGGGAAGGTGATTCCGAGGAGTCAAGTCAAGGGAGGGCTCCAACCTCGCCCCAACACCACCACAGAGACCAGGTGAGCGTAACAGAACGCAAAGCCTCTCCAAATTTCCACCTGGGCGTTATGGAAACTTCTGAAACCGACCAGTTAGCCCAACTATTGGGAGAGCTACGGGCCGAGGTGCATGCCTCAAGACAGGAGACTAACTCCCTGAGGAGAGACCTTATTATAGCCTTATTATAGCCCCAGAACGAACAGAAAGACAAATGTTTCAGGCACACGCAGGACAAGTCCCATTACCCGGAATTCACCAACTCCGTTGACACAGCCCTCACCACCAGTACTGGTGGTACTCCCAGGGCAGTTTCACTTGCTCCACCCGAACTCTTTTTTGGCGACCCGAACAAATACGTTGTGTTCATGAATCAGTGCCGCCTCCACTTTTTGTGTTGACCTGGAGTCTTCCCTAATGACAATGCTAGGGTGGCCTTTGTGTTTTCTTATTTGGGAGGCTGCGCAGCTGATTGGTCCATACCATTGGTGGCTCAGGATGATCCAATACTTTGGAACTTTGCAGAATTCCAACAGGAATTGGAAAAACTGTTCACCAGACACACTCAAGGACAAGCAATAGACAACGAACTACTGTCTCTGAGGCAAGGAAACCACGACTTATTGACTTATATTGCCACCTTCAACCACCTCATAGCACAGACCAACTGGCCTGAGGAGAAAAGGACCACACTGTTTTCCCGGGGGCTTCGTGGTGAGTTAAAGGATGTACCAGCTCAAGTTGTTAATCTACCCGAATGCTGTGCAGACTATATCAACCTAACTGTGCAGTTAGATCATCGGTTACAAGACCAAAAAATGGACCGCACAAGAGCTGAAGGGCAATCAGTCTACATAAGTCCTTGGGACACTCAGGCCAGGGGTCATTAAACCCCTGAACCTAGGCAACTAGGGGGATTATGGGCTCCCATTTCTAAGGCTGAAAGAGAAAAAGAAGAGAACAGCGGCTTTTGTTTATATTGCGGAAAGGCTGGGCTTTTCTTATGGGATTGCCCTACAAAACCCCCCAAGAAGGTGGTAGGTGCCACAGACAACGACAACAAAGACAAGGAACAGGAGCCAGAAAACTCAGACGCCCGGCAAGTGTAGAGGGCCACTTGTCGAGCGGAATCAAGAACGTTGTAACGACCTCAAACCTGGTAATTCGAGCATTAATAGCCCACCCCCAACAACCATCGAGAGTACATGCTCTAGAAGCCTACATCAATAGTGGTGCGGTGGGAAATTACATTGATCAGGGTTTGGCTGCACGGATAGGCCTTCCGCTTCAGCAAAAACTGCACTCGGAAAATGTCACTGCCGTGGATGGCTGTCAGCTGTCTTCGGAGCCAGCAACTTGACACACCGACGAGGTAATGCTGACATGTCAGGATGGTCACCAGGAAAGCATTTAGTTTGATCTCATAGGGCCTCCCCAGTTCCAAATGATTCTTGGAATGCCATGGCTGGAAACTCATAACCCAAGGGTCGACTGATGCACCAGAAAGCTGAACTTTCCACAAGACTGCAATACGAGCTGCTACCTTAAGGATGTGAGGAAATTACAACACAAGGAGAAGCCCATCCTGGGAATGTTGGGCACATTGCCTTCCGAATATCAAGATTTGGCGGATGTGTTCCAAAAGGAACAACCCAACACCCTACCACCACACAGAACTTAAGATTGCAAAATCGATCTGGTCCCTGGGGCACAAGTTCCCTGCATCAGAATCTATGCTCTGTCTGAGCAGGAAAATCAGCATCTACAAACATATCTTGATCAATATCTAGCTAATGGGTTCATCCGCCCATCCAAGTCTCCAGCCTCCTCAGCTCTCTTCTTCATACCAAAGAAAGAAGGGGACCTCAGGACCTGCATAGATTATAGGGCGCTAAACCAGATTACCGTAAAAAATAGTTATCCTCTGCCACACATTCCTGAGCTACTCGACCAGGTAAAGAATGCTAAAATCTATACGAAGTTAGATCTACGAGGAGCTTACCACCTGGTCAGAATGAAAAAAGGCGACAAATGGAAGACAGCATTCCGAACCAAATATGGGCTTTTCGAGTACCCGGTTATTCCCTTCGGGCTATGCAATGCACCAGCCTCATTCCAGTTCTTTATGAACGACGTACTCCACGAACTGCTACACCTCTGTGTCCTTGTTTATATCGAAGATATCCTCATTTATTCGGCATCCAAGGAGGAGTACGTGGGCCATGTAAGAGCCATTTTGGAAAAAAGCTCCATAAGAACCAATTATTCGCCAAACTAGAATAAAAAATTTCCACGTTACAGAAGTCGAGTTCTTGGGCTTTATGCTTACCCCACGAAGAGTACACATGGATACTCGTAAAGTAGAAGCAATTCTTCGACGGCCATCTCCGACATCAATCAAAGGAGTACAGAGTGTACTCGGGTTTGACAATTTCTATCGGCGGTTTATTCTGGGATTTTCACAAATCGTCCACCATATCACCTCTTTGCTAAGAAAGAATAAAATGTTTTCTTGGACCTCCGACGCTGAAAAGGCATTCCAGGAATTGAAATCGGCTTTCACTTCATCCCCTGTTCTCCGGCATCCTCGACCCATTCTACCTTATGTGGTTGAGACTGACGCCTCCAATGTGGCCATGGAGGCGGTGTTATCACAGAGAGACCCAGACACCGGACAGTTACATCCTATAGCATTTTGGTCCCGCAAGTTTACAACACATGATAAAAACTATGCTATAACCGACAAATAACTATTGGCAATCAAAGGAGCCCTTAAAAACTGGAGACATTACCTCCTGGTGGCTACGCATACTATCACCGTTATCATGGACCATTGCAACTTGCAGTATTTAAAGACAGCCAAGGCCCAATCATTTCATCAGCTTCGCTGGGCTCTTTTCTTTGCGGAATATGATTTCATAATAAAGTACCGACCTGGAGTGCAAAACGGAAAAGCTGACGCTCTGTCACAAATGGGCGATAACCAGGACGCATTTATACCATCAGAACCATTACCCATTATTCCGGAGGAACGAATTCAGAACCAGATTGCAGTAACTGCCTGTTGGGAAGAATTAAAGACCGACCTCCAATCGCAAATGGATCAAACCGCCAAAAAGAATGATTGAATATGGGAGATCAGTACTCTGTCACAGACAATTTACCCTATTTTCAGGGGAGACTATACATTAAGGATAAAGAATCCCAAAACAAGATCATCTCCAACTACCACAACTCTCTAGTGGAGGGACACCCCAGGATTACTAAGACACAGGCCAAGATCAGGAAGAATTATTGGTGGCCAACTTGGAGAAAGGATGTGGCCCAATTCATTGCGACCTGCAGAATCTGCACACAGCAAAAATCCTAAAAGACGAGCCCCGCAGGATTATTACGCCCCCTAAGCATACCACCGGTTCCTTGGCATACTTTGTCCATGGACTTCATTAAGACTTACCTCTTTGTGACGGCTTCAACACCATTTTAGTAGTGGTGGACTTATTCTTTAAAATGGCACACTTTATTCCACTAAAATGACTTCCTACTGCTGGAATTCTAGCCACTGTGTTCCTGCAACAAGTAGTCAAATTACATGGCTTCCCCTCAGTACTGATTTCTGATCTGGGACACAAATTGTCTCAGCCTTCTGGAGGACTTACTGCAAGATAGCGCAAAATTGACCTCCTCCTTTCTACCAGTTACTACCCCCAGACCAATGGTCAAACCAAAAGGACTAAACAGAAGCTGGAGAAGTACCGTAGGTGCATGCTGCAACAGACCGAAGGATCATGGAAAGATGTTCTTTGGCTAACGGAATTTCCTTACAATAACTCTATCCACACTAGCACGGAACAAACCACATTCTGCATCATCAATGGTCGGCATCCCCGGACATCTTCCTTTGACCCACTTGATGAGCTAGAAATGCCGCCAATTACCTCCCTAGATAAAACTATTACTCAAACCCTCAAGGAAGCAACCAAGAGCTTAACTAAAGCCAAAGAACAACAAAAGAAGTTTGCTGACCGGCATAGAAGGGAAGCTCCACACTACCAAATCGGAGTTAAAATATGGTTAGCGGTCAGAAATATACCACTAAAAGGGCCTTGGGTCTTCTGCCCCAGGTATCTTGGACCCTACCCCATCAAAGCCATCATCAACCCAGCCACAGTAAAGCTAGGGCTACCTGACAATATGCTAATCCACCCTGTATTTCACGTTTCCCTCTTAAAGCCTGTGAAGCCTGAGACAAGAATTGAACAACCACTGGAACCTGACATTATCGAAGGAGAACCTGAGTATGAGGTTAAGGACATCTTGGACTCTGAAATGGTGTGGTCAAAACTGTACTACTTGATCAACTGGAAGGGTTATGGACCTCAAGATCGCACTTGGGAGCCTGTTGAGTTTATCCATGCGCCACGACTAATCAGGCGGTTTCATCGCAATAATCCCACCAATCATTGACCAGGGAAAAGATCGCCTGTGAGAGAGGGCTTGGGGGGAAGTGCTGTCATGGCCACTAGTCAAGGGGCCAGTCCTTCCTCATCCCCAAGGTCCCTTTGGACCATTCCTGGCGGCTCTGGCGCCAGGTTCATTTTAATGTGTGCTTTGCACACTCTATGCCAATGGCGTGTAAAGCTTGGCTGGGCATGGCCATAGAACAGAACTGGAAGGCACGTGCCACAGTCCCAAAGAAGGGCAAAGTGTAGTCAGTAGGTGGGGCTAAAGGGAGGGGCCAGAGCCAGCCTATTAAAGGCCAGCCCATCCACGTGCATTCGCTTCGCGTTATTCTGCTTTCAGCAGCGTAGCGCTCTCCGCTGTGCTCACCTGCACATCACTGGATTCATGCAGCCCCATCCTGAAGATATTCCTGAGAGCGCTCCTTACCTGCAGTCTACTGCTACATCGCAGAGCGCGCTCCTTACGTGTTGCCAGCAGCTACATCGCTGAGCGTGCTCCTTACATGCTGCCAGTCGCTACATCGCTGAGCGCGCTCCTAACCTGCCGCCAACCGCTACATCGTTGGGAGTGCATCTTACCTGCAGCCAGCCGCTGCATTGCTGAGCGTGCATCTTACCCACTGCCAGCCGCTACATCGCTGAGAGCGCTTCTTACCTGCAACTCATCGCGGCTGGAACCAGACTCTTCCTCTTACCTGCATTCCATCATGGTCGGAACCGAAGTCTTCTTTCTCACCGGCATTCCATCACGGTCAGAGTCGGAGTCTTCATCCTGAAACCGCGAATCTTCATCGAGAATCCGGATGCCATTCTTCATAGTCGGCCTGCACCTGCGAGGAAATAAGAACACAACAGGTTAGAACTCATATGCATATCGAACGCACGACTGCATCATACAAGAGACTAGAGTTTCCTTATAAAGACCAAGTTACCTGTCACTGATGAAACTCCATCAGCCTCTAAAGTCTTCTGGACTCTCTTCAGTCCTGATTTTCTTCTCCGTACCTATGGCAATGGAATGAGACATTACAAGAATTATTTTTAGACGAAATACAGACAGTCTAATCGAACAATAGTCATAACAATAGACTTACCTTCTAAGTGGATTAGTCGCAGCTGGTCTGGATCAACACTCCCATGGACCAGTGAAGCAACTCGGTCCATTCTACGTGCCCCTGCTAGGATAAGCAAGACGGATAGCTCAACATTACAAAACTACAGGTGAGCTTATATGGGAAAGCGCTTGCACACAGTACTTTGGCACGAAAGGGTTGGGGGAAGTCACAATATTCCCACTCCATTTTCATTGCCTCTCCTCTCCACCCAGGAGCAACACCCATCTCCCTAGCCACAGGTCCAACCACTATTTGGAGGGGAAGGCGATTCCGAGGAGTCAAGTCAAGGGAGGACTCCAACCTCGCCCCAACGCCCCCGCAGAGACCAGGCGAGCGTAACAGGCTCTCTTCTGAAGATGTCCTTAGGAGGTGGAAGTTTCCTCTCTGGAAAAACATGATCAAGTGAAGCTTCAACGCTTTCAAGCATTTCGACATCTGAAATTTCGTCATCTTTCGAGCCCACTTTTGAGCTCTGTTTCATGAAGAAATTTACCAAGGGGTTGGTCTCAATTGAGCCTTAATGACTAGTCATCGGCTCCACCTTCTTGTGACTTAACCCCCCGTAGTAGGGGTTCCTCTGAAGTTTCCTAGTTTATGTTTTTTTAAGTCTTGTCTGTGTTATTGCTTTAAACTGCAAAGTTATTTTTGATTTTTTTTTGCCGCTTCGGGCATTCTGTAGTGTTGGAGGGCTGTTGGTTGTCTTTGGGGGCCACTTCATCTTTGTTTGTGCATAAAGTATCATGCAGTCCTGGATATGCTACTTTCCACGCCGATGCTTTATGTTTTATGCCTGGCAGGAGGTCCGTCTCTGGCAAACGTATGTCGCTGTGGGCTAGGACTTGGTCTGGCGTGATCACGCACTCCGTGTCAACTGGATCATCTGACCCCAAGCCTGATCCTATACCCCCTCATTCCATTGAATCCAGACAAGCTGCTTGATCACCCTCTTGTGTAGAATCCAGCAAGCTTCTCAGGTCCTCATTTTGGCTTTGAGGGTGAATTTCAATTTGAAGTTTCCAATTTTGCTTTGAACCCGTGTCAGGCCTCGAGTTGGTTGGATCGTTTATGGGTTCTGTCGGGGTTGTCGGTGGGTATTCCTCATTTGGTTCGTTATGCAGGGATTCCTTCTTATTGCAGATGGTTGAGTTGCCCCCCTCATCTTGCATGGCTGGCGAGTAGGTTAAATCAAATGTTGCTGATTCTTGGGTTAACAGCTCCTCCTTCACCCCCTGTCAGCCCTTATCTTGTCCTGCGGCAGGATACACAAGCATCTTCTCTGTCCATCCAGGCTTTTTCTCCAGCTGAGTAGTCTGGATATAGTCGTCTTGACATGGAAACAACTGTCTTGTTCTCCATCACAGTGTTGCTCAACTCCTTTGGATTAATCCTTAGTACATGCTGCAAGATTTTGAGGCATTTTGCATTAGATGCTGGCACCTCTTACAAAATGAAACTTTTTACTTTATTCATGGCATAGGGGATGAGAGAGCAGACATAGCCATTATCATCAGATGCTCTTTCTCCCACCTTCTTCATGTGTTGATACCACATAATATTCCCCAGGAGAGCTGAATTATCTAGATAGGTATTTCTCCCTTGGTTATCTTCCTCGGCATCCCTTGTGTGTCGTCTAACATACCCATAGAGCTCAAAGAAATTATTGTTGTTTGTACTCGCAGTAGGGAAAATCATAGGAGCTCTTTCTTCAACGGGACTGTTAGGACAATAGAGACTGTGAAATGTAAGGTACAAGAAAATAAAGAGAATATACATACATATTTATATTACGCATAGAAGTCTGGAGAACCATGTGTTGTGCCATCCTAACTCTTGCTGAGATACTGCTCTCTCGATAACCACATTTCCCTCCTCAGGGAGTCTTCTTATCATTAGGCAGTTCTTAGGATCTTGTAAAAAAAAGTATGAATATTGACATCCCTTCTGATAAGAGCAGCATAAGACTGAAGTATAAACACAAAAATATCCACCACAAGATGATGTGTGTCACTGTCGGCAGGTATCATGTATTTTTACCAATTTTAGAACAAATATTTTCCATGAAATGAATCTGGATCCCTTTTCCCATTTCTAATCAAAAACTGACATTTAGGCATGATGTCAGTGCAACATTTATGTCTTTAAAAATATTTCTAAACATTTGTTTCATTTTCTGAAATTCCTCTGCAAGTCGTTTGCACTTCCTGATCAAATATATAAGGATTGTCCATTGAATTCCAGTACAAAGAAAATATGTGCTAATCAATGCTGCTTTATCGTCCTTTGTTTTGGTCATGAATTGGGTCAAGTACACATGGACATTCTTCTTATTGTTTTGCTTCTAGTTCAGCAACCGTTGGAGGGGGTCTTGCCTTTAGAAATCTTGACATCACTCAAATGCAGCCAAGCTCATCTTCCCGATACCTTAACTGCAGAAGGGGAGACTTCCTCAACAACAAAGGGGCCATTGAAACCTAGGTTTGTGCCAACGTCGAGTGAAGTTCTTTATCAAAATTAGGTCCCCAACATATCATATTGCCAATGGCAGTAGTTCACTTGGATTGATCACTGGATCGTCCTCTTCAGTTTCCTTAGACCTCTCCCCTGATGCTTGACTTGATCCGAAATGAAATAAATACTGATAGTCATACATGTCAAATAATTGTGCCTTTCATCACCTAGAGTCTTTGCTACACTCTGGGCATCACTCCTTAGCCTAGATGGAGACATAAGAGGCATTCTCATATTACGCCCTGTCACTAATTAATGCAGGGTAAGGTGGTGGTCCGAACCTTGCTAATTCCAAAGAGAATATAAGGCTGGGGGTAGGCAACATAGCCATCCCTTCTTTATTGTCAATTTGATGTTGCTGATCCTCTCTTTGAGGATGTCGTTGAGTCTCTCACATGTCCCGTTCTCTTGTGGGTGATACGCAGAAGAAAACTTGTACTATATACTTAACAGAAGCCCTATTTATTTGAATAATTAATTGGCAAAATGTGGCCATTATCGGATCTTAGTACTTTGCACACACCCCACCTTGGGAAAATTTCATGCACTAAAAACTTTGCTGCTCAAGTGAAATCAGGATGTGCACATGGACCGGCTTCGATTCACCTAGAGAAGGGACACACTACCACTAATAGATACCTATATCCATTACATAGTCGATATGTAAATGCTGAAATGGCCCATTCGGTCAAGGAATTACTCCTCTGATTGTTCTCAGTTTGTGCCCAGCAGTAAAACTTTGACACACGTTGTAATTCACCATGAACTGTGCAATGTGTTCCAGTAAATTGGGGACAAACGAGTCTTCTGGAATAGTGCCAGCAAGACTTTCTCTGGTTATACACATTTGTTCAAGTTCGACTTTCAATAATGCTGTTGACATTACTGTCTTTCAAGTGCTTTCCTGTCACCACAAAGCTTTTTTGTGGGATAAAGAACAGCCCCTTTGCTTCCATAGTTCTTGCTATTCGTGTGGGGCTCATCCCTGAATCTCTAGTAATTGAGTTATTAACATCATATCAAACCCTTCTCATACTAAAGTGGTTCTAGTTAAACCTTCTTTAACATCTTCAGTATCGAAATTTGAAATATCTGTGGAATATGCAACTCTTTTGGCTTCTATGTCTACGGCTTTGTTTCTGCGAGAGATAAAGTCTGTTCGTTTAGTATGGGCTGCGCATTTTATGACCAGTATGGCGACTGGGAGCTGTAGTGCCTTGATGAGCTTGTCCAATAAGAATGCATGCTGTACTGGAGAGCCGTCTCCATCAAGATAGCCCCTCCTTTTCCAACGTAACAGCCCTGCATGTATGGCTAACCTCACATAGATGGAGTCACTGTACACTGGGCCTTATTACAGGTTGGGCGGTTCGGAATTAACAGTGGTGGTAAACCCGCCATCACTGTTAATTCCGGACCGCCCGATCCCGACTCCTGCAGGCGGGAGGTGATGTTCCCACCAGGTCTGACCTGGCAGGTTTAACACCGCCCACCTGCAGGCAGACGTGGAAACACCAGCACCAGCACCATCACGAGATGGTGCTGGTGTTTCCACTTCCCCATTCCCATTGAGTCCTATAGGACTCAATGGGAATGGGGATTAACCGAATTGCCCTGGTATTTCCGGGAGTCACTGAGGCGGAATGGTTTTACGAGTCCCGCGGTAACCAGGGGGTTTTACCACCTCGGTTACCACCGGACTCGTAATGAGGCCCACTGTCACTTCCTGTCCTTCATGTTTCTCGAGCGTTACAATAAGCGCTACTAATTCTGCTGTTTGCGCTGAAAAGTGAGACGGTAGTCTTGCATTCGCCTCTACTCAAAATTCATAATTTAATCTGTGCCTTACTACTATGGAGCTTGAATGCCTCTCCCCACTAGTATGGTCAATTTTGGAAGAACCATTAATAATAAGAATTTCCCCGCCCCCTGCCAAAGCATTTTCCTCCACACGGAGTGTGTCATCATAGAATTCAACATAGTTTGCACAGTCATGCACATGATCACTTTCTTCTACAGGTTCGGCTACAAACGTAGCTGGATTCAATATTTTACATCTTACAATTTTAATCGCTGGATTGGAACTCATCACTTCATAAGCAGAAGCTCTTTGGGATGTTAACGCACCCTTGGGTTTCTCTAAAATGGCAAATAAGGCATGCTCCATGTAAAGAGTCATGGAACAGCCCATGACAATACTTGTAAACTTCTCAATTGCAAATGAGGCAGCCGCCAAAGATTGTTCGCACGGGAAATATCCTCTCATAACTGTATCTAAAATCCCACTTTAATACGACAAAGGTTTGTACCGCAGTATTGTCCTTTGTGTGAGCACTGCTGTCATGACTGCCCCATTTGTGTGCGAGAATAGATTCCTTGCCATAGTTGCAGATCCCTAAAATCGGAGCTGTACAAATTGCTCTTCTCAACTACTCAAATCCTTCCTCCATTTCTTCAGTCTATTCGATCTTTTTCTTACCAACATGTGCCTTATTTAACGCTTGCAAAAGTGGCTTGGTACATGTGCTGTAATCAAACACCTAGGCTCTGCAGTAATTGCACAAGCCCAGAAACTGCATCGACTGGTTTCAGTGTTTTCATAATTGCCTCAGCCCTTTAAGGTGTCACTTTCTTTCCTTCATGTGAAATCAACTGACCTATGAACAACACCTCTTCCTGGCAATACTGTAATTTCTCCTTGTCCACCTTATATCCTTTGACTGCTATAATAGTAATTTGTTGGACAGACTCTTGCCTACAGTCATCCTCTGTTACAATAAAAAAGAATATGTGGTTCCTAGTGTTTGCATCGACAGTCGAAGCATTGACAAACCACATCATTGACACCAAAGCATCTAAACAAAAAACATTGAATGCATTTTTTATGGGGGGGTTTCCCCCAACCCCTCTTTTCAATGGTTTAAAACACATTTTTGCTAAACTAAACCCTTTACCATTGAAAGAAAATGCATTCAATGTTTTTTTTCAATGCTTTATTTTCAGTGGTATGGTTTGTCGATGCTTTGTTTTAGATGCAATGGCCGGATACCCGTTATGTCATCTACGTACTGTATCACAGCACTCTTAAGATCGATAGTTCCTAGATCCATATGTAGGGTCCAGATAAAGATTGATGGGGAGTCACAGTATGCTTGAGGAAGACAAGTTTGTTTTAGTCTTTTTTGTCTAAACCTAAACAAAGTCAGGTCCTGTGAGTCCTTATGCATTTTTCAAATCGATCACCGGGAAATACTGAGCTTTGACTGGGATGCTGTACAATATTGTTGCAGGATGAGGAACTAAAGGAAACTCTTCCTCTACAATCTGGTTAAGAGGTTGCAAATCATGTATAAATCTCCATGACGCCCTTTAGATTACTTAATCGGATACACCATGGTATTGCACGATGACTGCGTTGGCACTAGGATCCACTGATTCATCAGTGCTGAAATAGTTTGGAATATACCTTCATCAGCTTCTCGGACGTGGGGTGTGGTTTAGTTCAGGGTAAAATTGCTCCTGATCTAAGCTTTATCTTAACCTCCCGCACTCCCTTCAATAGACCCACGTCATAGGGACATGGGGTCCATAGGACACTTGGTATTTTTCTAGATCCTCCTTAAAAATGCTAGTCGTTGCAACGTTATCGCCATTATCTGTAGGATTTCTCTCTTCTCAATCTTTATCCAGTATTTAATGCTCATAAAGTACACCACTTCATCATCGATACATTCATCTCTGTACATATATTCATTTGTTATGTCAATCAATCTGTACCCCTCTTCAAGAGCTATCACTGTTCTCCATGATCTTCCTTTGTCATCTACCCCTTCAAGCATTGCTATCTCGCCTGGAACTATAGCTGCTTCCATCTCTATAGGGATAGTCTGCCCATCTTCTTCATCCATAGGTATTCATGGTCTAAATAAAAATTCATTAGGTATCCTCATAATCTTTCCTACCAGACCAGGTAGCCAAGTCAGCAAAATGCTTACTCGATATAAAAAGACTCCTGTATCTACCGGGATGCCTTGCAGAGCCATTTGCCCTATGAATGCTAGAATGAACTCTCCCACATTTAAATAGTGTATTTCTGGAGAGGAGCACACTATTTCTTGATCAGTAAATTAAATTGTCATGTTAAGTTTTGTCATTAAATCTCTTCCCAAAATGTTAACTGGTGTCTGTCATGAATATAACAAAGGAACAAGCATGTCACATTCCCCTATGGAGACCGGTAATTTATCAGTAAAAGGAACTAAATTTGTAACTCCAGAGAACCCTTGAGCATTCCTGGCAATACCTGACATTGGGTATATCCCTCGTGTAAACACGAACGAGTTGCCCCAGTGTCTACAAGAAAAGAAAAGGATGTTCTCCCTATTGTCACATTGAGTCTTGGTTCCTCTTGGGGGGTCTGCTGTCACAGATAGTACTGAACACATCAAGACACCCTGTGAGCTGTCCTATAGAGGGTACAAGCTCATTCCCGTCCCTGTGAAAGGATTTCCTCCTACCTCAGTGACACCTCCTATTCTGGTGGTCAATAATTGCCCTGTGTTTGCATATTGTTCTTTCTGCATAGGTGCTTGTTGCGACTGTCCTTGTGCTGGGTGCAATTGCACTTGTCCCTGCTGGTGTGCCTGCTGTACTTGTAGTGCCTTTGCCTGATAGGATGTGTGATTCTGGGCCAAGCCCTCTCTTGTTTGTGTGCTGTATAGCGGTGGATAAGCTGTCTCCCCTCTTGAAAATTGGCCATTGGGAACACTCCCTCGGCTCCTGTGCATACGCACAATATGCCCTTTTATTCCACAATTCCAACACACTGGGGGTGGCCCTCTGGCAAACCCTCCTTGGTTAAATCCTGCCTGCACACTCTGGCTCTCATTCTGAGTATTTTGAAATCCACCTTGGTTGTTCTGAAATCCGCCTCCTCTTTCCCTAAAACCCATACCTCTGCCTCGTGGCGCAAACCCATGCTCACCTTGATCAATCAGGCGTGAATTATTCACCTGCGATGTACCTATTGCTACCTGCATTCCCAGTCCTTCTCCACTTATCAATACCGCGCCATCTATGGATAATTTTGACAATTTCTTCTGAATTCATTTGGCTTCTTCGATTTTTCTATTTTCATCCTTCTTTTTATTTTTCTCTTGTAAAACCAACAGTGGTGTACTATAGTCAACTGTATCTCAGCCCATGACTTCGCTTTCATCCCCACTTGTTTTTTCATCTGTCTCTGTACTGGTTCTGGTAATCCCTGACACAGAATATGACAAAATAAGGCCACAGTTTTTTCCAATGGCCCGCAAGTTTCAACCTGCCATTGCTCCTGAATATCCTGAATGTAAGCAATAGAGTCTTCGGGCCTCATTACGACCCAGGCGGTAAGTTACCGCCTGGGTCGTACCTTTACCACCATGGCGTAAACTACGTTTACGCCATGGTGGTTGGCGGACTTACCGCCCCATTCCGAGGTTGGCGGGGCGGTAAGTCCCCAATCCCCATTTACCCTTCCCCATTCCCATTTTTGCCCCATAGGGCATAATGGGAGTGGGGAAGGCGTTAATTACGCCACCGTAAATTACGGTGGCGCAATTAACATCAAGGTCCCTTAGCGCCATGGATTTTAACACCTGCTAAAAGCAGGTGTTAAAACCTCCATGGCGCTAAGGGACCTCGCAATCAGGCGGTAAGGGTCGGCGCTGTTTACGCCGCCGTAAACCCCTTACCGCCTGAGTCGTAATGAGGCCCTTCATCTTCTTTAATTTTTTGTGTCATAATTGCACCCATATCCGATGTGTCAGGATACTGTACCCTGAGAGCCCTCCAAACATCTGCCGTACAATTATTCAATGTTGCTGCGACATGCACTGTGTTTTTTGCAGTCACACTTGAAAACCAGGCTCTCCTCCATATGTCATCTGCCCTCTGCCCAAGAATGGCTGCTAGGAGACCTTTTGTGTCTCCTATGCCAAGCGTATTTCTTCGTGTCATTTCTTCCAGTTCGTATATCCATTTCCCGGCTCATATTCATTTCCCAGCCCCCGAAGTCAAACTAGGGAGATTACATTTTAAGTTATCCTTATCCATCTGTGGCCATGGAATGGATTGCGGTCTTGCTCCCCCCTTCTCTAGCAGGGGGAAGTGTGTGAATCCCATCCCCTAGTCCTATCCCACTATTAGTATATCTATGGCAGGGGTAATCATCCCTATCCGCCTTCTTGCTGGTAGCAACTTTACTCTACTTACATATGGTGGAGACTCTCCCTTCTCACTATGTGATCGTCTTTGGTGGAACTCAGGATTTGCTATGGGATCTGGCACTCTTTCTTTAGGATGTTCCAGATCTGACCATCTTACTTCTTTATACATCTTTTGACCTTCCAGGGGGGTGAACGCACCCTCTCCTTCTGCCTCACGACCTGACTTTCTTTCCTCGTCTGACATTTCTAGACCCCAACTAGTGTGACTTTCATCCACCTCGCCTCTATCTAGATTTAGGGCCTCATTACGAGTCCGGTGGTAACCGAGGTGGTAAAACCGCCTGGTTACCGCCAGACTCGTAATACCATTCCGCCTCCGTGATTTCCGGAATTACCGGGGCATTACAACCCCGGTTTTCCGGGAATCACGGAGGCGGAATGGTGTAAATTGTAACGCTCACCTGATTCCCACGGAGGCGCAGGTCTGGCTTCGAGTGCTGATGCTTCTTCAATGGTGAAGCGCAGGACTCTGAAGATGGACAGGAAGGGCCCTCTACTCTGGCTTCTCCGGCTCGCAGGAATATTCCCCTGTGCGTGAACAGGGAGTATTGCCTACTGACTGAGTTATGCTCAAGCCTCCCACTCTCTTCCAACCCTCCACGATACCCTTCCACGATTCCCCATGAAGTCTAACCTTAGGGTCAGGAAGGATGAGCTCTCCATCCTGCTTCTGATGCAGGGGCACGTTGAAACCCAGTTACTTCACTGGATTGAGGATTGATGGGAGTTCAGGTAAGCTTGACTATTCAGGTAAGGCTCTGTAAAAGTTCTGTTGCAAGTTCAAAAGTCCAAGCTTAATAATAATGTTCATTGTCTTTTTGCAGCAAGCGCTAATGCTTATGTCTTTTTTCCCCATAGGGGCCGGGGTCCGGAAAATGCCTGGAAGCGGCAAGACCCGAAATGAAATGGGAATGACCCAACAAGTAAGTCTTATTCCCTTCCTTCTCTCACCTCTTATTCTTGTCTTTTTCTCTAGGCTCTGGGAAGTGGCTGTGTATCCGGATGATCGCTGCTGAAGATGGAGGAACCCAGGAAAGGTGAGTGAAATGCAGCGCTGCAGCGATCGTAACAAAATGCTTTTAAAAATAATGTCTTTCCTTTCAGGATTGTCGGTGATGTCTCCGTGGTGCAGATTTAGCTGGTAAGGTCTCTTGTCTCCCTTTGCAGGTGACCCAGGATGCTGACAGGCGTGGCTGAAGTCCAGATGCAGGAGCTGACACGGTGAGCGTCCAGCTGCGAGGAGCAGAACAACGCAAAGCGTCAGTTGCTGATCGGGTGTGGTTTAAATAGCTTTGGAAGAAGTCCCAAATGTGTATCCTTCCTCCGATCAGGTATGTATCCTTCCCCGACCACACCCGGGTGGAATGTAGTCCCACAGGTAAAGTAGTTCCATTCAGGCCTCAAGAGGGCCTGGATGTGGCAGCATGGTCTGCATCAGGTAAGTGCACATTAAAACACTTGAACACATGTCTAGCTTTATGAGCCTGGCGCCGAAGGCGCCAGGACAGAGGTCCAACATGAGCCTGGCGCCTAAGGCACCAGGACTGCGTCCAAAGGGCCCCAGCTTGGGCCCGCTGGCACTCCCCTGGGGGAAATGATGCCTGCCTCTGGGGTTGCTGGGTCGGACATGGCTCCTTGGAGGTAGGCATCATGACATAAATCCCCATTCCCATTGAGTCCTATGGGACTCAATGGGAATGGGGATCATGGAAACACTGGCAGCATCTCGTAATGCTGCCGGTGTTTCCTCGTCCGCCTGCAGGCGGGCGGTGTTAAACCCGCCAGGTCAAACCTGGCGGGAACATCACCTCCCGTCTGCAGGAGTCGGGATCAGGCGGTCCAGAAACAACGGTGGCGGCGGGTTTACCGCCACCGTTATTTCCGGACCGCCTGATTTGTAATGAGGCCCTTAGTCTGCTTAAAGACAGTGCTCGCCGTTCATCACTAAACATTTTTCCTCTTCAATTCGTAGTACCATACTCTCTATCTCATCTTAATTGCTGATAGACCTTATCGATCCTTTCTCCAATTCCTTCTGCATCATATCTTTCTTCTTCTAGTGGTAATCTAGGTGTTTCTGGTGTTATCTTCTTTATTGGGAGAATCTCTTTTACTCTATCCCACTGTATTTCTGCACTCTGCCTCATTTGTCCCTTGAGGATGAGACTGGCATCCAGACCTCGCTGCTTCCTACTCTGCACTATTTCTTGATCTACTTCCCTTCGCCTTCTCTGTAACCTTTTGTCCTTCAATCTTTGTGCTTCTTCCTGCTCTCTCGTTCTTTCCTTGCTGTCCCTTTCTTCTTTCGCTCTTTGTCTACTGTCACACTTTCTTTGTTCCTCTGCCTGTTTTTTGTCCTTTCTTCTTGTTCCCTGTATATCTGTTCCTGTCGATCCCTGCTTTTCCTTCCTTGCTCATCCTTTGTCATGATGCCCGCTCCCGGGGAGCCGGTTCAAGCCCTGCGTCCCCGAAAGCGGACATCCAGTCCCCAAGGAAGGACCCAGCAACCCCATATAGGGGCCCTTTGGACAGTGTCCTGGCGCCTATGGCGCCAGGCTCATAAAAGACATCAGTCCTGGCGCCATAGGCGCCAGGCTCATTATGGGAGTGCTTGGGTGCACTTACCTGATGCAGACCATGCTGCAGGATCCCGGCCTCCTTGAGGCCTGAAAGGAACTACTTTACCTGTGGGACTAATTTACCATCCGGGCATGGTCAGGGAAGGATACATACCTGATTGGAGGAAGGATACATACCTGGAACTTCTTCCAAGGCTATTTAAACCCCACCCGAACAGCCACACGTGCTTCGCGTTGTTCTGCATCTAGCAGCTGGACGCTCACCGTGTCTGCTCCCGCATCCTGACTTCTGCCACGCCTGCCAGCATCCTGGATCACCTGCAAAGGAAGAGAAGAAGAGAACAGAAGAAGGAAAAGTCCTTACCTGCTAAATCCGCATCCCGGAGACATCTCGCCGACAATCCTGAAAAGGAAGACTTTTATTTAAAAGCTCATGGCGTCGATCGCTGCAGCGCCGCATTCCACTCACCTTTACAGGGCGCCTCCATGTTCAGCAGCGATCATCCGGATTCGCAGTCACGCCCCAGCGCCTAGGGAGAAAAAAACAAGAACAAAAGGTGAGAGAGAGAAGGGAATAAGGAAAGCTAAATCTCCATGTTAAGACTTACCTGTTGATTCATTCCCTCTTCATTTCGGGTCCGCGCCGCATCCTAGCATTTCCGGACCCCGGCCCCTAAGGGGAAAAAGAGACATCAGCGTTAATGAGCGAATGAAAAGACATTACCAAAAAACGCTCATTAAAGACTTACCTGATTTCTACAAGGATTTCACCTCTCATCTCGGGTCGGTGCCTGTTCCCCGGCATTCCGTACCCCGGCCCCTATGGGGAAAAAGACATTAGCATTAGTACATTAATGCATGGACACAAGGGGAACCTCTCATCAAAAAAACTTACCTGGAAGCCAAGCAAGTTTGGTTCTCACCAATCCGAAAATCCAGTGAAGTAACTGGATACCAACGCGCCCCTGCATCAGAAGCAGGATGGAGAGCTCGTCCTTCCAGACCCTAAGGTGAGACGCTACGGGGAATCACAGGAGGGTTTCGAGGAGGGTGAGAGGGGAAAGTGGGAGGCCGATTGCATTACCCCGCAGACAGTTAATCCCCTATTTTTGCCTACAGAAGGATACTTCTGCGAGCCAGACAAGCCAGATTTGGGGGTCCGGTCCAGTCCGTCTTCCGAACCCTGCGCATCACCTTAGAAGAGGTCACAGCAGCGCGAACCAGGCCAGCACCTCCGTGGGAGTCAGGTGAGCGTTACATCCTTCCTCAATCTATTTTCTCATTCCCTGTCCTCCTTCTCTTGCTCGTCCTTATCTTCTCTTTACCTCACTTCCTCAATGCTTTTCCTATCTATCCTCGCATCCAATCGTTCTGTATGAGCGTTACCTCACCAGCCCTATCTTTTTCTCCCTTCCATCGCTTAATTTCTCGATCTATGTCACCTCTTTCTTCCTTATCTCGTATAAACTTACAAGAATCTTCCTTTCTTTTACTTGATTCTGGACTATCGTCATTACTGTGAGCGGGGAGTTCATATGTTGGGTTACTATACCCCACCACTGCCTTCAACTCATTTAAAGAATAAACTCCTATCTCTTTTAGATTTACAGTTTTACTTTTGCGCAAGGTAAGAAGAGCTGAGGGCTCAACACCCTCTCCTTTCTGCTGATTATGCATCCACTCGTCCAGTTACGGGTCCTTTTTTTTTACCTCTTGGCACATCTTCCAAAGTTCTAAAATTGACAGTGTTTTTTCTCTAATTTCCTTTTTTGTGTTGTCAGTGTGCTCGTATGGGGTCATGTGTTGCAATATTACTTTTGACAATGATCCACCTTGTGGCCATGGCATTGTTAAATGGTAATTATATAGTGCCTCCTTAGTATTTATATTGGCCTAAGCCTACTCGCGCTACACTGAAAAACACGTTGCAAAATTCCGATTTTGAGTTAACTTCGCCGCCATTTTGATTTCTACTCGTGTGTTCTTCGTTCTAAAATGGTGGACTATGTTTTCAGCTTGCAACCAAGCCTTTCCGACCTTTGAGTTCTGTTAATGTTTAGGCTGTCTGATAGCCAACTGTTTAGACTGAGCAATGAGACCTTGTTCTTCAGATGAACTGTTGTTTAAGTGTTGTCTGCGCTCACAAGACTCATCCTTGTATAAATGTTGGGGCAATGAAGAACAAACCTTGAGCGTTTGCATTGGTCGAACTGTATTGACCGCGGGATCCGAGAACATACATCACCATTGTGCCTTCATGGAAATGCAAACCTATGTAATCCTTTACATAATATTGTATAATCTGTATGTGAACTAGGCACAAACTCTAGACCACGAATTATTAACATAAAGAGAGGCTGGACAATATTACACGAATTGTATAAAAGCATGAATGTTTAAATGTTCAGCACTCTCTCACCTCTCCTTGTCGGCTGGTACACATCGCGAGGTGTTAGGAGCCAGATAGCTATCTGTTTTGCTTTGAAAACTGTACAGTAATAAAAGATCTGTGAATCTTTTCAGCCCGCGATCGGTTTATTTCCTTTGTGGTACTCAGCCTCGATATTTCTTTGTTCTTTCAGATGGCGCCCGAATAGGGACCCTCAAGATTGATGCCACCTCTTTGAAGAGTCGACATGGCTATCGGACCGGGATTGGAGGGTGAAAAAGGGGGCCCCTTCTTGGATGAGACACGACACCTCAACAGTACTGCACAATCCGATCCCTGGACGGTGAGCTTGCGGTCCGAGACGGCATCTTGATGAGGGTCCATATTTTGAGGCGGGCAGTTTTGCCGAAATCACCAAACACGAGGGTCCTTTGTTGTCCTTTGTAATCCGATCAGACCTCCCTTTGTCATATGAATCAGGTGAGTCGTGCCCCGATTCCTAAGTATCCTGATATTTGGTTGTGGTATTGTACTTGCGAGCACAATGGTGCCAGGTAACACCAGTAATCTGATATGCCTGGCAAATTGTCTGCATGTTTCAGGGTGTTATTCCGCAGAGACAGACAATCTTTGGAACTTGGCCATCCGGCACCACAGGAGGGGTCGCCAGCATGTACTATGTACTGTAAGTATGGCATTGGTAGTATAGTATTCAATGATATTTGGCACAGACAAACTAGACATGCTTCCGAACTTCAGTGGCCAATCAACAGTAGTTTTGAGATTGCCTGAATAGAGTATTTAGAATCCATATTGTTAAAGAAAAAAGCTAGACCTGCAGCATTTGATAGAATACAAAATTGGAAAAAGGAAGGTATGCAGCAACCTAAGAGTAAAGAGAAACATGCACGTCGTCACATGTCAAACTCAGAAAAGGCATTATTGTATGATCAACAAAAACAGTCAGAGTCCGTTTGAAACATGGGTAGGGCTTTTCAACTTGGTATACAGAAAATATATCTGTCTAAAGATTTTCATGTCTCAGACGAACTAATTGATAAACAATTAAATGAACGTTGGCCTAGTGCCCCTGCACCACCTCCTTATGTACCTATTCCTGCTGTCTTACCCTTTCCTACTGTCGTTCCTCCTCCCATAGCAATTCCTGTTCTTCCTGTTGCTCCTCCGCCACCAGTTATTGCTCCGCTTCCTGTTGTTGTTCCTCTGCCTGTAGCTCCACCTTTACCGACTGTTACTGTTCTAGTAGATCCATCTTTGGTGCCAGTGATAGTGTCTAAAGTTGTAACTCGGAACACAGTTTCCAAAGAGACAAGGTGAAATTTGAATGCATGGGCTAAGCAATGTAGAGAAATGTGAACAATCTACTGTTTTAGCTACACTCTCTAATCTAGAAAGTATTCCTGATCAAATTGTCTTTATTGAAGGAATGGGGATACATTTGGCTGTAATGTGGAATAGATTGACGGACACAGAAGTCTCACAAGGGTTGAGGGATATAAATGTTTTAGCTTATTCAAGGGATACTGCGGAGAAAGTACATGAGCATGTCGAGATAATTTTTGAGTTTAGAAGGGAGTTAGAATGGTTGCAGAATGATGAAATAGATGGTGATAGTTTGGAAGCTTTTTACGTACAGAAACAATTCCTTCCTCCTTGTAAATCAACGAGTGTAGAAACGCGAATTTGCACAAGGGAGGCGCTTAGGTGGATTTCAGGTATGTCGATATCTCCCGTAGAAGTATATGATACGTATTGTCAGTATACTCCAGAAATGCAGAGGAAAGTGTTACAGGTAATGGTAGAATACTTGCAGGATGAATGTATAAAGAAAAAGATTTGTTGTCCCGCAGAATTATTGAATATCTATAAGAGAGATTTTGCGTCTGATACTACTTCCACCACTTTGGCGCTCGATTTGGCTCTGTTGCTTAGTAAACTTTCGGAGTGGCCTACTTCTTAGTTGCCTATGAGAGAGGTTCTTCCAACATTTGTTCCCAAAGTTGAGATTCCGGCTAATGTTGCAACGGGTGCAGCAGCCTATGATATTACAGCTCACTACGTTTCAGTTTGTTCACGTCCCGTTCTCAAGACAGGAGGTGAATACCATTAGACAGTCGATTCCAGACATTAGGAAAAATCCAATAAGGTTTTACAAAGAAATAGAATCTGTCTTGCATTCGTCAGTCTTCATTCTGGATGATATAGACGTGTTGTTTACAGTGCTCCTACCTGCTGATTTCTGGAAGCAGAATAGGACTGTAGATGATCCAGCAGGTTTAGGTGACACATGGGTTAACTTGGTTAGGTTAGATGGAGAAAGGACAGCTGGTGAAAGACCACCGCAGGTGATACTGACTTTGCCAGATAGAATAGTAGCAAAATTGAAGACTTTAATTCCCGAGAGAAGGATTGTTTGGGACAAACTCACTGCTTGTACCCAAGGAAAATCTGAAGGTGCTACCGAATTCTTTAATCGGTTCGAACAAGTATTCTCAGATTTTAGCAGACAGGATTTAAGCATCGAGTCAGGGAAAAGATTGTTTGTGGACAAGTTTGTGCGTGGATTGTTGCCTGATATCCAGTCACAAATTATGACTTCGGAGAGTGCTTGGCAAGCTAAATCACAGTCCGAAGTATTGCATATGGCTCAGTATTACGAGAATAGAGTCAACAATGAGAAAGAAAGGATTGAAAAGAAAAGAGGAGATCTGAAAACCAAGGTATTATTGCAACAGATGGTCAGAGGGCCTAGAGGTGGTAGTACACAGTTTCGAGGTCAGTTCGTTCCACAAAGTAATGAGCCGTTGGGTTCTGTACACGTGAACCAATGTGCTTATTGCAGACAAGAGGGTCATTGGCGAGCACAATAGGAAGCATCTATTTTTGGTAGACGCAGGAGCACAAAAGTGCTCCATTGATCATTCACGAGTTTCAGACATTCCACTGTCAGGACAGAATAATGTTTCTGTAGGGTTTTCTGGTACACCAGTGGTTAGTCCAGTTTATCTGCCGGTATCGATTTCACTGGGTCCATTTACGGATTACTGTCTGTTTCTTCTGACAACGAACTGTGGAGAGAATTTGTTGGAGTTGAATCTGTTGAAAGAATTAAATGGAGTAATTCATTGTTCTTCGGATGGGGTGCATTTGACGATTTCACCACATCAATTTTCTGCCTCACAGTTTTTGACTAGACCTTTGCCGCCAGAATTTAGTGAAGTTCCGGTGTGTTTATGGGTGATTGACGACAATGATGTTGGTATTTTGCAATTTGAGCCTGTTAAAATTGTTTTGAAACCAGGAGTTAAGTTGCCACGAATTCCACAATATAAGATTTCAGTTGATGGTGAGCAAGTTTTGAAATGTATAGTCTCTGATTTTGTACATCGTGGAATAATTCAAGAAATTGCAGGAAGTTTGTGCAATAGCCCGATTTTACTGGTTTATAAGAAAGGGGATAATTCGATTCCTTTCCGTTTCATTATCGATTTACGCGCTATCAGTAAGATTGTTGCTCCAAAATTTCCAATTGTACCTGATGTAACAACAATACTAACAATGATTCCAGCTTCTGCTACTCATGTCAGTGTGGTGGATCTTAAGAATGCCTTCTTTAGCATTCCCATAGACATGGATAGTAGATATCTGTTCGCATTCACCCTAGGGGGACCCTCGTTTACATTCACCCGTGCACCACAAGGGTACACGGAGAGTCTGAGCATTTATAATAGGGCTTTGAAAGAGCAGCTTGATACACTTGAGTTGCCTTCTACTTGTACATTGCTACAGTACGTCGATGACCTTCTCTTAGCTACAGACTCAGAAAGTGCTTGCAAGGAAGGCACTGTGTTATTACTTATTCATCTAGCAAAGCATGGGCATAAAGCTTCATTGAAAAAGTTTCAGTATTGTCGACAGGAGGTCATCTATTTAGGCTATCTCCTGTCAAAGGAGGGAAAAAGACTGACACCTGAACAAATTAAGAGCATTTCTAGCATGTCTGTCCCAAATACACAGAAGGAAGTCAGAGCCTTGATAGGAATGGCTCTTACTGTAGACAGTGGATCCCTAATTTCTCACTAGTGATCAAACCAATGTTGGCATTGACAAAGAAGGGCATTTCTTTGCCACTACCATGGAACTTGGAACACCAGAAAGCTTTTGATCTGCTCAAGACTGCACTGTGTTCATCACCAGTTTTGGGCACACCAAATTATGATAAGGCCTTCGAGTTGTATGTGCATGAACGTGATGGATTTGCTTTGGCTGTGTTAATGCAGGAACATGGGGGGAAGAGTAGACTGTGCAGTTATTTTTCCTCCACAGTTGATCCTGTTGCATGCGCCTTGCGGAGATGTTTGAGAGCTGTCTCTGCTGCGTCTGTAAAGCAGAGCGAGGGTATGGTCCTAGGCCATACTTTAACCGTGTTGGTACCTCACTCTGTAAACGTTCTATTAAATAGAACACAAACGCAACACCTTACTTACGCATGATTAACAAGATATGAATTGATTCTATTTGCATCGCATATTCAAATTAAAAGGTGTTGTGTATTGAATCCGGCTGAATTGTTCTCTCTTCCACAAGATATTGCTTGCAGTGATGAAATGTCACATGACTGCCTTTATACCACAGAGCAAGAAACTAAAGGCAGGATTGATTTGAAAGATACACCTCAGAATGATCCACAAGGGGAGCTGTTTTGCGATGGCTCCTGCTTCAAACTTCTGGATGGTACATCCACTGCTGCTTATGCCATCACTACATTAAGCCCGATCGTGGAAACCAAGAGAAGTTTGCATAACTCCACGCAGGTCGCAGAGATTATTGCACTAAATCGAGCTTGTGAACTTTCCGAGGGGCTTAGAGTGAATATATTTACTGACAGCCAGTATGCCTTTGAGGTGGTCCACAACTTCGGTAGACTATGGGCAGAACTAAGTTTCTTGACCTCACACGGAACGAATATCCAACATGGCACCTTGATAGTTCAGCTACTCTCAGCACTAGCGCTTCCTAGCAATCATGAAGTGCGCGGCACGTCAGAAAGTAGTAGATGATGTAGGGAAAGGGAACGCTTTTGCTGACAGGATAGCTAAACAGACTGCTACTGATTTGTACTCAGAATTGAATGTCACAGAGGAAGCCACAAATACTTGTACTGTAGATGAAGGGATTGATTCGATAAAGAATATTCAAGATGATGCCACTCTAGAAAAACTTAAACTTGGGCTGAGGGCTTGGCGTAGTTGGATAAGGAAGGGTGTTGGGTAGATAATTAAAAAGGAAGATGGATGTTACCCAATGCATATGTCACCGCCATGATCACAATGGCCCATGGTCCCACTCATATATGTGCTAGAAAAATCTGCTAAATGTTAGAATCTGTCTGGGTGAATGTTAATATCTCAAAAACTGCTGAGCGTTTTGTCCAGAATTGATTGGTTTGCTTACAGCATAATGCGGGGAAGGGTACGACGACACTGAGGGGTAGTTTTGGTCCCCCCTCTGTGCCTTTTGAAGTAATTCATTTCGACTTCATCGAGATGGAATGCTGTAACAACTACAAGTATGTCTTGGTAGTCATTTGTGCCTTTAGCAAGTGGGTCGAAGCCTTCCCTGTGAAAGATGCTACAGCAATGACAACGGCGAAAACCATGCTTAAGGAATATTTTCCTAGGTTTGGTTTGTCAAGGTTCATCTGGTTGGATAATGGTCCACATTTTATCGTTGCTGTAATTTTGCAAGTATGTGCAGGATTACAGATGGATAAACGGTTCCATTCGGCTAGACACGCTCTAAGCGCTGGATTGTAGAACGCCACAATACTATCTTGAAGAATAAAATTGCCAAGGTCTGTGCTAGCACTAATTTGACATGGCCAGACACCTTACCTATAGCACAACTGTCCATGCGGTCAACCCCACAGACTAGAACTGGGCTCTCCCCATATGAAATTGTGATGGGAAGGCCAGCTAACATTTGGAGCCTGCCCAGGCCAAAACAATTGAAGGATGTAGAACATTTGCTTCTTTTTGAATACTGTGACCAGTTAACTCCAAACTTTTATTTGATTTATCAACAGGTGTGAGAAGCCCTCCCAGTTAAATACGAGGGGCCAGGTCACATAATTCGACCCGGTGACTGGGTGCTCACAAAGTCATTTGAGAGAGCATCCAGCCTTGCACCGCGTTGGAGAGGACCATTCCAGGTCTTGTTGGCCACACATACTGCTGTACGAGTAGCTGGAAAACAACATTGGATACATGCTACACACGTCAAGAGGATACCTTTCCCTTTGCCACACGACGGAGAAGAAAAGAAGAAAACTACTTGTTCTGTTTCTGATGATCAATCGGTCTTGAACAACACCAAGGGTATTTCGGAGACCCTCCCTGAGCCCGAGGGGTCTGGGGAGACTGCTGCTTTGTCTCTGAATTCTTCTTCCGATCTTCCTGCACCTTTGAACAACCTTACCTCTGTTTCACCACTTCCATCAGGAAGCAACGATACACTGTTCACAGATCAGGCAGTACCTGGAGTCTTAAGGTACAATCTGCATCCACGGCACTAGACTTACTGCACAGCATGGCTGTGCCCACAGAAAATGACTGTTGAACTCGTCCTTTGCCACTTTTGCATGAAAACATAAGTAAGTGGCTGGGGACCGGGAAAAACTATCTTCAATCAAGATCACGTGATTAGGTGATCACCAGCACACGAACTACAGTGTTTATCACAGGAACTTTTCAGGAAAGAGCTTCAACGAACAATGCCTGTCGCCATTTCTACTTGTACGGAGCAACTGATCGATTGTGTGGCTAACAAAGACAATGAACAGAAAAATACATGGTCCTTGAGGACGTATTGTTTCCTTGTAATTATGTTAACCGGTCTGACAGTAGTAATTGCTCTTGGGTTTTGGTACATTGAAGGGGTTCGTCCACTTGAAACAATTTTTATCTACTGAGAGTGTTCCCACTATGTCTACACCTTTCATGCATCTGCACACTCTATCTCCTAGGGATTCCCAACACAGACAGAGTTATTACAATAATATACTTCTGTTAATTATGAATGCAACTCCTGCGATCCTGAATAGAACTAATTGTTGGATCTGTTCGCATTTGCCACAACACAGGGTTGGGCTGGTATATTCATCCTTTGCCTCTAACTACTGCAAGCTATGCCTCTCTATGGCATTATTCTTTGGTCATTGGAACGATAGCATCTCAGGGAACTTTGATGGGACTAATTTGAATGAGTTCGAAAGGCGAGTCCTGACGCCTCTGGGATGCTCTCTTTTTGCAAATAGGAGCAAGCTTAACGTTGCTTCTATTAGGCCTTCCGATAGACTATCTAGACCTTTTCAATCGTTAATCTCTTTCAAGATGGCTCCGTAGGCAAACGCCCCCTTCCTATAGTATCAATCACAACCCCAACTCTGTTTCCTTCTGCATACAAATGAATGGTTCTCAGTCAATGGGTACTTTTGAGGGTTGTACCAATGTTGCAAACTTGACCAGTGAGGACAGACCTTATGTAGCTGATCCTGTTTATTTAATTTGCGGCAATGAAGCTTATCCGTGGCTACCTAGGGATTGGCAGGGTACTTGCTATTTGGGTATCTTGCTACCAGGGGTATATTTAGCTAGCACCTCTGAGGTCTCTGGGGATCGTCCAAGGCGGGATGAGAATAGTGATAGGTGATGGAGCAAAATCCTTTGTGCCTTTTTGGGGACAGATCATGAATTCCGTGGATATTAGGAGACTAGCGAGAGTATTGGAGAGAGCCATCAACCGGACCACCGATATACTCTACAACATGACGCTAGAACAGAAAGCAATTAGATTAGTGGCTCTACAGAACCGGATGGTGTTAGACGTCATCCTGGCTGAGCGTGGTGGAGTATGTAAATTGGTGGGATCGGCTTGTTGCGTTTTCGTACCTAATCCCTCCCCGACCATATTCAAGGCAATACAAAATCTGCACATCCTAAGTACAGAAGTGCATGTTCCCGAGGGAAACTGGGATCTTAGTACTTGGTTCTGGGACTTTTTATGGTCTTGGGGATGGAAACTTCTTTCAGTCTTAATGGTTCACCTTGGTATTTTGTTGTTCTGTTGTTTTTGCATACAATGTCTTCCTGTCATATGTTCGATGTTAGGGGGATGTTGTGCACAAACTGTAGGAACATTAGGACCAAAAATACACACACCTGAGAAGATGACTAATGTTTCTGTAATTAAGGATATTACTGTCAAAGATCTAATGGCAATTGATATATCTGATGAATGTGATTCAGGATGTATGGACATTTAAACGTGAAGTTATGAGTAAAGCACATTTGTTTTTGTATTTTGTAAGGCTCTTGGCTTATGCCAAAAGGAGGGTTTGTTAAACGGTAATTATATAGTCCCCCCTTAGTATTTATATTGGCCTAAGCCTACTCACACTACACGGAAAACCGCGTTGCAAAGTTCCGATTTTGAGTTAACTTCGCCGCCATTTTAAAATTCATCTGCCATTTTGATTTCTACTCGTGTGTTCTTCGTTCTAAAATGGTGGACTAAATTTTCAGCTAGCAACCAAGCCTTCCAACCTTTGAGTTCTCTTAATGTTTAGGCTGTCCGAGAGCCATCTGTTTAGACTGAGCAATGAGACCTTGTGCTTCAGATGAACTGTTGTTTAAGTGTTGTCTGCGCTCACAAGCCTCATCCTTGTATAAACATTGGGACAATGAAGAACAAACCTCGAGCGTTTGCATTGGTCGAACTGTATTGTAAAGGAACTTGGCACAAGGCTTACCGCAGGATCCGAGAACATACATCACCATTGTGCCTTCATGGAAATGAAAACCTATGTAATCCTTTGCATAATATTGTATAATGTGTATGTGAACTAGGCACAAACTCTAGACCACGAATAATTAAAATGAAGAGAGGCTGGACAATATTTAACAAATTGTATAAAAGCATCAATGTTTAGATGTCCAGCACTCTCTCATCCATCCTTATCGGCTGGTACACATTGCGAGGTCTTGGGAGCCAGATAGTTATCTGTTTTGCTTTGTAAAATGTACAGTAATAAAAGCTCTGTGAATCTTTTCAGCCCGTGATTGGTGTATTTCCTTTGTGGTACTTAGCCTCAATATTTCTTTGTTCTTTCAGAATGAACATTTTATCCACTGTGCCTTTTTTACCCATTCTGCACTATACTGTTTGGGCTTGGGTGCATGTTTTGGCAGTGTCTTACAAAGGTGCATGAGAGGAGTGTCTTCCATAATGACAGGTCTCAATTGACTATACTTACCAGATTGTTATTATGTCAACTCAAATTGCCACCTTTAGTGTTTTAAAATAATAAATATGAGCAAGCACCATCAATCGCTGCTCAATCCTCTTCTATTTCAGTTACCTATCTTTTGATTGGCACCAATCACTTACTGCACCTTAACTTCAAACGCTGCTACTTCAACTTTTCACAGTTTTGTTATTTTGTTGATAGTTCACTCAACAAACAACACTAAAGATATTCACAAATTACACATTAATAACACTGTGATCACCTTCCCTTATTATTAACTGTCTATAATAAGGGGTACACTTCTCTCACCTCTACTTATTTTACTCTATACAGGGTTTAAGACATCACCTTTCACAGTCCTCATCGTGCGTTTTCTCTTATTATCACTACTCCTGAAATGTCTTCTTCCAATTACCTTGGACTAGGATTTCTAGGCACTATCTTTGTCTACACATAATTTCCCGTTAATTAAAATATCACAATCCTGCCCCTTTATATTGCCATTTCCCTTAGTCTGCTAACATTGATAATTGACTCGAGGCCTTCAGTATCGACTTCTCCTTCAATCCGACCACTTAGCCTTTCGTCCGCAGAGCGCCCGTGGAAACTGAGCAGGGATTTCTTCAAAGATGGACCTGTCCACCGTCTCGATTATTCTTGCAATTTTATTTCTATCGGCCACTCTCCACAGGAAACTCGATCTTCCAGCTAATGGCAGAGGATGCTAGATCATCTGAAACTCTGGAGCCTAACTAGTTTGTATCTTTTAACCATCCTCTGCTACCAAATGAGCTTATGGCCCTTAGGAACGTGCATATGGAATGGATGGGATCACACCAGAATAATTCTGAGTCCAAATAATGGAACCAACTCAGGAAGATGGCAAAGTACTGTTTTATTAACAATTATATGAAACAGGGAGGTTACAACGAACATCAACTGACGTACACTCAGTCTCTCAATGATCTCCACACAAAATATGACTTTTATACAAAAAATGTGTCAGAGTGACATCATACATTGTGGCAATAGTGAAAAACCTATCAAGGGTCGGGATTGCTTAAGGGAGACATCTACGTATACTTTTCTATAGGCGTTAGGATTGTTGTTGGCTGTCTGTTATCAGGTGGACAACTTATGCTTACCTCTACAAATAAGGTGAACAATGTGCAAGCACATTACAGGCTACAGATATTGAGGCGAGCTCACTTGTGGTGTACGCTATGTGTATCTCTGTAGCTTAACAGACAACAGAATAGGTCAATGCAAGAATGGAGTAACACTTGGATGTAGAGTGATTATTTAAAGAGATGGAGGAGTGGTGTCACAAAGATAAGGGTGTATCCCTTCTTAACAGAAGCACTGAATGGAGCATGAGAGACATATAATATGTTATGCCTTGTAGTGAATGTATTTAATCAATGGAATATGTATATCTCTCATCTCTCTGCCCTCTCTGCCCATCCAATTTTGGCTATCCTAACTGGCTTAATGTACTTCTTTGATCATAATTTGATGATGGATTTATTGACTATTTAAATGTATATTATTCATTCATGTTAAATGTAAATAACTAATATAACATGTGTCCTGCATGTAATTTTTAATGGCTGGTCCTGATTTTTAGCCCTGTCTTGATAAGGACCATATCTGGGTGTAGCACGTGTCTTCATAATGGCATCTAATCAATAAAATACTTTTAGAATCAAACTGAATATTTATGAAGTGGACAGGCGCATGATGAGGGGTGACGTACTCTATGATATTTCTAATCAAGGTTTTTGAGGATACCCTTGGTCATCCCTGTGATGCTGGAAATGCATCGGAGGGAAAGGGCCTCCATATCCTTGTCCTTTACTGCTTTTTATCGTGTGTTCTGTCGTGTTTTCCATGCAGGAGTTCATGTGGGACTCCTGGCAGTGCAGCTTTCTCTCTTTTGGTTTGGTGAACAGACCCCTGGGATACCCTTATGGCACCCATGGGTAGGGGTACAACCCTGTGCCCCATGTGTATGCTTTTGGGCACCTGTGTGTGATCCACAGAGCAGGATACAGGCTGGTGGCAGCTCCGTGCTGAAATGACTGGTGTCCTGAGCATCCTCCATTTTGGGATGCCCAGGCCCTGTCATTGGAATCGGTAGATTGCTGATGGAGACAAAATGGCCCCCATGGCCTCTTGCCTTCTATCACCTGTTACCCTGATCTTCCCGAAGTCCCGGGAAGCCCTGCCTCTGTCCCTTCCCTCTGACTGGCTGTTGGGTGGAAGTTCCGTATATGGTAGTGTGAGGAAGTGCCGACCAGACTGGCTGGAGCCTTCTCAACGAACATATGTTGTGGGTACGCCTGTGGGTGAAGACCTGGGTGAATGGAGCGTGTGACGAATATACATTCAATGCTGTGACTGTCTAGTATCTGGTGTTTGACACAATGGTTGAGACAGCCCTGCCCGAAACCGGTATGAATGCAGATTGGAGTGTTGAATGGCTCGGTACTTGTCCCAATACACATAACTTGTTATGAGTGTCTGGAGAGAAGTGAATGGCCTGAATACCTCATGTGCCTGATTGGTTGACTGTCTGCATGAATGCCCATGGTCATGGTTGGATGCTTGAGTGCAACCCAGCGGAATGAATGGGAGATCAACAGTATATCTGAGGACCTCTCACTGCTAGGAATCATGTTCTGAAGCTGAAGTCCACTACGACGAGTAACTGGGGTGAAGTTTAACCTGGAGCTCTGCTGGACGAGAATAATTGCTGTTGCTCTCCTTCGCAATCTGCAAGCTGCTGTGCTTCAAGAACTGACCCAGAGAGGACCTGGTAAGGCGCCCTCTTCCCGAGCGACGAGGGACCATCGTGCACAGCTGATCTTTGCGTAAGCTCCCTGGTAGACAGACCTTCGACAGGCTGCCGACCCGATAGAGGGACTGCTGCGGCACTCCAAGGAGATGCGCCCGGACTGTTGTCCATCACTGTCGTCGACCGCCGTTGCCGACTGGAGCCACCACGCTCCCATTGCCTAAGAAACTTCATTGATCCAAGGACGCTCTCGTCCGCATCGTCACCGCTGTATCCTGCTGGAGAAGGCCTGACCGTTGACGCCCGAGGAGCATCCACCGGTGTGTTTCCCACCACCCAAAGACCACAGAGACACCGACGACTTGATGCCCTTGCTGGGCCATAGTTCTTCAACTCTTTGGGGTCGAGAACTATCGACTCCGAGGTGTCCCGCACGCCTCTTCCTTGCAGGACATTTATGCTTCCCCGTCAACGAGCACTGCTAAGAAAGACACGGCCACTTCACATAGCTCTCAACCATTTGTGTTTCAAAGGCGGGTGAAATCACCCGATTTTGTTTTTGGCGGGTGAAACGCCCATTGAAATGAATGGGCGTGCAGGAGGCTTGGCGGGTGAGTCAGCTCTTTACAAGGCGGGTGACACCCGCCAAAAGCGTGTGAGTTGAGAGCTATGACTTCACCGTCGTAGCTCAACCTGTTCCCCGTCGGACGTTTGACAACCCGTGACTCCTGCCTGAAAGGGAGGACAATCAAGAAGGGTTGTCGATTTCCCCGACGCGGAACGCTACAACACCAAGGTACTTTGGGGTTGCACAACTATTGGGAAGTCTAAGGGTGAACAATATATGGACTGGGCGTGTATTTTGCTTCTACAGGTTGCCCAGGTGGGGGGATCTCCACACAGAGCTGTGTTTAACGTTAGTTACCAGTATTCTGCCTATTGCTCAACCATCCCGCTTTCCTTCCTCTCTCTACTGCTGGTTTCCTCTTTATTTAGATCTGTGTGTCATTCTGACCATATGCACGGTGAGTTATCGTGATCATGTATATGACTTTGAATATTAATTATATAAAGACTGTGTTTTAACCGATACAGTGTGTGGACATTCCTTCGTGGGGGTTCGGGGACTACACTGTACTTAAGAACCAGCTCGCATCACCTCCCGAGAAGTTAGGCCTAGATTGCTCGTCCATTGCTACCATAATAGAGAATCTTGGCAGGGGTCTCTGTGCCTCCCCTCTACCATATAGAGAGTGGAAGTGCAGACCCCCCCTCCGGTCTTTACAATCCCCTCAAGCGACAGTGCTCCTTATTTAAATATACTTCATCCAAGTGACAAGCGCTGAGTGGTGTAATATCCTCAGGCTCGTTCTCTTTTTGTCTCTAACTCCTCACCCCTCACAGTCCCTAAAAGGGACCTGTGCCCAAGCTGCCACACCATAACAGCCGGCGCCGAATGCACAGCACCGGAATGTCTGGCTTCATAGCTCGGTGAGTACCTGCAATTCTTTTTTTTCCATTTAATGCACTGCACCTGCCTTCATAGGCGTTGCTGGGGGGGCACTGTGGGGGCTATAGCCCCAGGTATTTTGGTCGTAGCCCCATATAAAAGCTCAGGGGTTACAACCTAAAAGGCTAGCTAGCCCCCAGTCCCGAGAGTCCCAAAATTAGCATATCCCCTGATCTTTTCTAGACATAGCAACACCCCTGCCTGCCTTTATGGTTCTCTTGCACATTCAGCCTGGGAAAGGGCGGGGAGTGGCAGTGCTAGACTGTATGCAATGCCTGCACTGACAAGGCTTGAGAATGGCATCTTTTATCACTGTTGTTACCAAAATAATGAAAATAATGTTATGGTAACAAAACAAAACAAAGCAAAAGAGCAAAGTCACCTAAAGGCGCCAAATATGTATTTTTTTAAATGTTATCTTGCATTTGTATAGCACTTTCCGCCGCCATTATTCATTGCGTTGAAGCGCTTTGCGAGTCCAAGAGGCAAGAAAGGAGTAGGAGGAAGCATGCAAAAGTAGAAAGGTAGCCTCTCTCCCATTTGGCACATCATTGCCCATTTTGACTATAACCTCATTGCTAATTTACATCATAAAAACTTTACACATATTTGTCAGCTTCTGTTATTCCCTGCTTACACATTGGTTTTAGCCCTGGAGAAATGACATTTGTGCTGGAGTTAGCATTGGCACCCCCACTATTGTAAATGTTTTCATTGTGCCAGACCTAAGTCATTCAAAATGTTTAATTCTGGAGTGCCAAACACAGGGATAGACTGATTATTGGGCTGGAGCAAAAACCGGTATGTATGACTAATCCAAAATAAGTCTCATACACAAAACAATGGCACAACATTATATTCCCAGTTTGCACAGTCCTTGTACATCCAAGGTGGACAAACCATATATAGTGTAAGCTTAGTAAGCATTGTATGATCACATTTTATTATCTCCAGTTTATTCAAGTGTGACAACGTAAGTATTTTCTATTGTCATTGTCCCATTACATTCCCAGTTTGGCAACCCCAGTTGTGACAAGGTGTGCAATTCGATCTTGTTACAAGGGGATATGAACCCTTCTCAGCCTGAGGTGGGAGGCCAAACAGGGTGGAAGCAGGAGTAATTACTACCCCAGACAGCGATGGCTGTAATTCCTGTTCCTTCGCCACGTGCCAGATGGGGAGCAGGTGCAAGTAGATCTAGGTCACCTGGCCAAAGCCCCACGCACCTGGTGCCTTCCTGCCTGCCACTCTTTTTCACCACTTAGCAAACCCCACCCAATTGGTGCCTTCCGGCTTGCCGCTCTTTTTCACCACTTAGCAAGCCCCGTCCACCTGGTGCCTTCCTGCTTCCCGCTCTTTTTCACCACTTAGCAAGCCATGACCACCTAGTGCCTTCCTGCTTGCCGCTCTGTTTCCCTACTTAAGGACCCCTCCAGCTTCTTTTCCTTTGCAGATGGGGAGCAGGTGCAAGTGGATCTAGGTCACCTGGCCTAAGCCCCGCCCACGTGATACCTTCCTGCCTGCTGCTCTTTTTTACCACTTAGCAAGCCCCGCCCACCCAGTGCCTTCCTTCACCATCACTGTCTTGTGGCCAACGCTGGATTTGACTTTTATGGACTTCATTCATGGTGCGTCACTCTTTCTCAACTCTCATGCTGGACTTCCCTTGCACCTTGTAGTCATGTTGGCCCTGAATCATGCTGTTCCTATCTTCATCTTGTATCCTGGCTTGTAACATTATGTGTTACTACTGACTTCTGCAATTGTATTTGCTCTCCACTCTTGCTTCTCCACTCTTTTTGACTGCTTACTCTCTTTTCTCTCCTCCTTTCCCTTCTCCCTTTTCCTATCTCCTCCCCTTACTTTCTTCTATGCACTTACTCTATCAGAATTGTCCCTGGACCTAATATGATAGCAACCTCGTCTGTTTCCTCCACCCTCCCATTACTGTTGTTTTCCTCCCCACCACACCTCCAGCACTATCTGAAATGTTGTCAGGCCTAGTATGATAGTCACTTGTTTTGTTCCTCCCATCCCTTTCTGCACCCCTCTCCCTCACCTTTTGTTTTTCTCCACCTCTACCAGAAATGTCGTCAGGCCTAGTACGGTAGTCACCTGTCTGTTTCCATTTCCTTCCCACTCTTCCCCTCCCTTCCTTATCTATGTCTTAGCTCGTGCACTATCTGAAATGTCGTCAGGCCGAGTACGATAGTTAATTTCACATCCTTACTGTTCATGGCCTGTAAGAATGTGGTTGTATTTTCCCTTGTTCCCTCCCTTGCCTTGAAGCGCTTTGAAACACATTGTGTATAGGCACTATATAAATAAATGATCAGATCATATATATATATATATATATATATATATAAATAAACGATCATATCAGTACCAAATTGCATTACTCCATGCCTCCTGAAAAACATGCTGCCAAGTTTTCTCTCTTTTTCCTAGAACCAACACAGATGCAGCAGCAGTATGGCGAGACCACCCAAGATAATTCCACCCATCAGTGCCCCACGATATCTGCATAGAATCGTGTGAGGCCCACAACCAGCAAGGAGATTGAAAGCCAGCAGGGTAAGGAATGGAGCACGGATGCAGCCACCTGACATGCTGCACACCTCTCCAGTACCGGCACACACTGTAGGCAAGCAGATATGCTAAATATATTACATTAAAGAGGTGACACAAAGCAGTCACACAGTGAACTTCCACTAAACTTGAAGTTTGCAGCGCCATGGCCCGAACAGGAAGTTGGACACGCTACATCGTGGGCCACCATTGTTGCAGCATTTCTGCCACATGGGGCAAAAAGTGACGGGGCTTAACCTGCTTATTGTAATTTGCACTGTTTGTAACACCTCTGGGAAGAGGAAGAAATGACCAGACTGATCACGACCAGTGATCCAATGGGAGAGGGAAGGGGGAGGATAATAGGGGCAACAGGTACATGAATTTGTGGGTTTTCAGGTGAGGTCAGAAGAGGAGGAGGAGGCAGACCAAGACACCAACAGGATGAAGGATTGTGGACCGGAGTGGGAGACGGGTTGAAGAGCTATTTATTGGTGAGAGTAATTGCTACTGTGTAGTGTGTATGCATGCAAGGTGGGTGAGTGAGAGTGTTAGATAGAGGGCTACCTAGTATAAGGTTGGTGGAGAAGTAGTAGTAATAGTGCCAATGAAGGATGCCGTTCTCATTCTCCTTGATCTCTCATCTACCTTTGACATGGTCAACAAGTCTATCCTCATAAAATGACACTGCAATACCATCGGTATCATGGACCAGGCACTGGATTGGCTGACCTCCTTTCTAACTAACCATGCTTCCAAGATGGGGCCTTCCTCCTCCACCACCTCACTCTCTTCCTACGGCGTTCCCTAGCTGTGGCTTTTCAACATCTACTTTGTCCCTCTTGCCCACCTGATCTCCTCCTTCTCTCCTCATTCCCAGTGTTATGCTGATGACACTCCAGCCCGCTGGCAGCCCTCCTTGTGCCCTCTACCCTCACTATATAGTGAGGCCAAAATTCTTGGGGTCATCTTCAACTCCTCTCTCTCCTTCACCGCTCATATCTTGTACCTTGCCAAGAAGGCCTACTTTCAGCTTCACCTCCGAAGCTCAATGTCTCCAGAGCTCTGTTCCTCTCCAGGCTGGACTACTGCAACAGCCTCTTTCTCAATCTGTCTCTTTCCTCCATTTGCCATGTTCAGCTAATCCAGAATAGGTCTGCAAGACATATCCTTGGGCTCAAGCACAGGGACTGTATCTTGGCAGCTCTAGAATCTCTCCACTGGCTCCCAGTGGCTGTGAGGACCAAATTCAAGATAGTCTGTATCATCCACAAGGCTTTCTCGGGCCTGGGACCTTGCTATCTCCAACTTTATCTCCCTAAATATCTCCCTGCTAGAGCCCTTCATTCTTCTAGTTTCAACTCTCTGCTGATAAAACGCTTCGCCAAACAGACAGTGGGAGGTAGATCTCTCTCTTTGGCTAGCGCCTCCCTTTGGAACAGCCTCGCTGCCCCTCTCAGACATGAGCCGGACTTCCTTAAGTTTTGGAAACTTCTCAAAACTCTTCTTTTCTCTACCTCTTTCCGTCTCTCCCTCCCCCTGCTAATTTGCCCACAGCTGCTGTAACTGGCCGCCTGATCCTTCATGAGTCTCATAGTCCACCTGGCCCTCTGCCCAGTCAATACCATCACCCACCCCCTCAGCACTGCCCTCTTGGTCCCCCGCCTGACAGCCAGGCTTCTGGACATCCCCCCTCCTTGGGACACCTCAGCCCTAGCACTTAGCCAGTGCACCCTTCCCTGGCACCCCCTGGCACTTCCCCTCCCAGGCTCCAGCTAGCACTTGCCCTTACCTGGGTCCTCCTGCTCAGTCCCCCTCCCATGCCCTCTATACTGCACTTCTCAGTGCTCTTTCACATTCCGAATGTCACAAGGCCTAGTAGGACCACTTTTGTTTATTTATTGTTAGTGTTTATTTACTCCCTTTGTTTCCCTCCCCACTTTTGCCTTGTGGCACCTGGAAACACTATTTGTTGTTACAAATACTCAATAGATCACATCAAATCAAACAGTATTTGTAGGGGGAATGGTAGTGTGGAGGGGAGTAGTAGTGTTGAGGAGAGAAATATTACATTGAACAGTGGCGGCAGGTAGCAGAAGGAGAAAGAGTTATCAGAAGGTTAGAGGATGAAGTTGTAGGTAAAAGGGGAAGACATGATCATAGAGTTGGACACAGGAAAGTAGCGAGCTGAGAGTAACAGTTAGCGACAGGGAGAGGAATATCAGGGCATTAAAGCAAGGTGACAGTTTTGGGCAGAATGCCTGAAAAGCACACCCCAATATATTTTAGTTACTAACAACTTTGACAATGTAGGGCTAGTTGAGGAAGTCCCAATGGGAGTTTAGATGGAGTAGGCAATTGCCTTTAGACCCTTACTAACAGCAATATAGAGACTGGGCAGTTGGGGGTCAATATTCTCTGCATATTTACCCTGAGAGTAGGGATGCCTGGGCTAGGTTTGAACATCTATATCTAGCTGAGAGAGTGAGGGACAGCCTTAGCACCCTACCAAAGAAGTCAATAAACACACGTGAACCATCTCTGGGCGTTGGAGTGCTCTTTCAGCCAATGGTGACACAGTAAATCCCAGTTTGCCAAATTACAATATATTATACACCTAGTTCAACATCCACGTTGTTATCAATTGTAGCATATACATACTTGTATTCACCATTCAGATAACCCAGGTATAGTCCAATGCTGATAATCTCAGTATATTCCCAGTTCTACACTCCAATTCAAGTTGGGTCAGGAGGATAGCTCAGGGGCAACGTGCTTGCCTTGGAAGCAAGACAATGCAGAGCAACGCAGGTTTGAATCCCTGTCCCACGCTTTCAACGTGTCTGGTAATAGGCACGTTATAAAAGATTCATTAAATTACATTCCCAGCTTGATAAGAATAGTAAACTCCCATTGTGAAAACCTCATACCTAGTTTTGACATTCTGAATGCCGGTGGCGATTCCTCTGCTTGTTCTGTGTATTTGTAGCTTTCGCAATCTTCGTGAAGCACCTTAGACCGTGTACAATGTGTCAGGAATGGTGACTGCCCAGACCCACATTATTATGTCATGTAATACGGAATTGTAAAGACACGAAAAGTAAAACTAGTCTTCAATATACAGGGCCTTGCAAATATGAAACGTGCCAGCTGCGACAAGATGTGTAACTTTGATAAGATAACAGTAGGCAAATAACCACAATTAAACTTAAATAGCAATTGTGTAATATTCTGCTTTATGTACACAACTCTTTGTAATGCCATCAGTGCGGGATGATCAGAGAATTATAAGACACACTGTTTATTTAAGGAGCAAATCTAGGGATGTCTTCCCCCTGTTGACATTAGTTGCTGCGTTCCATTTTTTTCAAAATCATTTTCTTAAAAAGATGCAGAAGAACTCAACTGTCTTTGGTTTCCCCCCAAATGGTACAAAGGAAGTTTGCTGTGTTAAATTGCATGCCTGTTGTGTTTTGGTCCAGTGGTGCTGACATATAAAGGGGGTAATTCACAAGGTGCTGGCCAATTGTGCAGGATGATATGTTACATTTTTCATGTTTATGAATTGTGTTTTTAAATGAGTTGTCAACAGACTCTTTGTGTTGCTGCCACTCATTGGCTAGAGGTTCTTTGCGGTCCATTATCAGTCATGGATAGGCTGGCTGACTGGTTGTGGATTACCCTGAATGTGCGCTTCAGCGTATACCTCCTCGAGGTGTCCTAGACTGAAAAGTCTTGGATATATGTGGCAGTCAAAATTAATCTTATTAGTGTGCATTTTATTTTGTTTCGTTCCTGTGACTAAAGAAGAGTAGCAATCAGAACTAATAACCACAATCAAACCGAATGTCTAGCACTCATGCACCCTCTCCAAGCCCACCACAGCAACACTGACCCTCTTCACCGTTGTCATCCATGCATGGGGTTTCTATTGGTACTCTTCGAGGAGGATTGACTAGCATTTGGGTTTTGGTATGTCCTTTTGGGAGAGTCCAGACTGAAATGATAATGCATATTTCTCCAAAGGTATGGTACAGACAGCTCAAACGTGATTGTAAACCTGAGAGTGTACCATCCCATGACATCAGGGATTTGGATTTCTTTGTACCTAGCAGAGAGACCCAGACGTTTGGAAAATATTGAATTTCTGATGTTTTGCCCTGTGTAAGAAGGGAACCCTTGCTTACTGTGCTTAGGGAGAGGGCACACCTTAGCCACGCCACACTGATGAAGCCCAACAAGGTAGAAACACATGCCTGGGAATACTATTGGAACGCATGTTCAGAGGAGAATTGCTGGAATTTCGTTGTTGGGCCCCCCCCCCTTACACTTGGAACCAGACTTCTATGCACATGGGTTCTCAACTATGGTATGGCAGAGGATTCTATGAATGTTGTGCGGTTAGACTCTCTTTGGGCAACATTTATCAACCTATGTTTCTGTTACGGAGTCCTCTCATGTCAAATCTCCCTACCCCATGACCCCCTCCTACATACCCCACCTCTGCACACCTGTACTCCTATCTGAGAAAATCCCCTCCTGAAAATGTTCTGTGTCCATTGATAGTTCAGTGAAGAAATCAATTCAGTTTCTTTCAAAGAAGTTCTTATAATTTGTAATCATGCATAGAGGCTGGAGATCCTTATACCATTCCATTCACTCTTAAACTAGTTGCCTTGGATAACAGAATGGCTCATCCATTAAGAAAGGAAACTTTCCCGATAGTCTCAAAAGTGCTCCACATCCTTAAGCTCTTCCAGATATCTGGCAAGTGAGATACACAAATGAGTGAAGCTGTTCTTAGCCAAGCCTTGTCTGACCAATCAGGCATCTTAGCTGAGAATTGTGCTTTGTGATGAATATAGTGTACATCAGAGAGGCATCTGAGCTGTTGTAGCTGTCTTGGTTAGAATTGGAAATATGTTTAATGATGGTATGCCTTCCAAAAAAGAATCTTAGAGTGGGGATTCATTTAGATATTTTACAAGCATTCAAACACTATTCCAATAGTGCCTAAGTCAAATTCTCTCCCTCACTATGAATCTACCTGAGTCCGGCACTCAGAGTGTTGCTGAACATTCTAGATGTCTGTAATAGCACTAAACCTTTCAAGTGCAGTCGGAGATTAGGGAGACTAAACCAACGCTTTTCCACCAGTGATCAAGTTTCTTAAGCAACACTTTGGGCTTTTCCCTTCCCATGGAAATTCAGTGATGAGTCTAACAACAGCCCTAAAGAAATAGCATTGCAACTTCAGGAGTAACACCATCTTCAGAAGGTTTAACTTACCCCAAAGACCCAATGTCAATCTTTTCCATCTTTCCCAATCGTGTATACCTCCCACTAATAATGTGTCTATATTCTGAGAGTTCCTTTTGGACAAAAATAATAGGATCATCGGGAAACCACTTCTCTGCGTGCAGATCTTGGGGTTGGCAGTGCATTGCATGTTTCCCAATTTAGCTTTTAGCCTGAGATATTGGAGTACTCCTCTATGGACTCAAAGACAGCGAGTATGCTGACACTCACAGAGACACTATCAGTAATATGTTGTCTGCCAAGTTCAGGGTCTTGAATTATGTTCTCCATATAAGAATGCCCCTTAACTCTCTAGTAAGGTGAAGGCTGTTTGCTAAATGTTTGTTGACCAAATGGAAAAGTGGGGGTGAGAAAGTGCAACCCTGTTTTTTCCTTTCTCAGCAGGAAAATAGCTCTGAAAGTGCACGGTTTGTGTCTATGCAGACGATGGATCCCATGAACAGTGTAACCCAGCCCATCTTCAACATGGTCCTGAATAGGAACTCACATATGACGTTATCAAAGTAATTCTCTACATTCATTCCAGCTATCATTCTGAAGACTCTCTCTTTCTACTGACTACTGGCTACAGTCAAAATACATTGGAGAGCACACCAGTTGATAAAACCATACCACATTTCATAAAGCATGTTGGATCACTACCCATTAGTTTATTTGGCACACCTTCCACAATTCTGATCTAAATTTGTATCCTTATTTTGGAATGTATGTTTATTAAAAGGGATGTTTATTCTTGCACCCCTGTGGTTCTTTGTCTGACTTAGAGATGAGCATGATATTAAGGACCCGAATTTCACGTCGAGCTGCCTCCCCTCGATGCCTCCATTAAATAACATCTGCAGGACCGGGCCCACTGGAGACACAAACACTGTTAGAATTGAGCAATACACCATGTAAACTGGGATACAGGGGACTTGACACTTCTGGAGTTTTCTGAATTCGTCTTCTCCTGCCAAGGCTATTTCTCTATCTAGGTGTTCTTGCTCTGAATAGCTTCGTTTTGAAAGAGTACGTCTGATAGAAAGGTGCTCTGTTTTTGCTTGATCGAAGGTCAAGCTCTGGGTGGGAATTTTGAAGAATCCCACAAAGTATCTTGTTATTGACTTGTTGGTTTTGTGAATCACTTCCGATTGACAGAATAGACAGCATTTGCTTCTTTTTGTTGAATCACTGTGTATGCAAGAAGTTAATCTTCTCACTAGGGCCACACGGTCAAAATTGTAGTCTGAATATTGCCATGTCTTCTTTAGACACGTATTTATTTAAATGAGTATAATTTTATTTTTTCTTTGACGATTAACATCACTTGCATTTTGGATTACCTAACTACTAGACTAGATTGACTTCAAGGCCTCCCAATGTCTCTTTCTTCCTGCATGTCTTACCATTTCTTTACTTTGGCAGATAAAACGTCATTAAGGAACACACATCATCACAAAGAATACAACGTCTAAAATACATATAGCTCAATACAGTTAAAAAAAGATACAACATCCAGGTCAAATGCCCACAATCAGCAGTCCATTGCAAAAAGAAAGATAGTGGGCCTCTTTCTGAGTCTGGCGGTAACCCTGCCGGTGCTACCGGCAGGTTGCCGCTGGACTCGGAATGAATTACTGATGCCTGACTTCCCGATAACACCGGGGGATTACAACACTGGCGGTCCGGGAATTCAGGCGGCGACAATTTGTATGTCCCCATTCCCATAGAATCCTATGGGACTCTATGGGAATGGGAACCACGGAAGCACCAGCACCGTTGTTAACGGTGCCGGTGCTATCATGACGGCTTGCCTACCGTGGCCAATATGTCCGGCAGGGTCAGTCCTTCAGGCACAGAGGCTACGGCATACAAAGCCATAGAATGCCAGTCTGGAAATAACGGTCCCGGAAAGCTTACCAGCACCGTTGTTTCCGGACCGGCACACTTGTAATGAGGCCCATTAAGTCATTACACAGTTATAAAAAAAAAGAGAAACAGTTATACGATTCCTAAGATAATCAATCATGTACAATGTACCCAAAGTGCATATTCGTTCAGTAAAATACAGGAAAAGTCTCAATATCCACATTTAAAAAGCACAATCTAAGATCCATATGTTCACTGGGGCACAGCGGCAAAGCCCTAATTACATAGAAACATTCTCCTTTATTTAAAAGCTATAATTAAAAAAGAAGAAACTTCTAAAAATACAGTTTGTTTGAGAGGAGCTTGTTTTCATTATAGATATGGCCTCGCTTACACCACATTGAATTAACATTGGTGTTTGCCACGTATATCTGGCAGCGTCGTACAAAGGGCACCTGAATATGAAATGTGTCTCATCTTCCCAATTAGTTACACAGAAGGAACATAGTGTCGACATTTCTGTCCCCTAATTAGCTGTAAACTTTGCATTAGGGAGAATGCTGAGATGGCATTTTGTATGGACACATTTCACCTTCCTTTCTTCTACTCGATAATCAATGTAAGGTTCCATCTCCAAGCGCATGTTAAATAGAATATATTTGGCTGAAAGGCATCCTGCATAACAACTATCCAGCCTTGCTTTCAGTGCCCAGTCGCTGAAGGGATTCTTAAGGCTAGTTTTGGATTGGGTACCATATTCAGATGGATCGGACAATAGCTCTTAAAACTCTAAGTTCATGCACATTGATTTAACATATCTCATATCCCCTTTCCGCTCCTCCCCCCTTTTCCTCTCCCACCCCCTCCTTCCAGCCTCCACCTACCTCCTCTCCCTCTTCTTCCTAGCCCTCCCCCCTCCTCTCCCCTTCCCCTCCGAATAATTGCTTCACATTTTGTTTTTGGTGACTGATTCATGTTTGTAATTTGCTTCTGTTGTTATAAAATGTTTTTGTTATGTTAAATGTAACCTGTTGTTGTAACTGTACAGCGCTTTGGTATAAAGCGCTATATAAGAATAAATACAATACAATAAAATACATATCTGAACAACACTAAAGATTGCCCTCCATTCCAGTATAGAAGGTCAACACGTCCTTCCCTGTATAATATAAGGTCATCGAGTTCCATTTTTTTAGACAATATAATAGAGGTTTCAACAAGATTTCGTACTTGAGTTCTACTAGTCCCACTTCCAAAACTACTGAAGCTGAGGAATTACTAGGGGGAAGGCCTAGAAGATGCTTCAAAAAAGTATTCTCGACTACCTGTATAGGGGCAAATGATATGTGACCCCAAGGTTCAGCTGCATAGGTGGCAGCTGGAATGGCCTGGACCTTGTCCACCTTTAGAGGGGATGCAAGTGCTTGCTCCCCAAGTTGAGGGGCAAACCACTCCATAGCTCCACCTACCTAGCACATATCAGAGCACTCTTGCCAACCTGTATTGCTTGTCAAAGTTATTCCAAGATATTCAAACAAATCTGCAGAGTCCAATACATGATTATTCAAATAGAATTGTGTGTGGAGGGAGGGCGGAGGGAGTGGCGATGCGCACGACCTTTGGGAGTACATCCCATTACTTTAGTTTTGGTTATGTTTATGTTTATGCTTTTGTTCTTGCAAATGTCCTCGAAAGGCTTGTAGCTGATGTTGGAGACCTGTGGGCGTTTTGTTTTGTCTAGTATGACTGCGTCATCTGCAAAGAATAACAAGCTCCATTTATGGTGTCCTAATCTAGGAGCATCTTTCGCTGTTGTACTCAATATAGAAACAATGCTAGCTATGTACAGCAGAAATAATAAAGGGGTCCACACGCATGAGGAACAGGGGGCAAACTCCCCCACAAGGAAAGCTTTGGTGGCAATCGGTAGTGCTTCTTTTAGAACCCTAGGCCAAGAGTCAGGAACTCAAACATATCCTTCTCCATTTCCTCCCAAAATGTGCTGTCTTTAAGATCCATGGACATCAGCCTCCACATGCGAGTGGCACTATCCAGTTGCAGATTAGTGTATATGGGTTAAGGCCCTGCAATGAGAGGATTCTCTATAGTTGCTGAGATTGTTTCACACTGACTAAGAGATTAGACAAAAGTAAATTCTTGAGAACTGTTATATGCACCATTACATGTGATGCTGGCCAGAGATGTGCACTGTAGAACAGAGGACACTGCCAGTATTAAGAATATCCAAGCTACTTCCCACAGAGTCCCTCTTCCATCCCGTATATAGTGTTTGTCGGCACATGCAAAAGGATGAACCAAAATTGCACCAGAGAATCTGATCTTGTTGGTGGAGGTCGAATACACCGCTTGGCTTACATCATAGAGCAGGATCACTACTCAGGTGCCAAGGGAGCAATGATTGATCTTAGGTGAGTGGGCACAGGGCAAATACATTACCTCCTCTGCCTACATTATAAACAACCCCTGCCAAGGCGGCTCAGTCTGCCCTCTAGTGTAGCAAGGCCCTCGCCACAGCTCTCTCAGAGAGAGGGAGTGGAGATGATGCCACCTTCAGGCATAGCCGGCTCGCTGTGGTTTGGAGAATCAACTCTTAAAGAGTCAGTAGCCCCCTAGTGCTACCCACTCTGCTTTGCAGAGTGAGAGACAGACAAACTACTTAGTGAACCCAAGCTGATTTAATATACGGGGTAGCTTCTATGTGATGTGTTCAAAACATTTTCATCGAAGGAGATTTCATAAATTGTTTTTCTTCTTTTTTTTTAACTGGTCGCTTTTGCCATAAATATATGCAGTTGAAGACCCCCTGCCACGTCCCCCCCCCCTTCACAACCCTGCATTAATGAATCAACTAAACCCACCCCCACATATATTTGGGGCAAAATCTGTTTCTAAAAAATGTGATGTATTCTTCTTCAACTAAATCTGCTGAGGCCAAAACTCCCACAGTGCATGTTATGTTCGTAATTGTACCGTTTTTACATATGTTGGATTGTATCATCTTTCTAGCACTGTACTTGTTCTATTGCTGTTTGGTCAGGTACACTTTTGAAATATAAGCTGTGATTTCTCATACATGTATGTTTTCTTTCATCAATTTTAATAATGGCAGGTCTGTTATGTGGGTTGCCTGTTAAGCTCTTAAGATCTCCAGGACTGCTTCAAAGTGCTAAAAAGCGAGTTTCGATTGGGAAGAGGGAAGTAGGTGAGAGAATGGATGAGAGTGGGTCAGGCTGAAAGGGAAAGCAAGAACGATATTGACAAGAAACAGGAAATGACAATGGGCCTCATTACGAGGTTGTTGGTAAGGGATTACCGGCACCGGTAAGGATACCGGTGCCGGTAATCCCTTACCACCCTATTCCGAGGTCCCTTAGCGGGTCCCTTCCTTAACGCCTGGTCTGACCAGGTGTTAAGGATGGGACCCGTTAAGGGACTTCAGAGCTAATTGTGGTACCGTTATTAGCTCCAGCCCCATTCCCAATGAGCCCTATGGGGGCTCGAATGGGAATGGGGAATTGTTCCCGGAATGGGGATTTACCGGGTCCTCCAAGGTTGGAATGACCGGGTAAGTCCCTATTTCGGGAACCCGGACCCGGAATGCGGTAAGAGGGTGGCCATGATGCTAATAGCACCATGGCTACCTGCTACCTCGTAATGAGGCCCAATGAGTTGGAAGTCAGGAAACAATAAGGAGAGGGATCAGGAAACGGGGCAGGAAAGCAGTTTCCCTCTGATTTAACAACAACTAATGAAATAATCTCCCTTTAGATCCCAAACCTCTATCAAGTGGTGGAGTTGTGTGTGATTAGGCCGGTGCTGTGGCAATTGGTAATTGCTTTTTCGACATTTCTCTGAGTGTTTCCTTAATTTAGTACTTTCACGTTTCCACTGATTGTGCTGTATACGTGCACTTGTGCTAAGCTTAATGTTGTTGTTCTACTGTGAACATTGCCGCACACTCCACGTTGTTCTTTGCTCCATTGAGGTGTGCCAGGGCGGTGTTTACGTCGTTCAGTCCCCTGATAAAACTACTTACACAGCAGGACATTATGCACTTATCTTTCCATTAGTTCTATCCGTTTAGGGTTACCCTGCTCTCAAGAGCATCTTCCCACATACCACAGGTCACTGGATGCCCCTTGGGTCATCAGCCTATAGTATTACGTGCACATAAACATGCAACAACCTTACAAAGACGTCTATTTATATTCCATCTCACCTTCAAGGGCGATGCTCAGGCAATTTTCCCACAGGAATCTGCCTTGTGCCTTGTGCCTTGTGCAGTGGCCAGATTGTCAGTCATACAAATGGCTCAGATCTCCCGCGCCCAGAATGTCTAACTTGTTGATGGTTATAAAAAGTGAGTATGTGTTTTAGAAACGCAAGAGCTGTCTCAAAGTCACTGAAAATAACAGTTTTTGGAACACCTCTTCTGTCGGTAATGTTGCTTTAACAATAGCTTTTTGAAATTGTACTTGAAATGCTAAGTTTGTGTCTCCTAGGCTTTCTGGTTTTTTTTTTGCAAGATGATACCTCCCGCCTCCCCGGCTGCCGAGGAGGCTGATCTGTTTCATTTTCACACAAGAGCACCTCTTTGTTGAAAAGAAACTCGATGGGAATAGTAATGCACACATTATGGAGCACTCTGCTCAATAACACCATTTCTTTTGCATTCTTTTTTAAATCACCTCAACTCCTCTGCACGAAATCACTTCATTTGAGAACAAGGAGGAACATCTGAAAGCTTTTATGGATACAAAAAAAAACATTTAGTCGGATACATTTCATATGATGGAGTAACTGCACCCATTACTTCTTCCAGCTTTTTGATAGTGTAATACGCTATAACCCCATATTGCTCTTCACAGAGGCATAGAAATGGTAATTAAAATACGCCCTGGATCTAAACAGATTTAGAAATGTATAACACATAAGCAACCGATAATTGAATATAGCACATACATAGCTTCAAAACAGATGGTGATAACGAGTAGTGTGTGACAGGCTCCTGAAAGTGCAATCATCGGTATAATGTCCATTTTGGGTTGTGCCATTTCTAGTCAATGCTGCTGGCACAAAGAACATCATTTTAATTTCTATCAACACACATGCCCGAAATGTTTAGTTCTGCAAAGGTAGGTCAAACGCTCAGCCCTTGACATGATTGAAACTATTAGCATCGTTTTTGGTGCCACTGGTTGGCCTCTTTAGCAGAGGTCATGCCCTAAAAATTAGTGGGGGACTCATTAACATACCAATTGAATGTGGTGTCACCAAAAATTAGCATATCAAGGTGCCCTCTGAAAAAAAGTGGGGCGACTCCTGAAAAAAGTGAGGGGACTCCGTACACCCGCGTGTACCCTCGACTTGAGCCTTGCTCTTGAGGCCATCCCAGCAGATTCAAGGAGAAGCAATGGAGAGTGGCGGATGAAGAAAGCGTTACTGTAGTCATAAGTGTTGCCATTGCTTTGGGCAGTCTTCTACTCCGGCTTTTTTCAGCATGCTCTACCACTATACAAGGTGAACATCTGAAACACCTGTGTATGAGCGCGATATAAATAAAATATCATATCATAACCCAATTGCAACTCTGAAATTGAGCAGTCCTGCCCGACTTTCTGCAGATCAAGACCGCAAGCACCCCCACACCTGCTTCTGCCTCATTGGGTACATCAGTGAGGAACAGCGTGGGGCTCAAGTCACAGGAAGTCCTGAACCTACTTCTAGGGATACTGCAGCCGCTTATGGCCAACATTGCAACATTGAAGAGTGATGGATGCAACAGCTTTGACTCACTCATAACCACTGGCAATTGCTCTTGACTGATTTCCAAACCAACATGTCCCTGCTTGCTGTTCCATTTAAAAGGAATAAAATCATTTGCAATGCTGATGGGTCCTCCCATCAAGGAGGATAGCTCAGGGGAAAAGCCAAGATGATGCGGTCCATGGGGAGCAACACAGGTTCGATCCCCGGGTCTGTGTTTAGAAACCTCTGGGTATTAAGCGTGTTATAAATAACCAATAAAAATAAATAAAATAAACTCCTGAACTGTTAGGTCAACACCCTCCTGCAGCAGTCTGCAAACAACCCCAGACATGTTTCAGCACCATTGATTATGAATGAGGATTCTAGGCACAGCTAGCTCGCACAGATGCCAATGTTCAAAGAAGGCAACTGGTCTTCTTTGTTTACCAGAGGAGAACCTCCACCTTCCCATGAACGCTGGTGCATTGCTTAGGTTCCACTAATGCCTAGGGTTGATTGATCACATTTCCAAAAATGTACACACTTTATAATAGGCTCTCCATTGATGATAACTTGTACAAGTTATTGCTGCCAGCCTTGCAAAGATTTTGGTAAACTTGGATAAGGATTCTTAAAAAGTAAAAGGTTGAAGATGTCCAACCGCCTAGGTGCACAGTCACTTGGACTCCACTCTCTCCTTCGCGGAATTGCCGTAAGCATATCTCATGCCCCCCTCAGCAGAAACAATGATTCTCCTGCCAGGATGTATGGAATAAGCTCAAGGGGTCTGCAGGTGTAGGCACACATATGCCAGCAGCAGCCAGGACTCATACCATCACTTGACGGCCACGTTATGCAATGTTGATCTTTAAGGATTCTCTTCCTGAAGGCAACCAAACATTTTAAGATGACATTTAATGTGCACATTCCCTTTACTTATATTGATGTTCTCCCTCCACACACCACCTTTGGATTTCCACTTCTTCCTTTACCGGATCAATGCCTAACTTTATTCCACCCTGGTTCTATTTTATTTTATGTGTGCCCTTTCCAATTTCAACTTTCTAGCCTAATCGTTGTGTTTGATATACTAGCTGGTTATGCCCAGTTATTCCGTTTTGTACTATGACATGATATGATCGGTTATTTATAACGCGCTTAATACCCAGAGGTTTCTAAGCGTGGACCAGGGATCGAACCTGGGTTGCTCTGCATCGTCTTACCCGTGTTGCTCCGCATCATCTTACCCAGGGATCGAACCCGTGTTGCTCCGCATCGTCTTGCTTCCAAGGCGAGCGTTGCCCCTGAGCTATGTCAAGTTTTGTTATGTAATTTCCCCCCATGTCATGTTGCTCTTTGTCCAGGACTTGCTAGAACTCTTTACAGGCAAGGAAACAAAATAATAGCAAGCGTCACACAGTACTCCAGACAAGGACTGCGCTCTCAAACCCTCTGCCGGGGGTAATGTGTCCCGCCAACCAGAAAACGCTCTGCTAGTGACTCCTCCTCGGCCCGAGCCGAAATAAGCAATTGGACAATAAGCAATGGGGGTGACTTAAAGTCAGAGACACATGGGTTCATGGATACATATCATTACAAGATGTCCCTGCCGAGCCAGAAACAAAAGTGTACAATACCTCAGTCCATTAACAAATGTCTTTGCAGAGTCAGTAACATTGGAAGCAGTACTATTGATTGCTACTAGATGTCTATGTGGACTCAGAACCCATTCCCCACTGCCGCCAGAAACCAAGAAAAGGAATGCAAAATGACAACAAAAAAAAAACAAAAGCGGCCTGGGATGCTCGTTACTGCGGGGGCAAAAGGAATCCCGTCAGTACCCCGGCTCATAGATGAATGTGGAAACTGCTGTGCCATGGCTAGCCCTGCCCCACTTAAAGCCCTGCTTCTATCCTTCAGAGGACCCGGCCTGAGAAAATCATCTAATGCCTGCAGGGACAGATGCCCAGGCCTGTCTCCAAACGGGAAAGCATTCCATCTCACATAAAGGCCTGCAGGGCATCTGTCCCTGTAGGAACACAGTGGAATGCCATGCATAGTGCTCATATGTCATGAATAATGATGGGCCACACTCTGCATAGCACAGTAGCAGCCTTTCCAGAATGGCGGGGCACCAATCCAATGCCTATTTCTTAGGCTGCCATTGGTTTAGCGGCTACTTACCGCAAGGAGTACACCTACCTACACCACTGTGAGTGCCTCTAGCTACACGGCATTGTAAATAACACATTGGGTCTCATTACGACCCTGGCGGAGTGGGTTTACGCCAGCGGTATTCGCGGCGGACCCGTCCGCCCTACTACGAGTTCCCGTAGCGCCATGGAGCATTTTCCGCCTGGTTTTTCCGGGCAGAGAAATCCATGGCGCTACGGGACCTTGTTGTTAATTACGCCACCGTATTTTACGGTGGCGTAATTAACGCCTTCCCCACTCCCATTATACCCTATGGGGCAAAAATGGGAATGGGGAAGGGTAAAATGGGGGATGGGGATTTACCGCCCCGCCAAGGTCGGAATGGGGCGGAAAATCCGCCAACCCCCATGGCGCTATCGGCAGCTTTCCGCCGTGCTCCATGGTGCATTTTGCACCACGATTTCCGCCAGGGTCGTAATGAGGGCCATTGTACGATTAGCTAACAAAATTACGATTGAATCAACTGCATAAGAGTGAAAGCCAGAGACGGCCTTTCCAGAATGCTAACGCATACTTACAGATTGCACAAGGACCTCTGAAGATCTACATATAGACCTTCCGGTCCCCATGGGATGAACCCACTTTATTAGCAGGGATGTTTTCTCTTCTGCCACCCAACACCAATCTGTCTGCATGCATCTCATATTTTGTTTCTGCACAGATTGGAAATGTTGGAATAGAGGTTCCCCTATAGTACTTTCTACGTGTATGCCTTAAGTGTGTCCCAGAAGAGACTATACATGCTAAAGCCATCTGTTATAGTCACTCCTTGAGAAATATATGCATCGTGTTGATATGCATAAGTCGAAGAACACTTGCTAATCAAAAAAGCAATATTAACACTTAACAGGTGGTGAGGATTTTTCAGAAAAAAAAGTGCCACCGACGCTGTCTTAAACTTCTACGCATTATAGGTGCTTTGCCTGAAACAACGAGGCCAAGAGGAAAACCACACTGTCTCTGAGAGGTTGGCTAGAAGAGCAACCAGGACACTTTTTACCAGCCGCAGGACTTTACTGACGACTCTCTCAGAGTCATTAGCTTGGCAAACAGGCCCAACCTGCTGCAAAATGTATTCTTCTATTTACTCTGAACTTACCTCTGGTGCCAAAGAGGAGCTGCTCCTCCCACCCCCTGGTTGGTACACTACTGACCCATTGAACTACCAACAGATTACCTAGGAACTTTCCCACCAGAATTCAGGGCCGCAATTGACACTTTACTTGTTTGACTCCTAACCCTTAGACCAGGCCAGAAGTTCTGTCACCTAACTGGTAGATCTCGGCAAAAGGCACATCACGAGAAATACCGTTTAACATGTTTTATAGTCACATGTAAAGGCTTGGACTAAGACAGGACATCATAAAAAACTGGGCAAAAATCATTGGAAATGTCTCTTGTATCTTCCTCTTTGGGGGTTCCTCCAGACTCCCACCCAATCACTCGCAGTTTTTGAATGATTATTTGATTTGATTTCAATATTTCTTACACGCACCAGACAGACTTAAATGCAATTGGGGACAGATGATAACTATTCATCTGGAATAGAGTGTGCAAGTACTACATATGATCTGTTGCTTGCTAACTCATTTGAATAGGAAGGTTTTTAACATCTTTCTGAACAATTCCAAGGTCTGGCGTGCCCGGATTTCCACTGGTAGCTGGTTCCATAGTTTGGGACCAAACACGGAAAACCTCCTGCCGCCCTTGAAAATCCGTTTCGCCCGAGGTACTAACATCAGCAATTTATCGCCCAACCGGAGATCTCTTGTAGGCTGATAGCGACACACCCTGAAAGTCAGATATTTCGGTGCAAGAACATTGAAACATCTGTACATCAGACAGGCCACCTTGAATTTGATTTGGTCATCCACCATTAACCAATGTAAAGATCTACGAAGGGCAGAGACATGGGGCCTCATTACAACCTTGGTGCTAAGTGCACCAACTTTACCACCATGGTGTAAACTCCGTTTACACCATGGTGGATGGCGGATTTACCGCCCCATTCCAAGGTGAGTGGGGCGGTAAATCCCCATTTCCCATTTTTCCTTCCCCATTCCCATTTTTACCCCATAGGGCATAATGGGAGTTGGGAAGGCGCTAATTACGCCGCCGTAAATTACGGCGGCGTAATTAGCACCATGGCAGGTTAGCGCCATGGATTTTAACGCCTGCTAAAAGCAGGCGTTAAAATCAGAATCAGGCGTTAAGGGTTAACGGTGGCGTTAACCCTTAACGCCTGAGTTGTAATGAGGCCCATGGTCTCTTTTCTCAAGATGACCGATCAACCTGATTGCTGCATTCTGGGCTCTCTGTAGTCCAGCTATCTGGTTCACAGGAATCCCTGCCATTAGACTGTTACAATAGTCAAGATGTGAGTTGGTTATGGCCCCTATCACCACTGCATGGTCTTCCATCGGAACAAAAGGGAGCACATTCCTGAGCATGCCCAGTGAATAGTACACTGCCTTCACCTTGGCACCTAACTGGGCTTCACTGCCCAGGTTTTCCTGCCAGATACACCCAAGGTTTTTGAATTTCCTTGAAAACTGAAGTGCCCAAACAGTATAACCTCAGTTTTTGTTGCATTCAGCTGTAACTGGTTACATGCCATCCATCTCTTCATCTCTCCAATGAATTGATTGATCTACTCAAATGCATCAGCAATATTCTCTGTCTCGATGTAGATTTGGGTATCGTCGGTACATGAGTGGAACCGTAACCCATGCCTCCTCAATATATTGAATTACAGGAGAATATAAAGGTTAAAGATCAATGGCGAGAGCGCTGAGCCCTGTGGGATTCTGCACTTTAACCACAATAACTCGGTGAGAAAACCCCCCAATGTCACCCGTTGGGTCCTATCCTTCAGGAAGGAACTAAACAATTCCACCACTGGATTCAATGCCTTCCCAATTTTTTTTATACATTGGAGCATGATCCGATGGTCCACCGTATCGAAAGCAGCGGATAGGTCCAGCATCAACAATACTCTTGATTCCCCTCTATCCACAGCCTCCAACAGATCATCCTGGAGAGCGAATAGTGCGGTCTCTGTCCCATGATTGGGTCGAAACCCAGACTGGAGGTCATCCAGCAATCCCTTACTGTCCACAAAGGGCTGGAGTTGTACACATACCACATTTTCCAGAATTTTGGTGGGCCAGCGCAAGTTGGCCACCGGGCGGTAATATTTTTAAACTGTTGGGTCTAGATTGGGCTTCTTTAACAAAGGTTTCACCAGTGACCTCTTCACGGCACATGGAACATGGCCCTCCATTAATGATTTATTCAAAAAGGTTGTTTCAAATGGGGTAATATTCGTTGACAGGCCCTTGGCTGTACATTCTGGCATAGGGAATGCCAAATCGTTTGTTGGTTTTAATTGCAGTATCAGGAAATTGACAACTTCCTTCTCCATGCATTGGAAGCGGAAGCCTTTCTTGATTCTCCTCCTTTCTTACTGATGCCTGTGGGTGAATAGAGTCTCTCTGGTCCAGGATGGGACTTCCTGGCTTGTTGTGCCAAACTGTGGAGTCAGGGCAGGCCCTCTACAAATGCCAAAAGTCAATGGACGATTGGAAGAAACCCCAGACCTTCCAGTAGCTCTATCCTTGTCCATTCACCACTTCCTTTCTCTCAGGTCTACAGTCTTTTGCCCCTCAACCCATTATTTCTCTCCTCCTTGACAACCCACAGATGCTGGTACTTGTGGAAACACTTCATGTTCCACATGCCTCCTCCTTTCTTGCCACTGGCATTTCCTGCACCTCCCTTTCATTCTACTTCATGCTTCTTACTCCACCCACTCCACACTCCTCCCTTTTAGTCTAGGAGTTACCTTGACTTCTTTCTTTCACAATGACTTCCAGGGAGTCTAACATGCACCTCTGTCTATCCTCTTCTGTCTTTGGGTGTTCCCTTCTACTCCCCACCTCTCAATTCAGCCTTGTCCTCCACCTCCTCTCCATATTCACCCTATTTATCCTCTTTCCAACACATCATGTTCCACCACTCCGCCTCTCCTTTTCCTCCTCTACTCTATTTTGCCTCATTACCACCTCTACTCTTTCCTTACTCCTCACCTCGCATCCAATGTCTGATGGTTCTCCTTTCCTCCCTCCTGTGTACCTCCCACATTCCTCGCCCCCTGTCCCTTTCTATCTTCTTCTCCTCTCCTTCCCCCCATCTTTCCTCTTCTCTCCTTTTTTCCTCTTATCTCCACTCCTCTACTCTTGTTTACTCTAATTTCACCTGCAACTCTCTACTCTATTCTCCTCTCAACTGATTTCCTCCAGACCTCTCCTTTAACTGTTTCAAAACTCCAGCCCACTCCTTCTGCAAACACCCTCACCTTTCTTTGCAACTCTCTGCATTATATACTGATTTGGCCCTGTCCCTGTGACAGTACCTGACACACAAGTGTGAGATGTGAGCCCTCAAATGCCCTGTTACAGGATTGGTTGCATTCCGGCAGTGTATGCTTCCTTAGTCACTCCGGATGCCCTAACACTGCCCCTTTTCTTCTGCATCCCGAGCTGTCATAGCCCCCGTCCTCCATCTTTGATTCTCACTATTTGCCGTTGTGGGAGAGAGCCATTGCATACAAGCAGGATGCTACTTGACCATTCGGCTTCACTCCAGCATCAGGGCTACTGACTGTGAGTGATTGAATGATTGCAGGCAGAGGGTTATGGCTACAGGCTCTTGCTTTCTGATACTTAGTTCCACAATGTCACATTCATTAAGAGTATGTGGCAATATGAGTATGTCCTTCTGGCTAATTCTCTGGATTCCTGTTCAAGGTACCTGTACTTTTTAGAAACAAGGGCTCTTAGGTGAGAGGTTTAGAACAGCCTTCTGTCTGCATGAAGAGGGGTTACATGACACCACTTATGTGGCCCATTGTATAGTTTCCCTCCGCCCTTCTTGCAAATGCATCTTGTAAATGCTTCCTCAGTTATTCCACATATTTGTGAACTGTAGATGCACTCACAAGAGTCTGCTCATGTGTTCTGTTCTATATAATAAATGTTGTGGCAGTACCATTTTCCTTCCTGTTAACACCTCATGAGGACTGATACCTGTCGCTTTAGCAGGAGTCAATCCAATTGCTATCAATACCAGAGGCAATTGTAAACCCAACTGGAACCTGCCTCCATTACAAACTTCTTTAATATCTCCATGACAGATCTGTTGCAACGTTCAACATTTCCAGAAGAGGCGGGCCAATATGCGATATGCAGTTTCCTTTTTACCCCTAATATCTGCCACACCTTGCTATAGCTTGTATCATTTTCCCATGTTTGAGGGGCTTTTTGTTATATGTGAGCATGCCTCTTGCTTTCCAGCTAGGCATATATTCTAAAAAGCTATTTCGTGCATAATCATAATCAGTCACCAGGACAATTTCACTGAATTTGTTATCAACCGCAGTAATAATTGCCTTATAAATGGCTGCCAACTCTGCTACCTGGCTACTCCTAGCTCCAATTCTTATCCCTATACTAGGAATGTCCTCACATCTCAACCAGACATTTCTTATCCCTGAAACCAACTGTTTATTGCTGTCATTTTCAATGTGAATAACACACCCATCAACATATACAGTTGGTAAATTCGTGCATGTATTTTCATCAAAAGCTTTGTGTGGTGACTGTTCAAACTCCTGCAAACTAGATTCCACCTCCACTTCATCTGTTACACATTCAGCTGCACAATCATGGAAATCTGCTAACCCTTGAGCAATTGAGCTCTTTTTATTCTGGCCATAACTCACTTCTACAGGGAAGCCTTGCAATGCCAATGTCCATGAAGTAATTCTGGATTGAGCTAGATTGCCTGATCGAATCTGTTTACTCTGTAAAAACTGCAATGGTTGATAATTAGTTTCAATTATTACCTTTTCTCCTTGGACAATGGGATGAAAATGTTGCAATGTCCACACAGTGGTCAGAAGAGCCTTTTCACATTCACTGAATTTAATTTCCACCTGAGAAAATGCCTTACTCGCATAAGCAATAGTTTTGTGGTTCAAATCATGTTTTTGAGATAACACTGCTGACATACAATGCTCAGTGAAACCTATTTCTATAAAGAAATATCTGTTTTCTTTGGGATAAGCCAAGCATGGTGCCTTTAGGAGACATTTCTTCAATTTAGCAACTGCCTCAGATTGCTCCTTTTCCCATTTCCAGGGCATATTCAGCTTCAATAGTTTAGTGAATGGTTGAGTAATTTCAGCATCATTTTCAATAACTTTCCTGTTATATCCCGTCATTCCTAATAAGCTTTTTAAACCTTTCACATTTCCAGGATCTTCAATTTCTGTATGTCCTCCACCTTTTACTTTTGTGGATTTAGACCATGTTCAGTTACCTCATGGCATAGGAAGTTCACTTTTTTCTTGCACCATTGGGCCTTCTGTAAAGATACTTTGGCACCCACCTTTTCCAATGGATCAAGTACATGTCTAATTTCATCAAAGTGACTTTTTAAGTTTTCATGTTTTATCAGGACCTCATCTACATAAACTATGGTTCCTCTTTCCACTGCATCTGGCATAGCCTTTCTCAAAAATATGCCAAATTCGCTCCCACTATTGACATACCCAAATGGTGTTCTAGACCAAGCTCTGAATGGCACACACCATTACCCAGATGTAAGATCTAATGTGGTAACCTCTATGTGTTCTTCCAACTTTGTGGCTGTATCTCTCTGTAACGCTGCCACTTTTAAATATTTAGGCATATCAGCTTCCATTTCAATGTGCTGATTTTCTGTTTCATTTTCATTTAAGTCAAATACTATACAATTCTCCTGGTGACAGCACACTGTCTCATTAGAATCATAAGGGTAAACAGATTGAAGATCCCTTTGGGCTGAGAATCCAGATATCACCATGTTATTGAAATCTTCAGTATAATGTGATTTTTGTTTGGCCATTCCTAATAAGGAATTCTCTTTTACCTGAATATCCTGACATCCTTTATTATTCACCATGATTTTGACAGACCGCTCCCCAATATCTATCAATGGGGTATATTCATAATCCAGCCCTTGCTGTTTCGTGGATTCATTCAAGCACGTACATGCATCAGAATCCTAAATATGCTGTCCATTCTTGCACTTTAGTGTTATAGCAACCTGCTTGGTGAATGCAGGGATAGTAATATCTTTCTTCACCTGTAATTCAATTGCATATGGGACCAATTGTGCGCAATTATAAGGCTTTCTCTTGTCTTCAAATTCAGGCGCCGGCCCACCTAGCCGGGACCATATTTTTTGGTTCAGGAATCTAACACCATGCACATCCTGTGCATGATATCATTGCCCAAAAAAAAATAATTTTGTGTTCCATTCACCAACACATTGTGGTAGATAGTTTTTTGCCCAATATTAATCTTTAGCATGCACCTTCCTGCAATTCGATTTTCAAAATCTGGATTGCCCAAACCAGAGATATATTGATTTTTAATTCTAAATTTTGGGATCTCCTCCTTTTCCATTATTCTCTGCAGTAGTTTCTCATTAATAAAACTCCTTTCCTGTTCAAGCGCCAGAGTGGCTTTTATCATTTTAGAATGGCCATTTATACCAATGTGAATCCATGCTGCTCATCTTCCATGTGTATTTCAGCAAGGGTGGTGATGTGTTTTTCTGTGTCTGCTTTAGGAATGGTGTTCTGTTTGCACTTCTTCTCTTTTAAATAGAAGCGTAATGTGTGTTCATCTATTTCAGTTTGCCATTTCTTCCTAGGGTCCAAATAAATCTGCATAGATTGTTTTTCCCTTTCATTTTGCGTTTTGTCCTGACACATCAAAATAACGGTGACACTAGGCACACAGCTACTCTGTAGGTACACCTCCACTGCATCATTCGATTTGGCAACATTATGGCATTCATTTACACTGCTGTTTTGTGACTTTATATTCTTAGGCCTTAATGATTGTTTAGTTAGAGACCACAGGACCCCATTTACCCCATCAATGAGAGGAGACAATCTTTTCAGGCAATCTGTTCCCACCAAGAATGGAATTTCACAAATAGATGTGATCAATACTTCCTGTTTCATTCTGTGTTTTCCTATCTTTATGTCAACCTCTGTGACACCCTGGATAGGCACCTCTTCACTGTTAAAGTTCTTTTCTGGGCCTTCACTCTGCCTCACTTTGATCTGATTTTGTGGAGACCTCCCTTCATTGATACTTTTTACCAATTCTTTAGAAATAATTGTGGCTTGTGCACCTGTGTCAATCATTGCAAATGTATTGCACTTCTCTTCCACAGTAATGGGAGCATAATATCTGTCTTCAACTTCTAATACACACAAAAAGTGTGAATTCTTACTGTTTCAGGATTCACCTTTCTCAGACTCTTCTCACTCTTGGCTAAGCACATTGGTAAATGAAAGAACATCTTTCCCTCCTTTCTGTCCATTTCCATTTGAGAAACCTTACTCATCTCCCATTATGCAGAGGTCATTTGGAGTGTGGCCACTGTTCGCCCTTCCATCCGGGGATCATCAGAGTTCACACTACAATTCTCCAACTGAATATGTGTATAAACATCACCTGATAAGTTCTTCTAATTTTGGACATTTGTGGGTATTTATCATGGTACCAATCTTTTTAACTTCCTCAAAAATCTGTGGCTCAAAGAACTCTTCAGGTGAACGATCTGTACCCTCCTTTTTAGTACTTATTCTTCCTGCCTGTATTTTATTAGCATCTTGATTGTCTAGGGAGGGTGTTTTAACATCCACACTTACACCCTGATCAATTATTTTATCCATGCATGAGTTGTCGTTCTTAAATCTGTCTCTTTGTTCTTCTGGAATTTTATGTTTTTCTCGTTTTCCTTTTTCATTTGTGCAAATTTCCAACGTTTGATTTAACTCCAGGTTAAACCAAACCTCTTTTTCAGATGTATTTGCAATTTGTGCCTCATGTTCATTTGCCGGTATTTTCATTTTTAAATCATTAAGCAGCTCAGATTCATTATGCAAAACTAGATCAGCGAAATCTGTCTTTTTATCATTGCAGGTGACATTAATATTTAGTCACTTATTATCGGAAGCCACCAGGTCGCTCCTATGGCCTTCTGCCCCCTCCTTTGATTACTGTTTTTGAGCTGTACAGAGTTTTCCTATTTGTTCAGCCAACATTTTCACTTGGGCCTCGAGGCACTGGACTCTTTCCATCACTCTAGAATCTTCTCTCTGCGGCCTATGCCGACATTGGTTATTCTACCCCTGGTTAAATCTAGTCTGGTATCTCTCAGGAGAATAATTCCTATTCGAGTTGTTTCTGAACTCTTGATTCATGTGGGGTGGGGAGCGGGGCGTACCTATTCTTTGGTTATAATCCCCTGGTGGTGATGATTGATTGTATTGATGTGGAGCATAGTTCATATTCTGCCTCATATCCTGTCTCTCATTTTGTGAGTATTGTCCCCTATGCTGAGTCTCATTTTCAGTAAATCAATCCACATACTGGGGTCTATCCTGGTTGCCATATATCATGGTGTTGGGGTCAAATCTGTTCTGTGTTCCCAATGTCTGGTAGGGACCATTACTTCTTTGATCCTGGTTTTGTCTCGCATTATTGTTCATACCTGACACATCAGGCCGGTATCCAGGCCGGGGTCTGTCTCCTTAATACCTAGGGCTAATGTAGCTCTCCCTATTACTAAGATCATGTGACTGAAACATCGGTGCAGAGGGTGGCAACCTCTGGGGAATACCCCTCTGTTCAGTTGTCACATTATTTTTGCCTGGACTTTGAGCGGACTCAAGTGACATTTTAGCTGACCTGAGCTCCATTACTGTCGCCGAGGATTCGTTAGATTTTGATCTGGTATCTTTCATTTTATTACTCTCTCTACACTGACAGTATAGCACTTCATATAGTTTTATACTTTGGTGCACATCCACTCAAGGCACTTCTCATGATCAAATTCTCAGGCTAACTGTGATATAGTGGGCCTCATTACAACCTGCCAGGGCCGGACCGCGGTAAATCCGTGACGGCGCTAAAAACATTTCCGTGTCTGCAAGGTTGCGGAAAGAACGTCCGATTACATGTTGTCGGTCGCGTGCACCATACGGACGCGGAAAAGTTGTTAGCGCCATCACGGGAAAAGTCACAGAAATGGACATAGCGCTGCCACAAGTAGCGCAAAACCCGTGTCCGCCTCCGTCGCCACGGACACGGAACCGGAAATACCATGATCGCCAAAACAGGAAACAGAGAGGCGGCCATCATATAAAAGCACAATCCATTGCCATCCAGAGTCAGCACAAGCACAATCCATACTGTGAGAAGGCAAAAGGAACCACCAGCATGTCTGCCAGGATTCCAGCTCAGAGGCAGCGCAAACAGTGCTTCAGTCAGGCGGAGCTAACTGTCCTGGTGGAGCACATTGTGGAGAATGCAGAGATGCTGTTCAGCGCCGATCAACGGCGTGCCACACAGCAGCGGAGGAAGGAAGTGTGGGCGGAAGCAGCACGCAAGTGCACCGCTGTGGGTGTGACATTGCGGAGTGTCAAGGACTGCCAAAAGCGGTGGGACAACCTCAAGCTGAGGGTACGCAACCTGATATCCACACACCGCCAACTCAGCAGTGGTACAGGCGGAGGACCCCCTTCCCCACTGAGACTGCAAGCATGGGAGGAGCGTTGCAGCAGTGTCCTCCACCTTGAGGGCATCCATGGGATCGGGGAGGCTGAGGCAGGAGTGAGCCCACCTGCAGATGCTGGTAAGTGGTGAAACCTAAATGCCATATGAGAATATGTAGATGGCAGTACTGGCCCATAGGACCCATTAACAACCCCCCCCCAGCAGTGCATGACTGGCCCATAGGACCCATCAACAACCCCCCCCAGCAGTGCATGACTGGCCCATAGGACCCATTAACAACCCCCCCCAGCAGTGCATGACTGGCCCATAGGACCCATTAACACCCCCTCCCCCAGCAGTGCATGACTGGCCCATAGGACCCATTAACAACCCCCCCAGCAGTGCATGACTGGCCCATAGGACCCATCAACAACCCCCCCCAGCAGTGCATGACTGGCCCATAGGACCCATTAACAACCCCCCCTCCCAGCAGTGCATGACTGGCCCATGGGACCCATCAACAACCCCCCCCCAGCAGTGCATGACTGGCCCATACGACTCATTAACAACCCCCCACTCCAGCATTGCATGACTGGCCCATAGGACCCATTAACAATCCCCCCAGCAGTGCCTGACTGGCCCATAGGACCCATCAACAACCCTCCCCCCCCAGCAGTGCATGACTGGCCCATAGGACACATGATCCGTATGGCAACCAACATCAGAAAAATGCATACCCCCAGCAATCAGATGCATGTAACTAACACTATTCAATGTCCAATCTGTATGACGCATGTGATGCACCCATCAGCCACCACCACAACACTAAATGCATGTCCTTTGTGTCCCCACAGCCGCATCAAGTGACAGTGACACTGCACATCAGGCCAGGCAACCTGCACAGGCAAGTGCCCAAGCCACCGCCACCACACAAGAGGATGCTGCCGGCAGTTCGGCATCTCTGCCCACATTACCAACTGCAACAGATGTGCCTCCCACCACCACCGACATCCCCACCGTCTCCACACTGCCTGAGGCAAGACAGGTGCCACAGGAACCCATCATGACCACCCAACCCAACACAGAAGGCTGCAGCACTGCAGAGGGGGTGGGCTGTAGTGATAACAGTGCCCCGCAAGAGCACTCTGATACTGGCCCACAGGGGGAGATGCCCACATTTGAGGACATGGGTTCCTTCCAACAGCTGGAGTTCAGCCCCACCTCACTCAGGAGTCCCATGAGGTCACCCACCCCATCTATGGCCGAGCTGAATACCTGCATGCAGCGGATGGAGGAGCAGCAGGCTACCCTCACCCAGCTGGTGTAGAGGTAGCTTGAGGAATCTAGGCTGCAGAGGGAGAGCTATAGCACCTCAGTGCGTCGCCTGTCAAAGTCTATTGGACGCTTTGCAAGCACAATAGTCACCCTTGCACGCCATGTGCGGGAGGGTAATGACAACACCTCCAGGCTCATAGAGGCCATGTTGATTGGGCAACAGGCAAATCTGGCATGGATGCCATCAATACCAGATTCAGTGCCATCAAACACCACCACCCCATCCAGCTCCACTACTGCCAGTCCAAGGAGGCGCTCGAGTAGGCTAACGGGGCCCTCCGGCAAGGTTGCTCAGGCACAGAAGCGCACACGGAAGTGATGGCATGTGTGTGGGGCAGTGCAGGACACACGTGGACTTGAAGGGTGTGAGAGGGGTGGGCATGTTTGGGTGGTGGGGGAGGTAGTTTTGGGGGTTTGAACAATGGGGCCTGGGTGGGGGTGGGTATGTTTGGGTGGTGGGGGAGGTAGTTTTGGGGGTTTGAACAATGGGGCCTGGGTGGGGGTGTGTACGTTTGGGTGGTGGGTGGGCTCGGGTGTACAGCTTCCCTAACCAATGCACCTCCTTCCCTGTTGTGTTTACATCAATATATCACCATTTGAAATCAAGACATACATGTGTGGACATTGATCATTTAATTGGCAGTGCAATTAATGATTTATTGTCGTCACCATGTTCGTGCATTGCTGTGAATGTGCTGTGTCTCAAAAGTAAATGCGAATCAGGCCATCCCGTGCTCTGTGGCCATCAAGTGGACCCCCAGGGGGAGGTGGTGCCATCCCCATCTCCCTCATCTGCGCCTGGTGGCATTGGGATGTTCCTGTGCAGCCATATATTGTGCAGCATGGCACATACGAGCGTGATTTTACCCGTCTTCACTGGGCTGTACAGCAGTGATCCACCAGATCTGCTCAGACAGCGGAACCGTGCCTTCAGCAGTCTGAATGTCCTCTCAATCATTCCACGTGTGCGGACATGTGCCCTATTGTATGCCTCTTCATGCCTGTTCCTTGGTCTCCGTACAGGTGTCATCATCCATGGAGTGAGTGCATATCCGGCATCACCTACATGGGATGTAGATGGGGGAACATGTCAGTGTTTGTGGCATCATGTACTCATCTGATGCTGTGCAAACTTGTATCATTGTTCATTCATGCATATGTGCCATGCAGTGTTTGGAGGTGTATATTGGGCATCAGAATGTATGTCGGAAACTGGATATGGGCCAACACATTAACGTTCATGTCTACTGTGCCCTGCGGGTGACATTTGATTGTGAGCATGTCACAGTGCAGTGCTGTCCACACATGGCAGAGTGACTCCAGTGTAGTGAAGTAGTAAATGCACGACGTCTCATTTACAGGCATCTCGTGCATTTTGAGGGCAGTGTTTCATTTGAGGGTGGGTATCTGCAGTGGCACAAGGTTCATGGGACAGTGACGGGATGGGCTGTGGCAGGGTGTGCACGGGAACATTGTGGTGACCTCTCATGTCTTCCTTTGTGATGTTTGGTATCCGCTGTGTATTTGGCAGATGGAAGGGGGGGTGATGCATGTGCGGTCACAGCGGCACACTCACAATGCTCATTGGCCTGGACACACACACACCACTTCGACAGGGTTGGTGCATTGTCAGCTGTACTCACCCAATAGCCATGTGCTTTGTCCGGCATAGCATTCCATGTACCGTGGCAACGTGGAATTCTGCAGTACCATTGAGTCATGGGTTGAGCCTGGGAAACGTGCGCAGCAGTGTGTGATCAGTTGCATGGCATCACATCCCATCTGTACATTCAAGGAGTGGTACTGTTTCCTATTGCGGAACACCAGCTCAATTGCACGTGGTACTGTCAGCTCAATGTGGGTGCAGTCAACTGCGCCTATGCAATTTGGCATGCCTGCTATGGATTGGAAGGCCAACTTGGTGGCAATGACCTCGGGGAGGGTGCGGGGTCGGGCTATGTGTTCCGACACATGACGCAGCAGGGCATCCAGTACCTGTACCAGGATTTTTGAAAAACAGGGTTGTGATATGCCATGCAGCTCACCAACCGTGTGTTGATAGGTGCCAGTGCCAAGGAAATGCAGTAATGCCACAACCTTCAGGAGGGGGCGGATGGTGGTGGGGGTGTCAATTTGGCTGCTGATGTCATCCTCAATCATGGCGGTGATGTGCAGTATTGTTGCACGGTCCAGCCGGTATAGTGTGTGGATCTGTCCTGGGGTGAGGTTCCAGGGTGAGGCCCTGATGCGTGGTATTGCTGGCTGCCTGCGGGGTAGGGCTGGCTGGACAATGGGGTTTGCCATAGGTGCAGGGTTGGCTGGTTGCCGCCTGCGCCTCCTCCGCCTCCTCCTCCTCCTCTGCGCCATTACTGCCATCATGTGCAGTGCTGCCTGTTGGTTGAGTAGGCCCAGTCCCAGTGCTACTAGAGCTGCTGCCTGAATGGTTCTGTGTTGTGTTGGGATGGGTGTGGCCCTTTTGTAGGCTCCCAGTGGGCTGCTAGGTCCAGCTGGGCTGATTTGTTGCACCTGTGCCCTGATTCAGTTCAGCAGGCAGTGTTTAACGTCATGTTCACGGTGGTGGCGGTACCGCCTCCGTGATCACGGTTTTAACGCCATTTTTCTGGCAGTGTTTCCGTGTCCGCGCTAGTTGTGATGCTTGCGGTGTTTCGTGTCGCTGGTAACGGAGGGGTTTCCGTGCAGACGGACTTAACGGAACACTTATTTCCATGGTGGCGGATGGGGGTGGTGCTATTTCCGGGGGCCGCGGGTCATGGTTGGGCGGACGTGGAAACGGTGCCAGTATGGTTTTACCAGCAGTGTTAATTCCGGACCGGAGTACTTGTAATGAGGCCAAATGTCTTTCTGCCACCCATAGAAATAGGCAGTTTTAAACTCATTAGAATTGGGATCAAAAGATACATCAAAATGAGATAAAAGCTCTTTTTAAGTCTTGCAAAAATTGGCGAGAGGATATATTTGGCCCAGCTGTGA